>NC_089843.1:96796348-97996348 GCF_035609145.1 Eleutherodactylus coqui | reverse complement strand
ACACCAAACGTATCTATTTGGGGATTTGGTCAGAATTAATGGTGTCCTCAATGCTGAGAAATACAGGCAGATACTTATCCATCATGCAGTACCATCAGGGAGGTATGTGATTGGCTCCAAATTCATTCTGCAGCAGGACAACAACCCCAAACATGCATCCAACATCATTAATAACTATCTTCAGCTTAAATAAGAACAAGGAGTCCTGGAAGTGATGCTATGGCCCCCACAGAGCCCTGATCTCAACATCATTAAGTTAGTCTGGGATTACATGAAAAGACAGAAGGATTTGAGCAACCTACATCCACAGAAGATCTGTGATTAGTTCCCAAAAATGTTTGGAAAAACTTCCCTGCTGAGTTCCCTCAAAAAATGTATGCATGTATACCTGGAATTGATAATGTTCTGAAGGCAAAGGGCAGTTACACCAAATATTGATGTATTTGTGTATTCACTTTGCATTTTGCTAATTGACAAAAATAAACTAATAACTCTTCCATTTTTGACAGCATTCTTACTTTTCAGCAGTTTTTCCACACATGCCTAACATTTTTGCACAGTACTGTACTACTTTGCACTAAGCTGCAAAACACATAATTAATATAAACTGGCAATGTTGAAAAACTACCGTATATGAAAAACTACCTGTAGAACCTGAATAATTTTGCAGGTGTCATATTGAAGATATAAAGTTATTTATAAAGAGTTGAGCAGTATGGAAATCTGAGAAGGGGAATAGCATGTTCTATATTCCGAAAGCCGGCATTGCTTGCCTGTCAGGGAACAGGGACAATCCTATAGATTTCACTGTAACTTCGGGTAAAAATCACTGTATAGAACCTGTGCACCGATACATAGGCCTATACGACTCCATTAGCACAGAGCTATACAGCCTCCATGCTCATTTATGCTCAGTTGGAATTTGTATGTACGGAGATACTGCTATACATACAAAGTACGTACACAATTACATGTCACATCTGATTTTGTAGTGGCCTTTGCTCTGCCAGACGTCTTCCTATCAGAGTTTCCTTGGCTTACTTGGCAATTTCTTTATAGGATAGACCTACACTTCTAAGGGTTATAAATGTCTATCTGTCTTCTTTAGTTAATTGCCTTTTTCTTGCCATTTTGATGCAATGTGCTCCATCTTGAAGAGCAAAGTAGTCTAAATCCTGCCTTAGACAGTGCTGTAATGCAGTCTGTTCCAACACTGATTACACAGAATCAGAGGGTTTGAAAGTAATCTACAAAAGTTGAGACACCTTGCTTTCTGTGGTGATGAGTTCCCCGAAAAAAAGCCCTTTGGTTAAAATCATAAATTCAGACTACTGTTGTTTTTCATAGTATGATGTCTTTAACTTACTTTTGAACTGTGCTGATTTAAAAAAAATAACTGGAAAAATTGAGGTGTTCTAAAACTTAAAACTTATATATATACACACACACACACACATATATATTGAATATTTCTTACATATCACCATGCCCTCCTGTTTCTGTTGGTTACATATAGTCGGCTGCATTGTAACTGAATTTCCAGTATCGTTATTGCAAGTGCATGTATGTTATAAATTAGTGGTGAATCGCGAATGCCTGTGCTGCAGCATGTGACTATTGCTGTCATTCTTCAGTTAAATCGTTTTGACAGATACATATTTTTAGAACTGAGGGTTGAGTGTTGGCTGTGAAATAATGAAAGCTCTGTCTTTTTTGATAGAGTGTATCATTCTAAAAATGATAAAAGAAGTCAAAAACACACTGTAACGTATTAAACACAGTTACAGCGTACAGCAATTCTACAAAGGCTCTGATGTTTCTCTTATGGCCTGATATGCACTTTAATGCCTTCTATCTTTCATTTAAATTGCAGCAAATAATGGAATATATTAAAGTACAAAGCGTGAAATACACATCACAATATTACAATGGTAACTTGTAGAGATGAGCGAGCACCAAAATGCTCGAGTGCTCGTTACTCGGGACGAAATCATCGCGATGCTCGAGGGTTCGTTTCGAGTAACGAACCCCATTGAAGTCAATGGGCGACCCGAACATTTTTGTATATCGCCGATGCTCGCTAAGGTTTCCATTTGTGAAAATCTGGGCAATTCAAGAAAGTGATGGGAACGACACAGCAACGGATAGGGCAGGCGAGGGGCTACATCTTGGGCTGCATCTCAAGTTCCCAGGTCCCACTATTAAGCCACAATAGCGGCAAGAGTTCCCCCCCCCCCCAACAACTTTTACTTCTGAAAAGCCCTCATTAGCAATGCATACCTTAGCTAAGCACCACACTACCTCCAACAAAGCTCAATCACTGCCTGCATGACACTCCGCTGCCTCTTCTCCTGGGTTACATGCTGCCCAACGCCCCCGCACGACCCAGTGTCCACAGCGCACACCAAAGTGTCCCTGCGCAGCCTTCAGCTGCACTCATGCCACGCCACCCTCATGTCTATTAATAAGTGCGTCTGCCATGAGGAGGAACCGCAGGCACACACTGCAGAGGGTTGGCACGGCTAGGCAGCGACCCTCTTTAAAAGGGGCGGGGCGATAGCCCACAATGCTGTATAGAAGCAATGAGTAATATAATCCTGTGCCACCGCCATCAGGAGCTGCACACGTGGGCATAGCAATGGGGAACCTATGTGCCACACACTATTCATTCTGTCAAGGTGTCTGCATGCCCCAGTCAGACCGCGTATTTTTATAAATAGTCACAGGCAGGTACAACTCCGCAATGGGAATTCCGTGTGCACCCACAGCATGGGTGGCTCCCTGGAACCCACTGGCTGTACATAAATGTATCCCATTGCAGTGCCCATCACAGCTGAGGTAACATCAGATTAAATGCAGGTGGACTTCGGCCCACACTGCATGCCCCAGTCAGACTGGGGTTCTTTAGAAGTGGGCACATGCAGTTACAACTCCCTGTGGACCCACAGCATGGGTGGGTGCCAGGAAGCCACCGGCGGTACATAAATATATCCCATTGCATTGCCCATCACAGCTGAGGTAATGTCATGTTTAATGCAGGTGGGCTTCGGCCCACACTGCATGCCCCAGTCAGACTGGGGTTCTTTAGAAGTAGACACATGCAGTTACAACTCCCTGTGGACCCACAGCATGGGTGGGTGCCAGGAAGCCACCGGCGGTACATAAATATATCCCATTGCAGTGCCTAGCACAGCGGATGTAACGTCAGCTTTTATGCAGGTGGGCAAAAAATTAATTGGATTACACTGTAGGCGAGGGCCCAAAAAAATTGGTGTACCAACAGTACTAATGTACCTCAGAAAAATTGCCCATGCCCAACCAAGAGGGCAGGTGAAACCCATTAATCGCTTTGGTTAATGTCGCTTAATTTGTAACTAGGCCTGGAGGAAGCCCAGTTGAAATAAAAATTGGTTCAGGTGAAAGTTTCAACGCTTTAATGAGCATTGAAACGTATAAAAATTGTTTACAAAAATTATATGACTGAGCGTTGTGGGCCTAAGAAAAATTGCCCGTTCGGCGTGATTACGTCAGGTTTCAGGAGGAGGAGGATGAATATTATACACAGATTGATGAAGCTAAAAGGTCCACGTTTTTGATGGTGATAGAGAACAATGCTTCCATCCGCGGGTGCAGCCTACGTATTGTTTAGGTATCGCTGCTGTCCGCTGGTGGAGAAGAGAAGTCTGGGGAAATCCAGGCTTTGTTCATCTTGATGAGTGTAAGCCTGTCGGCACTGTCGGTTGACAGGCGGGTACGCTTATCCGTGATGATTCCCCCAGCCGCACTAAACACCCTCTCTGACAAGACGCTAGCCGCAGGACAAGCAAGCACCTCCAGGGCATACAGCGCGAGTTCAGGCCCAGCATTCCAGCTTCGACACCCAGTAGTTGTAGAGGGGAAGAGGCATCACGGAGGATGGTCGTGCGATCGGCTACGTACTCCCTCACCATCCTTTTACAGTGCTCCCGCCGACTCAGCCTTGACTGGGGAGCGGTGACACAGTCTTGGTGGGGAGCCAGACAGCTGTCAAAGGCCTTAGAGAGTGTTCCCCTACCTGTGCTGTACATGCTGCCTGATCTCTGCGCCTCCCCTGCTACCTGGCCCTCGGAACTGCGCCTTCGGCCACTAGCACTGTCGGATGGGAATTTTACCATCATCTGGTCCGCCAGGGTCCTGTGGTATAGCATCACTATCGAACTCCTTTCGTCTTCGGGTATGAGAGTGGAAAGGTTCTCCTTATACCGTGGGTCGAGCAGTGTGTACACCCAGTAATCCGTAGTGGCCAGAATGCGTGTAACGCGAGGGTCACGAGAAAGGCATCCTAACATGAAGTCAGCCATGTGTGCCAGGGTACCTGTACGCAACACATGGCTGTCCTCACTAGGAAGATCACTTTCAGGATCTTCCTCCTCCTCCTCCTCCTCCTCCTCCTCAGGCCATACACGCTGAAAGGATGACAGGCCACCAGCATGTCTACCCTCACCAGTGGGCCAAGCTGTGTCTTCCCCCTCCTCCTCATCTTCCTCCTCCTCCTCCTCCTCCTCCTCACCGCGCTGAGATGTAGACAGGAGGGTGCTCTGACTATCCAGCGACATACTGTCTTCCCCCGGCTCTGTTTCCGAGTGCAAAGCGTCTGCCTTTATGCTTTGCAGGGAACTTCTCAAGAGGCATAGCAGAGGAATGGTGACGCTAATGATTGCAGCATCGCCACTCACCACCTGGGAAGACTCCTCAAAGTTTCGAAGGACCTGGCAGATGTCTGCCAACCAGGCCCACTCTTCTGAAAATAATTGAGGAGGCTGACTCCCACTGCACCGCCCATGTTGGAGTTGGTATTCCACTATAGCTCTACACTGCTCATAGAGCCTGGCCAACATGTGGAGCGTAGAGTTCCACCGTGTGGGCACGTCGCACAGCAGTCGGCGCACTGGCAGATGAAACCGATGTTGCAGGGTGCGCAGGGTGGCAGCGTCCGTGTGGGACTTGCGGAAATGTGTGCAGAGCCGGCGCACCTTTCCGAGCAGGTCTGACAAGCGTGGGTAGCTTTTCAGAAAGCGCTGAACCACCAAATTAAAGACGTGGGCCAGGCATGGCACGTGCGTGAGGCTGCCGAGCTGCAGAGCCGCCACCAGGTTACGGCCGTTGTCACACACAACCATGCCCGGTTGGAGGCTCAGCGGCGCTAGCCAGCGGTCGGTCTGCTCTGTCAGACCCTGCAGCAGTTCGTGGGCCGTGTGCCTCTTATCTCTTAAGCTGAGTAGTTTCAGCACGGCCTGCTGACGCTTGCCCACCGCTGTGCTGCCACACCGCGCGACACCGACTGCTGGCAACGTGCTGCTGCTGACACATCTTGATTGCGAGACAGAGGTTGCGGAGGAGGAGGAGGAGGGTGGTTTAGTGGAGGAAGCATACACCACCGCAGATACCAGCACCGAGCTGTGGCCCGCAATTCTGTGGGCGGGTAGGACGTGAGCGGTCCCAGGCTCTGACTCGGTCCCAGCCTCCACTAAATTCACCCAATGTGCCGTCAGGGAGATATAGTGGCCCTGCCCGCCTGTGCTTGTCCATGTGTCCGTTGTTAAGTGGACCTTGGCAGTAACCGCGTTGGTGAGGGCGCGTACAATGTTGCGGGAGACGTTGTCGTGCAGGGCTGGGACGGCACATCGGGAAAAGTAGTGGCGACTGGGAACTGAGTAGCGCGGGGCCGCCGCCGCCATCATACTTTTGAAGGACTCCGTTTCCACAACCCTATACGGCAGCATCTCCAGGCTGATAAATTTTGCTATGTGCACGTTTAACGCTTGAGCGTGCGGGTGCGTGGTGGCGTACTTGCGCTTGCGCTCAAACACTTGCGCTAGCGACGGCTGGACGGTGCGCTGAGAGACATTGGTGGATGGGGCCGAGGACAGCGGAGGTGAGGGTGTGGGTGCAGGCCAGGAGACGGTAGTGCCTGTGTCCTCCGAGCGGGGTTGGATCTCAGTGGCAGGTTGGGGCACAGGGGGAGAGGCAGGGGTGCAAACCGGAGGCGGTGAACGGCCTTCGTCCCACCTTGTGGGGTGCTTGGCCATCATATGTCTGCGCATGCTGGTGGTGGTGAGGCTGGTGGTGGTGGCTCCCCGGCTGATCTTGGCGCGACAAAGGTTGCACACCACTGTTCGTCGGTCGTCTGCACTCTCAGTGAAAAACTGCCAAACCTTTGAGCACCTCGGCCTCTGCAGGGTGGCATGGCGCGAGGGGGCGCTTTGGGAAACAGTTGGTGGATTATTCGGTCTGGCCCTGCCTCTACCCCTGGCCACCGCACTGCCTCTTGCAACCTGCCCTGCTGCTGCCCTTGCCTCCCCCTCTGAAGACCTGTCCTCAGTAGGCGTAGCAAACCAGGTGGGGTCAGTCACCTCATCGTCCTGCTGCTCTTCCTCAGAATCCTCGGTGCGCTCCTCCCTCGGACTTAATGCCCTTACTACTACCTCACTGATAGACAACTGTGTCTCATCGTCATCGGCCTCCTCACCCACTGAAAGGTCTTGAGACAGTTGCCGGAAGTCCCCAGCCTCATCCCCCGGACCCCGGGAACTTTGCAATGGTTGGGCATCAGTCACGATAAACTCCTCTGGTGGGAGAGGAACCACTGCTGCCCAATCTGAGCAGGGGCCCGAGAACAGTTCCTGGGAGTCTGCCCGCTCCTCAGAATGTCTCATTTTCATGGAGTGAGGAGGCTGGGAGGAAGGAGGAGCAGCAGACAGAGGATTCTGAGTTGCAGCAGTGGACGGCGCAGAACTCTGGGTGGACAATAGGTTGCTCGAAGCACTTTCTGCCATCCACGACAGGACCTGCTCACACTGCTCATTTTCTAATAAGGGTCTACCGCGTGGACCCATTAAATGTGCTATGAATGTGGGGACGCCAGAAACGTGCCTCTCTCCTAATCCCGCAGCAGTCGGCTGCGCTACACCAGGATCAGGAGCTCGGCCTGTGCCCACACCCAGACTAGGGCCTCCGCGTCCTCGGCCGCGCCCACGTCCTCTAGGCCTACCCCTACCCCTCAGCATGCTGTATTACCAGGAATGCAGAAACACAACACTGTAATTAAATGTGCCGCTTATTGGCCTGTGGTTTGAGGCTGAGTTCGCTTAGGGAACGCCAGGAAATAATTTGGCGCAAGCCTGCTGTAACACTTAGCTGGCTGCGTATTTATTTGGAGAAATTTTACCCCCAGCACACACGGACCCACAACACTGAGCAGAGTGACAGGCAGGCCAAATAGATTTTTTTCTAATCTTTTTTTGCACAAGGACCACTGCGTATATTCAATCTATAAGATGTCTTCTGGCCCTGCCTACAGAATTCTGTCCCTGGACTGTGTGACGGAACTGCAGTGTTGCACTGTTAAGTGCAACACAGCAGTGATTTCAGAGGCAGGAAACAATTTGGCGCAAGCCTGCTGTAACACTTAGCTGGCTGCGTATTTATTTGGAGAAATTTTACCCCCAGCACACACGGACCCACAACACTGAGCAGAGTGACAGGCAGGCCAAACAGATTTTTCTACTGCACACTGTTAGATGTGGCCCTAAGAAGGACCGTTGGGGTTCTTGAAGCCTACACTAACTCCCAACGCTCTCCCTACAGCAGCTCCAACACTATAGCACTGTCCCTCAGCTATCTCACAACGCATCTGAGGCGAGCCGCGGGAGGGGCCGATCTTTATACTTGGGTGACACCTGATCTCCCCAGCAACTCACAGCAGGGGGGTGGTATAGGGCTTGAACGACGCAGGGGGACGTTGTAATGCCTTCCCTGTCTTTCAATTGGCCAGAAAAGCGCGCTAACGTCTCAGAGAGGAAACTGAAAGTAACTCGAACATCGCGTGGTACTCGTTACGAGTAACGAGCATCTCGAACACGCTAATACTCGAACGAGTATCAAGCTCGGACGAGTATGTTCGCTCATCTCTAGTTTTGAAGCATTATTTTTTACATTTTCCATATATCTAGTTTTCATGTATAGTGCATATAACTGACCTTATACAATGTGGGTCTTGAACATTACAGCTCATTTACACGACCACCAGACAATACTTTGATTTATTTTTCAGTAGGTTTAATGCGGTGTTAATTATTAACAGGATAACTTGAAGTGCTAATTGGTCTCATTAACTGACCTCCTTACATGTTTCATGACTGCCACAAATGTGTAAGTAAAACTGACCCATCAATTAGGTAAATTATTATTGATTTAATGTATTGCTGGAGCTCTGTTATATTTATGTGTTTCATCTAATGAGCTTCAAAGATTTGCAAGGAATAAGAAGTCCAGTTAAAATTCTCCTAAAGACCAAGTTCTTTTAAAATATTTATAGTATTTTTAAATTGTAATATAAAACGTTTTTTTTACTAAGGTATAACATATTAATCAAATTATGGTGTGAATTTGTTGAAATTATTGTGATACTCGTAAGGCAGCTAGTAATTAGTTGATTGCTGTGGGGCAGGCTGTTAAAGATACTGTATCAGAATACAATTTTTGCCTATCCATAAGATAAGTTATAAACGTCTAATCAGTGGGGTTCTCACCACTTAGATTCCCCTCCAATCCCAAGAACGGGGGTCTTGGGTTGTGTTCTTTTTTTTCTTTTTATATTAAAAGCTGTAAGACAGTTCATACACAGGCAGCAAAAAGTAGGCAAGAGTAGGGGCATGGCTGTAGGGGTGCAAAGGTAGCATTTGCATCCAAACCCTGGAAACCCCAAAACAAAAGCAGAATTGCATTTCTCTTCCATTCTGTCCCATTTAAACAATCCTAAAAGTTTTTTTTTACTGCATTACATGGTAAATTAAATGATGCCATCTGAAAATACAACATGTCCCACCAAAAAAGTTTTCATATGGGTACAAAAATAAAAAAATAAGACTTTGGTGCCAAAAATCGATGCAACAGATAGGGGCTAATTGCAGTCAAATGTTAACAATTTTTTAAACCATATCATATCAATTCACAGTTTCTCAGAAGCTCTAAGAATTCAAAATACTGTACATACATAATGGCAACATTATGTATACAGGTTATTTGATCATACAAAAAATGAGAAAGCTAAGTGTCAGGGCTTGAACCCAGGAGCTCCTACACGCCAAGTGGCAGCTCTTCCAATTGAGCCATCCAGCCCTTTGGATAGCTCTCCTGCATAAGCCTGGCTTGGTTTTCCTTACCTCTGCAATCCACTTCCTGTTACTCTGTTTGGCTTCACCCTGTTCCCTTGATTAGACACCTTATTTAAAAATGGCCTGGCACTCCCTTCATTGCATGATTATTGTGCTCCAAGCCTGTAGTCACTTGCCTGCTCCTCTATACTGCAAACTGACATCCTGTGTGCTGACCTCTAGCTTTCCCGACAACGCTACCCGCCCGCTCCTTTGTACCACAAACTGATACCTACCCACGTACCGACCTCTGCCATTTCCTGACTATGCTACCGATCCACACCTATTGCGACAAGGAGACTCCAACCCTGAACTGGATCGCACAGAATAATCGTGCCCAAAATAGAGTCTGTTGTGACCATCTTGAGGAAACAGGTTACTGAGCTCCACGAGTTTTTTTCCACCTACCAGGGAAAGGTTGTTGACCTATAAAGGGAGATAGATGGTTTACAGAAGCAACTTAGGGAGTTGCGCAATTCAGGTTCTAATGTCCGCATGACACTGCCAGCAAAGTTCAGTGGGGATCATCACCAGAACCGAGGGTTCCTTAACCAGTACCATATGTACTTCCAGATGCAACCTACTCTGTTTACCAGTAACAGAAAGAGGGTATTATTCATCATCAACCTTCTCACAGATGAGGCGCTTGCATATGCCTTGCCGTATATGGAAACAAACAGTAACTTCCTTGACAATCTCAATCCCTTCACTACCACTATGGATCAAGTCTTTGATGACCCAAATCGCTGCGCCGTAGCCAAGGATAGGTTACATAACCTATGACAAGGGTGATGCTCTGTTGCTGAATATTCATTACTGTGTGACTGATATTACATGGAATCAAGCCACCCAGAAGAGTCAATTCCGACAAGGATTATCAGAACCAGTGAAATATGAGCTTGCCAGAGTTGAGACCTCTGACAATTTGGAAGACTTTATTCGGTTACGTATTTAAATTGATCAGAAACTTACTGAACGTAAAAAGGAGAAGCTGCGGGTATTTGGGAATCACCCTGCCGATTCTTTCAGTAAAGCAGCATTTAACACCCAGTACAGGTCTGAAACCATACCTGAACCAAAACAGATTGATGTCATCCGCAAACCCCTTACCTTAGTAGGCAACGAAAGGTGCCGTATGAAGAATCTATGTCTCTATTGTGGGGGATTAGGACATTATGCTATTAACTGCAACAACGAGTTCCAAAAGACTATTGCTTTTATCAGTGCTAAGACCATAGGCAAATCTAATATTCCCAAACAGCCGGGTTCGATGTCAAAGGCCATCCCATTGATAACTGAAGATAAAGATGAGATACGTCCGACATTTTCTCACTTTGTCATTCCCATTCAGATCCTAAATGGAGGGATGAAAATTACAATGCTCCGCTATGTTAAATTCTGGAGCTGGAGGGAGCTTAATAGTCTTTAGATATGCTCTTGACAACAATATGTCAAGTAGGACCAAAACCATGCCAATTGATATGGAAACCGTGGATGGATCACGATTGTCTTCGGGGTCTGTAACTCATGAGACAATCGAACTTGAAATCGTTATTGAACCTGATCACCATGAAACTATTAGTTTTTATCTTATCTCTTCTACCAAGTTTCCAGTTATTCTAGGAATCTCTTGGTTTTCTACCCACAATCCTTCTATCAACTGGGACTTAAGGACCATTTCCTTCCCCTCTGAGTACTGCAAAGAAAGATGCCAGATGTCCCTATCCACCCTCGAACATACCCAAACCTCTGAGCAGAACTCTGATAAGTTGAGACATAAGTATCAGCAATTCAATTATGTCTGCAGCAAGAAGAAATCCGACCAACTTCCCACTCATTGGCCATATGATTGTCCAATAGAATTTCTCACTGGAACAACCATTGCTTTCGGGTGAATTTACAATTTTTCTGAACCAGAGTTAAAAGTGCTCAGAAAATACCTGGATAAAAATCTAAAGAAAGGCTTCATTTGACCCTCTTCATCCACAAGTGGGGCCCCTCTAGTCTTTGTAGAAAAGAAAGATTCAACTTTGCAACCATGAATTGATTATAGGGAACTAAAGAAAATTACTGTTAAAAATTGTTACCCTGGGGGGCGTGGCCTGTAAGAGGAGCTGAACTTATCCTGTTCTCGCATTGCTTTTAATGGGACCAGTGCTTCTGCAGCCCCATTGAAAGCAATGGACTGCTGGCAAGCCCTGCAGGGATTTTCGGGGAAGGGCTTCAAATATAAGCCCTTCCCTGAAAATCATCCCTAGAATGTGTTAAAAATTAAAAAAATATATACTCAGCTCTCCTCAGCTGCCAGGGCTCAGGCGCGTCCAGCCTGTCTGAATTCAATGAATGGCCAAGTGCTGCCTGTGATTGGCTGAGTGCTGTGACCAATCACAGGTAGCACTCAGCTGTTATTCAATTAATGGCTGAGCTCTCAACCAATCAAATACAGTCCTTTCAGCAGGCGGGGATTTTAAATACATACATAAACTGCCGATACAGAATATACGTATATTGACAGTCACTAAGGGGTTAACTCGGACATAACTTTCCAATACTTTCTATACTTTAAAGTCTGCCCAGGAAGGCTTCTAAATATTACAACAACTAGCATTGCAACAACTAGGGGGAATCAAAGAATTGATAATAAAATCCGCTGATAAGGGGGGAAATACTGTGATAATGGACAGGACTCAATACATTACAATGTGCATGCGTCTCCTTGATGATAGGAACACATACAGAAAACTCACGTCTGATCCAACGGACTCCTTCTGTACTAATCTAAAAACCCTTCTTCTACAAGCAAAGGAAACTCGCTGTATAAGCTTGGCAGAATTTGAATTCTTGGTTCCAAATCATCCAAAGATATCCACTTTCTATTGCCTGCCAAAGATTTATAAGGGCATAGACCCGCTGAAAGGCAGGCCTATAGTTTCTGGAATTGGATGCTTAACAGAATGCTGGAATCTATATAGACAAAATATTGCGCCCCTTTGTGGTGGCACTGCCATCGTATGTACGCGATACCACTGATGTACTGAGACAAATTGAAGGGATCAACATCGAACCTCATACTCTCCTCGCCAGTCTTGATGTAGAAGGTCTATATAGCTTGATTCTACATGACAAAGGACTAGATACGGTTGTTTTTTTCTGAAACAAAGGGGGGAATGGATGCTTCAATCACAACCAATTTGTTGTGGATCTACTTTCTTTTGTCCTGACAAGAAACTATTTAATCTTTAATGGCTGCTTCTTTCACCAGCTCAGGGGCACCACGATGGGGAGTTCCTGTGCCCCATCGTATGCAAATTTGTTCCTGGGCTGGTGGGGGGAGCATCTGGTCTTCACTGAGGACAATACTTAGTGGACTGATAACATATCACTATGGCTATGATACATCGATGATGTATTTATCTAGAGGTCAAGGACTAAAGAGGCATTCACCGATTTCGTGACCTTCCTGAATATTAACTCCATCAATCTAAAACTTATTATGGAGATACAGGAAGATTCACTGACGTTCCTGGATGTAAGAATAATGAAAACATAAGAAGGCACTCTTTAATCTACCCTTTATAGGAAGCCTACCGCTACAAATAGTCTTCTTGCCTGGGAAAGTAGCCACCTGTACCCTCTCAGAAGAGGGATCCCCAAAGGTCAATTTTTACGCTTCAGACGAAACTGTTCTGATATGGAGGATTTCAAAATGAAGAGCTTACAACTAGGGGAAAGATTTGCTAAAAGAGGTTACCCTCAGAGGGTCATTGCGGAAGCCTGTGATTATGCAGAAGTGCAGAATAGGTCCAGTCTTTTGGTCCCGCGAATAAGGAACCCTGACAAAACTATATGGATCATTACTACATTTGATAATGGGGTTCTGTATATGAGAACCTTATTATCAAAGTATTGGGACATTTTGCAAGAAGACTCAGACCTGAGAGAAATTCTCCCCAGGAACTCTCTTTTGACATTCAGACGAGGAAGAAATGTTAAAGATACGGTTGTCAAAAGCCACCTGAAATCTTTAAGACCTTCTACGTGGCTGAACCAATATAAACCGGTGGGGACTTTCCCTTGTTCTGACTATTTGGCGTGTAAAAACTTCCAGAAAGGGCAGGAGTTTCGGAGTGCCTCTACAGGGACCACCTACAAGATCAGGGAATTCATCAATTGTCGCACCTCTCACCTTGTCTACATTGCCACCTGTCCATGTAAAAAGAACTATGTGGGCAAAACGACACAAGAGTTCAGGAGACGCATCTTATCACACTTAGGCAACATCAGACGGGGTGATAATACACCAGTGGCAAACCATATGAAAGAACATCATGATGGCAACCCCGATCTTATCAAATTTCAGGGGATTGAAACTATATGTAGCTATGGGCGATGAGGTAACTTGGACAAAAGATTGTTACAGAAGGAAGTACAGTGGACTTACAGGATTGATAGTGTACAACCTAAGGGACTGAATGAAGTATTATCGTTTGCCAGTTTTCTATAACTTCGTGGTCCCATTTATATGGAGGACATAATACTTCTCTCTTCCTCACCCTGCCCCCTCATTTTCCTTGCTTTTGGTCTGCTAACCATTTGTCTTTTATCCAAAAACTGCCATGATGGGGGCCTCCATAACGTTATAAGGATAATATATATCCATTAGACAAGCCTCTCTCTTTTATTAGCCCATTCAAAATGTATATACAACATCATCAACATCATTAAAATCTGCTTTGTCACTGTTTGGACCCTAAAACGTAACTTTTAATAGTATTTAAAAATTTTTTTTTTAAATAAAAGCAAAACTTACAGACACACATATAGTACTTAGATTCGTGTATAGAAATAGAGGGATATATACTATCACGTTGATTAGTGTTTGATGGTATCACTTTAGGGTATCCTGGGTATAGTTTGAATTATATCACTCCCGGAGGCATAAGGGAGTTTATAATACAATTTTTGCGGCCAAACACAAATATGTGTATTCTCTGTGAGATATTAAGCACAGAAGATTTTTAATGGTCGCAAAGATACAGGAATGATTATATCACGGCTTCGAATAATTGAATTCTGAGTCGTGAAATAGATCTTATTCCGGTCCGACGTGTTTCGCTCAGCGTTGGAGCTCCTCAGGGACCTATACGCTCTTTAAATGTGCCTCATTGGTATATATATATCATTTTCCCCGGGTTATCCTTCAGTCAACAGATTAATGAAGGGTGGTGATGAATACAGATTTCATATTATGCTAGACCAAGTATATCTGTAAGGAGGGATGAGAATTCGACGCATGGTAACACCCACTCGCAAGATTTAGATAAGGTCAGCATCAATAACTGTTAGTCACTATTGGACACGTCAGCCCCAGAACTATTTTAATAATAAATAGTCTGTTTATTTCAGGGGATAACGTGTCTAAATAAGTAATGTTGCAAAAGAAGACTCCTTCAAATGTCTAATCTTAGTAGATTGATATTAACGCTCTTTCTAATTCTAACAACACCCCCAATAATGAACATGTAGTAGTGTTGATATAACCCTTATTCTTTGGAGTCTAGCTCCTCTAAATTTTCAATATTGTCTACTAGTAGTAAATGATAGTCTATATTGGATGTGTTGCAAGATTCCTGATAGCCACAGGATTTTATAGTGGCACAGGGATCCTGCAGCAATATCGATAAGTACTAGCAGCACAGGGATAAATAAAATAAAAGGAGGAAAAGAAAGAGCAGCAACAAGCCCAACTGCCCTGATGGTAGGCAATTGATACCAACTTCTCTGTCAGTTTAAGAGGGCATCATTAAGCCAGTCTCATAGGGTGGTTCTTCTGAATCCATCCCATTTTCTTTCCACTATTATAGTGGATAGGTTCCTGATGAAACTACCACAAGGTGGTGGAAACGCGTTAAACCTAGAGATTAGAACATAGAGAATTTAGAACCTAGAATTTGCATTCTGGACTGGTTAATTTTACCAGTTTATGACGACTCTATTGGAAGATTTCTCTTCCTAGTTATTGATCAGCATAAATTTATACTATAGCTGACATTTCTTGGTGAAACTTGACCACTGATCAGTATTAATTCTATACTAGGCTGACATCTTTGTGTGAGACTTGGCCTGTAGCAAAGATTTGTAAGCACAGTTGGCGTATTAACACTAGCCACTAAGAGATCTGACTAAGGCCACCAGCAGTCTATAACATTTGACCCTAAAATAAGAGTTGCTTAGTGTTTTTATATACTGGGATAATTTACCAAAATCAGTCAAGAATATCCCTTGGGTCCCAGGGTGGCTGGTTTCTACCTTATTTGTTTTTAAATAATTCTGTGTATTGATGTCAGAACCGTTGTTGAAACACTAATTTTAGCATACATCTTTATTAGAAGTTATATTTTAGAGAAAAAGAAACCTTACAGTGAAATCATTATACAGTAACCAAGGTGATTCTTCTGCTCCAGTGAAAATATAAATATTACATATACGTCTAACTTGCTCTGTCATAATGGAAAATTACTTATGCTTGTGAGGTACCTCCCCCCCTTCCAAGGTTAACACCATCCCCTCTTTATCCCTCCCCATTTTCCCCCATTTCCCAGTGAGCAGCAAACTCCTTTCTATATTGCCAATGGATATCAGTGTTGCAAGCTGCTCATTTAGATCAAGGATCTGGGCTTCCAAATGCGCAACATGCTGATATCTCATTCAGCAGTATGCACCCTCAAACGGCTGCTCAAGGACTGCATACGTGGCCCAAGATGTACACTGGACAGCATTGTCAATCATGGGGCACATTCTAAATGGGGAGTGTACAGATAGATTAGATAAAAAAATAAAAATATATATGCCAAAAATTTCAAATAAGCAGTAATTAAAGGGGTTGTCCCGCGCCGAAACGGGTTTTTTTTTTTCAACACCCCCCCCCCCCCCCCCCGTTCGGCGCGAGACAACCCCGATGCAGGGGTTAAAAAAGAAAAAAAGAACACCGCACAGCGCTTACCTGAATCCCCGCGCTCCGGTGACTTCTTACTTACCGGTTGAAGATGGCCGCCGGGATCTTCTCCCTCGGTGGACCGCAGGGCTTCTGTGCGGTCCATTGCCGATTCCAGCCTCCTGATTGGCTGGAATTGGCACGTGACGGGGCGGAGCTACACGGAGCCCCATTGAGAAGAGAAGAAGACCCGGACTGCGCAAGCGCGTCTAATTTGGCCATTAGACGGCGAGAATTAGACGGCAACCATGGAGACGAGAACGCCAGCAACGGAACAGGTAAGTGAATAACTTTTGATAACTTCCGTATGGCTCATAATTAATGCACAATGTACATTACAAAGTGCATTAATATGGCCATACAGAAGTGTATAGACCCACTTGCTGCCGCGGGACAACCCCTTTAAATAAGTTAGTCTTCCAAAGTCCCTGACTCCAAATTTACTAATCACAAGTCCCACACTTTTGACACAGTATACTTACAACACAATATAGTTGTAAAACAACCACGCAAACTCACTCAGCTTGCACACACACTTAGGTTTTGACTGATATAGCACTAAGCTGTAGCGCTATTGTTCCTTCTCAGTTTGGAATCGCACTGCTATAATACTAGTTTTGTGTTGCCTGTCACATGTAACTCCTAATGTGCTTTTCATACCAACTGAAGCAATATTGTAGCTGACCCTATAACCTATGCAGCCTCTTACTGCATGCATCACACCTGATCATGGTAGATTGCAAACAAACGTTATTGCGCACAGCTCATGCATCCATTTATTTTTTTTGCAAGCCTGTAACTGCCTGGAAATATACTTGCACTTCTTGAGGCCATGGGAAAACCAACGCAGATACTTTATTTGTCTGATTGTGTCCTGAAGATAATACAACATATACAATCCCTCTTGAGGAGTAATACATCAGGTGGTTTTCAGTGCTTGGTAAGGGTCCATCCAATAACCAATGTTTTAAATATTGCATATGACTAAACTGCTATATAATATGATTAAAAATCAGGCAGTAACATTCCCAGCACCTCTTTAGAGCGCTGTAATGCTTCTATTCCTAACTGCATTCTCGAATTTCTCCAGATGAAGGATAACAATATTGAATTTACTGTGATAAAGAATTACTGTGGTATTACAGCATCAATATGCTCTAAATTACAGAGAAGCTTCAGGAGGGCTATCATTTACTAAGGTTTATTCTCCCAGTTAAGAATAAAGGTAGGGCGCTCCATATTTTAATCTTTAAGAAACAGGATTAAAGGAGCAATATGAAGTCTATAGGAATATTGGTAATCTCTAGATATATAAACTCCTAGATATCTAAATTGTGAAATAACCCATGATTGCAGATTCAGTGGCATAAACATGGATTTCTAATTTTGAGTGAACTTGAAAAATATTCAAATTTGTAATTATTGAAATGGCATGCTGAAGAGTGGGGTGTGGGTTAGAGAGAGATATTACCCTGTTGTCAGCCTATAAGACAATGCAGTCTTCCCTAGGTCCAATTGTTACCACCCCCATCCCCGATTGTCCAAAACTTGTCTGATAGGTAGAACCAGGGGCTCAATGGCCAATGCAAACAGAAGGGGCAACAGTGGACAACCTTGCTTCCTACCTCTCCTCAAATACAATGAAAAAGAGAGCTGGTCATTCACTAGAAGTCTAGCATTGGCATTTTGTAAATGATAGAGATCTATGTAATAAAGACTTGTCCAACTATTGTAATACCTCTAATAAATAGGATCATTCAAGTCAATCAAAAGTCTTGGCGGAATCTAAAGATGCCAAAGCCCAACATTATTGTTTCTAGCCTATGAGCCATATCATTTGAACCATTCTGATGTTGTCGGATGTTGATCTCCCAGTTATAAATGCAAAAAGGGGGCGTTAAAATGGATGAACAGATGGCCTTCAACTATGACCCAATTAAGATATATGGCTAACAGTATCATTCCCTATGAAACACAATATATTTAAAAGTAGAAATTGTTCTTATAAATTTCATAAGGTTTGGGATATAAAGCTTTTCAATTCCTAACAGACCAACTATAGATTCGTGTTAGGTAAAAAAAGATATTATTGTAGCGATACGGCTCTTTGTGTTTTCTTGTCATCCTCCTGTGTATTCTTACTTCCCTATGATTTATCAGCATGTGTGGTAGAAACTCTTCGATTGTAAACAGTAATTAATCACAACACAAATTTTAATTGTTCTATAAATATTTATTTTATGGAATGTATGAAGTAAAATATTAATACTGCAAGTGTTTGAATAGATTTGTTATTACTCTGCAATAAAATGTGTTTAAAAAATATTGCAGTAATGCATTTTACTCTAAAACTTCCAGACAGAAAACTTAAACTTATCTCAATATTTTCCACTATTTCTGTTCTTAACTTTAACAAATTATTTGAATTAACTTTGAATGGTATCAAGAAACCAGGCAACTCTCGGGAATAGAAGTTAATGTTAATGGATTGATTTTGCAACTCTAAATTATGACAAAAATGAAAGTAACTAAAACATCAGACAGCAATTCCACTTTAACATCAAAGTTGCATTAATACCTCAAATTTATTTCTAAGCTCTCCTTGTTCAGTTCATGTCACCTGGGCATAAAAAGCAGATAGAAAATATTGGATAAAATAATTATTTTGGGCAACAAAACTTCTTGTAATTTATTTTGTGCAAATAACTATCTGTCATCAAGCATTTCATTAGAAATGTCAGCAAATGGTAAGGATAAGGTACATTTCCCATAAGGTCAATTTTCATAAAAACTATGAATTTATCATTTTATGGTTTGGACTTACTCATTTTAAAGAGAAAACACCATACTGTAGTTTAAACTCTGATCATATCATATAATGGGGTTACATGCATTCACCAACTGTAAAGCATCAGCAATAGAGATGAGCGAGCACACTCGTCCGAGCTTGATACTCGTTCGAGTATAAGGGTACTCTAGATGCTCGTTAATCGAGACGAACACCACACAGTAATCGAGTCAATTTCATTTCCCTGCCCCGCATGTTTAGCGCCATTTTCTAGCCAATAAATATCCGGGGAAGGCACTACCACTTCCTGCTGTCCACTGGCTGTATAGCTTTCTGCCCCTGTACAGAGCGTCTCACAATACCCTTTCCTTGGGTGCAGTGAAGTAGCCGCAGTTATCAGCACTATCCACTGGCTTTAGAGTTTTCTGCCCCTGTGCAGAGCATCTCACAATACCCTTTTCTTGGGTGCGGTAAAGTAGCCGAAGTTATTAGCACAGTCCACTGGCTGTATAGTTTTCTGCCCCTGTGCAGAGCATCTCACAATACCCTTTCCTTGGATGCGGTGAAGTAGCCACAGTTATTAGCACTATTTACTGGCTTTAAAATTTTCTGCCTCTGTGCAGATCATCTCACAATACCCTTTCCTTGGGTGCGGGAAGTAGCCACAGTTATTCGCACTATCCACTGGTTTTATAGCTTTCTGCCCCTGTGCAGAGCATCTCACAATACCCTTTCCTTGGGTGGGGTGAAAAAGCCGCAGTTATTAGCACTGTCCACTGGCTATATAGCTTTCTGCCCCTGTGCAGAGTGTCTCACAATACCCTTTGCTTGGGTGTGGTGAAGTAGCTGCAGTTATCAGCACTATCCACTGGCTTTAGAGTTTTCTGCCCCTGTGCAGAGCATCTCACAATACCCTTTCCTTGGGTGCTGTGACGTAGCCGCAGTTATTAGCACTATCCACTAGCTTTAGAGTTTTCTGCCCCTGTGCAGAGCTTCTCACAATACCCTTTCCTTGAGGGGTTGAGGTAGCCGCAGTTACCAGCACTATCCACTGGCTTTAGAGTTTTTTCCCACTCCATACAGCCTCTCTTATCTACAAGTCTCTGTGAGCAGTAAATGACCCCTAGGTATCAGCACAAGACAGCGGTTTAATTTTTTCCGGTCACAGCATAGAGCCTTCGGTATCTACAAGTCTCTGTGTGCGGTGATTTAGCCACAGTTCTCAGCGCTAAAAGGTGGGGTAATTTATTTGGGCCCTGCTCTATCATAAATCCGACATGATGAGGAGTAGGTGTAAGGGTCGAGGACGTGGACGCGGGCATGGAGGTCCAAGTGAGGGTGTGGGCACAGGCCGAGGTCATAGGCGGGGTGAATCACAGCTGGCTGCTGAGGGATTAGGAGAGCGCCAAGTCCCTATGCTCCCCAGCTTCATATCAGAATTTGCGGGTCTGCGTGGTAGACCTTTATTACAAGCAGAGCAGTGCTAGCAGGTCCTGTCGTGGATGGCAGATAACGCATCCAGCAATGTATCAAACCCCCAGTCTTCTATGCAGTCCACTACTCCCGGCCTAGGGACTGCACCTCTGAATCCTCCGGCTGCTCCACCTTCCTCCCAGCCTCATCACTCCAGAAAAATGACAGATTCTGAGCAGGCGGACTCCCAGGAACTGTTCTCGGGTCCCTATCCTGAGGAGTTTGTCGTGACTAGAGATGAGCGAGCACCAAAATGCTCGGGTGCTCGTTACTCGAGACGAACCTTTCGCGATGCTCGAGGGTTCGTTTCGAATAACAAACCCCATTGAAGTCAATGGGCGACCCGAGCATTTTTGTATATCGCCGATGCTCGCTAAGGTTTTCGTTTGTGAAAATCTGGGCAATTCAAGAAAGTGATGGGAACGACACAGCAACAGATAGGGCAGGCGAGGGGCTACATGTTGGGCTGCATCTCAAGTTCCTAGGTCCCACTATTAAGCCACAATAGCGGCAAGAGTGGGCTCCCCCCTCCCAACAACTTTTTCCAACAAAGCACAATCACTGCCTGCATGACACTCCGCTGCCACTTCTCCTGGGTTACATGCTGCCCCCCCCCACGACCCAGTGTCCACAGCGCACACCAAACTGTCCCTGCCCAGCCTTCAGCTGCCCTCATGCCACGCCACACTCATGTCTATTTATAAGTGCGTCTGCCAGAGGAACCGCAGGCACACACTGCAGAGGGTTGGCACGGCTACGCAGCGACCCTCTTTAAAAGGGGTGGGGCGATAGTCCACAATGCTGTACATAAGCAATGAGAAATCAAATCCTGTGCCACCTCCATCTGGAGCTGCACACGTGGGCATAGCAATGGGGAACCTATCTGCCACACACTATTCATTCTGTCAAGGTGTCTGCATGCCCCAGTCAGACCGCGTTTTTTTATAAATAGTCACAGGCAGGTACAACTCCGCAATGGGAATTCCGTGTGCACCCACAGCATGGGTGGCTCCCTGGAACCCACCGGCTGTACATAAATGTATCCCATTGCAGTGCCCTGGACAGCAGAGCTAACGTCAGATTAAATGCAGGTGGGCTTCGGCCCACACTGCATGCCCCAACCTGACCGGGGTTTTTAATTCATAGACACAGGCAGGTACAACTCCCTATTGTGAAGTCCCTGTGGACCGACAGCATGGGTGGGTGCCAGGAAGCCACCGGTGGTACATAAATATATCCCATTGCATTGCCCATCACAGCTGAGGTAATAATGTCATGTTTAATGCAGGTGGGCTTCGGCCCACACTGCATGCCCCAGTCAGACTGGGGTTCTTTAGAAGTGGACAGATGCAGTTACAACTCCCTGTGGACCCACAGCATGGGTGGCTCCGTGGAACCCACCGGCGGTACATAAATATATCCCATTGCATTGTCCATCACAGCTGAGGTAATGTCATGTTTAATGCAGGTGGGCTTCGGCCCACACTGCATGCCCCAGTCAGACTGGGGTTCTTTAGAAGTGGACACATGCAGTTACAACTCCCTGTGGACCCACAGTATGGGTGGCTCCCTGGAACCCACCGGCGGTACATAAATATATCCCATTGCAGTGCCCAACACAGCTGATGTAACGTCAGCTGTAATGCAGGTGGGATAAAAATTAATTTGATTACACTGTAGGCGAGGGCCCCCAAAAATTGGTGTACCAACAATACTAATGTACCTGAGAAAAATTGCCCATGCCCAACCAAGAGGGCAGGTGAAACCCATTAATCGCTTTGGTTAATGTGGCTTAATTGGTAACTAGGCCTGGAGGCAGCCCAGTTAAAATAAAAAATGGTTGAGGTGAAAGTTTCAACGCTTTAATAAGCATTGAAACGTATAAAAATTGTTTACAAAAATTATATGACTGAGCCTTGTGGGCCTAAGAAAAATTGCCCGTTCGGCGTGATTATGTGACGTTTCAGGAGGAGGAGCAGGAGGAGGAGGAGGAATATTATACACAGATTGATGAAGCAAAAAGGTCCCCATTTTTGATGGGGATAGAGAACGATGCTTCCATCCGCGGGTGCAGCATACGTATTGCTTAGGTATCGCTGCTGTCCGCTGGTGGAGAAGAGAAGTCTGGGGAAATCCAGGCTTTGTTCATCTTGATGAGTGTAAGCCTGTCGGCACTGTCGGTTGACAGGCGGGTACGCTTATCTGTGATGATTCCCCCAGCCGCACTAAACACCCTCTCTGACAAGACGCTAGCCGCAGGACAAGCAAGCACCTCCAGGGCATACAGCGCGAGTTCAGGCCACGTGTCCAGCTTCGACACCCAGTAGTTGTAGGGGGCAGAGGCGTCACGGAGGATGGTCGTGCGATCGGCTACGTACTCCCTCACCATCCTTTTACAGTGGTCCCGCCGGCTCAGCCTTGACTGGGGAGCGGTGACACAGTCTTGCTGGGGAGCCATAAAGCTGGCCAGGCCCGTAAAGACTGTTGCACTGTCTGGGCTGTACATGCTGCTCGATCTACGCACCTCCCCTGCTACCTGGCCCTCGGAACTGCGCCTTCTGCCACTAGCGCTGTCGGATGGGAATTTTACCATCAGCTTGTCCGCCAGGGTCCTGTGGTATAGCAACACTCTCGAACCCCTTTCTTCTTCGGGAATGAGACTGGGAAGGTTCTCCTTATAGCGTGGGTCGAGCAGTGTGTACACCCAGTAATCCGTAGTGGCCAGAATGCGTTGAATGCGAGGGTCACGAGAAAGGCATCCTAACATGAAGTCAGCCATGTGTGCCAGGGTACCTGTACGCAACACATGGCTGTCCGCACTAGGAAGATCACTTTCAGGATCCTCCTCCTCCTCCTCAGGCCATACACGCTGAAATGATGACAGGCAAGCAGCATGGGTACCGTCAGCAGTGGGCCAAGCTGTCTCTTCCCCCTCCTCCTCATCCTCCTCATCCTCCTCCTCCTCCTGAACGCGCTGAGATATAGACAGGAGGGTGCTCTGACTATCCAGCGACATACTGTCTTCCCCCGGCTCTGTTTCCGAGCGCAAAGCGGCTGCCTTTATGGTTTGCAGGGAACTTCTCAAGATGCATAGCAGAGGAATGGTGACGCTAATGATTGCAGCATCGCCGCTCACCACCTGGGTAGACTGATCAAAGTTTCGAAGGACCTGGCAGATGTCTGCCAACCAGGCCCACTCTTCTGAAAAGAATTGAGGAGGCTGACTCCCACTGCGCCGCCCATGTTGGAGTTGGTATTCCACTGTAGCTCTACGCTGCTCATAGAGCCTAGCCAACATGAGGTGCGTAGAGTTCCACCGTGTGGGCACGTCGCACAGCAGTCGGTGCACTGGCAGATTAAAGCGATGTTGCAGGGTGCGCAGGGTGGCAGCGTCCGTGTGGGACTTGCGGAAATGTGCGCAGAGCCGGCGCACCTTTACGAGCAGGTCTGACAAGCGTGGGTAGCTTTTCAGAAAGCGCTGAACCACCAAATTAAAGACGTGGGCCAGGCATGGCACGTGCGTGAGGCTGCCGAGCTGCAGAGCCGCCACCAGGTTACGGCCGTTGTCACACACGACCATGCCCGGTTGGAGGCTCAGCGGCGCAAGCCAACGGTCGGTCTGATCTGTCAGACCCTGCAGCAGTTCGTGGGCCGTGTGCCTCCTATCTCCTAAGCTGAGTAGTTTCAGCACGGCCTGCTGACGCTTGCCCACCGCTGTGCTGCCACGCCGCGCGACACCGACTGCTGGCGACGTCCTGCTGCTGCTGACACATCTAGATTGCGAGACAGAGGTTGAGGAGGAGGAGGAGGAGGAGGAGGGTGCTTTAGTGGAGGAAGCATACACCGCCGAACATACCACCACCGAGCTGGGGCCCGCAATTCTGGGGGTGGGTAGGACGTGAGCGGTCCCAGGCTCTGACTCTCTCCCAGCCTCCACTAAATTCACCCAATGTGCCGTCAGGGAGATGTAGTGGCCCTGCCCGCCTGTGCTTGTCCACGTGTCCGTAGTTAAGTGGACCTTGCCACTAACCGCATTGGTGAGGGCGCGTACAATGTTGCGGGAGACGTGGTCGTGCAGGGCTGGGACGGCACATCGGGAAAAGTAGTGGCGACTGGGAACTGAGTAGCGCGGGGCCGCCGCCGCCATCATAGCTTTGAAGGACTCCGTTTCCACAACCCTATACGGCAGCATCTCAAGGCTGATAAATTTGGCTATGTGGACGGTTAACGATTGAGCGTGCTGGTGTGTGGCGGCGTACTTGCGCTTGCGCTCCAACACTTGCGCTAGCGACGGCTGGACTGTGCGGTGCGAGACATTGCTGGATGGGGCCGAGGACAACGGAGGTGAGGGTGTGGGTGCAGGCCAGGAGACGGTTGTGCCTGTGTCCTGAGAGGGAGGTTGGATCTCAGTGGCAGGTTGGGGCACAGGGGGAGAGACAGCGGTGCAAACCGGAGGCGGTGAACGGCCTTCGTCCCACCTTGTGGGGTGCTTGGCCATCATATGCATGCTGGTGGTGGTGAGGCTGTTGGTGGTGGCTCCCCGGCTGATCTTGGCGCGACAAAGGTTGCACTCCACTGTTCGTCGGTCGTCAGGCGTCTCTGTGAAAAACTGCCAGACCTTAGAGCACCTCGGCCTCTGCAGGGTGGCATGGCGCGAGGGTGTGTTTTGGGAAACACTTGGTGGATTATTCGGTCTGGCCCTGCCTCTACCCATGGCCACCGCACTGCCTCTTGCAACCTGCCCTGCTGATGCCCTTGCCTCCCCCTCTGAGGACCTGTCCTGAGTAGGCGTTGCACACCAGGTGGGGTCAGTCACCTCATCGTCCTGCTGCTCTTCCTCCGAATCCTCTGTGCGCTGCTCCCTTGGACTTACTGCCCTTACTACTACCTCACTGGAAGACAACTGTGTCTCATCGTCATCGTCCTCCTCACCCACAGAAACTTCTTGAGACAGTTGGCGGAAGTCCCCAGCCTCTTCCCCCGGACCCCGGGAACTTTTGAATGGTTGGGCATCAGTGACGATAAACTCCTCTGGTGGGAGAGGAACCACTGCTGCCCAATCTGAGCAGGGGCCCGAGAACAGTTCCTGGGAGTGTTCCCGCTCCTGAGCATGTGTCATTGTAGTGGAGTGAGGAGGCTGGGAGGAAGGAGGAGCAGCAGACAGAGGATTCGGATTTGCAGCAGTGGACGGCGCAGAACTGTGGCTGGACGATAGGTTGCTCGAAGCACTTTCTGCCATCCAGGACAGGACCTGCTCACACTGCTCATTTTCTAATAAACGTCTCCCGCATGGACCCATTAATTGGGCGATGAATGTGGGGACGCCAGAAACGTGCCTCTCTCCTAATCGCTCAGCAGTCGGCTGCGACACACCTGGATCAGGAGCTCGGCCTGTGCCCACACCCTCACTTGGGCCTACGCGTCCTCGGCCACGTCCACATCCTCTAGGCCTACCCCTACCCCTCAGCATGCTGTATTACCAGTGATTTGATTTCCCAGGCAGGAAATAAATTGGCGCAAGCCTGCAGGCCAAATATAATGTTTTCGCTTTTTTGCAAAGGGAAGGACCCACTGCGTATATTCAATGAACAATAACTTTTAGAACTGTAGTGTGGCCCTGAAAAAGTGACACACAACTTTAGTGTAGCAGAGTTATTAACTCTAGCAGAGCAGGTATTTGCCAGTCAGGAAAGACAATGGCGCAAGCCTGCAGTAAACCGTAGCTGGTTGCGTCTGATTTTTGTACGTTGTCCACGCAGCACACACGTACACGGAGACCTTAGGACTGACACAGGCAGGCCAAATATAATTTCTTTTCCTTTTTTGCAAAGGGAAGGACCCACTGCGTATATTCAATGAACAATAACTTTTAGAACTGTAGTGTGGCCCTGAAAAAGTGACACACAACTTTAGTGTAGCAGAGTTATTAACTCTAGCAGAGCAGGTATTTGCCAGTCAGGAAAGACAATAGCGCAAGCCTGCAGTAAACCGTAGCTGGTTGCGTCTGATTTTTGTACGTTGTCCACGCAGCACACACGTACACGGAGACCTTAGGACTGACACAGGCAGGCCAAATATAATTTCTTTTCCTTTTTTGCAAAGGGAAGGACCCACTGCGTATATTCAATGAACAATAACTGTGTTGTGGCCCTGCCTACACAATTCTGTCCCTGTAGTATCAATGGAGGGTGCAATGCTCTACACTCACTCCTAACACTCTCCCTGCCTATGCACCACTTCTGTCCCTAATGCCGGGTGCAATGCTCTGCACTGCCGATTTTGAGAAAAAAACAAAAAAAAACACTGCTAGCAGCAGCCTGCACACAGGTAGATGTGGCCCTAAAAAGGACCTTTGGGGTTCTTGAAGCCTACACTGACTCCTAACGCTCTCTCTACAGCAGCACCAGCACGATAGTACTTTCCCTCAGCTAACTCACAAGGCATGTGTGGCGAGCCGCGGGAGGGGCCGACTTTTATACTCGGGTGACATCTGATCTTCCCAGCCACTCACTGCAGGGGGGTGGTATAGGGCTTGAACGTCACAGGGGGAAGTTGTAATGCCTTCCCTGTCTTTCAATTGGCCAGAAAAGCACGCTAACGTCTCAGAGAGGAAACTGAAAGTAACCAGAACACCGCGTGGTGCTCGTTACGAGTAACGAGCATCCCGAACACCCTAATATTCGCATGAATATCAAGCTCGGACGAGTACGTTCGCTCATCTCTATTTCTAGCACCACAGCCCCACAGATGTGGAATGATTTTAGCTGGCTGGGTGTGGTGATCTCCTGCTAGCCAATCCCCTGGGTCTTGGCTCACATATATACCCAGCTCCTGTCAGTGTCTATTTGGTGTCCGGGGTGAGCAGTCATGTATACTTGGCCATTGCAGCTTGCTGTGTGTTTGGTGTTCAGGATGAGCAGTCATGTATCCTTTTCCATTGCAGCTTGCTGTGTGACTTGTGTCCTGTTGGTTCATGTCCATTGTTATGTTTATTTTCTGTCAGTTTGTCCTGCTGAGTTTGTTTGTCATATCTGGGCTAAGGTATCCTTTAGGGTCCTCTAGTAGATGTGTCTTGCTAGTGCAGGGACCGCAAGACACGAAGAGCCTTGTTGTGGCCTTGCTGCTTAAGTTCATTGGCCAATGTACAAACCAATACCTTGTACTTTTATAGCTAAATCATCTGCTTATGTGTACAGGTATGCAAGGTGAGTGTTTTGGTCTTTTGCCAGTCCCTAGTATGCAGTTCTCTGTCCAGTCTGAATTCCAGTACTAGGCCATTGGATAAGTCCTGTACTGTGTGGGTGTCTTTTGGAGGAAGTGCATAAATTTTGTTTTTATGCTCAAAGAGTCCAGAGCCCCTTTTTAAAGGGAAGGTACTGTTAAGTTGTGCTGGCTGGGATCTGTTGTACCACATAGGTTTCTAGCAGCACAGCCCCACAACTGTGAAATGATTGTGCTGGCTGGGTGCGGTGATCTCCTGCTAGCCAATCCCCCAGGTCTTTGCTCACATATAAACCCAGCTCCTGTCAGTGTCTGTTTGGTGTCCAGGGTGAGCAGTCATGTACCCTTGTCCATTGTAGCTTGCTGTGTGTTTGGTGTTCCGGGTGAGCAGTCATGTATCCTTGTCCATTGCAGCTTGCTGTGTGACTTGTGTCCTGTTGGTTCATGTCCGTTGTTACGTTTATTTTCTGTCAGTTTTCTGTCAGTTTGTCCTGCTGAGTTTGTTTGTCATATCTGGGCTAGGGTATCCTTTAGGGTCCTCTAGTAGATGTGTCTTGCTAGTGTAGGGACCGAAAGACATGAGGAGCCTTGTTGTGGCCTTGCGGCTGAAGTTCATTGGCCAATGTTCAAACCAATACCTCATACTTTGCAAGGTGAGTGTTTTGGTCTTTTGCCAGTCCCTATGTCATGTCTGTCCGTTGGTCCAATCCCCTGTATGTAGTTCCCTCTCTTGTCTGAATTCTGTCTTAGGTTCCATTGTTTGTGTTATACCAAGCCTGTTTTGGCCACATTCTTGTGACCCCAGTGCTTATTTGCGCACACAAACATAACAGCATTTGTCTTGGGCACATTAATGAATAAACCTGCTCATTATACAGTATGTGCCAAAGTACGTAGCATCTTCACTTGCACATGCATATGCTGAATGTGCACATCAAACATGATGTGAACATTTTTTTATAGATTCAAACAAAAGAGAATAAGAGCTCACCATTGCTGGGATCATGCACCTGTCCACTCACGCAAAATTACTCCTTGTCACACCACTCCACCCAGACACAGCAGCTTCTTAAACCAGATCCAAGGAACATTTTTGGAACATTTTTTTAGAATGCCATTTTTGAAATCACAAAGTTATTTAACACAGAAAAAATCAAAGAAAAACTGCTAATCAGTTCTGCAAGCCCTAAGGGCAGGCTCACATGAACGTAATTTCACTGTGTATTATGCGCTCATAATACTCAGTGAATGGAATCAATGAAAGTACATTGATTTTCATTGATCGATTCACACATACATATATTCATTATGGAAAATATGCGCATAAAAAACCCCACAGCATGTACTATTTTATTGTGTATTATGCGCGATAGAGCCCCATTGTTCTCTATGGGTGCACATGAAAACAATGAACTATGTAATTACAGTTCGTATATGTGGCATTTTATATGCAGGTTGCTAGGAAACAAAAAAGGGAAAGTAAAAAAAAAAGAAACCAGGAAGCCAGTGCATGACAGCATGCGTGAGATATGCTGTCATGTACAGACATACTTGATCACAATCGCGGTGCACACAGCTCTGCACGCCGGTAAAAAATTGCATTTTATACGCAGCGTTTTACCATATGCTCATGTGACCTGCCCTTACTATATTGCTGCAATGAAGTCTTGAAGGCTATGGAAATCTTTGTGTATAAAAATCAATATGCATATATCTTACTAAGTCCCTGCAAAAAAAATGATGCACATATCTGGGTTTTTTTGGCAATGAGTTTTCCTTCTCATATATTTAGAAAGTCTCATACTTGATTTACAGTAGCTAATAAAATAATAATACAAAAATGGGAAAAATAAAATGAAATGCTTCTTTCCCCTGAAGTGTAGTGCGGTACATCAGTGCAGATGTTAGGTGGTGGGAAGAGACTCCAGGAGGCTGAATAAATGGTAAAAACATGAAACAATTTATTGCTTTTAAGAAACAGACTTTCCAGCTTCTTCAATTCAATCTGAATTACTTTACTTCGGGGTAAACTTTACTTAGGCAATTCTAGTACAACGATTTGAACAAGTGCAGGAATGAAGTGCAGACAACCTATCTGAACACTACTAGGCTCATTAATAGTAAATAAGCATGGAAATCCTTTCTGTGCTCTATGCCTTGCTGTCCTGCTTTTCTCGCTTTTTTCGTTTCTTCAATTCTTTCCATTCCAAGGCTTCTCTTTTAGTGCATTACAATTACTTTAGCTTCATCTGATTCTGTCTCTCTTCTATAGCTTGCTCCTCTTTGACTTTAGCTCATTTTACTTTTTTTGAAGATATTATGCAATTTTGGGTACTCACACTTTTTTCTCCCTCCCACCACACTGTTTTTCAGATTTTGCTCCTTCTTGCTAGCACTCCATCCTTCCTTCTTCTCCCTCTGGTCCTAGGCTTATGTGTAGACTGTGGACTGTAGAACTGTAGAACTCTCTAGATAACCACACCCCTCTCTTTTATACTAACTACTCTCAACCAACCCGTGGGGAGGATCTATCTATCAATAGCAGGTTATCTATCTCTTGGCTGCCTAACTTACACCTCTAACTTAGTTTGTGATTCAGAAGCAAAAGTGTGGTTGACTAACAATAAAACTTAAAGGGACATATACATACATTACATCAGATTCCACATTTTATTATGGAGTGTACAGTCCTGTACACTACAATAGAGTCATGTGATAATAGTGCTAGATTTTATGCGGATGCCAATTTATGATTTATTAATGAGAAAGAGACCTCTGTATGTATATGGCATCAATAATGCTTGGCATGTCAGTCCCTGCAATGCAACCACTATGGGGTGGGAAGAGGGCTGTGTTATGTGAAATAGATTTGATAGAAGCCAACAACCAGGATTTAATTTACAGGTGACTTGCTGCTGCCAGATGTTGTATGCTATGTACCTGACATATAAGTAATGTTCTGAGCATGATGTTCTATGAAACGGTTAAGTATTGCAATAGTAAATGATGTGCTGTGCAACATGTACGTGCTGGGGTAAAAAGGCATTTTATAGAGGTGCTACATGCCAAGCAAAAGTTGTGACAGATGAAAGTAATGTTATGCATTCTATATGGTTATTCTATGTACTCTGGTACTTATGATGCACTGAGGCTGCAATGATAGTGCCTGACACAGATCTCCGAAAATACAGTATGCAGCACTATAATAGAAATAGACAATTACAAGAGGGACTGAAGTGCCTTGCTAGTTCGAGATCGAGATATATTTTCGGTGGGATATTCTGGTTGAGCTTTTGTAATGTTTAAAGTACCAGTGCCCTCCTAAGGAGCAAAATGTCATCTGTATAGTTACAGTTAAGTAAAGTTTATTCTTCTAAAAAAAAGTGTTACCTCTGTCTCCATCTGTCACTGCCGCATCATACACAACACCACCACCTGCTTTCAAGTTTTTAGGCTGGAGGATGTTCAGCTCAGCTCTCCCTCCCCTCTCTTCTTTCAGAGGCTGTGTAGCAAAACCCAATTTATCCAATACTACACAGCTATCGCTCATCCTCTGTCTACTGAGTAGCTTCTGGTTCTGTTCCCCCTCACTGCTGATAAGAGCAGAACATTTACCTGGAGTGAATTAAAGCCTTCTCTAATGGTAGTTTTCTCTGCTCACTATGCTCCTGATCTTCTCTAAAATGTCATACAGCCCCCTCTAATACTTTAATGAAAAGGCAGTGAATGCACATTCACAGCAGGAGAGCAGGCCAGGATAGGAACCAGTCAGCTAAAGGGCCCATTACACACAACAATTGTCGCTCAAAATTCGTTCAAACAAGCGAAAGTGAGTGATAATCAGTACGTGTAAACATGAAGCCATCCTGCAGTTTATGTTCACTTGTCATTAGTCGCTGTGTTTCAGCCTACATAAAAATAGTTGCTAGTACGTCCGCTTGTCATTAGTTTTAAACAGCAGTCGTTCAAACAACTCAAGGAGGATTGATACCTGAATTCTACAGTCCTAATGAGCACACTCCTCAAATAATCAAAGCTATGGTCTCCTTCACTCCCAGAAGGAGACTGCTAGAGCAATTGAACAGCATAGAGCCCAAGGTGAGAAGGAAATACAAGCCCTCCCCAATAGCCCCCAGGTTCACTCCAACAGCAACACACCCAAAGCACTACCTCTAGAGTCAGAGAACACAATGCATAGAGAAACCAAAACACCAGCATAGGGACTCACACCGACACAACAGTACCTTCGCTCATAGAAGGGACTTTCGGAGCCTTAGGCCCGGTCTACCAGGATAACATCTATGAAAGCCCTTTATGAGACAATCCGTATTAACATCTGTGACCTGAGCCCATGTCCTTTCCACTTGTCCATAGCCCCACCAGTGAACCAAGTACTGCAATTTGTTTCGAACCCAATGGGAATCAACAATGCGACTGATCTCAAATTGAGGTTCTCCATCCACGTCCATCATTGCAGGAGGAGTCAAGGCATCCACAGAACTGGCATACTGTTTTAATAATGATCTATGGAAAACATTAGCTATACTCCAAGAGTTAGGAACCTCCAATCTAAAAGATACCACATTGATTTTTTTCAATGATTTTGAGTGGACAAACAAACTGAAGACCCACTTTGAAAGACTGTTGCTTGAGTTTAATGTTCTTGGTAGACAACCAGACTCTCTCTCCTACCATGAAGTCAACGCCAACCAAACTCCTCCAATCTGCTACCCGCTTGTACTTGCATACGTTTTTATTTCAAATTTTCCTGTACCTCCTCCCAAATCATCTTGAGGTTGGAGCACAACTAATTTTCTTCTGGCACCTCCAACCATGCCTTAGAAAACTGGACAAAACAAGGGTGAAATCCATAGTTACAAAAAAAGGTAATGTGCCTGTAGATTCCAAAGACCTGTTGTTCAGCGCGAACTCAGCTGAGTGCAAACATTTTGACCATTTATCTTGATTATCAGAAACATAACATCATAAGTATTGCTCTAAACTTTGATTACACCTCTCTGTTTGACCATTAGACTGAGCGTGATATGCAGAGGAAAAGGAGAGTTGAATACCCAACGGGGTACACATAAATCGCCAAAATTTAGAAATAAACTGTACTTGCCGATCAGAGACATTGTTAATTGGTAACTCGTGTAATCTCACCACATGAGAAATAAATAATTTTGCCAAAGTCATAGCATTCGGGAGACCAGGCAATGCCACAAAATGACACATCTTACTAAAGCAATCGACCATCACCCAGATGATTGTATAACCCTCGGTTGGTGGCAAGTCTGTAAAAAAGTCCATGGACAAATGAGTGCACGGCTTCTGAGGAACTAGTAAAGGCAATAGTGTTCCCTCAGGAATAGTCCGGGATGTTTTATTTCTGGCACACACCTCAAATGCGGAAACAAAACCAAAAACATCCCTACTTAACCTCGGGCACAAAAAATTATAGTAAGTAGTCTCTTAGTGTTCCTGATCTCAGGATGACCCACCAGAACCAAACTATGTACCTCAGACAGGATTTCATGATATAGAAAGCTATTGTGTCGGTATGAAATAAACCAATTTTAAGGTATACGTCTGGAACAACATATTCCAAAACAAAAGAGTGGTGTCAATGGCAGACACTGGAATTGGGTGTCCCAGTGTTCTTACTCCTAAATCCATGCATTTAAATACATCAAGATGGATCAGGTTAATACCAGCTCCGCAGTCCAAAAATGCGTAACACAAAATTTTCCATCCACTGAAAGGATCTTGCCAATGGAAAGGATTAAAAGTCATCCATGCTCCTTGTGTGAAGAGATGAGACTCCCCCGATCCAAGTATTCAAATTTTATTGTAACATGCAACACGTTTTGGCCAGCAGGCCTTTTTCAAGCATGGATATTAACATTACAAAGCATATATATATATATATATATATATATATATATATACACACACACACACATAGATTGTCTTACAGTTAGGTGTAACGCTCTCGGTGCCGGCTGATTCGTGGTGTGGGATAGTGACGTCAGCCGGTAGTCGTGTGCCACGTGATTGCTCTCTGAGATGCAGTGGAATGCAAAAGGTGCGTTCCACTTGGGGGCGCGATGACATCATCACATCTTCTATTGCCAGTATCTTCAAATAACTTTATCAGCACGTTACAAGTCACCATTCGACTTACAGATAGACAATAATATTTGCTTTTTACATTACAGCACCAGGCTTAAGTATTCAACTATAGAAATGCCCCCATGGAAATTTTATTGATAAACAACCATATTTCTATCTTGATAAGAAATTATTTCATTTTTATTTTCACCGAAATATTTCATATAGCATAATTTGATGAACATAAAAATGTATACGATATATGGATAAAAGACTCTTATATGTGTCGAAATCACAGTTACATCTAATTCATTTAAAAAAATTAAAATCTACGTATTAGTATATAGATAACCCATAATTAATAATGGCATGATTATTGTGCCAATCCTATTGACTTAGAATTCTCAATATGAGTAAACCATAATATCTAATAATAAAAAACTCACAAACAATATCTAGATGCATATACAATAATATATCCCCAAAAATTTATATACATATATAAAAAAAATATAAAGATGGGGAGGGGAGAGGGGCATATGTAAATGGAATAAATATTAATTTTAAGATTGTGTTTTGAACCTTCACAGAATTTTTCAAGGACTTTGTTAAGCCCATTTGGTTCCAGAGCATTTAATTTGAAAATCTAGTATATTTCTTTAGCCTGTAGGTCAGACAATGACCTAGATGGGATATGTGCAAGTGGGGTAACATTGAGACTAGAGATGAGCGAACCTACTCGTTTTGAGTAATTACTCGATTGAGCACCGCGATTTTCGAGTACTTCCGTACTCGGGTGAAAAGATTCGGGGGGCGCTGGTGGGCAGGGGGAGGCGTGGCGGAGCGGGGGGTAGCAGCGGGGAACAGGGGGGAGCCCTCTCTCTCTCCCTCTCCCCCCCACTCCCCGCTGCAACCCCCCACTCACCCACGGTGCCCCCCGAATCTTTTCATCCGAGTACGGAAGTACTCGAAAATCGCAGCGCTCGGGCGAAAAAGGAGCGTGGCCGAGTACGCTCACTCATCTCTAATTGAGACCTAATGTATTACTGCCATGATTAGTGGTGAAGTGACGTGAAACACTATGTTTGGAAAATTGATTTTTAATACTACACCTATGTTTGGATATCCTGACTCTAAGAGGGTTGATGGTTCTTCCCACATATTTCAAGCCACATGGGCACTCGATCAAATAAATCACATAGTCCCACAATCAAGTCATTGTCTAATATTTACTATCTCTTCCTCAGGTCTTATTATAATCTTTCTTCCCTTCCTCTATATAAGAACAACATTTACAACGTCTCTTTCTACCTCTATATGTTCCTACACGACTAGAATTTGACCCCTAATCTCTCTGTTTATTTTTTCCTTTTGAGGACATGATGAAGCTACTACATTTTTTAAGGTCTTATTCCTCCAAAAGACTGTAACATGCACGTCTTTTATTTCTTTCTTTAGATATGGGTCACAATCCAGGGTTTTCCAGTTCTTCTTTAGGATTGCTTTAATTCTACTGTGCTGAGAACTATATTTGGTAATGAAAGGTGTGAATCTTCTCTTTTCATTCTTTTCTTTTTCTTCTATTGTCTTTATGTAACTACAATTGGTTCTCTTTTTTTCTTGGACAGTTTTCTTTATTGCTGAATGTTCTTCTTTTAGAACCCTCTCATATGCAAATTCTAACAATTTTTTCGGATAGCCTTTCGCAAATAATCTTTTCATTAACACTGTCGACCATGACCTCCTTCTCACTATGCTGTGCTCTATTGGTCTAAAGGAATCATAGAATAGTAGAGTTGGAAGGGACCTCCAGGGTCATCGGGTCCAACCCCCTGCTCAGTGCAGGATTTAAATCATCCCAGACAGATATATGTCCAGCCTTTGTTTGAACACTTCCATTAAAGGAGAACTCACCACCTCCTGTGGTAACCTGTTCCACTCATTGATCACCCTCACCATCAGAAAGTTTTTTCTAATATCTAATTTGTGTATCCTCCCTTTCAGTTTCATCCCATTGCTTCTAGTCTTTCCTTGTGCAAATGAGAATATGGCTGATCTTTCTGCAGTGTGACAACCCTTCAGATATTTGTAGACCTCTATTAAGTCTCCTCTCAGCCTTCTTATTTGCAGGACACTGCTCTCTCCTGGTTCTCCTCCTACCTCTCGGACCACTCTTTCAGTGTCTCCTTTGCTGGCTCTATCTCCTCTCCACTTCCTCTCGCTGTGGGGTACCCCAGGGCTCTGTCCTTGGTCCCCTTTTCTTCTCAATCTATACTGCCCCAATTGGACAAACCATCCACAAATTAGGCCTCCAATGCCATCTCTTCACTGACGACACCCAAATATACTCCTCCTGTCACCAACTGTCTGTCCACTGTCTCTAATACTATGTCCTCCCTTTTTCTCAAACTTAACCTCTCTAAAACTGACCTCCTCGTCTTTCTGCCTTCTAACCGACCTCCCTTCAACATCTCCATTCCAGTATCTGGCACCATCATAACCCCCAGACAGCATGCCCGCTGCCTTGGGGTCACACTGGACTCTGACCTCTCCTTGACCCCCCATATCCAATCTCTGGCCCAAACATGCCACATGCATCTCAGAAATATTGCTAAAATACATCTGTTCCTCACCACAGACACACTAAAGACACTCGTGGTCGCCTTCATCCACTCCCGACTTGACTACTGTAACTCGCTACTCATCGGCCTCACCCGCACTAGACTCGCTCCACTCCAATCCATACTAAATGCGGCAGCTAGGCTTATTTTGTTTATCCAGCCATTTACTCAGATGCTTCTGCACTATGCCAGTCATTGCATTGGCTGCCCATCCAATGCAGAACTAACTTTAAACTCCTCAACCTCACTCACAAAGCTCTGCATGGCGCTGCTCCACCATACATCACCTCCCTCCTGTCTGTACACCACCCAGTCCGCTCACTCTGATCCGCTAACACACTCAGTCTAAACACCCCTGCAATATGAACCTCACATGCTCGCCTCCAGTACTTCACCAGAGCAGCACCTATCCTCTGGAATGCTCTAGCACAAGACATCCGGATAATTCCCGTTGCACAAAATTTCAGACTTGCCTTAAAAACGCACCTCTTCACGGAAGCATACCAAATCCCCTTACCTAGTCCCCCGCCCCTCCCTATGGCTCTCACACCTTCCACCCTGCCTATCTATCCCTGCACCTCCTCACTGCCCCACCCTGTTTGCTTTCTAATAACTGATTTCCACATGAAATCCCCTACTGCCGGTGTTCCCCATGCCTCGCTTCTCCCCCTCCCTTGCACCTCCTGTACCACCCCCACACTACTTGTTTCAAACTGATTGTACCTCACGTTGTAATTCTTGTATTGTTTTGCATCTATCCCATGCTTGAAAGCGCTGCAGAATAAGTTGGCGCTATACAAATAAAGATTATTATTAATATTTTAGCTTGATCTTTCAAAGTACTCAGTGATGAACAATTCCTTCTTATTCATTTGAACTGGCTATATGGGATGTTTAGTTTCTAATTATTATTGTGGCAACTTTGGAACTCTAGATAACTGTTCGTGTTAACGTGTTTGAATTGTGTCTTCGTTTCTATTACCCCCTTGTTTGATGTAATTTCCACAAGTTTTTGGGAAACGATAGTGGCGGTGAAACGTAGGTTATATACATTATTAGTCACCGTGGCAGACAAGTTCCCTCTATCTCTTGATGGTGGTTGAGATCTAACTAAAAGGCCTAGAAATAGTTTCTAATGGATGGAAACTAGAGATGAGCGAACCTACTCGGCCACGCCCCTTTTTCGTCCGAGCACCGCGATTTTCGAGTACTTCCGTACTCGGGTGAAAAGATTCGGGGGGCGCCGTGGGTGAGTGGGGGGTTGCAGCGGGGAGTGGGGGGGGGAGAGGGAGAGAGAGAGAGGGCTCCCCCCTGTTCCCCGCTGCTACCCCCGCTCCGCCACGCCTCCCCCCGCCCCCCGAATCTTTTCACCCGAGTACAGAAGTACTCGAAAATCGCGGTGCTCGATCGAGTAATTACTCAAAACGAGTATATTCTCTCATCTCCAATGGAAACATAAGTCCATTGCATACTAGAATATCCCTGTCCTTTAGATATTAAGGTTTAGAATGAGATAAAGTGATCAACAAAAGGCGCATTGGAGTGAGATATAAATAATTGCGGCCGGATTGATCGGTTTTCTCTATTAGCTGCTCAGATTCAAATATGCGGCTATGATATATGTAAACAGAGCAGGATATGCACTTATTTGGTTATAATTAAAGTGCCAGATTTTGACACATATGTTCTATTACCGTGTGTTTTGTGCATCAAATAAATAACTGATGTACATTAACTTCATTCCAATGAATGGTTTAATTAAATGGTTGTCATGTCTCATCTACCTGACTCTATTCATTGACATGTATAAGCTGTACTGTATCTGCAAGTGTTTGCCTTCTTTAGTTTGTCCCTTCTGGTTCTCTGTACCCCCTGTGTTGCTTAACCCCTCCCTTTCCTCCTGCTAGGGAGTTTCCTGTCTATAGCCCACTTGTTAGTCTCTACTTTGTGCTTTGGCTAATCATCATTCTTTTTACCTACTGAATGTGCATTCTACAAGATTTCTACCTAAATAAACCCTGGAATCTTCTCACATACCTCTGCAGTCGAGTTGGATGCTGTCTGACAACATATACCTGGTGTGAGTACTGGTTCATAACTACAAGAGAAGATACCTCAGCCGATACGCTTACAGCCATGTTATTGAGTCAGAATAGTAAAAAGAATGTATAAATCCTGCCAGACACTGCTGTAAAGACTCCTCCAGCAGCTCCACATACAACCACAGCCGCAGCTCATAATCTCCCACCAAGCAAGTTATAACTCTCCTCAGTATTACCTCCATCCTGTGAGCTGCATCATGGCTGAAGAGCACTCTGAGGCACAAGCTAGCATGGACCCTAGTCTGCAGTCTAGTGAGAGAGACAGGCGCTCTAATAAGCCAACCTGGAAGGTTAGAGAGAACCTTGAAAGTCTCAAGCAGGAACTTTCCTCTGACATTTTAAAACTGTGGGAAACATTACTAAGTCATGTCTCCAACATTCAGCAGAGTCTGTCTTCACTCCATGTGTCACCACTAGAGGGAGCCCTGCAACAGCTTCGTGCAACGTATGAACATTATAATATAAAAGTCCAGGAGTACAAAAACACTTTGAAAAGATTAAACACAGAGGATTCCATAGAGGAATTGCAAAGCTTCCAACATCTCAGTGTAGAAAGAGACGGCTTAGTACGCGGCATTAAGTCTAAGACAGAAGCGAGAATTGTGCAACTTCAGAAGGTGTCATCTCACATTTCTGACTCTACCAGGCACTCCAAGCGTACATCTAGGTCACGATCTTCAAAGCATTCCACCCTCAGTGAGCAGCTTCTAAAGGCACGTGCAGAAGCAGAAGCGACTAAGGTACAGGCAGTCTTTGCGCAGAAGAAAGCAGAAGTGGAAGCTGCACATAAGAAAGCGGAAATGGAAGCTGCACATAGGAAAGCGGAAATGGAAGCTGCACATAGAAAAGCGGAAATGGAGGCTCTGGAGAAACAATGTGAACATGCTACAGCCATAGCAAGGTTAAGAGTTTTAGAACAAGCCACGAGTCAGAGTGAAAGAGACAGCATTGACTTCAGCGGACTGGATGCAGAGGAACCTCTCGAGCGTACAAGAGACTATGTACTAAGCCAATGCTTCAATTCCCCATCTGCCACAAACATTCCAGACAAAACAGATGTCTCTCCAGGGCGACAGGCCGCACATTCTTCTACAGCACCAGGCATGCAAAGTCAGCACAGAACTCTGCTCGTTCCTCACACCAACCTTCCGTCCTATATGGAGCACCAAGGCTCTGCACCCCAGCAAGCTCAATATACGGGTATTCATGGACAATTCAAGATACCAGCGGTTCTCCAAACCTCTAGCAATTACATGGTTCCATATCCACATATCACCAAACCTATGGACTTCAAACCAGTTCCTAGGCTAAACACCCCAACAGCCCCACATGTACCTACGTCTCTCACGCAAAACACCACAAACGATGTGATCAGCACCACTCAACCAATTTCACACCTGAAGTCAGAGAAAACCAAAATGTCAGAGTTTGCAAGATATATGATACGTCGTGAGCTCACTAAGACAGGACTGATAAGGTTCGACGACCAGCCTGAGAATTACAGAGGCTGGAAAAGTGCCTTCAGAACCGCAACTCACGATCTCGGCATTACTGCTTCGGAAGAACTAGATCTACTGATCCGGTGGCTTGGCCTACAGTCTACAGAACGAATAAAGAGACTCAGATCTGTCCACATTGAAAATTCAGCAGCAGGCCTTGCAGCCGCTTGGGAGAGACTGGAGAGAACCTATGGTAGTCCTGAAGCAATAGAAAATGCTCTGTTCAAATGTCTGCAAGCCTTTCCAAGGATATCTGGTAAAGACAATCAGAAATTCCAAGAGCTCTGTGACTTATTGCTAGAGCTACAGCTGGCCAAGGGAGACACTCACCTACCTGGCCTCAGTTACCTGGATACTGCTCGTGGAATAAACCCAATCGTGTCACAGCTGCCATACAACCTTCAAGAGAAGTGGACCGCTCTGGGGTCAAGATATAAGAGAGAAAATCAAGTCTCTTTTCCTCCATTTTCCTACTTCTGTGAGTTCATCAAAAACATTGCAGAATCCAAGAACGACCCAAGCTTCTCCTATGAGGAATCCAATCCCGGTCCACATCCATTCAAGTCTGACAACGCACGCGCCGACTACAAAGGCCGCAGAGGGCCAGTGTCAGTAAAAAAGACTGATATTTTTCCCTCTACTTTGTCAGCTTCACAGGGAGTCAGTTACAAAAGCAATCAAGATGAAAAGGTTGAAAACCCTAATCGCCTGTGCCCCTTCCACAAGAAGCATCATCCCCTCAAGAAGTGCATCGGCTTCAGGAAGAAACCACTCCAAGAATGCGAGGAGCTTCTAAAGAAGTTTGGGGTATGTTTCAGATGTTGCGCTTCTACTGAGCACATTGCTAAAGACTGTAAAAATGCCATCAAATGCATTGAGTGTGGTTGTGAAGATCATGTACAAGCTCTTCACCCATCTCAACCTAGTACTGCACCAGCTACAAGTTTTCCTACCCCACCAACGTATGGCGGGGAGAACACAGATCAAGCAGCAAGTCCTACCATTATATCTTCTTCATGCACAGAAGTCTGTGGAGAAGGCATTTGGGACCAGTCCTGTGCAAGGATATGCCTAGTCAATGTGTACCCCCAGGGTCAACCAGAAAGGATTATGAAGGTGTACACCATCCTCGATGACCAGAGCAACCGATCACTTGCAAGGTCAGAACTCTTTGATTTGTTTAACGTAAAGGGAGATGTTTACCCATACACCTTGGGTACATGTAGTGGAGTGACAGAGGTCTCGGGGAGAAGAGCCAGCAGACTTGTAGTAGCCTCTCTTAAGGGCAATCTTGAGATACCCTTGCCCACACTTGTTGAATGTAATCAGATACCATCCAATAGGGGAGAGATCCCTACACCAGAGGCCGCTTTCCATCATCCCCACCTAAGGGCTATAGCTAACGAAATACCAGCCCTTGACAGGAGCGCAGAGATCCTACTTCTGTTGGGTAGAGACATTCTTAGGGTGCACAAAATACGTCAGCAAATTAATGGACCTCATGATGCACCATTTGCCCAGCGCCTTGACTTAGGTTGGGTCATCATAGGCAATGTCTGTATAGGCAAGATGAAAAAGCCAACCAATATTTCCTCATTTAAAACACACATCTTGCCAAATGGTCGCAGTACTTATTTTCATCCACGCCCACACCATTATCGGGTGAAGGAGAAACTGATCAACAGTAAGTGGCACCATGACCAACAAGACAGTACAAACACTTTCTTCTGGGACGACAGTCTTGGATCAACAGTATTCAATACAACAAGTGACGACAACAAGTTGGCACCTGCTAGAGAAGACGTTGAATTTCTCAAGGTCATGGAAAGGGAATTCACCCAAGATGACTCCAATAGCTGGGTAGCTCCCTTACCCTTCCGTTCTCCAAGAGTAAAGCTACCTAACAATAGGCAGCAAGCTACCACTAGATTCTCCTCTCTGAAACGCACTCTTGAGAGAAAACCAGTAATGGAAAAACATTTCGTAGACTTCATGCAGAAGGTATTCGATAGAGACCATGCAGAACCTGCACCACTGGTAAGGGAAGGAGAAGAATGCTGGTACCTTCCATCCTTTGGCATGTATCACCCCCGCAAGCCTGAACAAATCAGAGTTGTGTTTGATTCCAGTGCTCAGCATGAAGGTGTCTCTCTCAACAACCTTCTCCTCACAGGCCCTAACCTAAACAACAGCCTCATCGGCGTTCTAGTTCGCTTCAGACAAGACCCCGTTGCGGTTATGCCTGACATCCAGCAGATGTTCCATTGCTTCATCGTTAAGGAAGATGACAGAAACTATCTCAGGTTCCTATGGCACAAGGACAATGATGTTAGCAAAGAGGTCATAGATTACCGGATGAAGGTACATATCTTTGGCAACAGTCCATCACCTGCTGTAGCAATCTATGGACCGAGAAGGACAGCCCAAGAAGGTGAGAAGGAGTACGGATCGGATGCTCGGCAATTCGTCGAGAAGAACTTCTACGTAGACGACGGACTTAAATCCTTACCCACAAGTGCAGAGGCGATTGATCTCCTCATCAGAACCAAGGAAATGCTGTCTGTCGCGAACCTTAGGCTTCACAAGATTACCTCCAACAGCAAGGAAGTAATGAAGGCCTTTCCATCTGATGATCATGCAATCAACTTGCGGGACCTTGACCTCAGCTCTGAGGTTCTTCCTATACAACGCAGCCTAGGATTGCTCTGGAATATCGAACAAGATACATTTATATTTCAAGCTTGCGACAAACCTTTCACCAAGCGTGGAGTTTTATCAGTCGTGAACAGTTTTAATGATCCTCTCGGGTTCATAGCCCCCATCACTATTCAGGGAAAGATACTTCTGAGACAGCTTACTACTGAGAATATGGATTGGGATGCTCCCTTACCTGTCGAGAAACAACAAAGGTGGGAAAAATGGAAAAGGTCCTTGAAAGTATTAGAACAGCTCCAACTACCACGTTGTTATGCTCCCAGTTCTCTTTCAGCTGCTGTCAAAAGGGAAATACACATCTTCTCTGATGCATCAATGGAAGCCATAGCCGCAGTGGCCTATCTGAAGATCTCAGGAACCAACAATGAGCTACAGTGTGGATTCGTACTAGGTAAGGCCAAACTAACCCCAAAACATGCGCATTCCATACCAAGACTTGAACTCTGTGCAGCCGTGTTAGCAGTAGAGATTGCCGAAGTGATAAGGGATGAAATGGATGTCGCATTTGATTCATTCACCTTTTACACAGACAGTAAGGTTGTTCTCAGTTATATACACAACCAAACAAAACAATTCTACGTGTATGTAGGACACCGAGTAGAAAGGATCAGAAGTTTCTCCATCCCTAACCAGTGGCATTACATCCCCACAGAACTTAATCCAGCCGACCGAGGAACAAGAACCACACAAACATCAAAGCTGCTAGACCACTTATGGTCTTCACCTCCAAGTTTTCTATACAAAGATCCTTGTTTGTTACCTACCAATGCCATCTATGATCTGGTGGACCCTGCGTCTGACAAGAACGCATCATCAAAGTGCGGTGGTTGGCATGTGTGTAGGGCACACCCTACAGCCTCAGAATTTGAACTAGTGCTTTTTCTTCCAAGGCAGGAAGTCACCTAAGGAAGCTATGATTATCCTACACAGTTCATGGCGGGGAGCATATCACCACAGACTGCAACTGAGATAAACTGAAGAAGTCCACCTGTGGATTACTTTTGCCACAACAGTTGATTTGTTCATTTATTGCTGTTGCATTTGTTTATTTGTTTTTTAGGTTCAACAAGAATTTCTGGACTTTGAAGGACATTATGTCAAAACAATATTCAGTGAAATCTAAAGATTTCAGACGGGGAGTGTCATGTCTCATCTACCTGACTCTATTCATTGACATGTATAAACTGTACTGTATCTGCAAGTGTTTGCCTTCTTTAGTTTGTCCCTTCTGGTTCTCTGTACCCCCTGTGTTGCATAACCCCTCCCTTTCCTCCTGCTAGGGAGTTTCCTGTCTATAGCCCACGTGTTAGTCTCTACTCTGTGCTTTGGCTAATCATCATTCTTTTTACCTACTGCTGAATGTGCATTCTACAAGATTTCTACCTAAATAAACCCTGGAATCTTCTCACATGCCTCTGCAGTCGAGTTGGATGCTGTCTGACAACATATACCTGGTGTGAGTACTGGTTCATAACTACAAGAGAAGATACCTCAGCCGATACGCTTGCAGCCATGTTATTGAGTCAGAATAATGGTAATATGAACATATATGATCATTACGTATAGGGCATATAACATCATAATAGCAGGGATCTGCAAATCTACTTGGTACAATACAGTGCTTTACAGTGAATAAGAACTGGCTAACTGCCCGGTGTGAAACCTGCACTTGTTAACACACAGAATAAAGATCAAAGTTTGAACTCTGCACAAAACTTGCAGTAGCAGTGAATATACTGGGTACAACATGGTGATGGTTGTACCCATGGTTAATACACAATAAACGGTAAAATCACGCTGAATACCAAGGAAGATATTACAGAGCTATACTTGAGACAAAGTAACACATTGTCTACACCCTATAAGTTATCAGCTATAACTGTACAAATAAATATTGTCTGACAAAGACATTGATGAAATCCGGTGCTAATAATATATAATAAGAAAAGAGGCACGGAATATATGAACTTTATCACGCAAAAATTTATTTTTTAATTGAATGAATAAATGTTATATTTTACCTATTTACATTATTATTCAGATTTTTAATAAAATGTTTTAGATCTAATTCTCTCCCATCCAAATGATGATAATGTCATCTATATATTGTTTATATAGAACGATATTTTCATGTTGAAAGAATTCTTCTTCATATGCACCCAAAAACAGATTGGCAAAACTTGGGGCACATTTTGTCCCCACGGCTGTACCATAATATTGTTTGTAGAATGTTTTGTTATATCGAATATTCAAATATAATGATTCTATGTCATGGGAAAACCATAGGAAGGTTTCGCTCCAGGTGATATCCCCCAATACCTCCAATAGATGCCCCGTGTCCTTAATGTATAAAGGCAATGTTACAATGTACATAACACTGACGAAGGCTCTGTGCAGCCGATACGCGTCTGGTTAGAGATGTGTACACCTGGCAATTTTAAATATGACTAAATAAAAGAAGATTACAAATTTTACTCTGCAAGGAATTTTTTGCTGTTTAAAGCCCAGGACTGGGGCCGGTGAACCCGCTTGAGCAAGCAGTGGATCGTGAGATATATGAAGTGAGCAAGCTGACAGCACAGCACACCATATTCAAGTGTCTGTTCGTTACAATGTACCTCTGTAATTGATAGTCTACGTATTCAGATAATTTACTAGTCACTGATCCAATACCGGCTGCAATTGGTCTTCTGGATGAGTCAATTAGGTTTTTGTGAATTTTTGGTATGTGGTAGAAGTATGGCACTTCCGGGGAATGGATACAAATGTATTTTGCTTCTTCTTACGATAAACATTTGGAACTTTGTGCAATCTTAACCCCTTCATGACATGGCCTATTTTGGGCTTAAGGACGCAACAATTTTTGGCGGATTTTCTTCTCCGTTTATCAAAAGCCATAACTTTTTTATTTTTCCGTCGACGCGGCCGTATGAGGGCTTGTTTTTTGCGTGGCGAACTGTAGTTTTTATCGATGCCAATTTTGGGTACATAGACTATATTGTAAAATTTTTTTTTTTTTTTTAATGATAGCAGAGAGAGAAAACGCATCAATTCTGCCATAGATTTATTTATTTTTTTTACACCGTTAATCATGCAGCATAAATGAGACTTTCCATTTTTTCTGCAGACCGGTACGGTTACAACGATACCAAAATTCTAACATTTTTTTTAGGTTTTCCCACTTTTCTGCAATAAAAACCCTTTTTTTGGAAATCTTTTTTCTATTCTAAATTGCTGCATTCAAAGTCACGTAACTTTTTTATTTTTTGATGTACAGAGCTCTATGAGGGCTTATTTTTTGCGAGACGAGCTGTAGATTTTATTGGTACCATTTTGGCGTACATACGGCTTTTTTGATCACTTTTATTGCGTTTTTAGTGAGGCAAAATGCTAAAAATGAGTATTTTGCCTCAGTTTTTTAGCTTTTTTTTAGCGTTTTTTTCCGTGCACAGTCAAAAGCATGTGCAACTTATTGTACGCATCGTTACGGACGCGACAATACCAAATATGTGGGGTTTTATTTTTTTAACCTTTTTTTATGCTAATCTGAGAAAAAGCAAAAAAAAATGTTTTTTTTACTCTTTTTTTTACATTTTTTTTAATTCATTTTTTAAATCTTTCTTTTTTTTACACTGTTTGTGTCCCTCTGAGGGACTTTAATCACTGCCCTGATGATCGCTGTTATAAGGCATGGCAGAGCTACTGCTCTCCCATGCCTTATCGCTCATACAGCGATCTCAGGGCATAGGCAATACAGGACGCCAGTGTCTGGCCTCCTGTTGCCATGGTGACAGGCCGGGCTCTCGCGATGACATCGCGAGTTCCGGCTGGAGACACAGAGGGAGCCGCGCTCCCGCTGTGCACTCTTTCCCTGCCGCGATCTACTTAGATCGCGGCAGGGAAGGGGTTAACAGTGGCGGGTGCATCTCTGATGCCCCCCCGCTGTTGCAGCGAGACGCCGGCTGTGACTGACAGCCGGCTCCCGCTGCGGGATAGCGCTGGATCTTATGTGATGCCGCGCTATCTCCAGGACGTAAGTTTACGCCCTGTTGCGGGAAGTACCCCGCTCCCAGGACGTAAACTTACGCCCTGCAGCGGGAATGGGTTAATCATGGTATGTAGAGCTGAAGTTATTTCCTTAGAGGGGTCTTTACATAGCTTTTAGCAGTATTTTTTGTCATCCAGAATTCTAAGGGCTTCTTTATTATACTTATCGTAGTCTAGCAGGACTATTCCTCCCCTTTTGTCAGCTCTTTTAATCACTACATACTCCTGTTTAGTCAGCTTTTCTAATATACTTTACTGGGATTTATTAAGATTCGATTTGGTGGATATTGAACCATTACACATTTCCCTGAAGTCATTGATTACATTTTGGTAAAAAAGTTTGACATATTCACCCTTAGCTTCTACTGGAAAAAAAGTTACTTTTTAACTTCAGATTAGTAATAATGGGGTCTTCTATACTAAAATTTAATTTGTCCTCTATACAATTTTTGTCTCTTTTTTGGTTGATAATGAAGTATTGCTTTAGAGCCAGTTTTCTAATAAACTGATTCAAGTCGACTAACAGGTTGAATATGTTTGGGGCTCTAGTTGGACAAAAGGAAAGCCCTTTAGATAGTATCTCTGCCTCTTTTCTTAGGAGCAAATGGTTGGAAAGATTAGAAATGCCATATCTCTTTGCTCCTTCTGCATCTATTACTTCATTTTTACCAGATTTTCTTTACTTTTGGGCATCCTTTTTTCTTTTGAATTCTTTCTGCTGATTTTAGAGGTGGATAAAACTGGGGAAACCTTGTCTGAACTACAGGAAATAGATTTATCATTGTTTTTTGGAGAGGTGGAGGATTTTCTATGATGGAAATTGGACATAGCGTAGTTAGGATAGGGAGGTTGTAGATTGGATGGGCTTATCCCTAAAAAATTAGCCCACAAGGTATCTCCAACTGCACTTCTATTCTTGTTTTTTTCATTCCCTATATCTCCTTTTACGGATGGAGTCTTAGCAAACAATCCAGATATTGTGGATGCTGAATGGGAGAGGCACAGATCTAGTATATCTGGTGGGGAAACGGCCATAGGGGTCTTCAAAAATATTTTTTCTATTGATTTTGGAATAAATTCAGGTGAGCAATATTGAAAATCCCCTGTTTTAGCTGGTGTACCATGGATAGGTAGAGATTTTGTCAGAGTGACATATTTTGGGCTCAATTTATCGCTATTACTAGTCTCGAGAATGTTTTCTGACATTCCTTTTTCTCGATTTTCATAACCATTAAAATCTCTATGAAGTCTACTTATGCTAAAATTCTCAAAATTGATGCTCCTATTGTATCCTTCTTCAACTCTTTGTTCTTTAGTGTTGACTTCTATACTTCTATGATTTTTAATATTCGGACGTCTGTCGTGATCTGACTTGTCTATTTTAATGACTTCTCCTATAGAGTGATTGACGACTATTGTCTCTTCTTTATCTCTTATACTCAATTGATTATTCTTTAGGAGAGCTCGTTTCTCGAAACACCCACTAGGTAGTGTAGTGTTCTCATTGTATGCTCTAGAGGGACTATTTCTTTGGACAGGCCAGTTTCTCCTATTATTCCTTTTAAAGATTTTTGTTTCTCCAGTCCATGTTCTGTAGTGGTTGGAATTGGAAGCACCTACTTTCTGTTCACTGTTATTCTTGGGTTTCTTATACTAACATGAGGGTTCTAAAAGACAAACGTCCAGTAATAAAGAAAACTGTCCAAGAGAAAAAGACAACCAATTGTAGTTACATAAAGACAAGAGAAGAAAAAGAAAATAATAAAAAGAGAAGATTCCCACCTTTCATTACTAAATATAGTTCTCAGCACACTAGAATTAAAGCAATCTTAAAGAATAACTGGAAAACCCTGGAATGTCACCAATATCTTGTACTGAAAGGATCTTGGCAGGAAGATATAGCCTGGATGATGCCATCTAAGCAATCTGTAGGCCCAGGGAACTCTTCCCTCTAACCTCAGGCCTCCTAGTTTATTGACAGAGATCCGGGACATAGACAGGTCTGGAAAAAGTGTCCTGGATGGCTGCACAGGAAACAATGTCCACTGAACTAGGTCCTGCCACCTTCACTAGGACCACCAGACACAGACCCCATTTGCATGGGCTCATCTGTATCTGATTCCCCAGAAAAAACAGGTGATTGATCACCATGGCTCTCTCTCACTCACCTTCCAATGGAGATGGCCAATGACATGACTTTGTCCATATTGCGAGGCACTGAATGCAAAACCATCAAGTCTTTTATTTTGTCACACAAAGCAAAGCAAAATTACGCAATGCAGGATCATTTCATTGCATTTCAGCTGCTTAACTGCAGAATTCCACACAAAATTCCTCAAGGAGTAAATCACCCTGATGCAAAATCCTGATTTTTGCCCTCCGCAAGTGACATTTTATCCGTATCATCATAAATTAACCCTAAAGTGGAAAAAATGTATCTACGGATGACATGGATGACAAAGAAAAGGCCAAGGCCTGCGGGTGCCTCTGCAGCCTAGATATCACAATCCCCACTCTCTGACTCTCATCCCCCAAAGATTTGGGTCGCAACCTAAAATGTAGTTTACACGACTCTTTAAATGTAGCAAATTCTTGCCTGTTCCCAGAAAATCGGTCTGATAGATCAAGCTTTAGTTCCTTCACCGAACCCCACTGAGCACATGGTCACTGTTTAACATCAGCAACCTCAATCACCATTCTGAGCTGGTTGGAGAGACTTCTATGGGATTCATGACTACAACCCTACAAATATGCCACAGAAAAAAAATGGTATGGCTGTTCAATCTGTCACGTCAGCAGTCAACAGGCGGCAACTATATTATTGAAATAAGCGCACAGGAACAGATAACACCACAGATCCTGAAAACAAACCATTAATGGTAAAGAGAAAATAAAAACCCAGTTACCCCCAGGTCTGCTACAACATCAACACACCCAAAACCACTCCCACAAGAGTCAGAGATCACAATGCATAGAAAAACCAAAACACCAGCATAGTGACTGACATGGACACAACACCAGGGATCCTATAGTCCTGTTGTGTGTTGGGGATTTATATCTTGTCTTTGGTCAGTTTATGTTAGCAGGTTTTGCAGCTCCTTACATTACAGGGAAAAGTTTCTTTTTGTGCATCTCCTGTTCATAAAGCTCCTCAAATTTGGAGCCTGCCTGTAGCACGGGAGGGGAGGTTCTGGGAATGTGGTTTTCAGATGGTCATTCTTCTGTAGGGTATGATGGAGTTTCCTTGCAGTTTTCTTTAGTACCTCTAGCTTCGAGTTGTAGGAAATTACTAGAGGTACCCGATTGTTTTTTTACCTTCTCTGTGTATCGGAGTAGTTGACTTCTGGGTATCCTGTTGAAACTGGTATCCGATCATTAATTGATATGGGATGGGATGCCTTTTAAGGGTTCAGTCAGACGAGCATGTTTTAGGTCCGTGTAAAATGAACTCTTCTAAAAGAACCAATGGGCTCTTATAGATGCATTCATATGTGCAGAATTGATAGCACAAAATAGCATGCACCTAAAAAAGATAGAGCATAGGTGCGTTTTGCACAGGAGTTTCCATTGACTCCTATGGGAGCAGGCGTTAATGGAAACTCCTGCGCTTTGAATAGATACCCACTGCTTACAGCAGGGCATTTAAAAGGTGCTTCTGGCCAGAAGAACCTTTTAAATGTCCCGCTGTCAACTCCTATTAGTCCCCGTGGGAATGAGGGGACTCCCTGAGGGTTCCCTTAATCCCCGTGGGGACTAACAGGATTTTACAACGGGACGTTTAAAAGGTGCTTCTTGGCAGCACCTTTTAAATGTCCTGCTGTAAGCAGTGGGGACTTCCTCACAGCAGAGATGCATGCTTATTGTAAAATATGTACCCAACACCAAAGTTAGTTCAGTTCTCTAGGAATCCAAATCCCTGTTTCCTACATCAACTCTTGAGCCACTTACTTACCTCCCTAAGTTTACTGAAATAATTTTTAAGGAACTTTCACCTATCTCTAACTTTGTCATTGCTGTCAATGTGCACAATGACTACTGGGTCGTCATCAGCCCCTCCGAATAATCTGTTCCCCCAATGCACGATGTGTCAAACTTGAGCACCAGGAAGACAACACACTGTTTGACAATCCCGGTCTTTGTGGCAGATTGCCTTGTCTGTATACCCAATAATTGAGTCCCCCAGCACTAGGACCTGTGTAGCCTGCACTGCACTCCCATTCCCTTCTTATTGAAGCAGACATCCCCTGGTGGTTAGAAGGCTTGTCGTCCTGCCGCAGTGCTTACCCTGTAAGGGATTTCCCTCATCCGTCAACTTTGCAAACATTTTGGGGTGTGCCAGTTCAGGACACGCCACCCTGGCACTACCCTCTACCCCTTTTTATAAGCCCTCCTGTCACCCAGCTAGCTGCCTGATCATCCTGCACTCCCATACTACCATCTCTTATTCTCTTTACAATTTTTTTAATTTTGTGTTCACTTTTCAATGCTATTTTTTGTCACAAAGATTCTTAATAGTGCAGAGCATTTCAAGGGCCTGTGTACTTTTCTGTAGCACGTTGTTGTCAAAATGCAGGTATTGTGGTTTGTTAGCTATGTTACTTTTTCTCTGCTGTGTTACATTTGCTCCAATGTGCTGCAGGATTGTACTAGGATATAATAAGGCTGATATAGATGTCATCGCGAGAGCCCGGCCTGTCACCATGGCAACAGGACGCCAGACACTGGCGTCCTGTATTGCCTATGCCTATGATCGCTGTATAAGCGATAAGGCATGGCAGAGCAGTAGCTCTGCCATGCCTTATGACAGCGATCATAGGCACAGTGCTTAAAGTCCCTCAGAGGGACTCAAATAGTGTAAAAAAAGAAAATAAAAATGTAAAAAAAAGAAAAATGTAAACAAAAATATAAAAAACATTAGCATAAAAAAAGGTAAAAAAAAATTAAAACCCCACATATTGGGTATTGACGCGTCCGTAACGACATGTACAAAAAGTTGAACATGCTTTTTATTTTGTATGGCAAAAAGCGTAAAAAAACCCGCAAAAAACAGAGGCAAAAATGCTAATTTTTAGCATTTTGCCTCGCAAAAAATGCAATAAAAGTGATCAATATAGACGTACATTCCCCAAAATGGAACTAACAAAAACTACAGTTCGTCTCACAAAAAATAAGCCCTTAAAGAGCTCCGTACATAGAAAAATAAAAAGTTACAGGACTTTGAATGCAGCTATAGAGAAAAAAAAAAAAAGATTTCCAAAAAAAAAGGGTTTTTATTGCAAAAAAGTGTAAAAACCTAAAAAAAATATAAAAATTTTGGTATCGTTGTAACCGTACCGACCCGCAGAAAAAATTTAGTGTGTCATTTATGCTGCATGATTAACGCTGTAAAAAAAGAAAAAAAAATCTATGGCAGAATTGATGCGTTTTCTCTCCCTGTTATCATAAAAAAATAATAAAAGTTTTACGATATAGCCTATGTACCCAAAAGTGGCACCGATAAAGACTACAGCTCGCCACGCAAAAAAACAAGCCCTTATACGGCTGCGTCAACGGAAAAATAAAAAAGTTATGGCTTTTGAAAAATGGAGATGGAAAAATACCAAAAATCGCTTGGTCCTCAACGCCAAAATAGGCCATGTCATTAAGGGGTTAATATGCCTCTGATTTTATATGGTAACAGAGACAAAAAAAGATTTCAAAGTGCTCCATCTATATGTATGAAATAGAGATGAGCGAGCACCAAAATGCTCGGGTGCTCGTTACTCGGGACGAAATTTTCGCGATGCTCGAGGGTTCGTTCCGAGTAACGAACCCCATTGAAGTCAATGGGCGACCCAAGCATTTTTGTATTTCGCCGATGCTCGTTAAGGTTTTCATGTGTGAAAATCTGGGCAATTCAAGAAAGTGATGGGAACGACACAGCAACGGATAGGGCAGGCGAGGGGCTACATGTTGGGCTGCATCTCAAGTTCACAGGTCCCACTATTAAGCCACAATACCGGCAAGAGTGGGCCCCCCCCCTCCCAACAACTTTTACTTCTGAAAAGCCCTCATTAGCAATGCATACCTTTGCTAAGCACCACACTACCTCCAACAAAGCACAATCACTGCCTGCATGACACTCCGCTGCCACTTCTCCTGGGTTACATGCTGCCCAACCGCCCCCCCCCCCCACAGCGCACACCAAAGTGTCCCTGCGCAACCTTCAGCTGCCCTCATGCCACACCACCCTCATGTCTATTTATAAGTGCGTCTGCCATGAGGAGGAATCGCAGGCACACACTGCAGAGGGTTGGCACGGCTAGGCAGCGACCCTCTTTAAAAGGGGCGGGGCGATAGCCCACAATGCTGTACAGAAGCAATGAGAAATACAATCCTGTGCCACCTCCATCTGGAGCTGCACACGTGGGCATAGCAATGGGGAACCTATGTGCCACACACTATTCATTCTGTCAAGGTGTCTGCACGCCCCAGTCAGACCGCGGTTTTTTAATTCATAGACACAGGCAGGTACAACTCCCTATTGTGAAGTCCCTGTCGACCGACAGCATGGGTGGCTCCCTGGAACCCACCGGCGGTACACAAAAATATCCTATTGCATTGCCCAACACAGCTGAGGTAGTAATGTCATGCTAAATGCAGGTGGGCTTCAGCCCACACTGCATGCCCCAGTCTGACTGGGGTTCTTTACAAGTGGAAACAGATGCATTTATAATTCCCTGTGGACCCACAGCATGGGTGGGTGCCAGGAATCCACCGGCGGTACATAAATATATCCCATTGCATTGCCCAACACAGCTGAGGTAGTAATGTCGTGCTAAATGCAGGTGGGCTTCGGCCCACACTGCATGCCCCAGTCAGACTGGGGTTCTTTAGAAGTGGACACATGTAGGTTAAACTCCGTGTGCACCGACAGCATGGGTGGCTCCCTGGAACCCATGTAGCACTGTTACAGCTGTGGCAGAGGAGAACGATCGTTATGCTGACAGTGCGGGGGGGGGGGGTCTCACTCTTGCCGCTATTGTGGCTTAATAGTGGGACCTGGGAACTTGAGATACAGCCCAAAATGTAGCTCCTCGCCTGCCCTATTCGTTTCTGTGTCGTTTTCATCACTTTCTTGTGTTTTGCAGATTTTCACAAATGAAAACCTTAGCGAGCATCGGCGATATACAAAAATGCTCGAGTCACCCATTGACTTCAATGGGGTTCGTTACTCGAAACGAACTCTCGAGCATCACTGAAAGTTCGACTCGAGTAACGAGCACCCGAGCATTTTGGTGCTCGCTCATCTCTAGTAAGGGTCGAGGTCGAGGACGTGGACGTGGGCGTCCGAATGAGGGTGTGGGTAGAGGCGTGGTCCTGGGCGGAGTGAAACAGTGCCTGCTGCTGAGGGATTAGTAGAGCGCTGCATATCGGTGCTCTCTAGCTTCATCTCACATTTTGCAGGTCCACATGGTAGACCATTATTAAAAGTACAACAGTGCAATCAGGTGATGACGTGGATAGCGGATAATGCATCCAATAATTTATCCAGCACACAGTCTTCCACGCAGTCCATTCACGCTAGCCAAGGCACTGGACCTTTGAGTCCTCAGGCTGCTCCTCCTTCCTCCCAGCCTGGTCAATCCAGGAAAAGAAGAGATTCAGAACAGGCATACTCCCAGGAACTGTTCTCTGGTCCCTTCCCTGAGTCAGAAAAAATGGTTCATCAGCCACCTGAGGAGTTGGTTGTAACCGATGCCCAAAATTTGTACCTTTCACAGTCTTAGGGTGATGAGGGTGGGGACTTCCAAGTAGTCTCTCAAGAGGTATTTGTGGATGATGATGATGAGACACAGTTGTCTATCAGTGAGTTTGTTGTTAGGGCAGTAAATCTGAGGGAGGCGCACACTGAGAATTCAGAGGAAGAGCTGGTGGATGATGAGGTGACTGACCCGACCTGGGTTGGTAAGCCTACTGAAGACAGCGCTTCAGAGGGGGAGGCAAGCGCAGCACTAGAACAGGTTGGAAGAGGCAGTGGGGTGGCCAGAGAGAGAAGCGGGGCCAGAGCAAGTAATCCCTCAACTGTTTCACACAACAAGCTCCCGTGTGGAGGGCTAGGTGTTCGAAGGTCTGGAGCTTTTTCAATGAGAGCGCGGACGACCGATGTACAGTGGTATGCAACAGGTGCTGCACCAAGATCAGCAGGGGAACCACCACTACCAGCCTCACCACCACTAGCATGCGCAGGGATATTATAGCTAAGCACCCGAGGAGGTGGAACGAAGAGCATTTACCGCCTGCGGGTCACACCACTGCCTCTTCCCCTGTGTCACATCCTGGCACTAAGATGCGATCCCCCCCCCAGGACGCAGGCTCGAGCGTCTCCCGGCCTGCACCCATCCCTTCACCTCCACGGTCCTCCACTGTCTCCACCAATGTGTCCCAGCGCAGCGATCAGCTGTCATAACCCAAGCATTAGAGCGCAAGCGGAACTATGCAGCCACCCACCCACATGCACAATCGCTAAACATGCAAACTGCTGAACCTGGAGATGCTGCCATATAGGCTGGTAGAAACTAAGGCTTTCCGCAACCTCATGGCGGCGGCCGCCCCAAACTAATCTGTCCCAAGTCGCCGCTATTTTTCCCACTGCGCCGTCCCCACCCTACACCAGCACGTGTCATGGAATATAAACTGTGCCCTCACCAACATGGTTACTGGCAAGGTCTACTTTACCACCAACACGTGGACAAGTGCTGGCGGGCAGGGACACTACACCTCCCTGATGGCACCCTGGGTTAACCTGGTGGAGGCTGGGACTGAGTCTGACCCTGGGTCCGCTCACGTGCTACCCACATCGAGGATTGTGGGTCCTACCTCGGTCATGGTTTCTCCAGCTTATTATGCCACCTCCTACAAGCCCCCCTCCTCCTCCTGCACCTCTCAATTACCATCTGTGAGCACGTCGCCTTCAGTCGGTAGCTCGAGGAGCTGCAGCACTGCCATGGAGAAGCGTCAGCAAGCCGTACTGAAACTCCTGAGCTTAGGTGACAAGAGCTGTTACAGGGTTTGACGGAGCAGACAGATCTGTGGCTTTCGACGCTGAACCTCCAACCAGGCATGGTCGTGTGTGACAATGGGCGTAACCTGGTAGCTGCTCTGCAGCTTGGCAGACTAACACATGTGCCATCCCTGGCCCACATGTTCAATCTGGTGGTTCAGCGCTTTCTTAAAAACTACCCCAATTTGTCTGAGCTACTCAGCAAGGTGCGACGCGTATGCGCACATTTCAGAAAATCCACCACAGATGCTGCCACCCTCAGGACACTGCAACATCGCTTCCAACTGCCAGTGCACTGACTGTTGTGCGACGTGCCCACGCGCTGGAATTCGTCTTTGCACATGTTGGTCAAGGTTTACGAGCAGCGTAGAGCCATTGTTGAATACCAGCTGCAACATGGCTGTCGTAGTGGTAGTCAGCCTCCGCACTTCTTCACAGAGGAGTGGGCATGGATGTCTGACATCTGTCAGGTGTTAGGAAACTTTGAGGAGTCAACAGAAATGGTAAGCGGCGATGCGGCCATTATCAGTGTAACCATCCCGCTGTTTTGCCTGCTGAGAAGGTCGCTGCTAAGCATTAAAGCCGATGCTTTGTGGATAGAAGAGGAGATGGGGGGGTGACGCTTGATAGCCAGACCACCCTCACGTCTGTTTCTCAGCGTGTATTGGAGCAGGAGGAGGTGGAAGAGACTGCTACCCAGACTGCAGAGGGTACCCATGCTTCTTCCTTCACATCTGTTCAGCGTGTATGGGCTGAAAAGGAGGAGGATCATGAAAGTCATCCTCCTAGTGAGGAGAGCGATGTGTTGCGTACTGGGACTTTGGCACACATGGATAACTTCATGTTAAGCTTCCTTTCCTGTGACCCTCGCGTTAGATGCATTCTGGCCAACACGAATTACTGGGTGTTAACCCTTCTCGACCCACGGTACAAGAAGATCCTTTCCACTCTCATTCCCAGAGAGGAAAGGAGCACAAGAATGATGCAATACCACAAGGCCCTGGTGAAAAAGCTGATACTAAAGTTCCCATCTGACAACGCTAGCAGTAGAGGACTTAGTTCAGTGGGCCAACTAGCAGGGGAGACGAGGGGAACAGGCTGCATGTCCAGCACAGGCAGCGGAACACTCTCCAAGGCCTTTGCCAGTTTTATTGTACCCTAGCCAGACTGTGTCACCACTCCCCAGTCTAGGCTGAGTAGGAGGGAACAGTGTAAAAAGATGGTGAGGGAGTACATAGCCGACCGTACCAACGTCCTCCATGATCCCTCTGCTCCATATAACTATTGGGTGTTAAAGCTGGACACATGGCCCGAACTTGCGCTGTACACCTTGGAGGTGCTGGCCTGTCCTGCTGCTAGCGTGTTATCAGAGGGTGTTTAGTGCTGCTGGGGGATTATCATGGATAAGCGTACCCGACTGTCAACTGACAGAGCCAACAGGCTTATACTTATTAAGATGAACAAAGCCTGGATTTCCCCAGACTTCTCTTCTCCACTGGTGGAAAGTAGCGTAACATAAAGTATCTTTAACCCTTTCCAATCCAATGTTGGGCCTGCCCCGACATCATCATTTTCCTCCACTGTTCCAATGATCGTCAGACACATCGGGTGCAGATGCACCCCTGCTCTGGTCTTCATCGAGGACCCCCGAGGAGAAGGCAGAAAGGGTTTTTAACCCTTTCTGCCTTCTCCTTTACACATTACATAGCGCTCAGATAACGCTATGTAATGCAGGAAGATTCCGGCTGGCGATCATGTGACTGCCGGGGTCACCTGACCCCCAGCTATCACATGAACGCCAAGCCAGGAGGCTGAAGGAAGGATGCAGAAGTATTACCTCCACATTCCGCCCGGCGATCATGTGACCATCGGGTGTCACTTCCGCATTCCCCCCACGGTGTAGTGACCACCTGCACCCTCCTGAACTCTGTCAGATCAGGAGGGTGAAGGGAAAATTAATTTTTTCTCATCCATTCTCCCCAGCTCCAATTTATTTGGAGCTTGGGAGAATGGATGAGAAAAAATAAATGGATTGGAAAGGGTTAAGCTGGAACTGGAGAAGCATACTCCCTCTATCACCCCAAAAAATGGTAGAAGTAGCTTGGTCTATCCTTCTCTGACTTTCCTACTCCTCCTCCTAAACCAGCATGTCAGCATGCTAAACAGCCAATTCTTCAGAGGGCCAAAAGGCTCTGTAAAAGCTAATTTCTTCGGAGGGCTGCCTCCAGGCTCTGTTAGCAAGTTAAGCAAGTATGAGCTCTATGTTAAAAGAAAAATTTCAGGGGTTCACCTGCAGTCTCAACAAACAAATATTTTAGGGGTACACCTATACTCTTGATACACAAATGTTTCAGGGGTTCGCCTATACTCTTAATAAACAAATCTTTCAAGGGTTCGCCTATAATCTTGGTAAACAAATTTTTCAGGGGTTTCCCTATACTCTTGGTACACAAATGTTTCAGAGGTTTGCCTATACTCTTGGTCAACAAATGTTTCAGGGGTTCGCCTATACTCTTAGTCAACAAATCTTTCAGGGGTACACCTATACTCTTGGTCAACAAATCTATCAGGGGTTCGCCTATACTCTTGGTACACAATTGTTTCAGGGGTTAACCTTTACTCTTGGTACACAAATGTTTCAGGGGTTGTTGAATTGTGGGGATGGGTAGAAGTACTGGCATCTGAGTCCCCTTTATGCCCACGTTTGTAGCTCATATTTTGTGACGGAGATGGCATAGGATTAGAATAATTGGAACCCAACTGTCTTTTTTAGGACTACAACTCTACTTTAGTGCATCATCAGTTTGGCTGCCTTGGACCAGTAGTGCGCACAAAGCATTCACAAGGATCCCGGCTATATACTGAATTCTATTAATGGTTCTATACAGTATACTGCTACTGGTGTACACAGACTATATTTGAACTAACAAACCTCCTCTCATTTTTCATTTTTTTGTGGCTGAAAGCATTTGCATAATAGGCCCTAGTGTTATTTAGTGCCGATTGAGAGGACACACAAGACTGTACACATTTTACACTGTCTATTTTTCGCTTTAAGCGTACATAAAATACCTCGCAGTTTGCATAGCATTTTGACACAGTGCATTATACAACATGATGAAGACTATGGGTAAGGGTCGAGGTCGAGGATGTGGGCGCCCGAATGAGGGTGTGGGCAGAGGCCGAGGTCCTGGGCAGGGTGAAACAGTGCCTGGTTTGGCCACTCTAAATTCTTCAAAGTACATGCTGTCTTTCACTGGGGCACTGTTTAAAAAGCCCCTCGGGGAGAGGCAGGGGCAGGGACAGGCAGTAGCTTGCCTGTCGGTGGACTGCCACCTGGATCCCATTAAGCAAGTACGAGCTGTATGTTAAAAAAAAGGATTTCAGGAGTTCACCTGTACTCTGGGTAAACAAATCTTTCAGGGGTACACCTATACTCTTGGTAAAGCAATTGTTTCAGGGGTTTGCCTATACTCTTGGTCAACAAATGTTTCAAGGGTTCACCTATATAGTCTTGGTACACAAATGTTTCAGGGGCTCGCCTATACTCCTAATAAACAATCTTTCAAGGGTTCGCCTATACTGTTAGTAAACAAATTTTTCAGGGGTTCACCTGCACTCTGGGTAAAAAAATGTTTTGTTGTAGAATGGGTTGTTGAATTGTGGGGATGGGTAGAAGTATTGGCATCTGAGTCCCCTTTATGCCCAACTTTGTGGCTCATGAAATTTTGTGATGGAGGTGGCATGGGATTAGAATAATTAGAACCCAACTGTCATTTTTAGGACTACAACTCAACTTTAGTGCATCATCAGTTTGGCTGCCTTAGACCAGTGCGCACAAAGCATTTACAAGCATCCCGGCTATATACTGCATACTATTAATGGTTCTATACCACAGGTGTCAAACACAAGGCCCGCGGGCCGAATCTGGCCCGCTGCCTCATTTTATGTGGCCCGCGGCGTGCTGACGGTTGCTCAACCCTGTAGCGATTACCAGCTAGGGTGCCGCAGCTCCCCACTCGTAATCACGCTGTAAGCGCTGATCCCGGCGCACACTCTGACATCAGTGTGCAGCCGGGGTCCTCCTACCCTGAGTCACCTGCTCCTCAGTTCCGCAGGAGAGGCTTTCGGGAGGAAGCATTCCGGGCGCACACACTGATATCAGTGTGCACTTGGGCTCAGCACGAGCAGAGTGGGAGCGGCGCTGACAGCAAGGAGGAGGTAAGTATATGGGTTTGGGGGGGAACTATTAATACTGAGGGGCGAGGGTTAATGTTACTGACAGGGGAGGGTGTTAATGTTACTGAGGGGGGGGGGGGGGTAATGTTACTGAGGAGGGGGGGTGTTAATGTTATGGGAGGGTGCTAATGTTACTGAGGGGAGGGTTGTTAATATTACTGAGGGGGGGTGTTAATGTTACTGAGGGTGGGGCGGTGTTAATGTTACTGAGGGGGAGTGTTGATGTTACTGAGGGGGGGTTAATGTTACTGAGGGGGGGTTTAATGTTGCTGAGGGGATGTTGATGTTACTGAGGGGGGATGTTGATGCTACTGATGTGGTGTTGATGTTACTGAGAGGGGGGGTTAATGTTACTGAGAGGAGGGGTTAATGTTACAGAAATAGGGGTTAATGTTGCTGAGGGGGTGTTGATGTTACTGAGGAGGGGTGTTGATGTTACTGAGGGGGGTTAATGTTACTGAGGGGGAGTTTAATGTAGCTGAGGGGGTGTTGATGTTACTGAGGGAGGGTGTTGATGCTACTGATGGGGTGTTGATGTTACTGAGAGGGGGGGTTAATGTTACTGAGAGGAGGCGTTAATGTTACAGAAAGAGGGGTTAATGTTACGGAGGGGGGGGCTTAATGTTACTAGGTGAGGCGGTTATTGTTACTGGGGGGTGGTAATGTTACTGAGGGGGGGGTTAATGTTACTGAGGGGGGGGGGGGGTTAATGTTACTGAGGAGGGGAGGTTAATGTTACTGAGGGGGGAGGAGGTAATGAGGGGGGGCTTAATGTTACTGAGGGGGGTCATGTTACTGAGGGGGGAGGGAGAGTAATAGTACTGAGGGTGGCGGGGTTAATGTTACTGAGGAGAGGGGGGTTAATGTTACTGAGGGGGGTGGGGTTAATGTTACGGAGAGGGGGTTATTGTTACTGGGGGAGGCGGTTATTGTTACTGGGGGGGGGGTTAATGTTACTGAGGAAGGGGGATAATGTTATTGAGGGGGGAGCGGGGTAATGAGGAGGGGCTTAATGTTACTGAAGGGGGCATAATGTTACTGAGGTATGAGGTTAACGTTACTAGGGGGAGCTTGATGTTACTGAGGGGTTTTCACTACTGGGGGGTTTATATTACTCTGGGGGTCGATATTACTACTGGGGCAACTGTGGGGTACCCTGTTACTACTGGGGCCACTGTGGGGAGGTTGCTATTACTAATTGGGCCACTGTGGGGGCCGATATTATTACTGGGGCCACTGTGGGGGTCAATATTATTATTGGGGCCACTGTGGGGGTCAATATTATTACCGGGGCCACTGTGGGGGTCAATATTATTACTGGGGCCACTGTGGGGGTCAATATTATTACTGGGGCCACTATGAGTGTCACTATTTTTTACTGGAGCCACTATCAGGGTCACTATTACTACTGTGACCACTATAGGGGTCACTATTAGGGCTTGTTCACACAGGCGTAATCGTATTTCGGTCGCACAAATACTCTGCGTATTTGCGCAATCGAAAATCACTTATGCCTGCATATTTGGGCACGCAAAAAACACAGATGGGCCCACTGAAATGATGTGCAAATATGCAGTGAATACACGGGTTTCCTGTGCATTCACCAGGTATTTGCGCGTCCTATTCACTTCAATGGCCTATTGGGGTGTGTAGGATGCAACAAAATAGGTCATGCTGTGTGAAAATATACACTCATTGACATCAATGGCTTCTATAACACTGCATAATATGTACGCAAATATGCTTGTGTGAACAATCTGCCCTTTGAAGGTTACCATAAGCCTGATGTGGCCCTCGGTGAAAATGAGTTTGACACCCCTGTTCTATACAGTATACTGCTACTGGTGTACACAGACTATATAGGAACTAACAAAAATCCTCTCATATTGCATTTTTTTCTGATTTTGGCTGAAAGCATTTGCATAATAGACCCAAGTGTTATATAGTGCAGATTGAGAGGACACACAAGACTGTACACATTTTGCACTGTCTATTTTTGGCTGAAAGCATTTGCATAATAGGCTCAAGTGTTATATAGTGCAGATCAATAGGACACACAAGACTGTACACATTTTATACTGTCTAATTTTGGCTGAAAGCATTTGCATAATAGGCCCAACTGTGTGACCTGTTGATCCACACTATATAACAAGACTGTACACATTTCACGCTGTCTATTTTTGGCTTAAATCATAAGTAAAATACCCTTAGTGTGTGTCCTCTCGATTGGCACTATATAACAAGACTGTACACATTTTACACTGTCTATTTTTGGCTTAAAGCGTACGTAAATACCCTTAGTGTGTGTCCTCTCGATCCGCACTATAAGCAAGACTGTACACATTTTACACTGTTTATTTTTGGCTTAAAGCATACGCAAAATACCTCACAGTTTGCTTAGCATTTTGACGCAGTGCATTATAGCATTATACAACATGATGAAGATTCGGGGTAAGGGTAGAGTACGAGGACGTAGATATGGACGTGGGTGTCCGAATGAGGGTGTGGGCAGAGGCCGAGGCCCTGGGTGGGGTGAAACAGTGCCTGGTTTGGCCACTCTAATTTCTTCATGGTTCATGCAGTCTTTCCCTGGGGCACTGTTTAACAAGCCCCTCGGGGGAAGATTTTTTTCATTTTTCTTTTTCTTCCGCAACCGGCAAAGGCATCGTTGTGTGCCCGGCTGCTCGGAGGGGGTGCCCGGGTCGGACTCGGGGACTCCGTGGCTGTGTCCCAAAGGGAGGCGGCAGAGGGGCAGCTGCGGTGCTTTGACTCCAGTGTGCGCATTCCCACTCCTGAGTGCTTGGAGAAAATAGGTCAAAGACTGCCAGCTCTCCACCAGTACTCCCGGACAAAGGCGGGTTGACTCCAAGAGGGGAGGGCCACTCCTCTTTTGCATGCCGCTCCGCATGGGGGCGACGTCAGTCCATCAGATGTCAGGAGCCGGAAAGGACAAGCCTATGGTGTCATGGAGCTCCCGTCGGTGAAGTAGACAAAGGGGTGCGCCTTACCCTGTCTGGGATGGGGACAGCTGGATGCTGCATTGGGAAAAAATTTCAGTATGGTGTGGATGCAGGTTCGTGCCTGCATCCTGGGGAGAATTAGACAGCATCGCCATCATGTAACACAGGAGAAGAGGCAGTGGTGTCACCCGCAGGCGGTGATTGGCCTTCTTTGCACCTAGTGTGGTGCTTAGCTAAGATGTGCCTTGCTGATTATGGTCTGTCCCATATAAAATTGTTAGGGGGTGACTACCAGGCTCTTGCCCACAATTTGGCTTAATAGTGTGACCTGGGAGCCTCAGATGCATCCATGCATACTGCCCCTGCTGTTCCCTATCCGTTTCTGTGGTGTTTTCATCACTTTCTGATGTTTTCATGTGATTCACACAACCTCCCCTATGCGGAGCATGGGTCACCTTGAAAAATGCTCGAGTCTCCCATTGACTTCAATTGTTTGTTACTTGAAACAAGCTCTCAAGCATTATGAAAAGTTCCAGCATTTTGGTGCTCGCTCATCTCTAATAATAGCCAAGGAGATAACTGCAAAAGTACAAATCACGTAACCTTTTACCTGTCAAATCCAAAGCAAGGCTGCAATCCAAAGCCAGTCAGCAACTGTGTGAATCCACTGATCCAATTTTGGAACATTTACAGATAAATTGTTAAAATAACATTTTTGTGCTGAAAAAAATTACTCTAAACTGCTGACCAGTTAGGGTCTCCCTTCTATTTTGTTGTCCACTGCCTGTTGTTAAGTGAAGGCCATCTCTAGTAACAAAGATGACATGACATATTACAGGAAGTTGAGGAGTGTTGTTTGATGCTGCCAATAGATGCAAAGGGTAGGGGGGAGGCGACAGAAGCAAAAAAAATGCACACAGACATGCTAGAGCAGTGGTGGCGAACCTATGGCATGCGTGCCAGAGGTGGCACGCAGAGCCCTCCCTGCTGGCAGGTGCTGCTATTGGCCACTCATCATGTTAGTGAATATCAGCAGGGGCCGTGGCTCTCCTGCCGGCATTCACTCAGCGCTGCTGGCAGCGCTGATCCCAGCACACACTGTGACTTCAATGTGCAGCCAGGATCCTCCTCCACCCCCCCCCCCCCCGATGTCTCCTACTTGTTTCTGCGAGAGCAGTGGAGGAGTCATTGGGAAGCACACTGATGTCACAGTGTGCACCTGGGATCAGCGCTAGCAGCAGTGCTGAGCAGAGGAGGGAGGTAAGTATTTGGATCTCGGGGGGGGGGGGGCGCTATTACTACTGGGGTGACTGTGGGATATCACTATTACTACTAGGGCCACTGTGGGATGTCACTATTACTACTGGGGGCCGCTGTAGGATGTCACTATTACTACTGGGGGCCGCTGTAGGATGTCACTATTACTACTGGGGCCGCTGTGGGTGTCACTATTACTACTGGGGGTCGCTGTCAGATGTCACTATTACTACTGGGGCCACTGCAGGATGTCACTATCACTACTGGGGCCACTGTGGGATGTCACTATTACTATAGGGGGTTGCTGTGGGATGTCACTATTACTACTGTAGCTGTTGTGGGATGTCGCTATTACTAATGGGGGCCACTGTGGGGTGTCACTATTACTACTGGGGGCCACTGTGGGATGTCACTATTACTACTGGGGGCTACTGTAGGATGTCACTATTACTACTGGGACCATTTTAGGGTGTCACTATTACTACTAGGGCAGCTTTGGGATGTCACTATTACTACTGGGGCCACTGTGGGGTGTCACTATTACCACTGGGGCCACTGTATATTCCTTTTTTTTGTCAATTCTGTTATTCAGATTGGTACACTAGGACTGCAGTGCTATGACTCTCATATTGCCTAAAAGTGCCTTACTGGTTAAATTTTATTATCAGCGAGATGGTTAGAAATTCAACGAATATGTTCAAGGAGCACACATTGACCCATATCTATACATTTTTCCAACATGACAAATCACTGAGCCATCATTCAATAAACATAATACTGTCATATGCCACAATTCATGGTTCTTAGCCATTAATTGTAATGCATGCCTATACCTTCCACTTCAACAAAACCAAATATTCCCCTAGTGACAAAATTTGGTCTTTTTTTTTCTTCCAGAAATCTTACCCCATCACCCACCATTCCCCGGTGAGTATACACACAAACCTTTATTAGGTTCTGCCCCATAGTTTTTCTATTATACATTTTTAACATCACTAGTTTAATTATGTTCACCCTGTACATGATTAATATTCCAAGCTTTTGTTTTAAACTGCAATTTTATAAAATTTGTACTTGGGCTTAGCAGCCCTTTTTAGTGTACAGGCTGAGAAGATGCTGTCACTTTTAGATATGAAACCATAGTAGCACTAAGTAGTTTGCCACCATGCAACAATGAACATTAAATAATTTCAACGAAAAGTCTAGAAGCAGTAGGAATATCAGAGAAATACAGCACATTTTTATGAAGCACTGCTAAAATTATTCCCCCACTTACAGCGTATATTCATGTGATGTGCACTGTGCCTTAGGATTCAATTCAGAAAAGATTAATACATAAGATAGCAAGGCTGAGTAGAGTATTATGACCTAAAGGATGTCAAAGGATGTCAATCAATCTCCTTGTCAATTAAAGTCAAATCCTCTTCTCCAAGAACGAAGAACAAATGAAATGTATCAATCTAATATTATTACCTTTGGGCATTAAGTATTTTTGTTTGACATATCCAAGTGTTTAAAGCTCCAGAATATGTACATTGAAAGTGGGACTTTGACTGCATAATAAATGTGCAAGCGAGTAGCATAAAGTTTGAGATGTGCCTATACTGCAAAGATCTGCCCTGCTTGCTTGCTTTGCATTCACAATTCTTTGTGGTTTGGAGGTTTCTTTTGAGAATTTGCTCTTTTATCTTGAAATTGATTAAAACTTTAACTCAAACTGCAGTGCAATGCAAATTTATAAAGAGAAATTAATTAGACTGCCTGAAATTGGATTCACTCAAGATTATTGCATAATTCATTGACAGGTAATAAGTTTAATTATAGATTTCCTTCATTTTGGATGTGAGAACAAATGAAAAGAATTCTGCAGAATATAATCTTACCGAACAAACTCATAAAAGAATCATTCATAAAAAGGAATAATGTTTATATCTGGGTTAGCAAATACAAAGTTGCACTTATAGAGGTACGCTAGAGGTACGGTAACTGAAACATAACGAAACCACCAGTGACTCTACATGGAATAGACTAGAAAGAACTTAATGCATGGAATGTATCAGAGGGCCTTGAGATTTACGAAAATATGAATTAAATATGTTTGAGAAAGTTGTAAATTAAATTTTGAAGATTATGGCAGTGTTGGACTAAAGCTCTATAGGCCTCTTATGGCAATCCAGGACATGTGTAAGTCCATTTTTAATTATATTGCATGCACAGCATAGGACCTATTATCCGTAAGATATAGTAGGTTATTTCTGAATCAACGCATAAGTATTAGGCCCTTGTGGCAAGTGATTATCTCCAAAGCCAGCTCTAAATGGAGTATATTCTGCAATACTTTTGTGTATTATTTCAGAGCCTGGAACCACCAGAGAATGCTGAACCTGCGTGACCATTACATAACTAGGTCTAATCCTCAGAAAGTAAAAAAATATGAAGCATTCTTTCAATTCAACATTCCATTCAATGACTACAAGTAAATGTCTTGAAAAAAATTTGAGGAATTTATAGACAAAATCTAAAAGAAAACCACAGAACTTTTGATTATATAGTGATTCAAGGGGTTGTCTGGGACTTTTACATATTTTTACTATTGATGATCTATCTTCAGAGTAAGCTATCAATAGGTGGTTGGCCAGGATCCACTGCTTGGATCCCCGTTGTTTAGCTGATCTGGTCCCTCTGTATGTGCAGGCAGTGCTGGAATCTGATAGTGTTGCTCTAATTGTAGCAGCTTGCTTTGTTCCCGCAGGCACAGCAACCAGGGAGTTCCTGAAGATAGGTCATCCATAGTAAAAGTCCCAAACAATGCCTTTAAGCATTATTTGCCTAAACCGTAATGATATGTTCATACAGGGCTGATTTTCTGTGGAAAATCTATCCAGATTTGGGAATAATGCAGCCACAAATCCGCACCATGTTTGTGCCAATTTGATTGCAAATTTGCTGCTACAGATTAAGAGAAAAAAACAAATATGTGAGATTGTGAGCTATATAGCCCAATGTAATTCAAGATGGAAAGAAATGAGAGGAATTTTGGAGAAATATTGGAAAATTTTGAAAATGGATCATAGATTGTCTGAAACTTTACCTGGTCATCCTTCAATGACATTTTTACAGATCTGTGAATTTGGGGGAAAAATGGTGAGTTGTTATTATGTGGGGACTATACCTCATAGGATCTTTAAGAGTAAGGGCCTGAAATGGGACTGGTCGAAATGTGTTGCATGTTGCAATACTGATGACGGGAGCACGTTCTACAACTTTTCAGGTAACCATGAATATTTATCACACACTCAATATATTGTGAATTTGTGATACAATTAGGGTAATTTATCATGGCACCTTCCCCGGGCCGGATATACATGATTATGACCAAACGGGAACTTTGGTCAAGATGGAGAGAACATATCTTAGATATCAATGCAGCAAAACTATGCCTATACATTTTAAGCTTTTTCACAATTGTGATAGCTCTGTGTTGAGAGTTAAAGAGATATATCAGGTCCTGATTAACTCATGAGGGGGTAAATGGAAGAGGTTTTATACCTAGAAAGAAAGTAAATGGATATTTTTATTAGATACGGTCTCCCCTAAGGGCTTTAATGACACAATTAGTTTTGCACTGTTTGTATAGTCTGTTTGTCATGTATTTCTTAGTATTTTCTATACTCCTGTGTAGCACCTCAGATATTTTTATGGGTGGGTTATTTTAATCATATGTGTTTTGTTTGGATTATATTTGCGTTTTTCTTTTATTTTTCAGGTCTTCCTTAAGCCTCATTTTTGATATTTTCAGAACTGAAACAGAACTAATAATGTCTTTTTTTCATATTTATACTAATTTATTTATTTTTTGTATCACATTATGCTATTTCATTATTAGAATATTCAATTGATTTCTCCCTAGCACTTGATTATACCTATGTTTTGGTACATTATATATGCATGCACTTTATTTATTAATAAACATGTATAATCACTTTTTTGCACATATATCACTTCACTGGGGAACACAGTTTGTCACTTTAGCATTGTTTGTTATGTTCTATTTGTGTATCTCTTGGTATTAGGCCTCATGCCCATGGCCGTGTCGGACTCCGCCAGCGCAAAATCGCAGCGGAGTCCGACACGGTGCCCCCCAAAGACCCCTGTACTCACCTCTCCGGATCCGCTGCACGAGTCCTATCCAGGAAGCCAGAGCGAATGCGCATTGCAGCGCATGACTCGTTGGCAGTGATGTGTAATCACGCAATATTTCCGCTGTACTCACAGCGGAAGTATCACGTACCCAACGACTTCTATTGACTACAATGGAATCCGGCCACCTGTTTTTCAATGACATTTAGAACATACCACGATTTCTTTCACTCTGTGGAATTCCACAGTAGAATGGATTACCTGTGGATTACCATTACGTGAAACACTGCAGAAATCCATCCGTGCGCATTAGCCCTTAGATATGGCTGCATGGGTTAAATCCATTGTTTATCTGTGAATTAATGTCATAATTTTTACTAAGAAACAAGTTTGCGAGATTTTTACATTTGCACGTGCTCCATTTGGAGTTGTGTGAGAATATGTGTTCAGGAGCCAGTAATAGAAAATGTTCGTATTTGTGCGTGCTCCATTTAGAGTTGCCCGAGAATTGGGACTATGAACTGACAGTATGAAAGTTCCTACCTGACTCTAAGACCCAGATCAACAACCTCGCTGGTTATTTAATATCTATATCCTGTAATATCATAGCACTCTAGAAAAACATCTAGTCCCTTTTAAACTCTATCGATTTTGCCATCACCACGTTCTCAGGCACAGAGTTCCACAGTTTCACTGCTCTTACAGTAAAGAACTCCCTTCAGTGTTGGTAATGAAACCTTCCTTTCTCTAGACGTAGAGGATGCCATCTTGTTACCGTTGTAGTCCTGGGAATAAACAGATAGGGAGAGATCCTATCGTCTTGTTCCTTAATGCATCTATACATAGTTTTTGGTAGCTCCTTAACCCCTTAGTGACCACCCTATAGTGTTTTTACGTCCTGCTGTTGCAGGACGTGTATGGAGGGAGGTAGCGCCACTATCTCCCTCCATACAGCGCGGGCGTCAGCTGTTTATTACAGCTGACACCCGCGGGCAATAGCCGCGCTCGGCCGTTCGGCCGATCGCGGCTATTAACCCTTTAAATGCCGCTGTCAATTCTGACAGCGACATTTAAATCCCCCAAACACTGTTTGGGGGTCCCGCATGGCCCCCCCCCCCCCCGCGGTGAGATCAGGGGATCCGTGCAGGTGTCATGGCAGCCGGGGGCCTAATGAATGGCCCCAGGGCTGCCTTAGCAGACTGCCTATCACGCTATCCACACAGGGTGGCTTGATAGACTGCCTGTAAAAAAGCAGTATGACGTAATGCTATAGCATTACGTCATACTGCAGGAGCGATCAAAGCATCGCATGTTAAAGTCCCCCAGGGGGACTTCAAAGTAAAGTAAAAAAAAAAATCAATAAAGTTTTTTAAATTGTTAAAAAAAATAGTTATAAAAGTTTAAATCAACCCCCTTTTGCCATATCAATTACTAAAAAATCAAAATCATAAAATAAAAATAAGTATTTGGTATCGCCGCGTCCGTAAAAGTCCGATCTATCAAAGTAGTGCATTATTTTTCCTGCACGGTGAACGTCGTCTGAAAAAAAAAATAAAGAATGCCAGAAATACACTTTTTTAGTTACCCTGTCTTCCAGAAAAAATGCAATAAAAAGCGATCAAAAAGTTGTATGTATTCCAAATTGATACTATCAGAAACTACAGGACATCCCACAAAAATTGAGCCCTTGTACAACTACGTCGACAGAAAAATAAAAAAGTTATTGCGCGCACAAAATGACAGCAGAAAATAATTGAAAAAAATTAAATATCTTAAAAAAAAAATACAAGTACTACAGCAAAAAAAAACTATATAAGTTTGGTATCGTAGTAATCATACTGACCCATAGAATAAAATTATCAGGTCGTTTTTGTTGCAGTTTGTGCGTCGTAGAAACAGGATGCACCGAAAGATGGTGGAATGTCGCTAAGAATTTTTAAAAAGTTTTTCAGTACACTATATGGTACAATAAATAGTGCCATTGAAAAATACAACTCGTCCCGCAAAAAACAAGCCCTCATACAGCGACATCGATGGATAAATAAAGGAGCTACGATTTTTTAAAAGGGAGTAGGAAAAAACAAAAATGGAAAAAAGCAAAAAAGCCTGGTCACTAAGGGGTTAACCGTCTTTTTTCCAGGGTGAATAATCCCAATTTTGATAGCCTCTCTGGGTATTCTAGTACTCCTATTCCATTTATTAATTTATTTGCCCTTCTTTGAACCCCCCCAAGCACTGTAACGCTTTTCCTGAGCACCGGTGACCAGAACTGTACACTGTATTCCATGTGGGGCCTGACAAGTGCCTTATATAGTGAAAGAATAATGTTCTCGTCCCTCGCCCCTATGCCTCTTTTAATACACCCCAAGACTTTATTTGTTTTTGCAGCAACTGACTGGCATTGATTGCTCCAGTTAAGTCTACAGTCCACTAGTACCCCAGGTATTTTTCCATATCACTTTTCCCTAGCAGTTTCCCATTTAGTGTATATTGATGACATCCGTTTCTCTTGCCCATGTGCATATCCTTACATTTATCAACATTGAACTTCATTTGCCATTTTTCTACCCAAGCCCCAGCGTATTCAGGTCCATTTGCAGTCATACATTATCCTCCGTTGTAATTATTGTCTTGTATAATTTAGTATTTGCAAATATTAATATTTTACTGTGCAGTCCCTCTATTAGGTCATTGATAAATATATTGAACAGAATGCGGCCTAATAGTGGACCCTGTGGCACCCTGCTTGCAACAGTGGCCCAATCCATTAATTCCCACCCTCTGCTTTCTATCTCTGAGCCAGTTCTTTACCCAGCTACACACGTTTTTGACCCATGACTGAGTTGTCTCATTTTATATATCAACCTATTATGCTGCATGGTGTCAAATGCTTTAGAAAAATCCATACATACAAAATCAATAGACTCTCCCAGGTCTAGCCTAGAGCTTACTTCATTGTAGAAGCTCATCAAGTTGATTCGACATGATCAACCCCTCATGAATCCATGCTGATGAGGAGTTATGCCATTGTTTTTCTGTCGTTTTCCTGCCCCAATGCAGAAATTTGCCCAATCCACCAATAGTATCTCCTGGCCTCCAGCAATGATGTGTCAACCCATGTGATCACTGTGGCTGCTGAAGTCACATGTCTATGTGACATGTTATCACTGGAGGCCGGGATAGAGTCTGACAGGGCAGCAAACGAGACCATATTCCCATATTCCTCATATTAATAATCGTTGTCTAAATCAACATTTCCCATCTTTCCAAGCCACGTGCCCTCAGCAACAAGAAGTTCCAACAGAATACAATACTGTACCTCCAAGGAATTAATCACTTATAAATGTAAAATATCATGCTAAGGCAGAGCTGGTAGCCATTTCATGTGTGCTTCACCCGCTTCTCCATGCAGAGTAAACATCCATGATGTAAAATCATACTTGCCAACACTTTTAAATAATTTTTCGGAGAAACTGGAGCTGTGATGGACATTTTTGGACATAAATCATGCTGTTTTTTAGAGGACACATCTTTTTAAAAGGTTAAAGAGATTTCTATGAATAGGTGATAAAAGTTAATTTTGGTAACAGACTTTAAATCTTTTCTCCCCTGACTACCCTTTTAAATACAAGGCTGCATTTACACAGGTGAGTGTCATATTAGTCTCTAGTCCGCCATCAGGGCTACAGGTCATGCTGCATCTTTTATTAATTTGAATCTAATTATTCGCTAAGCAGGGCGACTGTGCCTTTAGTCTATTAGTGAATTCTAGGAACAACCAAAGCACTGTAGCGCTACCTGCTTTCCTATGGCAGCAGTCTTTGCAAGCACTTCTTGGATTAGCTGAAGCAGGCCAAATCCATACTTCTAGGAGACTAGTGGTGGTAGGAGATAGGTATTAACAGCTTGGAGTTTGTCGCTGCATTTATCTAGCCATGAGCATATCTGATAGCTCCTAAACTGGGCCAAGTCAACAAGCTTTAAGTTCCTGAATTAATTGGGGGTTGTAGAAATCCAGATACTACTAAACAGCCTCTTGTACAACCTCAAATACGTCCGCAAAAGTTCTTACCAGTGGGTGCATATTATGCACATTCAAGAACAGCACAATCTATCTATAGCTAGCTAGCCATGGTGCTTCTATCTAGGGATTAAAGGCAGACTCTTGAACAATCTGTTCATCAATCTGTACTCTATAAGTATAGTGGGTAGTTCTGGTCATGCAGTTGTATTGTGCTTAACATTTCTTACACCCCATTGTGACTATACTTACCATTTTTCTTCTGACAATTAAATTACATGGTTCCTGATGAACTGCTGAATCAGCAGAGAAACACGTCAAACCTAATCAAAACCATTAGAACTGAACCAGAATCAAAACCATTAAGTAGTTTATTTTGCTAGTATTTGTATTAGAATTAGAACCACGTATTATTTCATCATGTGTGCTGACAATATACGCACAAGATAGGTGTAACTACTCTCATTTGATAAATATCATGTGGAGTCCATATCCTTAAAAACTACACTGACCTTGAAGTGAGTTATACATAATCTCAAAAGGGAACTATTTAAACACAGCCTATTCTAGACTACTGACCAGACCCCTATTATTTGCCATTTCCTTCATTATATCCGAAGGGATGGAGGATACTGGATCTGAGTAATATCTGGGGTACCGATGATCGGGGTTCCCAGGATTTTTTCATTTTCTTGTTTTGTTGTTTGTCTAGCTACCAACGTATCGGTATTCTTTCAGAGCAATACCAGTGTGGGACTTATGTGTGTCTTATAGCCCTGATTTTTATACAGAATTAATAAAGATTTATTGTTTTTAGACCTTTACACTGTGAATGGATCCTAAAGTGACTTATAGACTGTTCTGCCCTAGTGAACAGTCTGAAAAAATAGGATCAATATTGCACTTGTAAACCTGTGAGAATGAGATTTTTTTTTACAAACCTTATAGTAAATAATTCGAGATTCTTCAACAGAATCATCCAAAAATAGGACATCCTGCAATTTCTCTATCTCGCACATCTCTGCGAGAGAAATGTCACTTGTCTATATTAACCCCTTGAAAATAAAAGGGTCTTTTCACTTGTGGTTACTGTGCATCTTGCAATGCACAGAAATTACACATGAAAATCACCTGTGTGGTAAATGGAGTGTAAGGAGAACTTGATTTCAAAATGTGCCGATGAAACAACTGTCATGGAGATGATTAAACATGAGGATGAACCTTCATATCGCACTGAGAAAATTTTGTAATAGTGTAATCTAATGTAATGTAGAAATTTAATTCTGAATGCTGAAAAGATTAGGCTACTTATTATCATTTTCCATTATCAGAGGCAATGCTTTTCATTCCCTAGAGTTAATAAATTATTTGGTGATAGAGAATGTTTCTGGGTTTAAACATCTTGGTATGAAGTTTTCAAAGGATTGATGCTGGTTAGTCGTGGTAGATTTGGCTATCGGCATAGCTCAAGAGAAGTTGTATAGTTTCATAGGCATAAAGTACTGTGGAACCTGTACTGCCTAGGCATAGAAATGCTGATAACATTTGACATTACATTATGCCATGGATCCTTGCCAACGGTCAATTAGAATAGGCTAAACGAGTTATTAGAGCAGCACATTTATTGGTAACATACCTGTGTCACCACTGTAGTGTTCCCTGTTTATGTGTTGGGAGAAACACCCCTACACTACTTACAATGATGTTTTCTTTCTTTAAGCTTAAGTTCACTACTGTATCTATATATGTTAACTAATTACTGTCTCTTTAAAAGGGAAGGATGTGCGGTGAGGCTGGGGGCAGATTGACTCCTTTGGCATGAAACGGAAGTGGCCTAAAGCCAGTGTAGAATCATAGAATAGTAGAGTTGGAAGGGACCTCTAGGATCATCGGGTCCAACCCCCTGCTCAATGCAGGATTCACTAAATAATCCCAGACAAATGTCTGTCCAGCCGCTGTTTGAAGACTTTCATTGAAGGAGGACTCATCACCTCCTGTGGCAACCTATTCTTCTCATTGATCACCCTGACTGTAAGAAAGTTTTTTTCTAATATCTAATCTGGGTCTCCTACCTTTCAGTTTTATACCATGGCTTCTATTCTTTCCTTGTGCAAATCAGAATAGGGCTGATCCCTCTGCACTATGACAGCTCTTCAGATATTTGTAGACAGCTATTAAGTCTCCTCTCAGCCTTCTTTTTTGTAAGCTTAACCGTTCCTCATAGGACATGGTTTGCAGGCTGACCACCATCTTGGTTACTTTTCTCTGAACTCATCTCTCTCTCTCTCTTTATATATATATATATATATATATATATATATATATATATATACTTTGTCAAATGCTTTTACTAAAGTCAAGATATACTATATTTACTGCATTTCCTTGATCAACCCAGGCCATGATTCTGTCATAGAAAAATTAGGTTAGTCTGGCATGACTTATTTGTTACAAACCCATGCTGACTGTGGTTAATTACTCCATTTTCATCCAAGTACTTGCATACATGCTGTTTAATAATATGTTCAAAGATCTTTCCTGTATAGAATTCGGTCTTCTGAACACCATTTTTAAGCAATTCACCATTTGCATCCTGTAAACATCCTATAGCATCTTTGACTTTTATTTTGCTTTTGGCATACCCTCAAAATCCTTTTATATTGATTTTGACTAGAGATAAGCGAGCACGCTTGTTTAAGCCTGCTACTGGCTTGAGTAGCAGTCTTATCGAGTAACTGTTTATTCGTTGCAGCAGCATGTGGGGGGCGGCGGGGGGTGGGGCGGCAGGGGGGAGCGGGAGGGAGTGGGGGGAGAGGGAGAGAGATCTCACTACACAGAATGGCCTGTAGGGGGCAACAGACAGTCAGTCTGGTGCCTGAGACAAGAGGAAAAACACCCACAGGTATGGTATGGAATGGAAGATGTATGTCACAGAGGTTGTTAGCTTCTGTGATGTAGATCAGTCCAATAATACTCCAGGCCAGTTCTTCCATCTGAACCAGCAAGTTATGTAAAGGGACAGGTGCAAGTAGGGAGAGGTGTGTGTGTCTGGGAGAACCAGACTTCAGTTGTAACCAGACTTGTGTTGTGACCAGACTTCTGGTCAACCTGATTCTGTTGTGAGCAGAGAGACGCTGTGGACAAAGAGCTACGTTGCTCCAGCAGGACCCTTGGGGAACGCCTGCCCTAGGACTGGGGTCTGGATACACTACGACTTAAAGACCAGCTGCACTCTGGACAACTACAGGTCTGTGAAAACAAACGGACTTACTACTGTTTCCCTCAGCTATGGACTTACTTGCTCCCCCTGTGGACTATGGAGGGTTAAATTGAAAGGACTTTTACAAACTTTATTATTTCTCAGGAGACCCAGTCGTTTATGTTCTGCTAAAACTTATATGAATAAACTAACAAAGAAGTAAAAGTGACCATTTGGCATACTCATTAACCCCTGTGTTGCTACAATTCTGAGCAAGAGAGGATAAAATTGCTGGTCCCATTACATTTGCCTAAGAGATTCCCAACAAATGTTGAAAGTCATCCAACAAATGTCTGGATAGTTAAAATTTCCCACTGTGTCATACTTTTTTGAGAAAGTAGTCATCTGATGTGGAAAGAGTTCATTCATACCTTCTGCTTGTCTAGGTGGCCTCTAGTAAATGCCTACAATTGTGTCCTTTCTGTTGTTCTGTCATTATATTCTTACTCAAACAGTTCCTGCAGAAGTACCATTGTCTGAGGTTTGAATATCTGTGGAGATATATACTTTCCTAACATATGTATAGAAATTCCTGGACAGTCCGTAAAAGTAAGGAACTTTTTTCTAGTGTCTGTTAAAAGCATTAGATGCGTCTGTGATTTTTTTAGGCTGATGGTAATTGAGCTGGTTGCTATCATAGTAATTATCACCTTTTTACATGTATCACTTATGGGGCTTAGTCACACGGGCGCATCAGCACCCGTACACAGGCGCCGATGTGCCCGTGTGACTGAGGCCTTACTGCAGGAAGAAGACGGCCGTACTTAAAGATGGACACTCCCCGCAGCGCTGAAGAAAGAACACATGACCGGCAATGAAGCCGGTCACATGTTATTTCTCCCGGCGCTGCAGAGAGACGTCCGTCTTGAAGTGCGGCCATCTCCTACCTGCAGTAATACGCAGTGTGACTAGGCCCTAAATCTTTGCTACAGTTTTCCAATGTGTCCATAAAAAATGTTGTCTATCCATGACTTTTGAATAAGTTGTCCAGTAAAATGAAAAATTTAACTTGGCAACCCTGTCTCAGCTACTTTGTATCACTTGTATTGTCCAATTGTTATTTGCTCATCTTCTCTGTATTTGACTCTGTTGTAATCCAGCTTCATAATTTCCCTGTTATAATCTTGCCCTGTCCATTGTATTACTTGTCTTTTTGTTTGCTGTTTATCTGACTTTCTCTCAAAAGGGTCTTTTCACACAGGATGGAATATTCCACAAATTGGCATGACTAATTGCGGACTTTGATAGAAAATTTCCCACAGAATTCTATTTTCAATTTTACAGTAAAATCCACACTTTATCAGTGCAGAATTCGGTATGGAATATTTTGCAGGAGGGAATATCCGGCAACATTATTGTGGAATAGTCCATTCTGCATGAAAGGTTCCAAAATTGTGTACCTTCATACTGCTGTTGCCGAATTCCTAACTGACTGATTCATTGAGGTTTCCTTAACCACTTTCCATTACAGCTAATTTTAGCAATGATTTTTTTATTTTTCATACCTGTCTTCCAAGATCCGTAATTTTTTCATTTGTCTGTCGACATAGCTGTACAAAATATCTTTTACATGGGGGGATTATTTTCACAACATGAAACGGAATGCATTGTGAAAATTCACATTAACTGCATTAGAGATGAGCGAGCACGCTCGGTTAAAGGGGTTGTCCCGCGAAACAAAGTGGGGGTAAGCACTTCTGTATGGCCATATTAATGCACTTTGTAATATACATCGTGCATTAATTATGAGCCATACAGAAGTTATTCACTTACCTGTTCCGTTGCTAGCGTCCCCGTCTCCATGGTGCCGTCTAATCTTCAGCGTCTAATCGCCCGATTAGACGCGCTTGCGCAGTCCGGTCTTCTCCTTTGCTGAATGGGGCCGCTCGTGCCGGAGAGCCGCTCCTCGTAGCTCCGCCTCGTCACGTGTGCTGATTCCAGCCAATCAGGAGGCTGGAATTGGCAATGGACCGCACAGAAGCCCTGCGGTCCACCGAGGGTGAAGATCCCGGCGGCCATCTTCACAAGGTAAGTATGAAGATGCCGGACCGCGGGGATTCGGGTAAGTACTATCTGGTTTTTTTTTTATCCCTGCATCGGGTTTGTCTCGCACCGAATAGGGGGGCTATTGAAAAAAAAAAAAAACGTTTCGGCGCGGGACAACCCCTTTAAGGCAGATACTTGAGCGAGCATCGCTCTTCTCGAGTAACTGAATACACGTCCAAACAAATGCGAGGGGGCGGCGGGGTGAGCGGGGAAAAGCGGGTGGGAGCGTGGGGGAGAGAGAGAGAGATCTCTCACTCTTCACCCCCCCCCCCCGCCCCCCGCATTTGCTCGGACGAGTATTCAGTTACTCGAGGAGAGCGATGCTCGCTGGAGTATCTGCCTTAACTGAGCGTGCTCGCTCATCTCTATTCTGCATGTCTGATTGTAAATTTTGATGCAGAATTGCTGGCAGAATACTGCCATTTTCAGTTGTGAATCAGAATTTCTATATTAGACATGGAGATTTTTTTCATTCCACGGCAAATTCCATAGTGGTGTTGCAAAAAATATTGAAAAATTAAATGTAAACACTGTTCTATGGGTTTGTAAAATTATTTGTATGGTTTTGTTTTTCTACTTTTGCAAACTACAAAATTGTTGTGTCCACATATTCTGAGATTCATTTTTGTAATAATGGAGTTGTGTGAGGCCTTGTTTTTTCTATGGTCCTACCATCCATCAGGGTCATTTGCCATAGAATCAGGTGTATATGTGTTTTTCCCTTGACACCCTATGGTTTTAATTATTTATCAATAAAATGATTGCTTTAGGTTTTCCTTCTGTAGAGTTTTTTTTCCTGCGAATTATAACAATAGGCAACAAAAAATAGTAAGGAAACTTTGTGAAACCACCTAGAAGACCCATTAGGAAAGCAACTATCTTGAAGTCTCCAATTACCTCCCAACCATACTGATCATACTTCAGAACTTGCAACAGGGATTTGATACTACTGTACTCCTCCTTGAGATGTGCGGAGTGAGCCACTGGAAGGGATTAATGAAAAGAACCAGACATTTTCTTAAATTTTGAACTGTTTGGACATACTCTGCATTGTATAATGACTTTGGTTCATGATTGTAAGTAATTTCTTTACTTACTGTGTATGTCTTTGAAACATTCAAAATTCCAAATCATATATTTTTGCCCTGACCACAAAAGCAAACTTTTTTCGAAATGATATATTTTCCATTATATTTTACAATAAGCTAACAGGAACAAATAAACTTTTCTTAGACACAAAAACTGCGTTGTCTAATGTAATTTAATGTTTTCTTAAGGCTCTCTGCCTTTGTGAAACATTGTTTTTATTGGTATGATTTTGAGGTACTGTACATATGCCATTTTGATCACTTTTAGCTTCATTTCTCCAATAATTTTTTTCTTATTTAGATTTATTTGCCTATGAGCATTTAATCGTTTTGAAAATTTTCTGTAACCTGTTTTAAATTTTTTTTGTTTTGTTTTTTTAGTCTCACTATGGGATTTTACAATGTGATTGCTTGTGTAATAAACTCCAATACTTCTCTATCACGTTATATTATTCCTGTTCACATTATCCTATTAAGTCCTTTTTCTGACAGGGGTTAATAGTATCTCTGTGATGACTGCTGATCTCTCTTGGGAACGGGTTAAAGAGAGGTTCCATTCTTGTGCACAGGCTAGGGATTTCCCATTTCCAGCATACCAACACCATGATAACTGACTATAGTCCAGAGCAAGTCAGCAGGCATTGATGTGAACTGATCTGTCTGCTGTTTGATGCTTTAAAAGTGTCTCTCATCATGACAACTACTGTCCTTATGTGTTATTATGCCTATTCATATCCCCTCTACAAGCCAGAGTAAAAAGACTCTACTGTAGAAATGTATTGCCAGCCAGACCTTTCCTCACTGATAACGCCTGATAGTGGCTTCTGAGACTAAACACACTGAATTCAGCTATTTGACCAGCTTTCTTAATGCAGAAAAGGGTTACTATGATGAGACAACCCTTGAGGCAAACTGATTCTAATTACCATTTTCCACCATCTCCAGTTGATGACTCTTCCTGCCTGACTGCAAGAACATACAGAATTAAAATAAGAAAGAAAAAAGTCCCAGGGCCAGCAGCGTCAGACGCTGCTTTTCTATGTAAAACTTAAAATCATGTCAAACATTTCTCCATCTATAATTGAATTTGCTAACAAATAAAATAATAGTAAAAGCCACGTAAATAGAGATGAGCGAGCACACTCGTCCGAGTTTGATGCTCGTTCGAGCATAAGGGTACTCGAGATGCTCCTTACTCGAGTCGAACACCACGCGGTACTCGAGTCAATTGCATTTCCTTCCCTGCATGTTTAGCGCCATTTTCTAGCCAATAGACATGCGGAGAAGACATTACCACTTACTCCTGTGACGTGCCAGCCCTATCCCACCCCCCAGCAGTGAGTGGCTGGCGAGATGAAGTGACTGCCGAGTACTTAAAGCGGTGCCGCCCGCGGCTCGCCTCAGACACACGCTGGCAGAGGTTAGGGAAAGTGCTGCTGCTGATATAGGGAAAGTGTTAGCGTTGGTCCTGTCTTCAAGATCCCCAACGGTCCTTCTTAGGGCTACATCTGACTGTTTGCATTACTGTTGTGGCTTGCTGGGAGCAGTTTTGCACAATTTTTTTTTTCATCTCGGGCTGTTCAGGCCATTTCAGCTATAGTGTTCTCAGTCTGCAGTGTATCATACAGAGTATAGGGAAAGTGCTGCTGATATAGGGAAAGTGTTAGAGTGGGATCCTGTCTTCAAAATCCCCAAAGCTCCTTCGTTGGGCTACATTTGACTGTGTGCAATTTAGTTGGGGCCTGCTGGGAGTAGTAGTGCATCCATTTTTGTATTATGCATCTAGGCCTGTTCGCAGCCTTTCAGTAAAAGTATTTTCAGGAAAGTGTTAGAGTGGGATCCTGTCTTCAAAAACCCCAAAGCTCCTTTGTTGGGCTACATCTGACTGTGCATTTTAGTTGGGGCCTGCTGTGAGTAGTAATGCATCCATTTTTGTATTACGCATCTAGGCCTGTTTGCAGCCTTTCAGTAACAGTTTTTCCGGCTGCAGTGCAGTAGAATACCGCTCTGACCGTGAAAGTGCACTCAAATATTTCCTAGCCTGCTGCGAACGACTTCATTTATACCGTTCTGTGTCTGCAGTGCATTAGACAGAGGTCTGACCGCTAAACAGTACTGTAATAATACCCGGGCCACTGCAAAGTATTTCAGCTCTGCCGCTGTGCAGAGCGTCTCACAATACCCTTTCCTTGGTGGGGTTGAGATAGCCACAGTTACCAGCACTATCCACTGGCTTTAGAGTCTTCTGCCACTCCACACAGCCTCTATTATCTACAAGTCTCTGCGAGCAGTAAATTACCCCAAGGTATCAGCGCAAGACAGCGGGTTCCTTTTTTCAAGGACAAGTCTCTGTGTGCAGTGAATTAAGCCACAGTTGTCAGTGCTGTACAGTGGGGTAATTTATTTGGGCCCTGCTCTATTCTTAATCCGCCATGTTGAGGAGTAGGGGTAAGGTTCGAGGACGTGGACGCGGACGAGCGAGGGTGTGGGCACAGGCCGATTTCCTGGTCCAGGTGAATCACAGCCGGTTGCTGCGGGATTAGGAGAGAGGCAAGTTTCTGGGGTCCCCAGCTTCATATCACAATTTATGGGTCCGCATGGTAGACCTTTATTACAAACAGAGCAGTGTGAGCAGGTCCTGTCATGGATGGCAGAAAATGCATGCAGCAATGTATCGACCACCCAGTCTTCTACACAGTCCACTACTCCCAGACTAGGGACTGCAACTCTGAATCCTCTGGCTGCTGCTCCTCCTTCCTCCTCACTCCATGAAAATGACATATTCTGATGAGCAAGCAGACTCCCAGGAACTGTTCTCGGGTCCCTACCATGAGTGGGAAAAAACGGTTCCTCTCTCACCTGAGGAGTTTGTCGTGACCGATGCCCAACCTTTGGAAAGTTCCCGGAGTCCAGGTGATGAGGCTGGGGATTTCCGGCAACTGTCTCAAGAGCTTTTGTGCGTGAGGATGATGATGATGAGACACAGTTGTCTATCAGTGAGGTAGTAGTAAGGGCACTAAGTCCGAGGGAGGAGCGCACAGAGGATTCGGAGGAAGAGCAGCTGGACGATGAGGTGACTGACCCCACCTGGTTTGCTAAGTCTACTGAGGACAGGGCTTCAGAGGGGGAGGCAAGTGCAGCAGCAGGACAGGTTGGAAGAGGCAGTGGGGTGGCCAGGGGTAGAGGCATGGCCAGAGCGAAGAATCCCCCAACTGTTTCCCAAAGCACCACCTTGCGGCAGGCCTCCGTGCAGAGGGCTAGGTGTTCAAAGCTGTAGATGTTTTTCAGTGAGAGTGCGGACGACGAACGAACAGTGGTGTGCAATCTGTGTCGCGCCAAGATCAGCTGGGGAGCCACCACTACCAGCCTCACCACCACCAGCATGCGCAGGCATATGATGGCCAAGCACCCCACAAGGTGGGATGAAGGCCGTTCACCGCCTCCAGGTCACACCACTGCCTCTTCCCCTGTGCCCCAACCTGCCACACAGATCCAATCCCCCTCCCAGGACACAGGCACGAGCACCTCCCGACCTGCACCCACATCCTCACCTCCACTGTCCTCCACTCCATCCAGCAATGTCTCTCAGCGCAGCGTTCAGCTGTCGCTAACACAAGCGTTGGAGCGAAAGCGCAAATACGCCGACACGCACCCGCATGCACAAGCTTTAAACGTGCACATTGTCAAATTAATCAGCCTGGAGATGCTGCCGTACAGGCTTGTGGAAATGGAGGCTTTCAAAAACATGATGGCGGCGGCAGTGCCGCGCTACTCTGTCCCCAGTCGCCACTATTTTTCCTGGTATGCTGTCCCAGCCCTACACCAGCACGTCTCCCGCAACATAAATTGTGCCCTCACCAACGCGGTTACTGGGAAGGTCCACTTAACAACGGACACGTAGACAAGTACTGGCGGGCAGGGCCACTATATCTCCCTGACGGCACATTGGGTAAATTAGGTGGAGGCTGGGACCGCTCACGTTCTACCCACACCCAGAATAGCGGGTCCTACCTCAGTGCTGGTATCTGCGGCGTTTTATGCCACCTCCTCTAAACCCTGCCGCTCCTCCTCCTCCTCTGCCACCTCTACCTCTCAATTAAGAAGTGTGAGCACATCACCAGCAGTCAGTATCACGCAGCAGCACAGCGGAGGGCAAGCATCAGCAGGCCGTGCTGAAACTACTCAGCTTAGGTGACAAGAGGCACACGGCCCCCGAACTGTTGCAGGGTCTGACAGAGCAGACTGATCTCTGGCTTCCGCCTCTGAGCCTCCAACCGGGCATGGTCGTGTGTGACAATGGCCATAACCTGGTGGCGGCTCTGCAGCTCAGCAGCCTCACACACGTGCCATGCCTGGTCCACGTCTTCAATCTGGTGGTTCAGCGGTTTCTGAAAAACTACCCACACTTGTCTGACCTGCTCGGCAAGGTGCGCCGAGTCTGCGCACATTTCCGCAAGTCCACCACGAACGCTGCCACCCTGAGGACCCTGCAACATTGGTTTCAGCTGCCAGAGCACCGACTGCTGTGCGAGGTGCCCACACACTGGAATTTTATGCTGCAAATGTTGGCCAGGCTGTATGAGCAGCGTAGAACAATAGTGGAATACCAGCTGCAACATTGGCAGTGGAGTGGTAGTTAACCTACCCAATTCTTTACTGAGGAGTGGGCCTGGATGGCAGATATCTGCCAGGTCCTCGGAAACTTTGGGGAGTCTACCCAGATGTTGAGCGGCGATGCGGCAATCATTAGTGTTACCATCCCGCTGCTTTGCCTGCTGAGAAGTTCGCTGCAAAGCAAAAAGGCCGACGCTTTGCAGTGAACAGGAGACGGGGGATGACAGTATGTGGCTTGATAGCCAGACCACCCTCATGTCTATATCTCAGCGCGTTTTGCAGGAGGAGGGGGAGGAGCAGGAGGAGGAGGGGGAAGAGACAGCTGGGCACACTGCAGAGGGTACCCATGCTGCTTGCCTGTCATCTGTTCAGCATGTATGTGCTGAAGAGGAGGAGGAGGATCCTGAAACTCATCTTCCTAGTGAGGACAGCGATGTGTTGCATACTGGTACCCTGGCACACATGGCTGACTTCCTGTTAGGCTGCCTTTCTCATGACCCTTGCGTTAGACGCATTCTGGCCAACATGGATTACTGGGTCTACACCCTTCTCAACCCACGGTATAAGGGGAACCTTTCCGCTCTCATACCTGAAGAGGAAAGGGGTACGAGAGTGATGCAATACCACAGGGCCCTGGTGGAAAAAGTGATGCTAAACTTCCCATCTGACAGCGCTGGTGGCAGAAGATGCAGTTCCGAGTGCCAACTAGCACAGGAAGTGTGGGCACAGGCAGCATGTCCAGCGCTGCAGGGGAACACTCTCCAAGGCCTTTGCCAGCTTTATGGCTCCCCAGCAAGACTGTGTCACCACTCCCCAGTCAAGGCTGAGTCGGAGGGAGCACTGTAAAAAGATTGTGAGGGAGTACGTAGCCGATCGTACCACCATCCTCTGTCATGCCTCTGCTCCATACAACTATTGGGTTTCAAAGTTGGACACATGGCACGAACTTGCACTGTACGCCTTGGAGGTGCTGGCTTGCCCTGCCGCTAGCGTCTTGTCAGAGAGGGTGTTTAGTGCAGTTGGGGGAATCATCACAGATAAGCATACCTGCCTGTCAACTGCCAGTGCCAACATGCTTACACTCATAAAGATGAACAAAACCTGGATTTCCCCAAGCTTCTCTTCTCCACCGGCGGAGAGCAGCGGAACCTAAAGATTCTTTTCGCTGCAACCGGAGAAAAAAGCATTCTCTATTACCGAAAAAAGGGGAATTAGCTTTGTCAATCACTCTCGGATATTATTACTCCTCTTCCTAAAACAGCATGTCATAACGATGAACTGCCAATTTTTCTGCGGCCCAAAAGGCTCTGCTTATAATTTTTTTACAATTTTTCAAAGTTTCTAAAGTATTGATACTTTATAAGAAACCATTTTTTTTCACAGGGCTGCCTCCAGGCTCTGTTACAAATTAAGCTACAGAAATGTTACTGGGGTCTGCCTATACTTCTGCTACAGAAATGTTATAGTAGTCTGCCTATACTTTTGCTACAGAAATGTTACTGGGGTCCGTCTTCAACTTTACTACAGAAATGTTACTGGGGTCTACCTATACCTTTGCTACAGAAATGTTACTGGGGTCCGTCTATACTTCTGCTACAGAAATGTTACAGAAGTCTGCATATACTTTTGCTACAGAAATGTTATTGGGGTCCGTCTTTAATTTTACTACAGAAATGTTACTGGGGTCTGCCTAGACTTCTGCTACAGAAATGTTACTAGGGTCCACCTATACCTTTGCTATAGGAATGTTACAGGGGTCTGCCTATACTTTTGCTACAGAAATGTTACAGGGGTCCGTCTATACTTTTACTACAGGAATGTTACAGGGGTCTGCCCATACTTCTGCTACAGAAATGTAACTGGGGTCCATCTATACTTTTACTACAGAAATGTTACTTGGGTCTGCCTATACCTTTGCTACAGAAATGTTACTAGGGTGCGCCTGTACTTTTACTAAATGAATGTTACAGGGATCTGCCTATTCTTCTGCTACAGAAATGTTACTGGGGTCCGTCTAGACTTTTACTACAGAAATGTTACTGGGGTCTGCCTATACCTTTTCTACAGAAATGTTACTGGGGTCTGCCTATCCCTTTGCTACAGAAATGTTACTGGAGTCTACTAGAGATGAGCGAACGTACTCGTCCGAGCTTGATACTCGTTCGAGTATTAGCGTGTTCGAGATGCTCGTTACTCGTAACGAGCACCACGCGATGTTCGGGTTACTTTCACTTTCATCTCTGAGACGTTAGCGCGCTTTTCTGGCCAATTGAAAGACAGGGAAGGCATTACTACTTCCCCCTGCGACGTTCAAGCCCTATACCACCCCCCTGCAGTGAGTGGCTGGCGAGATCAGGTGTCACCCGAGTATAAAAATCGGCCCCTCCCGCGGCTCGCCTCAGATGCGTTGTGACATAGTTGAGGGAAAGTGCTATTGTGCTGGAGCTGCTGTAGGGAGAGTGTTAGGAGTTAGTGTAGGCTTCAAGAACCCCAACGGTCCTTCTTAGGGCCACATCTAACCGTGTGCAGTACTGTGGAGGCTGCTTTTTGCAGTGTTGCACAATTTTTTTTTTTTGGTATATCGGCCGTGCAGAGCATTGCGCCCTGCAGTAATACTACAGGGACAGAAGTGGTGGTTAGGCAGGGAGAGTGTTAGGAGTGATTGTAGGCTTCAAGAACCCCAACGGTCCTTCTTAGGGCCACATCTAACCATGTGCAGTACTGTGGAGGCTGCTTTTTGCAGTGTTGCAAATTTTTATTTTTTTTGTATATAGGCCGTGCAGAGCATTGCGCCCTGCAGTAATACTCCAGGGACAGAATTGTGTAGGCAGGGCCAGAAGACATATATTATTGACTGAATATACGCAGTGGTCCTTTTCAAAAAAATATTGGGCAAAAAATCTATTTGGCCTGCCTGTCACTGTGCTCAGTGTTCTGGGTCCGTGTGTGCTGGGTGTAGTAGTTCTACAAATAAATACGCAGGCAGCTAAGTGTTACAGCAGGCGTGCGCCAAATTATTTTCTGGCTCTGAAATCACCGCTCGGTTGCAGTTAATAACAGTGCAGCACTCTGCAGTTCTGTCACACACTCCAGGGACAGAATTGTGTAGGCAGGGCCAGAAGACATATATTATTGACTGAATATACGCAGTGGTCCTTTTCAAAAAAAAATAGTGGGCAAAAAATCTATTTGGCCTGCCTGTCACTGTGCTCAGTGTTCTGGGTCCGCGTGTGCTAGGTGTAGTAGTTCTACAAATAAATACGCAGGCAGCTAAGTGTTACAGCAGGCGTGCGCCAAATTATTTCCTGGCGTTCCGTAAACGAAGTCAGCCTCCAACCACAGGCCAATAAGCGGCAGATTTAATTACAGCGTTCTGTTTCTGCACTACTGCTAATACACCATGCTGAGGGGTAGGGGTAGGCCTATAGGACGTGGACGCGGGCGAGGACGCGGAGGCCCAAGTCAGGGTGTGGGCACAGGCCGAGCCAGTGCGGTGGCCAGGGGTAGAGGCAGGGCCAGACCGAATAATCCACCAACTGGTTCCCAAAGCGCCCCCTCGCGCCATGCCACCCTGCAGAGGTCAAGGTGCTCTACGGTGTGGCAGTTTTTCACAGAGACGCCTGACGACCGACGAACAGTGGTGTGCAACCTTTGTCGCGCCAAGATCAGCTGGGGAGGCACCACCACCAGCATGCGCAGGCATATGATGGTCAAGCACCCCACAAGGCGGGACGATGCCCGTTCACCGCCTCCGGTTTGCACCACTGCCTCTCCCTCTGTGCCCCAACCTGCAACTGAGATCCAACCCCCCTCTGAGGACACAGGCAGTACCATCTCCTGGCCTGCACCCACACCCTCACCTCCGCTGTCCTCGGCCCCATCCAGCAATGTCTCTCAGCGTAGCGTCCAGACGTCGCTAGCACCACTGTTTGAGCGCAAGCGCAAGTACGACGCCACGCACCCGCACGCTCAAGCGTTAAACGTGCACATTGCGAAATTGATCAGCCTAGAGATGCTACTGTATAGGCTTGTGGAAATGGAGGCTTTCAAAAGCATGATGGCGGCGGCGGCCCCGCGCTACTCGGTTCCCAGTTGCCACTACTTTTCCCGATGTGCCGTCCCAGCGCTGCACGACCACGTCTCCCGCAACATTGTACGCGCCCTCACCAACGCGGTTACTGCCAAGGTCCACTTAACAACAGACACGTGGACAAGCACAGCCGGGCAGGGCCACTATATCTCCCTGACGGCACATTGGGTGAATTTAGTGGAGGCTGGGACAGAGTCAGAGCCTGGGACCGCTCACGTCCTACCCACCCCCAGAATTGCGTGTCCCAGCTCGGTGGTGGTATCTGCGGGGGTGTATGCTTCCTCCACTAAACCACCCTCCTCCTCCTCCTACGCAACCTCTGTCTCGCAATCAAGATGTGTCAGCAGCAGCACGTCGCCAGCAGTCGGTGTGACGTGGCGTGGCAGCACAGCGGTGGGCAAGCGTCAGCAGGCCTTGCTGAAACTACTCAGCTTAGGAGAGAAGAGCCACACGGCCCACGAACTGCTGCAGGGTCTGACAGAGCAGACCGACCGCTGGCTTGCGACGCTGAGCCTCCAACCGGGCATGGTCATGTGTGACAATGGCCGTAACCTGGTGGCGGCTCTGCAGCTCGGCAGCCTCACGCACTTGCCATGCCTGGCCCATGTCTTTAATTTGGTGGTTCAGCGCTTTCTGAAAAGCTACCCCCACTTGTCATACCTGCTCGGAAAGGTGCGCCAGCTCTGCGCACATTTCCGCAAATCCCACACGCATGCTGCCACCCTGCGGACACTGCAACATCGGTTTCATCTGCCAGTGCACCGACTGCTGTGCGACGTGCCCACACAGTGGAACTCTACGCTCCACATGTTGGCCAGACTCTATGAGCAGCGTGGAGCTATAGTGGAATACCAACTCCAACATGGGCGGCGCAGTGGGAGTCAGCCTCCTCAATTATTTACAGAAGAGTGGGCCTGGTTGGCAGCCATCTGCCAGGTCCTTGGAAACTTTGAGGAGTCTACCGAGATGGTGAGCGGGGATGCTGCAATCATTAGCGTCACCATTCCTCTGCTATGCCTCTTGAGAAGTTCCCTGCAAAGCATAAAGGCAGACGCTTTGGAATCAGAAACGGAGGCGGGGGAAGACAGTATGTCGCTGGATAGTCAGAGCAACCTCATGTCTATATCTCAGCGCGTTGAGGAGGAGGGGGAGGAGCATGAGGAGGAGGGGGAAGAGACAGCTTGGCCCACTGCTGAGGGGACAGATGCTGCTTGCCTGTCATCCTTTCAGCGTGTATGGCCAGAGGAGGAGGAGGAGGAGGAGGGGGAGGAGCATGAGGAGGAGGGGGAAGAGACAGCTTGGCCCACTGCTGAGGGCACAGATGCAGCTTGGCTGTCATCCTTTCAGCGTGTATGGACGGAGGAGGAGGAGGAGGAGGAGGAGCCTGAAAGTGATCTTCCTAGTGAGGACAGCCATGTGTTGCGTACAGGTACCCTGGCACACATGGCTGACTTCATGTTAGGATGCCTTTCTCGTGACCCTCACGTTACACGCATTCTGGCAACTACGGATTACTGGGTGTACACACTGCTCGACCCACGGTATAAGGAGAGCCTTTCCACTCTCATACCCGAAGAGGAAAGGGGTTCGAGAATGATGCTAAACCACAGGGCGCTGGTGGACAAACTGATGGTAAACTTCCCATCCGACAGCGCTAGTGGCCGAAGGCGCATTTCCGCGGCCCAGGTAGCAGGGGAGGCGCAGAGATCAGGCAGCATGTACAGCACAGGCAGGGGAACACTCTCTAAGGCCTTTGACAGCTTTATGGCTCCCCAGCAAGACTGTGTCACCGGTCCCTAGTCAAGGCTGAGTTGGCGGGAGCACTGTAAAAGGATGGTGAGGGAGTACGTAGCCGATGGCACGACCGTCCTCGGTGACGCCTCTGCCCCCTACAACTACTGGGTCTTGAAGCTGGACACGTGGCCTGAACTCGCGCTGTATGCCCTGGAGGTGCTTGCTTGTCCTGCGGCTAGCGTCTTGTCAGAGAGTGTGTTTAGTGTGGCTGGGGGAATCATCACGGATAAGCGTACCCACCTGTCAACCGACAGTGCCGACAGGCTTACACTCATCAAGATGAACAAAGGCTGGATTTCCCCAGACTTCTCTTCTCCACCAGCGGACAGCAGCGATACATAAACAATACGTAGCACAAATCACAGTGGTATGAAGTATCTATATTTTTTATAGGTTGAGGCCGTCACAGATATAGAGTTAAAAAGAATAAATTTTATTAGTAATTGATTTAAAAAGTCAAAGCCTACCAACAAAAAAAACCAGTCACATAGAACATATAGTGACAGGACAAACAGTTAACATAAAAAGGGAGGATCTTATGGGGGTAAGGGAGGGGGGAGTATATCTACAGTTCCCGTGTAGCCCTCCAGAGGTCCTCAGGAGTCACTTATATAAGATGGTTCACTATCAAGGTAAGTATTTAGTACTTGAGCTGTTATGATTCGCATCCCCTTGAGATGGCGATTGTTTTTTAGTGCGAACCAGACAGCCCTTTTATTTATAAGGACTCGTATGATTTTTAGTATGGTATTCAAATCAGTGTCGTTTGGTGTATTGTTTACACTGTATCATTTCGTGCATTGTTTACACTGTATTCATATTATTTTTGACTCTCATTTGTTTTTGCTCTATGCGTTTCCCTATCGGGATAGCCGATAGTTCGTCAGGAGCTGGGCAACAATACGCCCCTAGAGAAGTAGGAGAGAGTTTTCTATCAGAAATGATCACCAAAACGATGGCTAAAATGTGCCTGTCACTTTTCAATAAAGAGATTCCTAGATTCCTCAAAATTGCCTCATTTATAAATTGCGCTTGGATTCTATCTGTAGAGTGAATCCTATGTATGCTTGAAACCTATAAGGTCCAGAAAGCTATTCAACTGGATCCTATTGCCTCGCAACTGAATGCCGTATTCGCATTAGATAGTGTAACTCTAAGATAGAGTAAAGTAACTGTGCATCGTGTATTATACACGGCGACGATGCATGTGCAAAATAGCCAGAATTTTGTCTACCAGGGCCGGCTCACATACTTCCCACACAGTCTATAGCGGGTCCTGGTCATGGTTGGGCACTGTAATTGCTTCATGTTTAATACTTTCCTTGGGTTCCTTTGGCTCGCCTATGCTGTGAGTGCACAAAGACTTTCCATAGCGGTGTTTTACCTGTCTGACACAAATACACTGACTGACTAGGGCAAAAAAGTAGGCCGAGGCCCATAGCAGGGTGAAAGTCTGCCATGTTTGGGCACTGTAATTGCTTCATGTTTAATAATTTCCTTGGGTTCCTTTGGCTTGCCTATGCCGTGAATGCACAAAGACTTTCCATAGTGGTGTTTTACCTGTCTGACACAAATACACTGACTGACTAGGGCAAAAAAGTAGGCCGAGGCCCATAGCAGGGTGAAAGTCTGCCATGTTTGGGCACTGTAATTGGTTCATGTTTAATAATTTCCTTGGGTTCCTTTGGCTTGCCTATGCTGTGAAAGCACAAAGACTTCCCATAGCGGTGTTTTACCTGTCTGACACAAATACACTGACTGACTAGGGTAGAAATGTGGGCCGAGGTCCTTGGCGGGGTGAAACTCTGCCATGTTTGGGCGTTCTGATTTCTGTATGTGTAATACCATCTTTAAGTTCCTTGGGCTCGCCTATGCTGTGGGTGCACAAAGACTTCTCATTGCGTTGTTTTACCTGTCTGGCACACACACTGACTGACTAGGGTAGAAATGTGGGCCGAGGTCTTTGGCGGGGTGAAACTCTGCCATGTTTGGGCGCTCTGATTTCTTCTTGTGTAATACCATCTTTGTATACCGACAGCATAGGCAAGCCCAAGGAATTTAAAGACTTTCCATTGCGGTGTTAAGCTATCTAACACCTACACAGAATGAATTGTTTGGGGACACATGGATTTCCCATTGCTATGCAACTCGCGGCACCTTGGGTCACACAAGATGGAGGCTGGGACCAAGCCTGACCCTGGGCTCGCTCACGTGCTTCCCACACAGAGTATCGCTGCATTGTGGAGATGTGTAGAAGTACTGGCACCTGAGTCCCCTTTATGCCCACGTTTGCGGCTCCTGACAATTTTGCGACGGAGGTGCCATGGGATTGGAATAATGATCGAACGTCAATTTATCATCAATTCTCAACAGCATCGTGGACTATCACCCACACTTTCAAAGAGGGTCGCTGCCTGGCCCTGACAACCCTCTGCAGTTTGTGCCTCCGGTTCCTCCTCATCCAGTACGCGATTATAAATAGACATGAGGGTGGCGTGGCTATGAAGCGAGCGTGTGGCATGAGGGTAGCTGAACGCTACGCAGGGACACTGTTGTGTGCGCTGGGAACGCAGGATCGTGTGGGAGGGTTGGACAGCAATGCCAGCATGTAACCCAGGAGAAGAGGCAGCGATGTGACCTGCAGGTAGTGATTGTCCTTGGTTGCAGGTAGTGTGGTGCTTAGCTAAGGTGTGCCTTGCTAATGAGGGTTTGTCCCAAGTAAAAATTGTTAGGTGGGTGATGCCAGGCTCTTGCCCCTATTTTGGCTTAATAGTGGGACCTGGGAGCCTCAGATGCAGCCATGCATGCTGCCCCTGCCCTTCCCTATCTGTGGTGTTTCCATGACTTTCTGAGGTTTTCCAGAGTTTCACAAGTCATGACCTATGCAGAGCATCGGTCCCATACAAAAATGCTCGAGTCGCCCATTGACTTCAATGGGGTTCGATACTCAAAACGAGCTTGATTGCGAAAAGTTCGACTCAAGCAACGAGCACCCGAGCATTTTGGTGCTCGCTCATCTCTACACGTAAATCTATATATATAATGGTGAAAGCCCTCACTGACTAACTGACTCACTCACTGACTCGCCACTAATTCTCTAACTTTCCGGTGTTGTACAAACATGAAATTTGGCAGGAGCATTCTTTAGGTCCTAAATAGAAACAGTAAAGGGGTCACAACTCGATTATTCAATGCTAAGTGCAAAGTCTTGGCACCCCTGTGTAATGTACCAAATCTAATTCTCTTACTTCCCGATGCTGTACAAATGTGAAATTTGGCAGGAGCATTCTTTAGGTTCTAAGTAGGAAAAGTCAAGGGGTCACAACTCGATTATTCAATGCTATGTGCAAAAGTATTATCACCCCTATGTAATGTACCTAATCTAATGCTCTAACGTCCTCGTGTCGTACAAGCATAAAATTTGGCACAGCCATTCTTTAGGTTCTAAAAAGTAAAAGTAAAGGGGCTACGCATCTCATATATTTAATGCTTAGTGCAAAAGTATTGGCACCACCTATGTAATGTAACTTCCTGGTGTCATGCAAACATGAAATTTAGCACAACTATTCTTTAGGTCCTAAATAGGAAAACTAAAGGGGTTGCAACTCGATTATTCAATGCTAAGTGCAAAAGTATTGGGACCCCTGTGTAATATGCCAAATCTAATTTTCTAACTTCCCAGTGTCGTACAAACATGAAATTTGGCACAACCATTCTTTAGTTCCTAAATAGGAAAAGTACAGGGGTCACAACTTGATTACTCAATGCTAAGTGCAAAAGTATTAGCCCCCCTATGTAATGTACCTATTCTAATTCATTACATTTCTAGTGTCATAAAAAATTAAATTTGGTAGGAGCATTCTTCAGGTCCTATATAGGAAAAGTAAAGGGGTCACAACTTGATTATTCAATGCTAAGTGCAAAAGTATTAACACCCCTATGTAATGTACCTAATCTAATTCATTAACTTTCCAGTGTTGTACAAGCATGAAATTTGGCACGTTCATTCTTTATGTCCTAAATAGTAAAAGGACAGGGGTAACAACTCAATTATTCAATGCTAAGTGCAAAAGTATTGGCACCCGTATGTAATGTACCTAAGCTAATTCTTTAACTTCCCGGTGTCACTGAAAACATGAAATTTGGTGCAACTATTCTTTAGGTCCTAAATAGGAAAAGTAAATAGATCACAACTTGAATATTGAATGCTAAGTGCAAAAGTATTGGCACTCCTATGTAATGTAATTTACCAGTTTCATACAAACGTTGAATTTGGCAGGAGCATTCTTTAGGTCCTAAATAGGAAAAGTAAAGGGGTCACAACTCAATTATTCAATGCTAAGGGCAAAAGTATTGTCACCCCTATGTAATGTAACTTCCTAGTGTTGTACAAACATGAAATTTGGCACAACCATTCTTTAATTCCTAAATAAGAAAAGTAAAGTAGTCACAGCATGATTATTCAATGCTAAGTGCAAATGTATTGGCATCCCTATATAATGTACCTAATCTAATTCTCTAACTTTCCGGTGTCGTACAAATATGAAACTTAGCACGAGCATTCTATGGTCCTAAATGGGAAAAGTAAAGGGATCATACCTCAATTATTCAATGCTAATTGCAAAAGTAAGTGCATTCCTATGTAATGTAACTTTCCGGTGTCGTACAAGCGTGAAATATGGTGCAAGTATTCTTTAGGTCCTAAATGAGTGGGAGGGGGGGGGGGTACATTCTGCAGAGGGACATTGGTACATGCAGCCTGAGGAGAATTTAATACTCCACTATATGTACACATATTTTATTCCTCAGCTACTCTAAAGTAACCTTGACTGCATAAAATATTCTGTGTGAACAACACGTAAACACCTGTATCAAATTAACTCAGGTGAAGCGGGATATATCAGCTAGTAATTTTATAAATTGGGTTTTAAAAAACTATAAAACTATTACACTTAATCACTTCAAACTGTTCAAGCAGATGTCTGACAAAAGCAAGGTTTACAATGGTGACCTTAATTCAAAAAGATAAGTTCAAGAATAGAGAAAAATATCAGAGCTCATCACACACAGAACATTGTAGCTTCTGTGAAGCTGTCAGGTACCTGTGTCACATTTTAAGGTTGCTTCTCTTCAGGTGGGAAAGGGCTCTTGTGAAGAGGGGAAAATTAATACCATTCCATAGCAATAATTTGTCACAAAAATTACACCCGTTGTCAGTTATCTTTAGAAGATCTTTAAAAATCATATGTACGCCAATCTATTCCGATAATAGTACAGTCAGGGAACAGATCATTGTTCAATAGAAATTACATGCTCATGAGGTCACATTGCAATTTGATAAAGTTTGACTTTGTTCAAGATAGAATTTAATAAAATTTGTTACAACATATCAAATGGGTTGCTCATTGAGGTCTTAATAAAACCAATACGGTGCCAAGACTTTCACTGCCCTGAGGACATAGGCCTCTGCACAAACCCTTAGCAATCGCGGGCATAGAGCGGACTCCGATGCTAGTGCAGCTGTGAACGTCTCATTTGTGCAGTATTGCTCCTCTTGTTTGGCCCAAACCAGTGCCCTGGATAACTGTGGTAACGTGAGAGAAAATACATATTGGCCTCGGCCCACAATTCATACCCTAGTCAGTCAGTGTTTTTGGGCAAGATAGGTAAAACACCGTGATGGGAAGTCTGTGTGCACCCATAGTATAAACAGACCCGTGTAACATTCCAGTAGCAAAGGTATAAGCAGACCCCAGTAACATTTCTGTAGCAGCAGTATAGGCAGACCCCTGTAACATTTCTGTAGCAGAAGTATAGGCAGACACCAGTAACATTTCTGTAGCAGAAGTATAGGCAGACCCCAGTAGCATTTCTGTAGCATAAGTGTAGGCAGACCCCTGTAACATTTCTGTAGTAGAAGTATGGGCGGACCCCTGTACCATTTCTGTAGCAGCAGTATAGGCGGACCCCAGTACCATTTCTGTAGCAGCAGTATAGGCAGACCCCAGTACCATTTCTATAGCAGCAATATAGGCAGACCCCAGTACCATTTCTGTAGCAGCAGTATAGGCAGACCCCAGTACCATTTCTGTAGCAGCAGTATAGGCAGACCCCAGTACCATTTCTGTAGTAGAAGTAGACGGCAGACCCCTGTACGATTTCTGTAGTAGAAATATAGGCAAACCCCTGTAACTTTGGTGTACCATTAGTGTAGGCGAAGTCCAGAAAAATTAGTTAGATAACAGTATAGGCGAGGGCCAGAAAAATTAGTCTACCAAGAGAACAAGTGTACCTCTGAAAAATTTATCAACCGAGAGGGCAGGCGAAACCCAGAAATATTTTTTAAAGATATAGCTCGCTGTTGCTTAATTTGCAACAGAGCCTGGAGGCAGCTCAGTGAAAAAAATTGGTTTCTGGTAAAGTATCAATACTTTTGAAACTTTGAAAAATTGTAAAAAAAAATGTAAGCAGAGACTTTTGGGCTGCAGAAAAATTGGCAGTTCAGCGTGATGACATGTTGTTTCCGAAGGAGGAGTAGGAGGAGGAGGACTAATATCCGAAACTGATTGACAAAGCTAATTGCCCCTTTTTTTTCCAGTGATAGAGAATGCTTTTTTTATCCGGTTGCAGTGAAAAGAATCTTTAGGTACCGCTGCTTTCCGCCGGTGGAGAAGAGAAGTCTGGGGAAAACCAGGCTTTGTTCATCTTTATAAGTGTAAGCATGTCGGCACTGGCAGTTGACAGGCGGGTACGCTTATCCGTGATGATTCCCCCAGCTGCATTAAACACCCTCTCTGACAAGACGCTAGCGGCAGGGCAAGCCAGCACCTCCAGGGCGTACAGCGCAAGTTTGTGCCACGTGTCCAGCTTTGACACCCAATAGTTGTATGGAGCAGAGGCATCACAGAGGATCGTGGAACGATCGGCTACGTACTCCCTCACCATCTTTTTACAGTGCTCCCTCCGACTCGGCCTTGACTGGAGAGTGGTGACACAGTCTTGCTGGGGAGCCATAAAGCTGGCAAAGGCCTTGGAGAGTGTTCCCCTGCCTGCGCTGAACATGCTGTCTGATCTCTGCGCCTCCCCTGCTACTTGGCCCTCGGAACTGCACCTTCTGCCGCTAGCGCTGTCAGATGGGATGTTTAGCATCACTTTTTCCACCCGGGCTCTGTGGTATTGCATCACTCTCGTACCCGTTTCATCTTCGGGAATGAGAATGGAATGGTTCTCCTTGTACCGTGGGTCGAGAAAGGTGTACACCCAGTAATCCGTGTTGGCCAGAATGCGTCTAATGCGAGGGTCACGAGAAAGGCAGCCTAACATGAAGTCAGCCATGTGTGCCAGGGTGTCAGTGCGCAAGACATGGCTGTCCTCACTAGAAAGATGACTTTCAGGATCCTCCTCCTCCTCCACAGCCCATACACGCTGAACAGATGAGAGGCAAGCAGCATGGGTACCCTCTGCAGTGTGCCCAGCTGTCTGTTCCCCCTCCTACTGCTCCTCCTGCTCCTCCCCCTCCGCCTCCTCCTCCAAAACGCGCTGAGATATAGACATGAGGGTGGTCTGGCTATCAAGCGACATACTGTCATCCCCCATCTGCTGTTCCAACCGCAAAGCGTTGGCCTTTATGCTTTGTCTGCCATCCAGGCAGAATTGGGGAGGCTGACTACCACTACGTCACCCATGTTGGAGTTGGTATTCCCCTATTGCTCTACACTGCTCGAAGAGCCTGGCCAACATGTGGAGCGTAGAATTCCACTGTGTGGGCACGTCGCACAGCAGTCGGTGCTCTGGCAGATTAAACCAATGTTGCAGGGTCCTCAGGGCGGCAGTGTCCGTGGTGGACTTGTGGAAATGTGCGCAGACTCGGCGCACCTTGCCGAGCAGGTCAGACAAGTGCGGGTAGTTTTTCAGAAACCGCTGAACCACCAGATTGAAGACGTAGGCCAGGCATGGCATGTGTGTGGGGCTGCCGAGCTGCAGGGCCGCCACCAGGTTACGGCCGTTGTTACACACAACCATGCCCGGTTGAAGGCTCAGCGGCAAAAGCCAGAGGTCGGTCTGCTCTGTCAGACCCTGCAACAGTTCGGGGGCCGTGTGTCTCTTGTCACCTAAGCTGAGTAGTTTCAGCACGGCCTGCTGATGCTTGCCCACCGCTATGCTGCCGCGCCGCCCACACCGACTGCTGGCGACGTGCTGCTCACACTTCTTAATTGAGAGGTAGAGGTTGCGTAGGAGGAGGAGGGGGAGGGTTTAGAGGAGGTGGCATAAAAAGCCGCAGATACCAGCACCGAGGTAGGACCCGCTATTCTGGGTGTGGGTAGGATGTGAGCGTTCCCAGGCTCTGACTCGATCCCAGCCTCCACCAAATTCACCCAATGTGCCGTCTGGGAGATATAGTGGCTCTGCCCGCCAGTACTTGTCCACGTGTCCGTGGTTAAGTGGACCTTCCCAGTAACCACATTGGTGAGGGCACGATTTATGTTGCGGGAGACGTGCTGGTGTAGGGCTAGGACAGCACACCGGGAAAAATAGTGGCAACTGGGGACAGAGTAGCGCGGGACCACCGCCGCCATCATGTTTTTGAAAGCCTCCATTTCCACAAGCCTGTACGGCAGCATCTCCAGGCTGATTAATTTGGCAAAGTGCACATTTACAGCTTGTGCGTGCGGGTGTGTGGTGGCATATTTGCGCTTTCGCTCCAACGCTTGTGCTAGCGACAGCTGAACGCTGCACTGAGAGACATTGCTGGAATGGGGTCGAGGACAGTGGAGGTGAGGGTGTGGGTGCAGGCCGGGAGGCGCTCGTGCGTGTGTCCTGAGAGGGGGGTTGGATCTGAGTGGCAGGTTGAGGCACAGGGGAAGAGGCAGTGGTGTGACCCGGAGGCGGTGAATGGCCTTCGTCCCACCTTGTGGGGTGCTTGGCCATCATATTCCTGCGCATGCTGGTGGGGGTCAGGCTGGTAGTGGTGGCTCCCCAGCTGATCTTGGTGCGACACAGGTTGCACACCACTGTTCGTCGGTCGTCTGCGCTCTCACTGAAAAACATCCACACCTTTGAACACCTAGCCCTCTGCACGGAGGCTTGGCGCGAGGGTGTGCTATGGGAAAAAGTTGGGGGATTCTTCGCTCTGGCCCTGCCTTTACCCCTGGCCACCCCACTGCCTATTCCAACCTGTCCGGCTGCTGCACTTGCCTCCCCCTCTGAAGACCTGTCCTCAGTAGGCTTAGCAAACCAGGTGGGGTCAGTCACCTCATCATCCAGCTGCTCTTCCTCCAAATCCTCTGTGCGCTCCTCCCTCGGACTTACTGCCCTTACTACTACCTCACAGATAGACAACTGTGTCTCATCATCATCATCCGCCTCACCCACTGAAGCTCTTGAGACAGTTGCCGGAAGTCCCCAGCCTCATCACCCGGACCCCGGGAACTTTCCAAAGGTTGGGCATCGGTCACCACAAACTCCTCAGGTGAGAGAGGAACCATTTTTTCCCACTCAAGGCAGAGACCCGAGAACAGTTACTGGGAGTCTTTCTGCTCATCAAAATATGTCATTTTCATGGAGTGAGGAGGCTAGGAGGAAGGAGGAGCAGCAGCCAGAGGATTCGGAGTTGTAACCCCCAAGCCGGAAGTAGTGGACTGCACAGAAGACTGGGTGGCCGATACATTGCTGGATGCATTTTCTGCCATCCATGACAGGACCTGCTCACACTGCTCTGTGTGTAATAAAGGTCTACCATGTGGACCCAAAAATTGTGATATGAAGCTGGGGACCCCAGAAACTTGCCTCTCTCCTAATCCCGCAGCAGCCGGCTGTGATTCACCTGGACCAGGAACTCGGCCTGTGCCCACACCCTCACTTGGACGTCCACGTCCTCGACCCTTACCCCTACTCCTCATCATGGCGGAATACGAATAGAGAAGGGGCCAAATAAATTACCCCACTGTACAGCACTGACAATTGGGCCTTAATTCACCACACACAGAGACTTGTAGATAGTGGAGGCTCTATGCTGTGACTAGAAAAAAAGGAACCCGCTGTCTTGCGCTCATACCTAGGGGTAATTTACTGCTTGCAGAGACTTGTAGATTATAGAGGCTGTGTGGAGTGGGAGAAGACTGTAAAGCCAGTGGATAGTGCTGGTAACTGTGGCGATCTCAACCCCACCAACAGAAAGGGTATTGTGAGACGCTCTGCGCAGCGGCTGAGCTGAAATACTCTGCAGTGGCCCCGGTAATATTACAGTACTGTTTAGCGGTAGAGACTGCTGTCTAATTCACTGCAGACAGAGAACTGTATAAATAAGTATTTTTTTTGGACGGAGGACAGAGGCTGTATAGTGTATATCACTTTCACCTGTAGAAGTGGCTCTGGCCCTACGCTGTGCGTCTAATTCACTGCAGACACAGACCGGTATAAATAAGTATGGAATTATTTGCGTCCACTTTCATGCTGAGAGCGGTATTTTAACACAAACTCCAGCCAGAAAAAAAAAATAACGAAAGGCTGCAAACAGGCCTAGCTGAGCAGTAGTATAATGGAAGCACTACAACTCCCAGCAGCCACCCAGTAAAATGCACACGGTCAGATGTAGCCCTAAGAAGGACCGTTGGGGTTCTTGTAGACAGGATCCTACACTACCACTTTCCCTATCTCAGCAGCACTTACCCTATACTCTGTATAATAGAGTGCAGACTGAGAACGCTATAGCTATAATGGCCTGCACGGCCCGAGATGAAAGAAAAAAATTGTGCAAAACTGCTCCCCACCAAGCCACAACAGTAATGCACATGGTCAGATGTGGCCCTAGAAGGACCGTTGGGGTTCTTGAGGACAGGATCCTACACTAACACTTTCCCTATAGCAGCAGCATCATTTTCCCTATACTCTCCCAGTGTGTGTCTGAGGCGAGCCGCGGGCGGGACCGCTTGAAGTACTCGGCGGTCACTTCATCTCGCCAACCACTCACTGCAGGTGGGTGGGATAGGGCTGGCAGGAGGAAGTGGTAATGCCTTCCCTGCATGTCTATTGGCTAGAAAATGGCGCTAAACATGCGGGGAAGGAAATGAAATTGACTCGAGTACAGCATGGTGCTCATCTCGAGTAACGAGCATCTTGAGCACCCTAATGCTTGAACGAGCATCAAACTCGGACGAGTGTGCTCGCTCATCTCTAGTCATTACCCTCCTCTTCTTGTTTTCAATCTTGTTATTATAGTTATTAGATATAGGCATGTGTGAGTTCTGTTGGAATTGCCGAAAACAGCTTTCAGATGGAACCCTGGATGGAACCACAGTCAACTACATAGTTGACTATACTTTCCTATCTTCACTAAATCACAGAAAAGAATGGAAACTATGTCAAATGGGGGCCAAAGTGGTCCCTATGTGACAGTTTAAAGTCTACAATTCCATCTGATTTCTGTTTTTGGCGATTCTGTTGAAACCCTGAGACAAATAGACAGCGACCAAAAAAAACCCCACTATGTGAAAGGAGCCTTACATATATTATACAATGACTGGTAGTAAATATAAGAGTCTTGACAGGTATAAGTGACTCTTCATATATATTTCAATTAGAGTCCATCTTTATGAATTCTATAAAATAACTAGAACTATGTATTGTTAACTGTAGATAATAGATATGTTTTTGATTTTCTTATCTTTATTACTACACATGGACATCACTTGACAACAGGTAGTGGACAACAAATTATAAGAAAGGGAAACATATAGTGGCCAGCAATTCAGAGTGATTTTTCAGCACAAAAATACCCTCCCTCTAGTTATCACACTGTCTTGTCAAATAAGCACATTTGTGGAAAGGTTAGAGACTGTTACAAAAAAAATAAAAGTAGAAAAAATTGTTCTAAAACTAATGTTTATTTTATAACTGTCTCACATAAATGAGAACCACAGAAACAATTAGGCCGTCTTCACACATGGCAGAAATGGAATTGAATTTCTGCTATAAGAATTGCTGCAGAAATTCCACAGCATTTACATAGAAGCCTTGTGGAAGAGATTTCAAAAATTCTTGGACTTGATTGATTAACCTCACATTGGCTCTGTGTGCAGCGTGGTATAGAAAATCAGGAGCTGAACATATTAATATATATTTTTGTGGATAATATTCAATATAACTTGTCTTTTATTCATTTATTATAAAGCCCTGCTCTTTCTAAGCTTGGGGGCCTAGTAAGCAGTCTTACTCGGTCTTCGACAGCCTTCCTTATATGTGCATATGGAGATAGTACTCAACCACTAAGTAGGACTACCTACATATCACTCAAGTATAGACAGAGCAAAAATTTTAAATAAATCTTAGAGAAATTATAAGGAATCTTTTCCCACAAAATTACATATCAATATGCTCTCCTCCACCTGCTTTGTAAACTGTTGCCTGTAATTCAGACAGCATTTTCAATGAGACAAGTTGCCTTTAAATATTTCAGCAATTGCTGTTGAAGCAATGACATTGCAGTGTATAAATTTACATACAACTGTGCATTCCAGTGACTGAATAACTACCTTTGGATAGAAATACATTGTTTTGCAGCTCTGCTAGGTTGTTTATTAAATGATTTACATGATTCCGCAATTATATTTCTTATCTCCTGTAGAATATACAATAGATAATAACTTACAAAAGCTTTTAAAAGATTATCAAGGACAACTTTAACACTTAAACATCATTGGTTTTCTTACAATAAGTTTTCTTACAATAATTTTGGTATCAATTTACTGTACTAGTGTTAAATTACATGACAGTAATTATACATACATTTCTATGCAAAAGAATAAACTGCTTTGCTAAATAATTCTAGATTTTCCTTAAAGTAATCCACATTTTTGCATGTTAGTCAGAATCCTTAAAGAAAACTCGTCACTGGGTACAGAATGAACTTGGGAGTGGGATGTGCATTGGAGACATGTATGCAGGGCTGATGTTAGAACCCAGCAGACCTGGGCAGGTGTCGGAACCCATAGCATCTGGGGGAGACCACTTTACTTGATGAAACATTGATTAACTACTAATTTGCACATCAATGCATGACTGTCAGCCCATCCTACTGTATCGAAAAGTCAGATTCCTGGTAGCCTGGTCAAGTGGGCAGGCTGGTCAGTTCCTACTAGGCTGTGATATCTAGTAGTATGTACAGTACTAGAGATGAGCGAGCACTAAAATGCTCGAGTGCTCGTTACTCGAGTCGAACTTTCAGTGATGCTCGAGAGTTCGTTTCGAGTAACGAACCCCATTGAAGTCAATGGGCGACTCGAGCATTTTTGTATATGACTGGTGCTCCGCTAAGGTTTTCATTTGTGAAAATCTTAGCAAATCACCAAAGTCATGTAAAAAACACAGAAATGGATAGGGCAGGCGAGGATCAACATGCAGGGCTGCATTTCGGGCTCCGAGGTCTCACTATTAAGCCACAATAGTGGCAAGAGTGAGACCCCACCCCCCGCACTGTCAGCATAAAGATCGTTCTCCTCTGCCACAGCTGTAACAGCTGTGGCAGAGAAGAACGATGTTAGCCCATTGAATTCAATGGAGCCAGCAATACAGCCGGCTCCATTGAAAGCAATGGGCTGCCGGAGAGCGCGGGATGAATTTTCGGGAAGGGCTTAAAAATATAAGCCCTTACCTGAAAATAATCCCAAAATGTGTAAAAATAAAAAAAAATGTATACTCACCTTTCCGCTGCAGCCGGAGTTCAGCCGCGTCTGGCCGGCAGTTCTCCTGAACTGCTCTGAGTAGTATTCAGCAGCCGGGGATTTAAAATCCCCGCCTGCTGAATGAGCTGCCTCTGATTGGTCACAGCCTCACCAATCAGAGGCAGCTCTCACTCACACCCATTCATGAATTCATGAATGGGTGAGTGCTGCCTCTGATTGGCTCAGCGCAGGGACCAATCAGGGGCAGCTCTCAGCTGTCAATCAAAGGCAGCACTCACTCACCCATTCATGAATTCATGAATGGGTGTGAGTGAGAGCTGCCTCTGATTGGTGAGGCTGTGACCAATCAGAGGCAGCTCATTCAGCAGGTGGGGATTTTAAATCCCCAGCTGCTGAATACTACTCACAGCAGTTCAGGAGAACTGCCAGCCAGACGCGGCTGAACTCCGGCTGCAGCGGAAAGGTGAGTATAATTTTTTTTTTGGTTTTTACACATTTTAGGATGATTTTCAGGTAAGGGCTTATATTCTTAAGCCCTTCCCGAAAATTCATCCCGCGCTCGCCGGCAGCCCATTGCTTTCAATGGAGCCGGCTGTATTGCCGGCTCCATTGATTTCAATGGTCAGTGCTCGTTTAATCGAGACGAGTACCGCGTGGTGCTCATCTCGAGTAATGAGCATCTGGAGCACCCTAATACTCGAACGAGCATCAAGCTCGGACGAGTATGCTCGCTCATCTCTATACAGTACCTAAAACTGCAGTGCAGCAGAATAGGATACAATACACACACAGCTGGTGGAATCTGCCAGCTTCAAGCTCATCCCTGGTCAGCCAGTGGCACAAGTGGCCAAAATTCAGACGCAGAATTTCTTCCATAGGAGTCGGACAGCAACGCTTCTGTAAGAACCCATCTCCAGAAGTAGCAAACTGTTGAATAAAGTAGCCATCTAGTCTGAGTTAACTAAATGATATATAGAGGCCCAAGCCCACAGATCCTTGTATTTCACCACTGTATCACATGATGAAGTGAGCACTCAGAGTGACTTATAAGAATTTTACATGTTTCCCAATCCCTCCCATGCAAAAAAAAAACAAAAACATAGTGGTAAGGCCCTGTTCACACCTGAGAGCAATTCCCCCAAGTGCTCCAGTGCAGATTCAGAATACAATCTCAGACCTAATAGTGCAGCATGCTATGATGCTTTGTCAAGGAAAATGCTAGATGGCATAATGGAAGCCCAACAGACCCCATTACAGTCAATGGGGTTTGGTGGATGCCATTTGTTTCCATCATAAGATAGATTTGTTCAGAGCCATCATTCTGTTTTTCTTTTGCTATGATGGAGCAGAGACATTGAACTTAAATGCAAGAATTTGCTTTCTAATACATGTAAATAAAGCTCTTTTCACAAAGCATTTTTTGTGCGCTCTCTGTTAGCCTGTTAGGGTTCGACTGGAATTGTTGAAAAACGACATTCAGACAGGACCCTAGAAGAAACCATAGTTGACTATGCTTTCCTGCCCTTGCTAAATGACAGAAAAGAATTGAAGCCATGTCAGATGAAAACCATAGTGCATTTAAATGATAGGCGTTTTAATGCATAGAGATAAAAACTTTCTTCTCTCTTTATTTAGTATGTGACCATCATAACAAGGAGAATACAGACGTCCTAAGGACGCGTTTCGAACTTCTCAGGTCTTGATCACGGTCGAAACGCTTCCTCAGGACGTCTGTATTTTCCTTGTTATGATGGGCACATACTAAATAAAGAGAGAAAAAAGTTTTTATCTCTATGCATCCAAGCTCCTATCATTTAAATGCACTTGTGTCAAGAAACTGCCTAGGATCGAGCGGTATGGATGAGAGACTGCTTTCTTCATGCTGAAAAGAGGACACAGCAAGAAATATAAGACGGGAGCTAACATAACCTGCTACATAGGTGATATTTGAAAACCATAGTGGTCTCAGGTTGACACTTTAAAGTCTATGGTTCTATTCAGGGTTCTATCTGAATGTTTTCGGCAATTCCAACGGAATCCTGAGATAAATACACAGTGTGCAAAAAGCAGCATGTAAAACTATGCAAGCCTTCTATACATTAGGAAACAGCAGGGAGCAAAAATAAGAGTCTTATATTTACTACTGCACTAGTAACATGAAGAATCACTCATACTCAACCCGCAACTGATAAATCCGCTGTCTTTCTGGTGGTCCCTGACAGTCTTTGTTGCATTTTTAGCACTGGTGATTGTACTGCTTTTACTGTAGGATGTGTCATGATATCACGACACCACAAAAGGACCCACTGAGACTCTATTGCCTTAGTGCCCACATAAAGCTGGAGCCAATCCAGTTTATATGTTTTATTCTACAGTGTTTTAACCCCTTAGTGACCACCTACACATGTTTTCACATCCGGGGTGTCTGGGCTTTATTCTACGGGGCCATGAAAACACATTGGCCCTGTAGAATAAAGCCACGGGGTCTGTGATTGTGACACCTCCCTCCTACCGGCTACTAGAGGTAGCCGACAGCTTGAAGCTGTCACCAGGTGCTGCAGTGTGCAGTCGCAGGTCGCATGATTGCCGTTTTTTAACAGAAGACGGCAATCACATGAAAGTAAATTTTTAAAAAAAGTTAGAAAAGTTAAAGTTTCATCTGCCCCCCCCCATGGATCTAATAGCTTGGAGCAGTTATCGGGGCTGCGGTGTGTGGTATTCGGTCACGTGATCACCATTATTTAATGGATAACGGCAATCATGTGAAAGTAAAAAAAAAATATTTTTAAAAGTTAAAGTTTATCTCCCCTCACTGGTCAGGAAATTTAAAATCGCCGAGAGCCTGGAGATGTCACTGGGGGCTGCGATGTGCAATCCCTGTTCACGTGATCGTTAATATTTAAAAGATAACGGTAATTATGTGAAAGTAAAAAAAATAGTTTCAAAAGGTAAAATTTCATCTTACCTCATGAATCGGAAAATTTAAAATTTCCTTACACCCGGTCATGTGATTGCGTTATCCAATGGATAACGGCGATCAGGTAAAAGTAAAAAAAAGTTTCAAAAGTCAAAGTTTAATCTCCCCTCATGGATCTGAGGGCCAGCAGCCCTCTTCGCTAGGCTATTCAGGACTTGGACAGTTTCCTTGCTGAAACCTAGCCTTGTTCTGTATTTCTCAGTTACCTAGTTCCTGCCTCCTGGTCCTGACCCCGCCAGTGTTCCTGATTGCACTTTCTATATGAGCCTAGTCCTGCCACTCCTCCACAACCTTGATCAAGCTCCTCTTCCTCCATCTCATCCATTTGTATTGCATACCAATACCACCTGCTGCTGACCTTTGTCTTCCATTGACTACGTTTCCTTCTCATCCATTTGTACTGCACATCAATAGCTCCTGCTGCTTACTTTAGGATTCCATTTGTACTGCATACTGTGACTTCCTGATAACAACTCCCAGCTATTCTGACTACTCTCCAGTGACCAGCTTGGCTACTACACCTGTGGCTCCAATCCAGCATTGGTAAGACAAGGCAGATAATCACGCCCCCCTAAAACGGAGTCTGTAGTAGCTATGCTCAGGAAACAGGTAACAGAGCTCCAAGAGTTTTGTGCTTCATACTAGGAAATGGTTACTGCTATGCAACATGAGATTGAGGGGTTACAAAGGCAACTTGTGGAGATGCACAATTCAGGACCAGACGTTCACTTGCCATTGCCATGAAAATTTGCTGAAGACCGTCACCTCAATACTGAGGTTTCCTAAATCAATGCTGGATATATTTCCAGGGGCAGCCCACCTTGTTTACCAGTGACAGGAAGAAGGTGTTTTTTAAGCTTCATTAACCTTCTCACTGATGAAGTGCTCACATGGGCCTCGCCGTACATAGAGACTAATAGTAATCTGCGTAACAGCCTTGATGCTTTCACAAGCGCTACAGGTCAAATTTTTGATGGTCCAAACCGCTGTGCCATGGCTGAAGGGAGGCTATACAGAATAAACAGCAGAATATACAGCAGAATTTCGTCGCTGGGCGATTGATACAACGTGGAATCCAATTACACAACAGAGCCAATTTCATCAGGGATTATCAAAGTGGGAAAAGGATGAACTTGCCAGAGTGGAGACTCCTGGCAACCTGAAAGACTTCATTCAACTGTACATCCAGATTGACCTAAGACTTTCTGAATGGCAAAAAGAGGGACTGCGAGGTTGGGGCACTAACACCCCTTATTCCTTCAGCCAATCCACATTGAATCCTGCGCCAAGGACTGAAGCCGCATGAGAACCAATGCAGGTCGATGTCATCCTTTCCACTGTGAAAAGGAAATAATGTTAATAATCTGTGCCTTTATTGTGGAAACTCGGGACATTATGCTTTAAACTATCCAAACAAGTTCCAAAGGACTCTCACCTTAGCCAATGTCAAGGCCACAATCAATCTAGCTGTCATGGAACAAGGGGATGTCACCAAACACACCTTTGCACTGGTAATTCAAGATGGTGTGAAGATCTTTCCCCTGCTCCAACATTTTGTTCTCCCAATAGAGATCTTCACGTGAGATCAGATGACGCAGGGCTCAGCGATGCTGGATTCAGGAGAAGAAGGAAACTTAATGGATTCAAAATTTGATCTTGACAAATATATTGCTACCAGAATTAAAACCATACCAATTGAAATGGAAACTATTGATGGGTCACCCTTGTCCTCAGGACCTGTCACACAGGAGACAGTCGAACTGGAGCTCTGCCTGAAACCAGACCATCAAGAAACAATCAGCTTCCAGCTCAAGTAGTCCCCTAAATTTCTGGTGATTCTTGGGATCCCTTGGTTCTCTGCCCACAATCTCTCTATCAACTGGGAATCAAGAACCATTGCTTTCCCTTCAGAATTTTGTAAAGAGAATTGCCAGGTACCAACATCCACCCCTGAACCAATGCAAGACCTCGCAGATAATCAACAGGACTTTGTGAAGTTACTGGTTAAATAAAATAAATCTTGTTATTCGTATATCGCCAACTTATTCTGCAGCGCTTTCAATTGTAGCAAGGGTCAGCCAGATGGCTTTCCAACTGAAGCTCCTAAGCAGCCTGAGGATTCACCCTGTCTTTCATGTTTCCCTACTAAAGCCATTTCATGAGAATACTTCTATGGGAAGACATCAACTGCCTCCCACTCCTGTGAAAGTTCAGGGCCAGGACGAGTTCATGGTAGAGAAGATTCTTGACTCCAGACTTCAGAGAGGTAAAATACAGTACCTTTTGAAATGGGAAGGGCATTGGCCAAGAGAGAACTCCTGGGACCCTGTGGTGAAAACTCTTGGGACCCTGTTATGAAAATGTATAAAAGTGTCTTAGTAGCCATGAATATAAGCTATAATGATTATATAATTTGATTTTGTATCAGTATGTCATTGTATGGACTATGAACCTCTCTGTAAAAGACCTGTTGAGCCTGGTTAATCCTGTTATAACATCCCCATTGTGTGAAGTAAGGTCTTGTTTGACCAGACTTTATTACACTCTAATTTGGATGTGTGATAACTAGAGATGAGCGAACGTGTTCTTCCGAGCTTGATATTCGTGCGAATATTAGGGTGTTCGGGATGTTCGTTATTCGTAACGAACACCATGCGGTGTTCCGGTTACTTTCACTTCCTTCCCTGAGACGTTAGCGCGCTTTTCTGGCCAATTGAAAGACAGGGAAGGCATTACAACTTCCCCCTGTGACATTCAAGCCCTATACCACCCCCCTGCTGTGAGTGGCTGGGAAGATCAGGTGTCACCCGAACATAAAAGTCGGCCCCTCCCGCGGTTCGCCTCAGATGCCGTGTGAGTTAGATGAGGGACAGTGCTGTTTGTACCGGAGCTGCTGTAGGGAAAGAATTGGTAGTTAGTGTAGGCTTCAAGACCCCCCAAAGGTCCTTATTAGGGCCACTGATAGCTGTGTGTTGGCTGCTGTTAGCAGTGGCAATTTTTTTTTCCTCAAAATCGGCTCTGCAGAGCGTTGCACCTGGCATTAGGGACAGAAGTGCTGCATAGGCAGGGAGAGTGTTAGGAGTGAGTGTAGCCTTCAAGAACCTCAACGGTCCTTTCTAGGGCCATATTTAACCGTGTGCAGTACTGTCCAGGCTGCTGTTAGCTGTGCTGCATTTTTTTTTGCTTCTCAAAATCGCCTCTGCAGAGCATTGCACCCTCCATTGATACTGCAGGGAAAGAATTGTATAGGCAGGGCCACAACACAGTTATTATTCATTGAATATACGCAGTGCTGCCTTTTGCTTGTAAAACAAGTGAAAATAATTCTATTTGTCCTGCCTCTGTCCGTCCTAAGGGCGGTGGACACGTGTCGGCTGAGTGTGCAACCTGTAAAAATCAGACGCACCCAGCTACGTTTTACTCCTGGCTTCGCCATTTGCTTTCCTTAATTGGGAAAAAAAATACCTGCTCTGCCACAGTTAATAACTCTGCTACCCTCACGTTCTGTGACACATTAGCAGGAAAACAGCACAGTTATTAAACTTCTCATGTTCATTGAATACACGCAGTGCTGCCTTTTGGTGCAAAAAAACGGAAAATAATTCTATTTGTCCTGCCTCTGTCCGTCCTAAGGGCGGTGGACACGTGTCGGCTGCGTGTGCAACCTGTAAAAATCAGACGCACCCAGCTACGTTTTACTCCTGGCTTCGCCATTTGCTTTCCTTAATTGGGAAAAAAAATACCTGCTCTGCCACAGTTAATAACTCTGCTACCCTCACGTTCTGTGACACATTAGCAGGAAAACAGCGCAGTTATTAAACTTCTCATGTTCATAGAATATACGCAGTGCTGTCTTTTGGTGCAAAAAAACGGAAAATAATTCTATTTGTCCTGCCTCTGTCCGTCCTAAGGGCGGTGGACACGTGTCGGCTGCGTGTGCAACCTGTAAAAATCAGACGCACCCAGCTACGTTTTACTCCTGGCTTCGCCATTTGCTTTCCTTAATTGGGAAAAAAAATACCTGCTCTGCCACAGTTAATAACTCTGCTACCCTCACGTTCTGTGACACATTAGCAGGAAAACAGCACAGTTATTAAACTTCTCATGTTCATAGAATATATGCAGTGCTGCCTTTTGCTTGTAAAACAAGTGAAAGTAATTCTATTTGTCCTGCCTCTGTCCGTTCTAAGGGCGGTGGACACGTGTCGGCTGCGTGTGCAACCTGTAAAAATCAGACGCACCCAGCTACGTTTTACTCCTGGCTTCGCCATTTGCTTTCCTTAATTGGGAAAAAAAATACCTGCTCTGCCACAGTTAATAACTCTGCTACCCTCACGTTCTGTGACACATTAGCAGGAAAACAGCACCCCTGCCTCTCCCCCTGTGCCCCAACCTGCCACTGAGATGCAACCCCCCTCTCAGGACACAGGCACTACCGTCTCCTGGCCTGCACTCACACCCTCACCTCCGCTGTCCTCGGCCCCATCCAGCAGTGTAGTTCAGCGCACCGTCCAGCCGTCGCTTGCGCAAGTGTTTGAGCGCAAGCGCAAGTACGCCGCCACGCACCCGCACGCTCAAACGTTAACCGTCCGCATAGCAAAATTCATCAGCCTTGAGATGCTGCCGTATAGGGTTGTGGAGACGGAGTCCTTCAAAAGTATCATGGAGGCGGCAGCCCCGCGCTACTCAGTTCCCAGTCGCCACTACTTTTCCCGATGTGCCGTCCCAGCCCTGCACGACCACGTCTCCCGCAACATTGTACGCGCCCTCACCAACGCGGTTACTGCCACGGTCCACTTAACTACGGACACGTGGACAAGCACAGGCGGGCAGGGCCACTACATCTCCCTGACGGCACATTGGGTGAATTTAGTGGAGGCTGGGACAGAGTCAGAGCCTGGGACCGCTCATGTCCTACCCACCCCCAGAATTGCGGGCCCCAGCTCGCTGGTGGTATCTGCGGAGGTGTATGCTTCCTCCACTAAAGCACCCTCCTCCTCCTCCTCTGTCTCGCAATCAAGATGTGTTAGCAGCAGCATGTCGCCAGCAGTCGGTGTCGCGCGGTGTGGCAGCACAGCGGTGGGCAAGCGTCAGCAGGCCGTGCTGAAACTACTCAGCTTAGGCGATAAGAGGCACACGGCCCACGAACTGCTGCAGGGTCTGACACAGCAGACCGACCGCTGGCTTGCGCCGCTGAGCCTCCAACCGGGCATGGTCGTGTGTGACAACGGCCGTAACCTGGTGGCGGCTCTGCAGCTCGGCAGCCTCACACACGTGCCATGCCTGGCCCACGTCTTTAATTTGGTGGTTCAGCGCTTTCTGAAAAGCTACCCACGCTTGTCAGACCTGCTCGTAAAGGCGCGCCGGCTCTGCGCACATTTTCGCAAGTCCCACACGGACGCTGCCACCCTGCGCACCCTGCAACATCACTTTAAGCTGCCAGTGCACCGACTGCTGTGCGACGTGCCCACACGGTGGAACTCTACGCTCCACATGTTGGCCAGGCTCTATGAACAACGTAGAGCTATAGTCGAATACCAACTCCAACATGGGCGGCGCAGTGGGAGTCAGCCTCCTCAATTCCTTTCTGAAGAGTGGGCCTGGTTGGCAGACATCTGCCATGTCCTTGGTAATTTTGAGGAGTCTACCCAGGTGGTGAGCGGCGATGCTACAATCATTAGCGTCACCATTCCTCTGCTATGCATCTTGAGAAATTCCCTGCAAACCATAAAGGCAGCTGCTTTGCGCTCGGAAACGGGGGCGGGGGAAGACAGTATGCCGCTGGATAGTCAGGGCACCCTCCTGTCTATTTCTCAGCGCGTACAGGAGGAGGAGGAGGAGCATGAGGAGGATGAGGAGGAGGGGGAAGAGACAGCTTGGGCCGCTGCTGACGGTACAGCGGCTGATTGCCTGTCATCCTTTCAGCGTGTATGGCCTGAGGAGGAGGAGGAGGAGGAGGATCCTGAAAGTGATCTTCCTAGTGAAGACAGCCATGTGTTGCGTACAGGTACCCTGGCACACATGGCTGACTTCATGTTAGGATGCCTTTCTCGTGACCCTCGCGTTGCACGCATTCTGGCCACGACGGATTACTGGGTGTACACACTGCTCGATCCACGGTATAAGGATAACCTGCCCACTCTGATTCCCGAAGAGGAAAGGGGTTCGAGAGTGTTGCTATACCACAGGACCCTTGCGGACAAGCTGATGGTAAAATTCCCAGCCGACAGCGCTAGTGGCAGAAGGCGCAGTACCGAGGGCAAGGTAGCAGGGGATGTGCGTAGATCGAGCAGCATGTACATCCCAGGCAGTGCAACAGTCTTTAAGGGCCTGGCCAGCTTTATGGCTCCCCCCCAAGACTGTGTCACCGCTCCCCAGTCACGGCTGAGTCGGCGGGAGCACTGTAAAAGGATGGTGAGGGAGTACGTAGCGGATCGCACGACCATCCTTGGTGACGCCTCTGCCCCCTACAACTACTGGGTGTCGAAGCTGGACACGTGGCCTGAACTAGCGCTGTATGCCCTGGAGGTGCTTGCTTGTCCTGCGGCTAGCGTGTTGTCGGAGAGGGTGTTTAGTGCGGCTGGGGGAATCATCACAGATAAGCGTAGCCGCTTGTCAACCGACAGTGCCGACAGGCTAACACTCATCAAGATGAACAAAGGCTGGATTTCGCCAGACTTCTGTTCTCCACCAGCGGACAGCAGCGATACGTAATCAATACATAGGCTGCACCCGCGGATGGAAGCTACGTTCTCTCTCACCATCCAAAACGGGGACATTTCTGCTTCATCAATCTGTGTCTAATATTCCTCCTCCTCCTCCTGCTCCTCCTCCTGAAACCTCACGTAATCACGCTGAACGGGCAATTTTTCTTAGGGCCACAAGGCTCACTCAAATAATTTTTCTGAACAATTTTTATAAGGTTCAATGCGCTTAAAAGCGTTGGAACTTTAACTTGAACCAATTTTTCGTTACACTGGGCTGCCTCCAGGCCTAGTTACCACTTAAGCCACATTAACCAAAGCAATTAATGGGTTTCACCTGCCCTCTTGGCTGGCCATGGCCAATTTTTGGGATGTACATTAGTACTGTTGATACAGCAATTTTTATGGGCCCTCGCCGACAGTGTAATCAAATTAATTTTTAGCCCACCTGCATTACAGCTGACGTTACCTCAGCTGTGTTGGGCAATGCAATGGGATATTTTTATGTACCGCCGGTGGGTTCCAGGGAGCCACCCATGCTGTAGGTGCACACGGAGTTTTTAATACATCTGTACACTTCTAAAGAACCCCAGTCTGACTGGGGCATGCAGTGTGGGCCGAAGCCCACCTGTATTACGCACGACATTACTACCTCAGCTGTGTTGGGCAATGCAATGGGATATTTCTATGTACCGCTGGTGGCTTCCTGGCACCCACCCAGGCAGTGGGTCCACAGGGAGTTTAACCTACATGTGTCCACTTGTAAAGAATCCCAGTCTGACTGGGGCATGCAGTGTGGGCCGAAGCCCACCTGCATTAAGCACGACATTACTACCTCAGCTGTGTTGGGCAATGCAATGGGATATTTTTATGTACCGCCGGTGGGTTCCAGGGAGCCACCCATGCTGTAGGTGCACACGGAGTGTAACCTACATGTGTCCACTTGTAAAGAACCCCGGTCAGACTGGGGCATGCAGTGTGGGCCGAAGCCCACCTGTATTACGCACGACATTACTACCTCAGCTGTGTTGGGCAATGCAATGGGATATTTCTATGTACCGCCGGTGGCTTCCTGGCACCCACCCATGCTGTGGGTCGACAGGGACTTCACAATAGGGAGTTGTACCTGCCTGTGTCTATGAATTAAAAAGCCCGGTCTAACTGGGGCATGCAGACACCTTGACAGAATGAATAGTGTGTGGCACATAGGTTCCCCATTGCTATGCCTACGTGTGCAGCTCCTGATGGCGGTGGCACAGGATTCTATTTCTCATTGCTTCTGTACAGCATTGTGGGCTATCGCCCCGCCCTTTTAAAGAGGGACGCTGCCTAGCCATGCCAACCCTCTGCAGTGTGTGCCTGCGGTTCCTCCTCATGGCAGACGCACTTCTAAATAGACATGAGTGTGGCGTGGCATGAGGGCAGCTGAAGGCTGCGCAGGGACACTTTGGTGTGCGCTGTGGGGGGGAGGGGGGGTGGTTGGTCAGCATGTAACCCAGGAGAAGTGGCAGCGGAGTGTCATCCAGGCAGTGATTGTGCTTTGTTGTAGCTAGTGTGGTGCTTAGCAAAGGTATGCCATGATAATGAGGGCTTTTCAGAAGTAAAAGTTGTTGGGAGGGGGGGGGGCCCACTCTTGCCGGTATTGTGGCTTAATAGTGGGACCTGTGAACTTGAGATGCAGCCCAACATGTAGCCACGGCGAAATACAAAAATGCTCTGGTCGCCCATTGACTTCAATGGGGTTCGTTGTTCGAAACGAACCCTCGAACATCGCGGGAAATTCGTTCCGAATAACGAACACCCGAACATTTTGGTGTTCGCTCATCTCTAGTGATAACTTCAGGGAAAGAAACCTTTGTTCTTTGCAAAGATGCAAGCTTAGGGCATAGAAGATGACTAAGCTATTTTATAGTGCATAAAAGATTGAAGTTGATGCATGGAGGACAGAAGCCGTGGATCCTTGAGTAGGGGATGCTATCTCTTGGTGCAGTTTCCCAGGGGCTCTCTGTCTTCCGCTACCCGTTTCTCCAGTAGATGTCCAGACAGATGATGTTAAGATAGGCTTCGACAGATGGGATTGGTTCTGTCTTTCGCTGACTCTACCTGCAGTTGATGTTCCAAGACAGATGATGTGTTTGTGATGTGAGTATATTCCTAAATGAGGTGAATATGATTCATGTATATCTCTTGGTGATATCAGTAACCTTTGCATAAGAAATATTGTAAAACTGTTTGCCATATCACCTATTTCATGTAGCTTAGTTTAAGTATCACTTATTTTATACAATTTTGTTCAATTAATATCTTGTTTAAAAAATTCAGTTGCATCAGCATATTTGTCCTTCTTTCAAGCCGTATCTGAACTTGTTGCCTTTCAACTTGGCAAAATAGACCCAGAAAAAAATATGCATGCCCTGAGGCTAACAAAGAAGTTTCACAGGAGATACCCAGGGAAACTGGCACCTGGGATATCCGGAGGCCATCAAAGAGGGGGGGCTACTGTCAGGACTCAAACCCATAACCTCTTGTGTTCCAGTCAGCAGCCCTCTCCGCTAGGCATTTTAGGGCTTGGACAGTTCCCTTGCTGAAACCTAGCCTTGTTCTGTATTTCTCAGTTACCTAGTTCCTGCCTCCCACTCCTGAACCCGCCCATGTTCCTGATTAAGCTTCCTATATAAGCCTAGCCCTGCCACTCCTTCAGTGCATGATTATTGTGTTCCACCACCTTGATCAAGCTCCTCTCTCTCCATCTCATCCATTTGTACTGCATATCAATACCCCCTGCTGCTGAACTTTGGCTTCCATTGACTACGCTTCTGTCTCATCCATTTGTACTGCATATCATGACTTCCTGATCACGACTCTCGGCTATTCTGACTACTTTCCAGTGACTGGCTCAGCTACTACACCTGTGGCTCAAATCCAGCATCGGTAAGATGCATAGAGACCGGAAGGGGCTGGAAGTTTAAAGTTTCCTTGCTCCAGGCTACCAAAAGTAGCCAAGAGCCTGGAACTGACGCCGGGGTCCACAGTGAGCAGTTCCCATCAACGTGACCACTGTATCCAATTGATAATGGCAATCACGTAAAAGTTTTTTTAAAAGTTTTAAAAGTTAATGTTTCATCTCCTCTCACCAATTGAATTGGTAAGGGGAGATGAAACTTCTTACCAAGGACTCCAAATTACGAAGGTCCCCCACAGACCTCCTCGGCTTATGTGCATAGGCCCACCGGCAAAATGGCGTTTGCATGCTTAGAAGCCAGGGCAGGGCCTGGGAAATTTATAACCTTTGTGCTCCTGGCTACCAAAGGTAGCCAAGAGCCTGGAGCAGTGACCAGAGCACGGTTGAGCGGACCCCGGTCACATGATCATCATTATTCGATGAATAACGGTGAACACATAAAAATAAATAAAAAGTTAAAGTTTTATATACTCACAGATCGATTCCATGAGAGGAGATGAAACTACTTACATAAGGCCTCTGGCGATGTCTCCCGAAATGATCTGCCTGCACAAACAGGCTTCTGCATATGGACCCATTGACAAAGGTAGTCGAGAGCCTGCAGCAGTAACCAAAGGCCCTGGTGAGTGGTCCCTAGTCACATGATCGCCATTATCCAAGAAATAACGGCGATCCTGTAAGAATTTTAAAAACATGTAAAAAGATAAAGTTTCATCTCCCCTCATCGATTTGATCATCTTCCACTGACCTTCCCCGGCTTCTGTGCATATGCCCGCTGACAAAATAGAGCAGTGACTGGAGGCTCCAATGAGTGGTCTCTGTTTACATGATCGCTGTTATCCAACAGAATAAAAAGGTAACATTCTACCTTATTCAGATCGCTATTTACATATTTCAGCATTACATATTTCAATACTTACATATTTCAGCAAGGCAATGGTAAACAACATACTGCATCCAACAACAATTGCATGGCTTAGCAGAAGAAGAGTTTGGGTTGGTTAAAACATTGCTATGGGACTTAGCGTTTTCTTCTTACACCCCTGGCTCTATTCACATCCATGTTATAGTTTCTATTTATAATGGAATCCACAATGCTCCGCTGCGTCTGTCATATATTGTATTATGGGTACTTGAGGAACCCTGACTTACAATAGGGTCCCTGAGGGGTTCCAGCATGGTGCCTTCTGTTCTAGTTGGGTCTGCCCATCAAATCTGAAAGAATTTGAGTCACAGGTTGCGAACAGAATTTCTGACACTAATGTCAAAACAGCCTTAGAAAATAGGAATGTATTATTTATAAACCGGCAATTTAGCAGCGTATACTGAAAACAAAATATTCTGCATTTGTAGTTTTAGCTGTTCTTCACAGGACTAATTGGAAAATCTATGTTTATATAATTTTCTCCTGATGAAAACAGAAAATATTTAAAGCGTTAGATTGAAATCTGAATTAAATGTTTATTATTTTTTGCTTTATATTTTACATTAGTCTTTTTTAAAACATTTACCTTGTAGATCTAAAACTAGGTTGCTGCTTTTTAAAATCAAATTATATGGATGTACTTCCAAGCAAATCATTTTGGCAAATGATGAAAAACGTTTAATCTCTTGGATATTTATGAAATGCAATTAATGATAAGTATTAAAAGTCAGGAAACTATACATACAGTATTTTATTTATTTGAAATAAATATTAAATAGTTGGTCCAATTAAAAATGTAAAACTCTTAGTCATAAAGTACATTGCATTAAGTTTTGCAATTAAAAATGATATGAAAAGGGAACCTGTCATGCCGACACAGCACCATAAACTAAGTTATGGTGCTGTTAGGGAATGTGACAGGGAGCTGAATGATGTATTTTTTATTCTCACCCAGTCCTGTAATCCAGCAATATCCTCCTCTGAAGACAACAAGTGGCACAAAAATCTAATTCTTTTCAGAGTCCTGGAAAATACTTTGAGAAATCCCTGTCTGTGAACGTAGTTCTCTGTGCAATCTATAAATTCTAGTTAAAACTGTATTATGCAAAGAAGTCATATATCAACACAGTCTAGAAATGCCGACATCTTCTCTGGGCCAAAGCCCATTTAACCCCTTAACGACCAGCCCATAGTGTTTTTACGTCCTCCCGAAGTGGGCTTTATTCTCTGAGGACGTAAAAACATGTGTCCTGCAGAGAATAAAGCCCCTCGGGCTGTGGACGTGACAGCTCCATGCTGTCAGTGTGCGCAGGTAGTCGACAGCATGGAGCTGTCATTCCAGGCTGTGGGGACCCCACCCCAGCATTGCGATCGGCGCATCGCAAAAAAGTAAATAAAAGTGCCCAAAAAGTTAAAGTTTCAGCTGCTCTGATGGATCAGATCCACCAGGGCAGCTGAAAATTCTTACCTGGCTTGTCGGCGGTGTCCCCCGGAGATCTGGTCCTCCCGGACCCGCCGCCGCTCTTCTGCGCATGCACGCCAGACAATGACGTCACGCGCACGCGCAGAAGCCAGGGAGCCCCCGGCAAATTCAAAATCTCCTGGCCAGGAGGTGTTACCGGGGACCGCGGTGAGCAGTCCCCGGGCCCACAATCGCCGGCGATCGCGAAAAAGTTAAAAAAGTAAAAAAAAAGTGCTAGTTTCACCTCCCCTCATAGATCGGATCCATGAGGGGAGGTGAAAACACTCACCTCGGGTCCTCTGCGATGTCCCGATGTCCCGGGACCGGAAGTGCCCGTCTGCGCATGCGCACCCGATGATTGACATCGGGCGCGTGCACAGAGGGGCTCGAGCCCCAGGAAATTTAAAACCCCTTTGCTCCTGGCTGCCATGTGTAGCCAAGAGCAGATGGGGGTCACTGGGGACATGATCATGTAAAGTTTAAAAAAAAGTGTAAAAAAGTAAAAAAATTAAAAAAGTTAAAAAAAGTTTTAAAAAAGTTTAAAAAGCGTACGTTTCATCTTCCCTCACGGATCATATCCATAAGGGAGGATGAAAGTATGCACATAAGGCCCCCAGATTTTTCCGCGGACCTTACCCCAGCTTCTGCGCACACACCCGTCGCCAAAATGGTGGACGCATGCGCAAAAGCTGTGGATTGCCAGGATAATTGAAATTCTCCCTGCTCCTGGCTACAAAACGTAGCCAAGAGCCTGGAGATTTCACGGGGGGCCGCCGTGAGCGGTTCCTGATCATGGGTTTGCCGTTATACAATGGATAATGGCGATCACGTAAAAAAGTTTTTAAAAAAAATTGAAGTTTCATCTCCCCTCACCGATGCGATCGGTGAGAGGAGATGAAACTTTTTACCGGAGGCCTCCGTATTTGCACCCCAACGCGATCCTCATCCGTGAACTTACCCGGATTCTGCATATGTGACCGCCGGCAAAATACCGGACACATGTGCAGAAGTCGGGGAGCCCAGGAAATGTAAAATCTCCTTGCTCCCAGCGACCAATGGTCGCCGAGAGCCTGGAGCAGTGACGGGTGGCCTCGTTCTGCGGTCCCCGGTCACGTTATAAAAAGGTAGCGATCTACCTTAGGTCGGTCTCACATGATTGGATAGGAATTACGGATTCCGCATGCGTCTGATCCGCGGTAATACGCAGATCAATCGCATTGGATTACACAATTCCGCTCACATTAGTGGGTTGGAATTGTGTAATCCACTCGCAGAAAAGAGAACGCAACAGGTTCTATTTTACCGCGGATATCTGCAACATAGAGCCCATTGTGCTGCATGGTCGTGGATATACCCACTGCCCATACGCAACTACGTTGTATACGGGCTGCGGGTACCCGCGTCATCGCTAAGCGACGGTGCGGGAAATACAAACAAAAAAAGGTGTACTGCGCATGACCGCCCGTGTAAGTACGCAGTTATGCGCAGTACATTACGCGGCCGTACGCAGGGTCACAGCCGGGCTCACAGATGGGATCCGCTGCGAGCCTCTGCAAGCGGATTCCGCCTACGGCTGCGTGAGCCCGGCTTTATTCAGATGGCTACCTGTAATCCGTAATTTACAAGAAGCCCCGGGAACGTTCTCCTTCATGCAGTTCCAGGAGCAGCTTGTTGAGCGCCTTCTGTGCGAGACCGCCGCACCTCATCAAGCTTACGGAGACTCACGGAACGCCCCTTTTCACACCCCGTCCCTGCCACTAAGGTCACGAAATACCCCCAAAAAGCATGAGAGGAGGGGGGATACCGATTTTATTGCCCCATGGGCCCATTCCAACCAGCCTCCGTAATTACCCCTGTCTTCGGAAATACCACACAGTTCACATTATTACTTTTATCTAAGATTTGCGAACGCCAAAAGGGGCGCGGAGTGTGTGTGTGTGGGGGGGAGGGGGGATTTTTAGGGAGTCAATTTTTATTCTGCACAAATAAGCAATGGGGCCTGGGATTTATTCAGTTGTGCCCTGAAATCCAACAGTTGTTCCCTCCTTTATAGGCCTTGCCATGGGTCCTGTAAGTAAATTAGGGCCACATTGGGTATGTTTCTGAACTCGGGACAAACGGGGGTATCCATTTTAGGGTGAACGTCTTCATTCCTATGTACACTGTACAAAAAAACTGTTTTTAAATTTAAAAAATTGCCAAAAAAATTGAAACTCGTAACTTTTTCCTTCTGCTTTGCTTAGATTCATTCAAATACTGTGGGGTCAAAATACACAGTACACCCCTAGATGAATTTGCTAAGGGGTCTAGTTTTCAAAATGCGGTCATTTGAGGGGGTTCCTTATAGTTTTGGCTGCTCAATGGCTCTATAAGTGGGCAATTGGGCCTGGAATTTATTCAGTTGTACCCTGAAATCCAACAGGTATTCCTTTCATTGTAGGCCTAGCCATGTGTCCTGTAAGCCTATTAGAGCCACAATGGGTATGTTTCTGAACACGGGACAAACAGGGGTATCCATTTTGGGGGGTTGAAAGTCTTCATTTATATGTGTGCTGTACAAAAACAAAACTGTTTTTAAATTAACGCAATAGCCCAAAAAATGAAAATCGTAATTTTTTCTTACTGCTTCGCTTAGATCTATTCAAAAATTGTAGGTTTAAAATACACAGTACACCTCTAGATAAATTCGTTAAGGGGTCTAGTTTTCAAAATGGGGTAATTTGTGGGGGTTCTCTACGGTTTTGGGCGCTCAAGAACTCTACAAGTGGGCAATGGGGCCTAAAAGGACTTCGAGCAAAATCTATGTTCTGAAAGCCACCGACTACTCCTTTCATTTTGGGCCCCGTTGTGCATGCGGACATAAGATTAGGGCCACAATGGGTATATTTCTGAAAACAGCACAAATAGGGGTATCCACTTTGGGGTGCAAGTCTTCCTTCATATGTGTGCTGTACAAAAAAAGCTGTTTTTAAAATGACAGAATTGCCAAAAAAACAAAAATCCTAATTTATACCTTTTGCTTTGCTTGAATTTATTCAAAAACTGTGGGGTCAAAATACACAGTACACCCCTAGATAAATTCGTTAAGGAGTCTAGTTTTCAAAATGGGGTCATTTGTGGGGGTTATCTATGGTTTTGGGTGCTCAGGAACTCTACAAGTGGGCAATGGGGCCTAAAAGGACTTCAAACAAAATCTATGTTCTGAAAGCCACTGACTACTCCTTTCATTTTGGGCCCTGTTGTGCATCCAGATATAAGATTAGGGCCACAATTGGTATGTCTCTGAACACGGGACAAACAGGGGTATCCATTTTTGGGTGCAAGTCTTCATTCATATGTGTGATGTACAAAAAAAGCTGTTTTTAAAATGACAGAATTGCCAAAAAAACGAAAATCACAATTTTTTCCTTCTGATTGGCTTGAATTCATTCAAAAACTGTGGGGTCAAAATATGCATTACACCCCTAGATAAATTCCTTAAGGGGTCTAGTTTTCAAAATGGGGTCATTTGTGGGGGTTTTCTATGGTTTTGGGCGCTCAAGAACTCTACATGTGTGCTATGGGGTCTAAAAGGACTTCAAGCAAAATTTCTGTTTTGAAAGACACTGACTACTCCTTTCATTTTGGGCCCCGTTGTGGACTCAGATATAACATTAGGACCACAATGGGTATACTTCTGAACACGGGAGAAACAGGGGTATCCATTTTGGGGTGTAAATCCTCATTTGCATGTAAACTATAGGAAAAAAATATGTCTTTAAAATGATAGATTTGCAAAAATATGAAATTTTACTTTTTCTCTTCTAAATTGAATTATTTCCTGAAAAAAAAACTGTAGGGTCAAAATACTCATGACACCCCTCAGTGAATACACTAAGGGGTGTAGTTTTTAAAATGGGGTCATTTGTGGGGGTATCTATTATTCTGACACTCATGAGCCTTTCCAATCTTGGCTTGGTGTAGGAAAACAAAGTGTTCCTCAAAATGCTAAAAAGTAATGTTAAATTTGTACGTCTCCTAAATGGTTAAAAAAAACGAAAGTTTTTCCAATGTGCACCCAAAATAAAGTAAACGGGTGGAAATATAAATCTTAGCAAAAATGTTTGCACATATTTAAGATATTGCAGTTGGAAATGTGAAAAAATAACGATTTTTTCAAAATTTTCCCAATTTTGGCGCTTTTAATAAATAAACACAAATTCTATCGGTCTAATTTTTTCGCCTAAATGAAGTACAACATGTGGCGAAAAAACAATGTCAGAATCACTTGGATATGCAAAACCTTTCTGGTGTTTTTCCATGTTAAAGTGACACATGTCAGATTTGCAAAATTTGGCCTGATCATTAAGGCGCAAACAGGCTTGGTCACTAAGGCATTAAAATGGACTTAGGCAAAATGGAATACAGTTCTGTGGTCAGATGAATCATAATTTTAAATTCTTTTTGGAAACCACGGACACCGTGTCACGCATATTCAAAAGGCGAGGGACCATCCAGCTTGTTATCTGATGCTATGGGATTGCATAAGTGCCTGTGGCTTGGGCAGCGTACTCATCAAGGTAGGCACAGAGGTTTTAGAACAACATTCGCTCCCATATAGACAATAACTTTCAAGAGCCTTGCATATTTCAGCAAGACAATGCTGAACTACATATAGCATCCATCACAACAGCATGGCTTTGCAGAAGAAGAGTCCAGGTGCTGAGTTGACTTGGCTGCAGTCCAGACCTGTCATCAATAAAACACATTTGGTGCATTATGAAACAAAAAATCCTGCAAAGACGACCCAGGACTGTTGAGCAGCTAGACTCTTTCATCAGACAAGAATAGAACAACATTCCTCTCCCAAAACTCCAGCAATTGGTCTCACTTCCCAGACGTTTACAGACTCTTGTTAAAAAGAAGAAGGAATGTTACAGAATGGTAGACGTGGCCCTGGCCAAACTTTTTTGAGATGTCTTTCTGACATCAATTTCTAAATGAGTTAATTTTAAAAAAATGAAATGAAACCTTCTGATATGTGTCCTGTGTTGCATTGTAGACAGAATATGAGATTTCCAAATCATTGCATCTCTTTTCCTCTTTACATTTATTTACATTTTACAATGTGTATACATATATACATACTAAGATTGTAAGCCCAATATCCAGTGATGTACACTGCTGTGTGTCTTATGGTGAATTCCACAGTGGGAACAAATAGATGCACAAACACAGGCTAAGAGTGGCTTCACACGAGCGTGTTTTTGTGTGTACATAGGTGCGAACATAAGTGCACACCCATGTACGTGCAAAAACATGCGTGAATGCCGGTCCGTGCATTACCTTCAATGGAGCTGCGGCTGCTGCCAGCGGCTCCATTGAAGGCAATGGTCTGCTGGCACCCCTGAATTGTTTTTCAAGGAAGGGCTTACATATTAGCTCTTCACTGAAAACAAGAATTTTAGTGTAAAAGAAAAAAATTTAAAAAAACATACTCGCTTTTTTTCAGCTGCAGGGGCGCAGGCCACATCCAGATGGCTCTTCTCCTGCACTGCTCTGAGGAATATTTAAAATCCCCACTTACTGAACGGGCTGCCTCTGATTGGCTGAGCACTGTGACCAATCACAGGCAGCTCTCAGCTATTGAATGACAGCTGTGAGCTGCCTCTGATTGGTCCCTGCGCTCAGCCAATCAGAGACAGCACTCATCCATTCATGAATTCATGAATAGGTAAGTGAGTGCTGCCTTTGATTGGCTCATCACTGTGACCAGTCAGCGGCAGCTCTCAGCTATTGAATGACAGCTGAGAGCTGCCTCTGATTGGTCCCTGCGCTCAGCCAATCAGAGACAGCACTCATCCATTCATGAATGGGTGAGTGCTGCCTCTGATTGGCTCATCACTGTGACCAATCGGAGGCATCTCTCAGCTATTGAATGACAGCTGAGATCTGCCTCTGATTGGTCCCTGCACTCAGACAATCAGAGACAGCACTCGTCCATTTATGAATTCATGAATGGGTGAGTGAGTGCTGTCTCTGATTGGCTGAGTGCAGGGACCAATCAGAGGCAGCTCTCAGCTATTGAATGACAGCATTGTAGATGGAAAAATAAGAAAATAATAGTTCTCTAAATATCGAGATGAAAAGTTGGCCCAATAAAAGGGAGGTCCTACTATATATAAGGAGCTATCTTAGGCCTGTGTTTGAGTCATGTTACACACTAGGGGCAGATGTGGGATATTTAAAAAAAAAAATCAGATTCTGTAAAATACATATCAAATTTTGTTTCCCACCTAATTTCTGTTGTGTTGCAGAAAAAAAATATTGCAATAAATAATCTGCAAGAACAATGCCATTTTCAAAAATATCCTCCACTTTGCATTAATTCCTGTGAAACACCTAAAGTTTTAAAATAATTTGTAAATGCCGTTTTGAAAACATTGAGCGATTCAGTTTTTAAAATGGAGTCACTTATTGGAGTTAGTAATATATAGGCCTCTGAAAATCAGCTCAGAATTGAACTGGTCCCTTAAAAAATAGAGTCAATCTGCGGACGCTGAAACAGCTACTCTGGCCTTGGTTATAAGTGAAGAGGTACCTTTACCAATTAGCCTGGGTTGTGCCGGGCACATACCATATAGCCATCAACCATATACAAACCTGGTCAGTTTTGAACCCTGGGGCAATCCAAGCAATACCACACACTACTTCCTTGGTTGGCCCATGGCTCAGGTGCGGCATCATGGAGTAGAGTGTGCAGGAAAGGCACAAGCTTGTTCCTACAATTTAAGCAGCAGAGAGATATCTACACCCATTTTAGGTGCAACCAGGTTAACAGCCGTTGCCTCAATCAAGGGGAGTCGGACTGCTGCATCTACTCTTTGGTTCCATAGAGCCTCAGGAGTCACTTCCTTGGTGTGAGCGTGGACCTTGATGATGATACTATCTGTTTGGGAAGAGCTAAAGCCTTAGACAACAAACACACTGCTTCTATATTTTGGATTGGTGGATTGGACTGTGGAGCACAGTGTGCATTTCATCTAATGGCAATTATTCAATTTCAATTCCCTCTACGAGCCACATTTCTGATTCTCTTCTGCGCTTGTACAAGATTTGGAACGTATGATGCGTTCCACATAGCGGCCATGTTTGCGTGACCCATAACACCGAGATTGCCCAGCTATGGTTTACACTCGGCGCATGCAGTGGCCTTGGAACACAAGTTGCGTTCCACATGGTAGCCATTTTGGCCACTATAGTATCACCCATGTCATTCTCTATGACATTTTCCCCCTGCGCTCGGTGTCTTGTGGTCCAGCAGATCATACAGCAATGAATTGCCATGGCAGGTAATTATTATCTAACGTCTATAAATGTGTGTGTAATTTTCCTGTGCACTATACTTGATGAAGGTACCCTCGAGCGCAGAAACATGTTGTTTGTGCCCAGTCAGGATAGGGAAAGAGATTTGTATCCCTCTACCTACTTCCTTCTTATTTTTATCTCTAATCTGCATGTATCTCCTTTTTATCATGATCTAAATTAATAATAAATAATTGATTTAAACGTAAAAGAGATATTTCTCTTTCCTGCTCTCTCTTTCTCTCTCTATCGCTTTCTCTGGGTCTTCTGCTGCTCTCTTTGTCTATCGCTCTCATTCTGTCTGTTTATCGCTCTCGTTCTGCCTGTCCATCGCTCTCGTTTTTTCTATTTGTCTCTCTATTGCTCTCTCTGTCAGTCTATCACTCTCTCTGTCTTTCTATGCTCTCTCTGGGTTTCACTGTCTCTCTATCGCTCTCTGTCTGTTTCTCTCTCATTATCACTATGTCTCTATTGTTCTCTGTTTCGGTCTGTCTCTCTATTGCTCTCTCTGTCTGTCTCACTATTTCTCTCACTCTGTCTCTCTATCGCTTTCTCTCTATGTTTCTATCACTCTTTCTCTCACTGTCTCTCTTTCTCCCTCTATAGCTCTCTCTGTCTCTATTGCTCTCTTACTCTGTCTCTCTATTGCTCTCTCTCTGTCTCTCTATTGTTGTCTCTATTGCTGTCTTTCTATCACTCTTTCTCTCACTGTCTCTCTATCGGTGTCTCACTATCACTGTCTCTATTGCTCTCTCACTGTCTCTCTATCACTCTCTCTGTCTCTATTGCTCTCTCACTCTGTCTCTCTATTGCTCTCACTCTCTCTCTCTCTCTGTCTCTCTATTGCTCTTGGTTGGACAGTGTATGGTGTAGCTTAGCAGTGTATGCTGTGTTGATTAGCAATGCTTCACTCATTCCAGCGCATGCCTGAAGCTCAGTAGCACTGCCCGAAGACTTCACATTGTAACTTCCAACCCACCTGACAGATCCCTAAATGAATTAAACTCACATTTGATGATTTAACGGCACCGGTGAGCATGTGTGTCATCTAATGACACCAACATCATACACCAAATTTACAGCAAAGGGGTCAAAGTGTGGTGCAAGAAAAAGCATGTAGGCTTAATTATATTAGATGTGCACACACCTTGTAAACTATTTTTTCTTTTTTTATGCATTATATTTAGATAGTGTTAGAGTTGTTACCCCAAAGGAGAAATTGTCAAGGATCAAGGGTTTCACGAGTCGGGAGACAGAAATATATGCAGAAACAGAATCGTACTTGTATAACAGAATTTGGGAGATCTTTCCCCAGTTCTTTTTATTTATAAGAAATAAAGAAGAAAAATTTTATGCAGTTCATATGAGATGCCAACCAATCAGAGTATGAAATAACAAGTAAGAGATAAGAAAAATATGCATACATTATCAAGTATCTGCGTGTTCTTTCACATAGTGTCTCTCTTGAACTGGTCCCATTCTGATAAGGAAATGCAAACGTTCAAAGTTATATGCAGCTGTGCTAATAAATGTGAAAAGTTTTGTGGCTGGGCAAGACTGCAGTCTGAGGCCTTAGTCACACGGGCGTTTTTTGCCGCGATTTGCGCATGCGTCGGCCGATTTTATAAAACCATTGCTTTGCAATGGTATCGGACACATGAGCGCTTTTTATGTGCTCGTCCGATAAATTATAGAACAGAAATCGCAGATCGCACCTATCTGCGATCTGCGATTCCTGTTCTCTTCTCTATATGCGCTCAATGGGGCCGGCGGCAGCAGCGCCGACCCCATTGAGAACATATACAAGACAAATAATTCTTCTCTGCCACAGCTGTAACAGCTGTGGCAGAGAAGAACGATGTTTGCCCGTTGAATTCAATGGAGCCGGCAATACAGCCGGCTCCATTGAAAGCAATGGGCTGCCGGCGAGCGCAGGATGAATTGTCGGGAAGGGCTTAAATATATAAGCCCTTCCCTGCAATTCATCCAGAAATGTGTAAAAATAAAAAAAAATGTATACTCACCTTTCCGCTGCAGCCAGAGTTCAGCCGCGTCTGGCCGGCAGTTCTCCTGAACTGCTCTGAGTAGTATTCAGCAGCCGGGGATTTAAAAATCCACGCCTGCTGAATGAGCTGCATCTGATTGGTCACAGCCTCACCAATCAGAGGCAGCTCTCACTCACACCCATTCATGAATTCATGAATGGGTGAGTGCTGCCTCTGATTGGCTCAGCGCAGGGACCAATCAGGGGCAGCTCTCAGCTGTCAATCAGAGGCAGCACTCACTCACCCATTCATGAATTCATGAATGGGTGTGAGTGAGAGCTGCCTCTGATTGGTGAGGCTGTGACCAATCAGAGGCAGCTCATTCAGCAATCGGGGATTTTAAATCCCCGGCTGCTGAATACTACTCAGTGCAGTTCAGAAGAACTGCCGGCCAGACGTGGCTGAACTCCGGCTGCAGCGGAAAGGTAAGTATACATTTTTTTTTTATTTTTACACATTTCTGGATGAATTGCAGGAAAGGGCTTATATATTTAAGCCCTTCCCGACAGTTCATCCCGCGATCGCCCGCAGTGCATTGCTTTCAATGGAGCCGGCTGTATTGCCGGCTCCATTGAATTTAATGCGCTGGACAGCTCCGGCCCGTTTCTATTGAAACGCGGCTAGAAGCAGTATTTTCGGGCGATTTTTCGGCCCCGGTCACGCGATATGTGGATGCGCATCCGTCATGCGACCTGCAAATCGCGAGAAAAATCGCCCGTGTGACTAAGGCCTTGAGGTCCTTTTACACAGGATGAGCTTTCGAGCAAACAATGCAACCATACAGTGTCCTCTTGTATTAATCACTTTACATAGTTTTGTATCATCTGCAAATAATGATATTTTACTGTATAATTCATCTACGCGGTTGTTAATGAAATAAAGAGAAAAAGGCCCAGTACTGTGCCTTGTGGTAATCTACTGGTAATGGTGACCCAATTAGAGTATGTACCACTAATAATTCCCTTTTGCTTTCTATCACTGAGCCAGTTACTTACCCACTTCACACATTCTCACCCAGACCAAACATTCTCATTTTATATATATCAACCTTTTATGCAGCACAGTATTAAACACTTTGGAAAAATGGAGATATATAGTATGACATTCACTGACTCGGCCTAGTCCAGTCTGGAACTTACTTCCCTATAGAAAGTGATCAGATTGGTTTGACAGGATAAACCCATGTATACGCAGAGTAAGGTATTCCAGGATAACATCTCTTAAAAACCGTTCAAACATTTTACCCACAATAGAAGGAAAACCTACTGGCCTCTAGTTTCAAGGTTCATTTTTTGACCCTTTTATGAATATCGACACCACATTGGCCATGTGCCATTCCAGTGCAAAAGACCCCATCACAATAGAGTCCTTACATATAGGAAACAGTGGTCTATGTATCACATTAGTTAATTCCCTTAGAACCTGCGGGCGTACGCTATTGGTACGCAGAAATTTGTCTGTTTTAATCTTTTAAAAGCGGCTCTGCTCTTCCTGGGTTACACTTGTGAAATTTAGTTGAAAGTTTACTTTACCACTCTATATTTCACCTGACATTTCATCTTCCTCTATCAATACAATGAAGAAAAAAATGCAACAGAATTGCTTTCTCTTCATCACCCACTACAATTTCTCCCTCATTACTTTTTAAAGAGCTAACTCTATCACTTTTAATCTTTTTACTATTTGCATAATTGAAGAATACTTTAGGGCTTTAAGATTAGTTTTACTCTTTTTAGCAGTGAGAATCTTTGTCTTCACCTTTGCTGCTAATTGAAACACAGAACCTTATCAAGGTGATAAGCTCACTTTAAAAGGTTTCCGCCAATATAATAGCACAATATGTGCTCATAGTGTTGTGTGCATTATGCAAAGAAGAGTGGATAGCTGTATTTATAACTTTAGACATACTGCATTTCACATTTGTTCTGGATTAAGTACTATAACAGCATACATGGACATCTATGCTAATTGACCATGTTTTCATATTGCAAAAGGTTATTTTAGATCTGACTTATAGGATCATGAGAGATTTCAAGAAGTTATAGTAAATACTTTGCGAGGCTGTTTACAGAAATGATTGAAGTCACCATTAGGAGCAATCAGTAAGTTCTTCCTGTATCTAGAGGATTCAGAAACCAACAGAGCTGGGAATTGAGATAAGAAGCTATGACCTTGAGAAAGACAATGATGCAGCACTGCAAAAAATACACATCTAAGGAAATGATCACTTAGAGACTCAAATCTAATATCAGATACTAAAAATCAACAGGAGAAAGGCACTCCTACAGAGAAGAACTGTACATAACAGTCAATAAACACAACCACTATTGTAATGCCAGTAGAATTTAATAAAGTAACAGCAAGATGTTTTGTCTCATTCACTGGATTACTGTGAAGGCTACAATCACACTTGCAGCGAAAACAATGCATCTCTAACCAAACAATAATAGTAAGAATTTACATACAATTATGCACAACAAATACTTTCTCATTTACAGTGCATAACATAAGGAATAAAACAGAACATTTCCTATGGCTTTCACATTAGGAAAACACATTGATACCATTTTAATTTTATGGGTGTGGACAAGGTTTTCAATACATGTTAATATTCATAGTGTTTCTCATTGTTGTGTGTCTTATACATATTTCTACGAATGGACATTTTGTTTTTATCTGTCATTTTCTTGATATTACTGTTGATATTTCAATTCTTTGCCCTCAATCCTTATGTATAAGTCGTTAACTAGAGAAAATATATTAGAGCTTGCTGTGTTTATTACTGGGAGGGACAGCTTAATACTAGAGATCTGCGAACACACTCGTCTGAGCTTGCTACTCGTTCAAGTATTAGGGTACTTGACATGCTCATTACTCGAGACGAACACCACGTGGTACTCGAGTCAATTTCATTTCCCTTCCCCGCATGTTTAGCGCCATTTTCTAGCCAATAAACATGCAGGGAAGACATTACCACTTCCTGCTGTGATGAGCCAGCCCTCTGCCCTCCAACAGCAGTGAGTGGCTGGTGGGATCAGATGACCGCCGAGTACTTAAAGTGGTCCCGCCCGCGGCTCACCTCAGATGCATGCCAGCAGTGGTTAGGGAAAATGCTGATGCTTATATAGGCAAAGTGTTAGAGTAGGATCCTCTCTTCAAGAACCCCAACAGTCCTTCTTAGGGCTACTCCTCTCGTGTGCATTACAGTTGTAGCTGACTGGGAGCAGTAGTGCACTCTTTTTTTTTAAAAGCATCTAGCCCTGTGCAGAGCATTACAGCTATAGCATTATTAGTCTGCAGTGCATTAGGCAGATTTTAGGGAAAGAGCTGCTGGGATAGGGAAAGTGTTACAGTCGGGATCCTCTCTTCAAGAACCCTAACGGTCCTTCATGAGGCTACTCCTCATTTTGTGCATTACAGTTGTGGCTGGCTGGGAGCAGTAGTGCACCCATTTTTTTTCTAAAGCATCTAGCCCTGTGCAGAGCATTACAGCTATAGTATTCTCAGTCTGCAGTGCATTAGGCAGAGGTCTCACCGTGAAACAGTACTCTAATATATCCTGGGACACTGCAAACCATTTCACTTATACCATTCTATGTCTGTAGTGCATAAGACAGAGGTATCACTGCAAAACAGTACTCTAATATTTCCTGGGACACTGTTAACCATTTCAGCTCTGCCACTCTGCAGAGCGTCTCATAATACCCTTTCCTTGGGTGCGGTGAAATTGCTGCAGTTATTAGCACTGTCTACTGGCTGTATAGTTTTCTGCCCCTGTGCAGAGCGTCTCACAATACCCTTTCCTTGGGTGCGGTGAAGTAGCAACAGTTATTAGCACTGTTCACTGGCTGTATAGCTTTCTGCTACTGTGCAGAGCATCTCACTATACCCTTTCCTTGTGGGGGTTGAGGTAGCTGCAGTTATTAGCACAATCCACTGGCTGTGTAGTTTTCTGCCACTGTGCAGAGCATCTCACAATACCCTTTCCTTCGGTGCGGTGAAGTTGCTGCAGTTATTAGCACTGTCCACTGGCTTTATAGTTTTCTGCCTCTGTGCAGAGCGTCACACAATACCCTTTCCTTGGGTGCGGTGAAGTAGCCACAGTTATTAGCACTGTCCACTGGCTGTATAGTTTTCTACCACTGTGCAGAGCATCTCACAATACTCTTTCCTTGGGAGCGGTGAAGTAGCCACCGTTATTAGCACTGTCCACTAGCTGTATAGTTTTCTGCCCCTGTGCAGAGCATCTCACACTACCTTTTACTTGGGTGCGGTGAAGTAGCCGCAGTTATTAGCACTGTCCACTGGCTGTATAGTTTTTTGCCTCTGTGCAGACCGTCACACAATACCCTTTCCTTGGGTGCGGTGAAGTAGCCGCAGTTATTAGCACTGTCCACTGGCTGTATAGTTTTCTGTCCCTGTGCAGAGCGTCTCACAATACCCTTTCTTTGGGTGCGGTGAAGTTGCCGCAGTGATTAGCACTGTCCACTGGCTGTATAGTTTGTATAGTTTTCTGTCTCTGTGCAGAGCGTCTCACAATACCCTTTTCTTGTGGGGGTTGAGGTAGCCGCAGTTACCAGCACAATTTACAGGCTTTAGAGTTTTCTCCCACTCCATACAGCCTGTCTTATCTACAAGTCTCTGTGAGCAGTAAATGACCACTAGGTATTAGGGCAAGACAGCAGATTAATTTTTTCAGGTCACAGCATAGAGCCTCCGCTATCTACAAGTCTGTGTGTGCGGTGAATTAGCCACAGTTGTCAGCGCTGTACAATGGGGTAATTTATTTGGGCCCTGCTCTATCCTTACTCCACCATGATGAGGAGCAGAGGTTAGGGTCGAGAACGCGGATGCGGGTGTCCAAGTGAAGGTGTGGGCACAGGCTGAGTTCCTGGGCGTGGTGAATCACAGCCGGCTGCTGAGGGATTAGGAGAGAGTCAAGTTTCTAGGCTCTCCAACTTCATATCATAACTTGCCGGTCCGTGTGGTAGACCTGTGTTGGGTACTGTGACCCTGGCACACATGGCTGACTTCATGTTACGCTGCCTTTCCCGTGACCCTCGCATTAGACGCATTCTGGCCAACACGGATTACTGGGTGTACACCCTTTTAGACCCATGGAATAAGGAGAACCTTTGCACTCTCATTCCCGAAGAGGAAAGGGGTACAAGAGGGATGCAATACCACAGGGCCCTGGTGGAAAAAGTGATGCTAAAGTTCCCATCTGACAGCGTTAGCGGCAGAGGACACAGTTCTCCCCCTGGGGATCACGCCTGATTTCTTAATTTGCTATACTGTTTTTGAGTTTCATGGGTTCGCCTATGCTATGGGTGCACAAAGACTTCCCAATGCGGTGTTTTACCTATCTGGCACAAATACACTGAATGACTAGGGCAGAAGTGTGGGCCGAGGTCCTTGGCAGGGTGAAACTCTGCCATGTTTGGGCACTCTGATTTCTTCATGTGTAATACCGTCTTTAAGTTTCATGGGCTCCCCTATGCTGTGGGTGCACAAAGACTTCCCATTGCGGTGTTTTACCTGTCTGGCACAAATACACTGACTGACTTTGGTAGGGTGCAGACGGCTTTCCCATTGCGGTGTTTTACCTATCTGACACAGATACACTGAATGACTAGGGCAGAAGTGTTGGCCAAGGTCCTGGGTGGGGTGAAACTCTGCCATGTTTGGGTGCTCAGATTTCTTTATGTGTAATACCGTCTTTGAGTTTCATGGGCTCGCCTTTGCTGTGGGTGCACAAAGACTTCCCATTGAGGTGTTTTACCTATCTGGCACAAATACATTAAATGACTAGGGCAAAAGTGTGGGCCGAGGTCCCCTGGTGGGGTGAAACTCTGCCATGTTTGGGCACTCTGTCTTCTTTCTGTTTAATACTGTTCCTGGGTTCCAGGGGCTCGCCTATACTGTGGGTGCACAAAGACTTCCCATTGCGGTGTTTTACCTGTCTAGCACAAATACACTGACTAACTTGGGTAAGTTGCAGACGGCTTTCCCATTGTGGTGTTTTACCTATCTGGCACAAATACACTGAATGACTAGGGCAGAAGTGTGGGCCGAGGTCCTGGGTGGGGTGAAACTCTGCCATGTTTGGGCACTCTGTCTTCTTCCTGTTTAATACTGTCCCTGGGTTCCAGGGGCTCGCCTATACTGTGGGTGCACAAAGACATGCAGAGTGCAGACGGCTTTCCCAGAGTGGTGTTCAGCTATCTGACACATACACAGAATGAAGTGTGTGGGGACACAAGGATTTCCCCTTAGCTATGTAACTCACAGCACCTTGGATCACACAAGGTGGAGGCTGGGACCGAGCCTGACCCTGTGCCTGCTCGCGTGTTTCACACACAGAGTATTGCAGGTCCTACCTCAGTCATGGTTTCTGAGGCTTATTATGCCACCTCCTCCTCCTGCCTGGGGTCTGGGGATTAGCGCTGGGCAACATGTATTTGCTCTCATGTTACCACAGTTATCTGAGACACTGGTTTGGACCAATCAAAAGAAGCGTTACTGAATTAAGGAGATGTTCACAGCTGTTCTAGCATCCGAGTCCGCTTTATGCCCACAATTAATGAGGGTGTGGGCAGAGGCCGAGGGCCTGAGGGGGGGATGCAACTGTGCCAGGTTTGGCCTGTGGAACTTCTTTGTGGTTCATCCAGTCTTTTGGAACGATGAAATCAACCATAACCAAATTAAGGAGATGTTCACAGCTGTACTAGCTTCCGAGTCTGCTTTGTGCACACGATTACTGAGGGTGTGGGCAGAGGCCGAGGTCCTGGGTTTGGGGGAAACTCTGCCATGTTTGGGCACTGTAATTGCTTCATGTTTAATACTTTCCTTGGATTTCATGGGCTCACCTATGCTGTGGGTGCACAAAGATTTCCGCTTGCGGTGTTTTAGCTATCTGGAATAAATACACTGACTAACTTGGGTAAGTTGTAGACGGCTTTCCCATTGCGGTGTTAGGGTATCTGACACCTACACAGAATGAGGTGTGTGGGGACACATGGATTTCCCCTTAGCTATGTAACTCACGGCACCTTGGGTCACACAAGGTGGAGGCTGGGACCGAGCCTGACCCTGGGCCCGCTGACGTGCTTCCCACACAGAGTATTGCGGGTTATTACGTCATCTCCTGCTTGGGGTCTGGAGATCAGCGCTGGGCGACATGTATTATCTCTCGTGGTACAAATTACCACAGTTATCCGAGATACTGTATTTGAGCTTTCACAGGAAGCAAAATGGATTTAATGAGACTTTCACAGGGTCACTGTACACCTGTGGTGGCTACTTTTGAGACACCTCCTCCTTCAAACCAATCTTTGCTGTTAGTATGCGCTCCTGCATTGTGGAGATGTGTAGAAGTACTGGCACCTGAGTCCCCTTTATGCCGACATTTGCGGGCCCTGACAATTTTGTGACGGAGGTTGCACGGGATTGTAATTATGATCGTACATCAATTTATCATCAATTCTCATCAGCTTTGTGGGCTATTACCCACACTTTTAAAGAGGGTCACTGCCTGGCCCTGCCCACCCTCTGCAGTTTGTGTCTCCGGTTCCTCCTCATCACAGATGCACTTATAAATCAACATGAGGCTGGTGTGGCTATGAAGCAAGCATGTGGCATGAGGGCAGCTGAATGCTGCACAGGGAAAATTTTGTGCGCGCTGTGGATGCAGGCTTGTGCGGGGGGTTGGACAGCAATGCCAGCATGTAACCCAGCAGAAGAGGCAGCAGTGAGCAGTGTCTCCCAAAGGCGGTCATTGTCCTTGGTTGCAGCTAGTGTGGTGCTTAGCTAAGATGTGCCAGCGCGTGTGCCTTGCTAATGAGGGTCTGTCCCAGGTAAATCGTTAGGGGGGTGACCGCCAGGCTCTTGCCCCCAATTTGGCTTCATGGTGCAACCTGGGAGCCTCAGATGTAGCCATGCATGCTGCCCCTGCCAGTCCCTATCAGTTTCTGTGCTGTTTCCATGACTTTCTGATGTTGTCAGGTGTTTCACACAACCTCCCCCATGCGGAGCATCGGTCCCATACAAAAATGCCCGAGTCCCCATTGACTTCAATGGGGTTCGTTACTCGAAACAAGCTCTCGAGCATTACGAAAAGTTTGACTCGAGTACCGAGTACCTGAGCATTTTGGTGCTCGCTCATCTCTACTTAAAGGGGTTGTCCCGCGGCAGCAAGTGGGTCTATACACTTCTGTATGGCCATATTAATGCACTTTGTAATATACATTGTGCATTAATTATGAGCCATACAGAAGTTATAAAAAGTTTTTTACTTACCTGCTCCGTTGCTGGCGTCCTCGTCTCCATGGTGCCGACTAATTCTCGCCCTCCGATGGCCAAATTAGCCGCGCTTGCGCAGTCCTGGTCTTCTGCTCTCTTCAATGGAGCCGCTCGTGCAGAATGCAGGCTCCGTGTAGCTCCGCCCCGTCACGTGCCGATTCCAGCCAATCAGGAGGCTGGAATCGGCAATGGACCGCACAGAAGAGCTGCGGTCCACGGAGGAAGAGGATTCCGGCGGCCATCTTCACAGGTAAGTATAGAAGTCACCGGAGCGCGGGGATTAAGGTAAGCGCTCCGGTAAGCTTTCTGTACGTCCCTGCATCGGGGTTGTCTCGCGCCGAACGGGGGGGGGGGGGGGGGGGGTTTGAAAAAAAAAAAAACCCGTTTCGGCGCGGGACAACCCCTTTAATACCTAAGTATTGAATTCCAGATGTCTCCCATGTGAATGGAAATTCCCCCTTGATTTGCTTCTGTAATTTGGAAGGGATATTGATAGTCAATATTTGGGAAATGGTCAGCTTTACTTTAAAGTATGAGGTTTCTGCAAATGCAGAGATAAGGTCAGATGCTGCTATCAGGGACTCCAAGGTGGAAGACAACATCAATATTATGTCATCTGTGAAAAGTCCAATCATGTGTTGCTTGAAGCATAGGGGAACGCCCTTGATATTTCCATCCATCCTGATGGCTTTTGCAGAGGTTCCATCGTTAGGATAAACAGGGTCAGGGACAACCGGCAACCCTGACAGTTGTTATATTAAAGGACTTAGATATAACCCCGTTGATCAGTACTTTCGCTGATGGGACTTATATAATGCTCTAATGGCTTTCAGGATTGCTCCCCTAAAACCTGACTTCTGGAGGTCCGCAAAATCATATCTCCAATGTATTCTATTGAACACCTTCTCTGCGACCAGTGTGAGGAGCAAAGAAGGCGTTCAGGAGCTCTCCGCTCCACTCATCAGGTCCAACACCCTTCTTGACACATCTGAGGTATGTCTCTCTCTTACAATACCCGCTTGGTCACTGTGTATTAGATCTGGAATGATACCCAGGAGGTGTGATGCCAAGATTTAGTATAGAATTTTGTGTCGCTATTCAGCAGTGAAATGGGTCTGAAGTTGGAAGGGGAGGCAGACGGGTTACTTGGTTTCGGTATTGCTACTATAGTTGCTTGAAGCATTTCTATGGCAAAAGGCTCCTTTTCTATCACTAAATTAAACATGTCTCTCATGTGGTTAATTAGTTGGCGTTTCAATATTCTTTAATATTCTTTTGAGTAGCCATCAAAACTTGAAGACTTAGAGTTCTTAGATTCTTTTATTACCCGCAATACTTCCCGTACTAAGATGGAGGAGTTCAATTTATCTAGGTGTTCCTTTTTAAGTTTCGGAAGGCTTATTGAGGAAAGAAATCAATTAATTTTTTTCTTTAGAGGGATGTGAAATAAAAATGTCTTCCTTCAGATTATACAATATCTTGTAATATTTTCTACAGATTTCATCTATTTCTATGGGGTTAGTTACCTTTATAGCTGGATTCTGGTTCTACCATATAGGGAACCCTCGTTTTAGTTCTTTTTTGTTTAACGCTATTGGCCCTAAGATGGGTATATCTATTATAAGCTACATAATATTAGGCTCTCAGTGATCTCAGTTTTCTCTCATGTTAGGATATTTCTCAGTCGTAGTCTTGTTTCTAGAAGCTTATTCTATAGTGGATCTGAGGGGTTCTTCTGCATTCCCTCTATATTTGTTAATTCAAATGTGATGTTTCGCAATAACTTATTTTTTTCCTCTTTGCACATTGAGTTCTGTTGAATCATAACTCTCCTAATTACCAGTTTATGGGCATTCCATAGTAAAAATCAACATGTCTCTGGGGAGTCATTGAAGTGGAAGTATTCCTCCACTGCTTCTCAGATCTTCTCTTGGTATTTTGGTAGCTTCATTAAAAAAGTATTATTCTTCCAATTCCTAAAGGTAGGAGACTGGCAGCCCACCTATATAGTGACAGATACTGTATACTCTTGTTGTCATTCCCTATGTTCTAGTGAGCGCATGAAAGTCCACCACAAACTTGTCAATTCTCGAAAAGGACTTATAATGTGTCGAGTAGAAAGTGTACTCCCTGGATACCATGTTTATACACATGAAGCAATCGTACATCGCTTCTTTAATCAGCCATGGGGTTAGGAAGGGAATACTACTATGGCTGCTGCAGTCAAGCTCCCCATCTGCTATTACATTAAAATCTCCACATAAAATTAGCCTTCCCTGTTGTATCTTTTTTACTTTTCTCATGACCTTGCCCAGGAAACGTAGTTGTAGCACATAAGGTGTATAAATATTGACCAAGGTTATAAGAAAGTCATTGACTTTACAACTCAAACTTAAATATCTACCCCCTTAATCTGTCTCCATTATCAGTAGCTGAAATTCCACATTGTACTTTATTGCTATTAAAACTTCTGCTTTCCCACTCATTAAAGGAAAGTTGGGCTGTTGCTGCTTCAGCTGCTGCGCCCACTCTCTGGTTCTTTAGAGACTTAGGAGTGGGTTGTCTCATGGCAAACATCAAAATTTTACATTACCCCATTCCCCCTGTCACCCCCCTGGCATAAAATAGCAATTTAAAGCGGTTTTTAAACCGCTTGCTACTCACCGATCCGACGAAATATGGAGTTATAAAAATCTTCTCCCTAAGATGGCCGCCGGTCCTTTCCCAGGGATGCACTGCGGTTTTCTCCCATGGTGCACTGCGGGTCTTCTCCCATGGTGCACCATGGGCTCTGTGCGTTCCATTGCCGATTCCAGCCTCCTGATTGGCTGGAATCGGCACAGGTGACGGGGCGGAGCTACGATGACGACGCGGTGACCAGCTCTCCGGCACGAGCGGCCCCATTCACCAGCCAGAAGCACGGACTGCGCAAGCACGTCTAAAAACGCCAGAAGACATCAGAATTAGACGGATCCATGGCGACGGGGACGCTAGCAATGGAGCAGGTAAGTGAATAACTTCTGTATGGCTCATATTTAATGCACGATGTACATTACAAAGTGCATTAATATGGCCATACAGAAGTGTATAACCCCACTTGCTGCCGCGAGACAACCCCTTTAGGAGTTGTCTCTTTTGTATAAGCCTGGACTTTGATAATAGCCACCTGTGCTTGAAGAGCTAAAACCTTGTACAACAAAAACACTACTTTTGCATTCTGGATTGGCTTACTCGAGTGCCCCATGAAATTTCTATTGCATCACAAAAAGTGAAAAATCGTGTATGACTTCTAATGTGTATCTTAAGTTGGTGTAGACATTTAAAATCCTTACCTGAAGCCAGTTTGCATGTTTTAGTAAGTGCCATCAGCTCTACTTCCAGAGGTTTCCACAGGAGAGAGTGTTTTTGTACAATTACCTTATTCTGTTAGTTACCACTGCATAGCCTGTTTTCCTTGTTCATTTTTATGATATCTTGCAACTTTAGCAATGGAAGTTTCAGCATCATTTTTAAGACAACTAGTTTCACTTTCGATTAATCTCCAGACAATCATACAATCATGTGCTTGAGATTTAATGTCATGGTCTGCCCCTGCTGCCCCTACCTCTTTAATTTCCAAATTCAGCAGAAGAAATTAAACTGTAATTGGAACTATACACCTCTTGATAGCAATATGTGAGGGTGCTAGCTGGGTGATTTCATATTTAAACACACACAAAAATAACAGATCCCCATTATTTATGATCAGAGCAGACACATATTACATACTAATTCTCTTATGCAGCAAAATATAACAATTTTCAATTCACATAACCTTGCACAGACAAACAAGCACTCTACATCACAGTACCCCACCCTTTGGAATTTACCTTATCTCCAATAAAACAAAGGAAATTTCTCTAGACAAATAGAACTGTATAACAGATTTCACTGCCAATTTTCAATATAACCTTCATCTTTCATGGACAAAACGTAAGGGCATATCGGGTCTACTGCATGTGTGGGTGCGTGTTGTCTATATCTGAAAATCCACTCCCACAGTCTGTTAATCAGCATTGCACAGTTGGGGTATACAGCAGAGAATCAATCTAGAAATAACATATACAGTAAAACATAGCAGCAGTATTTGGAAAATCGTCTGTATTAAACCCATGAACAATAGATTTGAACCAGTAAGCTAGATTAAAAATTGAAAGTGTCATTCCACTACAAGTCCTGTTTCTCCTCATGTTTTCCAAGCCATTTGCTTTCATCTCCTGGATTTTCTGGACACTGGTTTTGACCTGCATATCACCCTTAGGTTCTATGTAATGGCAGCAGGTAGGTCCTATTATTTGACAGATTGGACAGCAGGGAGATAATCTAGTATTATTGTGTGTTGGTGGATGATAGGAGCAGTTGATTGCTGAGGAATAACAGATCCCTATGGTTGTATTTCATTTGTGTGGGCTGTGAGGTAGGGTGACAAGACGGAAGTCTTTTCTAACACAGAAAAACATCAAAGCTTGGCTATGTTTTGCCAAAATCAAGTTTTCCAAAGGTATGTGGAAGAACGTGTTCTGGTCTGATGAGACCAAGGTGAAACTTTTTGGCATTCATCTCAAAAGGTGTGTTTGGCGCAAGGCCAACACTGAGCATCACTAAAAGAATGCCATACCCACAGTGAAGCATGGTGGAGGCAATATTATGCTCTGGAGCCATTTTTCTGAAAGGTAAAGGGAATTATGAATAGTTCCAAACATATGTCCATTTTGGCACAAAACCTCCAGGCTTTTGCTAATAGGATGAAGATGAAGAGGAATTTCACCTTTCAGCATGTCAATGATCCAAATAAACTAAAGAATGGCTTCATCAGAAGAAGATCAAGGTTTTGGAATGGTCCAGCCAGAACCCAGACCTGAATCCAATTGAAGATCTGTGGGATGACCTGAAGAGGGCGCTGCACACGAGATGCCCTCCCAATCTGACAGATTGGAGCGCTTTTGCAAGGAAGAGTGGGCATAAATTGCCAAGTCAAGATGTGCCATGCTGATAGACATCTACCTAAAAAGACTGAATGCTGTCATACAATCAAAGAGTGCATAAACAAAGTATTACCTTTAGGCCGCCTGCAGACGAGCAGGTCGGATCCGGCGGCGAGAATTCTCGCCGCGGGACCCGACCCGAGCGCCTGCAGAGACGAGCGCGTACTCACCCGCGCCCGGCGGCCCGGCTCTTTCATGTGCCGGCTGCCGGCCAGCCGGCGCATGCGCAGACCGGAGCCGGCGGCCGGGTGAGTGACATATCTGTGCGAGGCTCTGCGAGCCCCGCACAAAAATAGGACACGCCGCATAGGAGTGCGTATTGTAATGCACTCCTATGCAGGCTTTTAGTGGTGGAAATCCCGCGGGAAATCCCGCCGCGGGATTTCCGCCCATGTGCAGGCGGCCTTAGGGTGTGTATATTCATGCTATCACATTATTTTGTATTGCACCATTGTATAGGTGCAATAACAGCACATATTAGCAAAAATGTAGCTACTGTTCACAAATTGATAGAGAAGAATGATATGTGCAGTGACAGGCAGTAGCGAATGCAGTTGGCAGGAAACAGCAACAATGTTTTCTGTCTTTCATCTCTGCTGTTGTTCTTTTTTATCAGAGCCTGACAGGGATATTTATTTTCTAGCTAGCCCAGATTTTATGTATTTGAATATAAATGAGTGTTTTAAATTGTTCAATCAGGCAGAACATTAGTTTAATTATAGGAATGAATTCCCAATATAATTTTGTGTGGCTTACGGTAGTACAAAGTATTCAGCCCTTATGCGATCAGTGTTACTGCACTATATAAATTAATTAGAGGTTATGAAGAATTGTATCATCACTATTATTATTTTCATGATTATTATCTTTAGTAGTAGCAGTCATAGCATTATGTATATTTACATGGGTTTGCATTTTGCTCTGTTCACATATCTGATAGGATCCTCCACCCAGGATTTTCATCAGAAATGATGGAAAAAATAGTGCAGCACGCTGTATTATTTTTCCAGTAAAATGACAGACCCATGACACATACCCACGAGAGCCCATTATAGCCCATGGGTTCTTACAGGTGCCACTGGTGTCTGTTATTTGATGGATCTGGCACGCCATTATTTTCATTTTTCTATTCCATGCCAAAACAGAAAAATGGAAAATGTTAATAAAAGTGTGAACAGAGCCTTAACAACTAAGTTTGCAATGCTTTCCCGAAAAGGCAATTTTGCCCTGGTCATGAAACTATTAACACTCGTTGATCCTGTAAGCAAGCATAGACTGGCCCACAAGGGAACATATCAGGGGCATAGCTGGGGAAGGGGGGTGCAGGAGGGGTATTTGCCTCAGATTTAATGAGGAGAGGGAGCATCATATCCACCTACAGGCAAAGAAGGCAATCAGCTGCTTACTACAGGAAAGCAGTGGAAAAGATACTGTTAGGGACAGTGAGTGTCGACCCACTGTGCCAACTAACCGATTTGGCTTTTGGCTAAAACTAGGGGTATTATCCTGAAGGTTCCCCAGTATTCACCCTTTTATCTCTGTACAGGAATCTTGCTTTTGCTGCAGTAAACCAATGACGGGGCAGGCGGAGTACAGATGTAATCCAGGTAAAGTTCAAGTATCAAGGCAAACGCAGCAGTCAGAAGCTGGAGACCTTTGCTAGGTTGTAGTAGAAATGATGATTAATCAGTGTAAAATGTCTATTGATTTGCATAAACTAGATATATTACAAAGCTGTAGTGATTTGACTCTGTAGAGGCTGATAGCGGCATTGTTTCATTATGGTAATTGCTGAACAATGGCATGGTGAAAGATGTCTGCTATAACATTGGTCCAATGTAAAGTTCCAATGCAGCCTTTCTAGGGTTAAATTACATAGGTATGCAGTGAAACTGAAAGTATATCTTGGGCGTCTCTCTGGCTCTACCCCCCTCTCCTCAACTTCTGAGACAAAGGAACTGGTCTTTGGCAGACCTCATGTTGAGGGGACAAAGGCTACTTTGTACACGAGGCCTGAGGAGGTGGGGAGGGGAGATTCTATATAGCTCAACTAATAACAATAAATATATATTACGTATGTCATATGCTATATGCCCATAAAGGGCAGGTATTATGTGCTTTATAAATTAGGGCTCTGGGATTGTAACTCCCCAGAGCTGATTGAGATCCAAGACTGATAACTTGTGACAAATTGCCTTTCTTTCATTGCGTGTGCACGTCATAATATATAATTAGGAAGCTAAAGAATACCTCACACCCTGCTGGAGAAATTCGGATCCAGAACAAGGTGATTGAGACAAACTCACACCAATACTTGGGCAAGGAGGAGGATCCTCAGCTCAGATAAATAGGAGAGCAATCGATTATTACCCTGTAGCTGGGCTGAGAGCACTAGGGAGGATTAACTCCTGCAGTGCTGATGGAATGTACCCAGCTATGAGCCCATTCATACAGGGGGGGCAGAGTGATGCCCACGTCTGCCCGCGGCAGTAAGAGGGCCGCAGACATGGGTAGCCAGACTAACAGATACATTTACAGCTAAAGCACCTTTGAAGACCTTTGATGGGATGATCAGGTGAGCAGTCAAATGTATAGGAGAGCTGTTGCAGAATTTGTGTGACCTTTGATGATGTCATGAGTATGTGATTAGTCACATGAGTAGGAAGAGTCATACTTCAGAACGGCAGTAAGAGGGCCGCAGACATGGGTAGCCAGACTAACAGATACATTTACAGCTAAAGCACCTTTGAAGACCTTTGATGGGATGATCAGGTGAGCAGTCAAATGTATAGGAGAGCTGTTGCAGAATTTGTGTGACCTTTGATGATGTCATGAGTATGTGATTAGTCACATGAGTAGGAAGAGTCATACTTCAGGCTCTGCTCATGTAGGGATGCAGTAAAATTATTGCTTTATTCTCCTATCAAACAGAAATAACAGCTATTTCTGTGCGATGGGAGAATAAAACAATAATTTTACTGCATCCCTACATGCTTCCGGTCCAATACTTTACGTATACTGGATTTCTATGGAGCTGAAGGTTTGAGGCTTCCTGACTGGCTATTGCCTATGGTGGCCTGACCCGGTTTGGGATGATATTGGTGCTGCTGATACAACTTGTATTTTTCACTTCAGGCTCTGCTGTCAGGGGAGTTTCTTGCAGTTTTTCTACAGTGTAGAGAAATGTAGATCCTAATAAGCAGGTGAGAGATGTCTAACACTGTGTGGGGGTATGAAGGAGGATGCTATCACTATGGAGGGGTACATAGGAGGACACCATCACTGTGGAGGGCACATAGGAGGACACCATCACTGTGGAGGGCACATAGGAGGACACCATCACTGTGGAGGGCACATAGGAGGACACTATAACTATGGAGGGCACATAGGAATTGAGAATCCACATTGTAGTGTATATGGTATGGCTTTATTCTGCACATGTGCGGAAGAAAAATAAACAACATGCTACTTCTTAAGACAGATTCAGCGTTGGAAAATTGTTAAATCCACATATGGATTTGCAAATTTAACAAATGAAAACCAATGTCAGAGGTCTGTAGACAATGATGCGGATGTTTGATGTGCATTTTAAATTTAAATTTAGCCCATATGAACAGCCTAAGAGACCCAGTGATGCAGAGGAAAGTTACAGATGAAATGTCATCAGCAGCCATGAAAAGACATTGCAGAGAGCAGAGAGGAGCCCCAAACTGAATTTTTGCACCAGGGCCTGTGAGCCTTTAGCTACATCTCTGGGCTTACAGTAAGTCCACAGAGCAGCAAGGTCACAGTACAGACAAGAACTGTGCTGAGATACTATTTGGCATGGTTTCAAATTGATTGCTAAATGGCTTCACAATTTTCCAGGTAAACAGCAGCTTTACCTGCAAAACTACCCAGCCAATAACAATCAATTTACAAAGCATGCCAACATGCTGCTCAGTGCATAATTCAGCTGCTTGAAAGACATACTGTGGGGCACTACCCTCAAATGTTCAGATACAGACTCCATAATGTAAAAACAAAATAATTAAAAGAAAGTTACATTACATTAATTCATTAAATGGACAGGTGAAAACTGTACCTTTGTCCCAGTTGCAGGAAAACCTAGCTACACTTATGAACAGGTGAATCCCGCAATGAGCCCTCAGCCAGGAGTATACAGAAAGTGCATACACCAGGCTTATTAACAATAATTAACATCACACTTGTCCAAAGGGCAAGCAACACCTGGGTTGAATACCCTCATTAAAATGGAACTTTTATTAAACTAAATTAAAATACTAAGATGACATAGGATTTAAAAATACAAACACCTGCCTAGCAAACCAAGGAGCGCTAAGCCACTTGCAATATAGATCATTCAATGTTGCTGCAATATACTGTATGCTCTGTGTCACGTTGTGCTCCTGGGACCTTTAGTTCTGTTGGTTTCCAGGAGTACACTTTCAGAGGTGTGGGATGATTGAGCTGGTTGGGTGTGTATTGCTCCAGTTGGCCAATCACCAACGTCTTCTGCACATAAATACCAGCCACTCCTACTACAGGGTGCTGGTCATTTATTCATGATCTCATTCCCTCTCAGAACTCTGGTGCTTGGAGTCATGCATGTTCTACTTGGGTGTTAGCTGCATGCATGAGGCTCTTGTCTGTTTGTTGGTGTGAACAGTGATGTGTTAAGGCTCTGTTTATAGGTGTTCAGTGTTAGGTGTGAACTGTCTTGTTCAGTTTGTGTATTGTATTTCCCTTGTCTTATGTTCCTGCCTCTTATCATCTAGGGTGAGGAAGTCCTTAGGTTCCAGTGTGGGGCCATCCCTATTGCCCTGCTTGTGGGCAGGACTCAATTTTTGGGGTTTGGTTGCCTGTTAGAGTAGGGATTCACAAGACAATGAGGACCCTTGGTGTGGGCTTCTGAGCTTGCAAATTCTGGGCAAAATACAACCAATACCTCGTATGTACTATCTTATTATATTTTTCCGTCTGTCAGAGTGTTGTGGTACATGGGTAACTATTTTGGCATCTGTTGCCTGTTGTTGTTTTTGATTGGTAAAGGGTTAGTACAGTACCTTTATAGATGGAGCCCAATTTAATTGTAGTTGATTAATCGTGTGTCATGAGATCTATGACATTTATCTAGAAGGTGTACACAAGGCTGCTCGTGGTGGGTGTTACCCTGTCCCAATAGACATCCAAATAGAGCTAGAACAAGGAGAGATACTGGGAGAACTCAGGGTAAGCAAGAAGAGAGCAACAATTAGACACCATAAGAGGGGTGGATGGCTCAGGAACAGAGGATAACTTCCATTCATGGTGGATGGTTAAAGTAGGGATGTGATTCTCAGTACTGAAGAAAATAGGTATTTATTAAATCACAGATAGTACAAGGTACATCGCGTTTCGGAGTGGTGACTCCTTTTTCAAGCACAACTATATGAATGTGGCGGTGTTAAAAAAACATATACATTATGCGTGATATAAGGTGTATACAGGTAGCACAAGAAATGAAAAAAATTAAAAATACAAAAAGAAATTCATCATCAAATACAGAGATTTTTTTCTTAAAATAATATTAAAGGGTTATTAAAGGATCTTTTTCTAAAAGATGTATCTACTTTTAAGATTATTTCACATGATTATAGTAATCATGGTATTTTCCGTCATAAATAGATATGATACATATGATAAATGAAACAAACAATAAGATTTTATATGTAAATATAAGCGCATAGTCAAATTAGTTACTAAAAAATACTAAAATAGTTACTAAAAATCAATGACAAGTATGGGTTAATATCTCATTCGCAGTGTAGACAAATAATTTTTATTAATCACAATAGTTAAAAACGCAGGGCACATAGGAGAAAACCCATGCCTCTATTTTAATATAGAAGGGGGCAGAGATAGTGAATTAGATGCCAATGAAATAACGTATAAGGACTTCATAGGTCATACTTTTCCTATCGGGCTCTAGGTGTAATCCTTAGATTCACTTCATTAGTTTTAATATTCTTAGGGTTACGTTCAACGCGTTTCCCTACAGTATCAAGTAGTTCATCAGGAACCACCCTAGCCCTAACGGGGAGAAAAATCTCCCGTAGTGTTCTAGTCCCTTATAGATTAGGATATCGATTGTTGATAGAGAATCTGGTCCAATTATAGAGGCAAATATCCGGGCCTGGTTAGATTGGAATGAAGCACAGGGCAATACTGGTGTCACTGCTATGCATAGATAAGCATAAGCAGTGAGAACCCCGTTAAGTAGGTGTGTGGATGCTTCTTATCCACTAACCTTGCCTGAGGACATTCTAATGCTTCTCATGCAGAAACAGAGGAGATGGTATCTCTGTTCCTGCTGCTGTTGGCTGATCAGGGTCTAGATAGCCTTTTGTTTCCCTCTAGACCAAGCTAAGCAAAACTCCCTTTTCCCTAATAATACTATGTCCCTTCTTAGGGATAGGTGGTTGCATGCCAGAGCTTATATAAAACTGCCTCAAAGATAGAGTAGCACAAATCAAATGAAATAAAGATGAAGCAGAATAAATATAAAGCTTGGTGGATGGTCGGTTGCAGGTGTCTGCGGGTCTATGCTCCTGACCCTGCTTAAATAGGATAAAAAACCCACCTAGGGGTGGAAATATGAGTGGCTTGGGTTAATTAGAATTCGAGGAGGGCATTGTCTATCAATTAGCCAAAATACTTGCTACCAACATCAGTTCTATATCAGTTTTACATAAGACAGAGAAGTGGGTAAAGGTATCAGCTTATGGTGCATGATGGGCTACAGTTTCATACAGTCTGAGCCGCTGTAATCGCTCACCGCAAAGAGGGTAGTGCAGTTCTGCCTTGACGCAACCACAATGCTAATTTTCTGCCGTACACCACTTGTATACAAGGCAAGTCAGCTGTTACATGTACAGCTGCCTGGACATTACTCAAATTGACCTTTTTTATTGACTAGAACTGGGGCTTAAGTTTGGAGCAGAACCCATATTTCAATCATACTCAAAAATAAAAAAAAATAACACTCTGCATCCCCAAAAATACTGAAAAATCATGCTAGGGCTTATTTTCAGGGTGCATCTTATTTTCAGGGAAATGGGGCATGTTTGCAGGGAAGCCGTTAGTGACGTGGCTTCTATCCTCAGCCATATTCTAAACCCAAGTTTAGGGGACATTAATCTTCAGTACATATTACAAACAGGGCAGTTTGCCCCCTTTATTGTACAGTTCTACGTAACTACTGGGAACCCATGATCTGCACAATCCTGCTTCACATAACGGTAGAATTAGATATAGTGAGCTGTACTTAGATTTATGTTATGCTTGTGTATTCACCTGAGAATACAATTCTGCATCAATGTGTAACAATGGCTCAGAATTTGATGCTAGATGTGATCAGAATTGAACTAATCCCGCTGAAGGTCTATGAGACCAGAATAAACGATGCCAAACTCGCAATTACAGGAAGCAGTTAAACAACATATTCTCATTTAGTCCAGCTGGATTCACCAAATTCAGCCTGAAAATCCAGACTGTTTTCTTCTGGAAAAGCCGCTGTTCAATGTCTCCTTTGCAGATATCCGTTCGCATCACTTCTATACCTTGAAACTTAATAGCCTCCGAATCCCCATTGTGTTTGTACCAGATATGGTTTGCAAGTGGTGTATTTTCCCGTCTTCGTATATTGCCAATATGGCCCAGTATTCTATGTCTAAACCGTTGACGTGTTTTTCCTACATAATCTAGTGGGCAGGAGCAGGTTGTGAGGTATACTATGTTGAGTGGTGGAAGTACTTAGCATCATGGACAAAGTAATTATGGGTAATTACGAATGATAGAAGTTCACTTACAAACTTGTGTTCAAGGAAATGTATGCCCCTCTGGGCCAAATAGAAACCCACTGCCTCGATACCTCCTTTGTGTGGAATCGCGTAGTAAAGAGCCTCTACATCCAACGTGGCTAAAAAAGTGTCTTCTCCGATAGTGATGCCCTCCAGTTGTCTTAGAGCGTCCATGGTGTTTCTGATATAAGACAACAGTGTGGTCACAAAAGGTCTTAAAATTTTGTCGATGTTAATACTCACATTCTGCGTCAGCCTATCGATCCCTGATATTATGGGATGTCCTTTAAGGGGGATTGTCCCTTTATGGACTTTGGGGAGGGCATAAAAGGTATCCACTTTTGGAAATTTAGGAAGCATAAACTTCATCTTGGCCTCACTATGCATCCCTTGTCCAGCCCACTTTGTAACACCTGTCTTATTTCTTGAAGAAAGGACATAGTTGGATCTTCTCTCAGAATAGAATAGGTATCTTTGTCGTTCAAAAGTGATATGCACATATGAATATAATGTCCCCTATCCTGGACCACCACATTACCGCCCTTGTTGGAGGGCTTGAAACTGAAACACCTATTTGACTCTAGGGCTTTCAATGAAGTCATGTAACCCTGCATCAAATTGTATGGTCTATAATTTTGAATTTTCATTTTTTTTGAGATCTTTGAGGACAAGGCGTTCAAATATATCTAATTCTGGGCAGTTCATTGATGGAGGATTAGAAGTGCAAGGAGGTTTAAGGTCCGTGAATGGGCCTGAACCTATGGGTCTAGTAGATTCGTCTTCCAGGCTCTGTAAGATCCGCAGACCTACTATGTCGCTAGGGGAGAGATCCAGATCATGTGCAGTAGCTCTGTCTCGAATGGCAAAGTATTTGCTCCACCTAAGCTAGTGTACAAAGAGGGAGATTTCCTTCATCCAGACGAATGGACCATAGCGGGTCGTCGGAATGAAGGACAGCCCCCTCTCCGGCATGCTGATCTCCCCCTTCTTCAAAGTATAGTTTGACAGATTTATGATACGCATATTATTGTCCGTGACTTCTGAGTATGGCTCTATCAATTCTGAATTCTCATTTGTTCCTATATTGAGGAGAGGTTCTCCATGTCCCCTCAAAAATAGTGGGAAATTGGTTGTCTTAGGAATCCCTCCTCAGTAGCTCGTCGACCCAGACCTCAAAAATGATTCTGCTGGCGGCCTCGGCCATGACGAGATGGAAAAGGGGGCCTATCACGTCTGAAGGATTCACTTTATGATAGTTCACATTTAGACAAGCTTATTTCTGTATCAGAACGATTAGTGTGTTCCCCATAAGCCTTGTTTTCTCGGAAGACATGCATATCACGAACGAACTGTGCGTGCTTTCTTTTGTATGTGCCATATAATTATTGATGTTGTCCTGAAGATTTTTTTCCTGGCGGGAGAACGCAGGGTCTGCAGAAAATACCTTAGTTTGTTCTATCAAGGTTTATAGTGCTTTTTGATTATGAAGCAGGGTAGCCTTTTCCTCTTCAATTAGGAGGTGAACGAAACGTAATGAGGCCTCTGTGGACTCAGACTCCCACTTCTTCATAAACTCAGAGTACTACACCTGGTTGGAGGGAGAATTGGGTTGCGAAGACCACGAGGAATAATTTTGTGTTCTTCATATTTCTGCAGACCCTGAATCTCCCACCAGCATCTTGCGTACTCTCTTCATTGCTGCCAGTTTTTTAAAGCCGCCATGAATATTGGTACTCTGGGATTGAGCCTGAAAGTCGCCTTCTGAAAAAACTGAACTGCCTTCAGTTAGCCACTTGTTGGTATTAAGGTTTTGCGATAAGAAGCCTAGGTGTTGCTATTGTTGTGTGTTTCTGAGTCATAATTGTGTTTTTGTGTTGGGTCCCTACCCCCTTCTATATTAAAATAGGGGTACGGGTTCTCTCCTATGTGCCCTGTGTTTTTAACTATTGTGATTAATGAAAATTATTTTAAATTGTCTACACTGTGTTAAGGGCTTTGATATAATATGTTGATTTCTCTGCCTCAGTGAAATAATGGGTTAATATCTCATGGATTTAAAAGATAAAAACATCAAATAGAAGCTTAAGGATCAAAAGGAGGTCACCATAAAGATGTCAAAATCTGCAATAGGTATCCAAAGTAAGCACAAGGACTCACTAGGGATATGTCATCACCCTGTTAAAAAGGTATGTCATATGGGGTAAAAGAATATGTGCAAAATAGTTCTTTTTGGAAATGGCTAAACAGGGAGGAGATGTGAGGCGCTAGCAGCGCTGAAAGCGCTAATGGTGCTCATCAGACCGTGGCTCAGATACTGTGTAGTGGTGAGTGTCTGCATAGCTTATTTATAATGAGGGAAGATGGCGCTGGGACGCCGGAGGATGCCGGAGTATCGCAAGAGGGAAGCAATATGACGTCACCGGAAGTGACGACCCATGCATTCCACTTCAGGACGGATGCATTGTACAAGCTTTACACACTTTGTATGTAACAGAAAGTGTGGATAAAGGGATGTTGGCAGTGGAGCACTGAAAATTACTGCTATGAAATTCAGAGAGGAGATTTCCTTGGTCCTATGGCTGATAATTAGTGTTGAACAAGGTTAATGAGGGGAACCATTATAATAAAAAAATACAATACATAATAAATACATAAATAATGGAATAAATATAAAGTGAACATAGTTCTGTACTGGTCCATATAAAAAGAATTTGTAGCAATGCAAATTGACAAAATGTGTGTAGTGATGGATTGAGCTTCCATAAATAAATAGATATGTCCAGCGGCTGAAGATGAGTAAAGAAGAATGCAGTTACTGGAGCAGCAGGAGACCAGAGAGTGCGGCCGCCGGGAGAGAGGTCCTAACGTTGAGACTGCAGGTGATGTCATCGGAGCTGGAGAGGAACTGCTGAGGAGCTGCTGACAGGAGCGGCTAAGTATATTTCGTGTGTCTAAGTGTGTCTCTGTGAGTCTATGTGTGCCTAGTGTGTTGAAGTGTGTGTCTGTGGGTATAAGTGTGTGTCTGTGACTAAGTGAGGGGGTGTGTGAGTGTGTAAGTGGAGAAAAACTATAAGCGTCTGTGTGTAACATGTAAGTGAAGCAGAATTGGGTGATTGAGTGAGAGCAAGTAGTTATTGTGTGTAAGCGTTTATAGAAAAAAAGAAGTGTTAGCAGTTGCGGATGGGCGGAGGAGTGTTTTGAGTGATCTAGTCTATATTAACTACTTCCAGAAGTAAATTGTGGATCCCCATCAGGATGAGCTCCATGTCTGACAATGAAGGGCCCTCAAAAATGATTTCAGGGATCTAGGATCCAAGCTTAGGGCGAGGACCTCCAGGGTAGTTTTCTCGAAAATACTACCTGCACCAAAAGCCACACTAGAAAGGCAGCAGGATCTTAGGGAGGTAAACAAGTGGCTCTGGAGTTGGTGTAAGAAGGAGGGGTTTGGGTTCATGGAGAACTGGCCTGAGTTTGCTGTCGGCTACAGGCTCTACCATAGGGATGGGCTGCATCTTAATGGGGAGGGTGCAGCTGTGCTTGGGGAGAAGATGGCTAGAAGGCTGGGGGAGTGTTTAAACTAGGGACTAGGGGGAAGGGCAAAAAGAGAAACAGGGGTGTAGACAGTGTAGACACTGACCTGGGGCCAAGTAATGGAAATGTGGGTCGAGCAGGGGATGGGGTTAGTACAGTTAGAACTGACAGTACAGCCAATAGTATTATTAATAGCACAATGAATTTAAAGAGCAAAAACAACTGTATAAATTGTATGGCAATGAATGCAAGAAGTCTGATCGACAAAGTGGGTGAGCTTGAAGCGAGAATGACTGATAAAAATTACGATACAGATGGAAACATGGCTTGATGATAAGTGCAATTGGGTGGTGAATTTTCAGGATTACAATCTCTTCAGAAGAGACCGTGGGGAAAAGAAAGGGGGAGGGGTATGTCTGTATGTTAAATCCTACTTAATGCTGAGGCTACGGGAGGATATAGGGGCAAGAGATGAGCACACAGAATCTCTGTGGGTAGAAATAAAGGAAGATAAAAATAACAAAATACTGATAGGGGTTTTCTATAGGCCACCAAAAGCAACAGAAGAAACTGAAATCTTATTATTAAGGCAAATAGAAGAGATGTCAAACCGCAATTAAGTAATTATTATTGGGGACTTTAATGATCTGGATGTAATATGGGAAAATGAAACCTGCAAATCTCACAAGGGCGATAAGTTCTTGAGAACAATTAAAGATAACTACCTTACCCAACTTGTGCGGGAGCCAACTAGATGAAGAGCCACTCTCGACTTAGTATTAACCAACAAACCGGACCGAATAATGGGGGTGCAGGTTGAGGGGCACTTGGGGAACAGTGACCACAATATAATCAACTTCCAGCTGTCATTCAATAAGAAGCTTTATCAGGGAGAGACGAATAAACTAAACTTTAGTGAAGCAAAATTTGATCAGCTCAGAACTACTAACAGTAACATTAATTGGGACAACATCCTCAAAAATATCAGTACAGAGGACAAATGGGAAAAGTTTAAAAACATCCTAATCACCTCATATGAGCAGTTCATACTCTTTAAAAATAAAAGAACTACAAGTAGAAGGAAACCAATGTGGCTCGACAACACTGTAAGTGGGGCAATAAACGAAAAAAATAAAGCGTTTAAACTACTAAAACAAGAAGGCAGCGAAGAAGCACTAAAATCTTACAGGGAAAAAACAAAATATGTAAAGGAAAGATCAAAATTGCTAAGGAGGAGGCAAAAAGACTGATCGCCAAAGAGAGCAAAAACAACCCTAAACTATTCTTCAATTATATTAACAGGAAAAGGATTTGCACTGAGAGTACTGGACCTTTAACAAATAATGCAGGAGAAATCATAGAAGACGATGGGGGAAAGGCAAACCTATTAAATAGTTTCTTTTCAAGTGTATTCACGAACGAAAAGGAAATGTCACTCGAGATGCAGGGGAATAAAATGAACTCCCTGCTAAATATTGCATACCTAACACAGGAAGAAGTATAGATCCAGTTAAAGAGGATTAAAATTGATAAATCGCCAGGCCCAGATAGAATACATCCAAGGGTTCTAAAGGAGCTAAGTGATGTGATAGCTAGACCACTATTTCTTATATTTATGGACACTTATGGGACTGGGGTTGTACCATTGGATTGGTGCATTGCCAATGTGGTTCCAATATACAAAAAGGGGTCCAAAAGAGAGCCTGGTAACTAAAGGCCAGTAAGTCCTACTTTAATAACTGGAAAATTATTTGAGGGGTTTCTGAGAGACACCATCCTAGAATACCTCAAGGAGAACAACAGTATAACCCCTCATAAGCATGGGTTCATAAGGGGTCGATCATGTCAGACCAATCTGATCAGCTTCTACGATGAAGTAAGCTCTAGGCTGGACCTGGGAGAGTCTGTTGATCTTGTATATCTGGATTTCTCTAAAGCATTTGACACGATGCCACATAATAGGCTGATATATAAAATGAGACAGCTCGGTCTGGGCGAAAACGTGTGTATCTGGGTAAAGAGAGAGATAGAAAACAAGGTGGTAATAAATGGCCCGTACTCTGATTGGGCCACCGTTGCTAGCGGGGTGCCACAGGGTTCAGTATTAGGCCCCGTTCTGTTCAATATATTTATCAATGACCTGATAGAGGGACTGCACAGTAAAATATCAATATTTGCAGATCATACAAAATTATGGAAGATAATTAATACAACGGAGGACAATGTACGGCTACAAAAGGACCTACCTAAGCTGGGGCCCCCGGCAGAAAAATGGCAAATCAAGTTCAATGTTGATAAATGTAAGGTTATGTACATGGGCAAGATAAATGGATATCACCAATATACACTAAATGGGATACAGTGAGGGAAAAGTGATATGGAAAAAGACCTGGGGGTACTAGTGGATTGTAGATTTAACTGGTGCAACCAATGCCAGTCATCTGCTGCAAAAGCAAATAAAGTCTTAGGGTACATTAAAAGAGGCATAGGGGAGAGGAACAAGAACATTATTCTTCCACTATATAAGGCACTAATCACGCCCCACATGGAATACTGTGTATAGTTCTGGACACCGGTGCTCAGGAAAGATGTTGCAGTGCTTGAGGGGGTTCAAAGAATGGCAACTAAATTAATAAATGGAATGAGAGGACTGGAATGCCCAGAGAGGCTATCAAAATTAGGAGCAAATAGTAAATTGGCCCACCTTGCATTATGTGCTGCAGCTCTGTTCCTGTCGGCAGGTATACTCACACGCCTTCACATTGCCATCCGGCTGCTTTGGCTTTGGTTAAACACATAAATTCCATATACAGGAGTCCGGCTTTTGTGAGATAGTTCCTGTTTTTATTCAAATAAACTTGTGCTCATGACAAACAGACAGAGTACGCGTTTCGGTTCACATAGAACCTTGCTCACCTTCTCACAAAAGCCGGACTCCTGTATATGGAATTTATGTGTTTATCAAAATTAGGATTATTCACCCTGGAAAAAAAAGACAGTTAAGGGGCGATCAAATAACTATGTATAAATACGTTATGGGACAATACAAGGATCTCTCCCATGATCTGTTTATAGCCAGGACTGCGACAGTAATAAGAGGGCATCTGCTACGTCTAGAAGAAAGCAAGCTTCATCACCAACATAGAAGGGGGTTCTTTACTGTAAGAGCAGGGAGACTGTGGAACTCTCTGCCTGAGAACGTGGTGATAGCAAAATGCATTGAGGAGTTTAAGAGGGGACTAGATGTCTTTCTATATTACAAGATATAGACATTAGGTGACCAGCGGTTTTTTTTTTCCAGGTCTTACATTTAGGTAGGAACTATCAAAGGTTAATGCAGGATTTATTCTGACTGCCATTATGGAGCCGGGAAGGAATTTTTCCCCGGAATGGGCTAATTGGCTTCTGCCTTTTGTTTTTTTTTGCCTTCCTCTTGATCAACAAGGGGATTGAAACAGGCTGAACTAGATCAACACTGTCTTCATTCAGCCTAACCTACTATGTTACTATGTTACATACTGCGGTAATAAGTACATTTGTGAGGTAAAGATTAGATTTTTTCTAAAACTTCATTTAGGCTCCCAGGTTTGAGGATCCCTAGACAAAAGATCCAATACATTTCTTTACTCTTAAGGTTTTAAAAAATGACCTTGCGTTATTTTTTTCTATACGCAACAGACTGTCTTCATTATTATGAGTGTTGCAAAAATGCTTGGATACACTATGTGATTGGTACCCTTTCTTAATATTTGACCTGTGTAGGTTGGCTCTAACACAAAGGGTATTTGTGGTGCGCCCTATGTATTTGAGGCCGCAGGGGCACTCTATTAAATATATTACATATGATGTCCCACAGTTTAGGAATTGTTTGAACTGGAATTTCCTCCCTCCTCCAAGCTCGATTTCCTTCTTCCCATGCTGAATATTGTTACAGCACCATTTGGACCTTTATGAAATATAATTTTTGGTTTCTCCGTTTTTTCATTCACCAGGAACGGATCCCCTTTGAGAATACTCCAGTGTTTATTTATGATTTCTTTCATGTTTTTTGCTGGGAGCTTTACTGGGTAGTGGTGAGGTTTCTTGAATCAAAAGGTTTCTCTTTTATTTTTTGCAGAGCAGTTTCTCTAGGTTGTGCTAGAGCCTCCTGGTATGTGGATCTGATCAAAGTTTTGGGATACCCTTTATCTTCAAAATGACTGATGATGATTTTCAATCGTTCTTTGAAGTCTTCTGTTTTCGTATAATTTCTTAGAATTCTTAGACATTGTCCATAGGAAATGTTGGTTTTCCATTCCCTAGCATGGCAGCTCTTGAAGTTCAAGGAGCTATTAGAGTCTACATTTTTGAAAAAGGTTTTAGTCAAAATTGACTTGTTTTCAATGAATATTTAAAGATAAAAAAAATAATACTCTCTCTGCTTGAGGTTCCAGTAAACTCCTACTCCCATGTGTTTATGCTGGGAATTCGGGAAAAAGAGGGGAGTTCTTCTTCACTCCCATCCCAGATTATAAGGATGTCATCTATGAACCTGCAATGGAATAATATATTGGTTTGCATAACAGGGGGTAAATTTAGCCCCCATGGCCGTTCCTCTTGTTTGGAGGTAGCATTGTTTGTTGTAGGTGGAATAGTTGTTATATAATGCGAAGTCAACCGCTTTAAGGATAAATAATTTCTGTTGATAGGGCATTAGATGGTCTGTGTCTAAAAAACACTGTGTCACATCTATCCCTTGTTGGTAATATACACTGAAAGTCGGCTAGTGATGGACTCAATCCCCGAGATGATGGGTCGACCTGAGGGGTGGGAAATATTTTTATGATAAATAATGCGTTTCTTTGATAAATTGGATTTTTACAAATGCAGTTATACCAAATTATTTATTTTTTATTATAAATATGGGAAAAGGTTTTTTTTAAAACTTTTATTACCTTTTTTAATTATTAATAAAGCTTTTTTTAAACTCATTTTTACATTTTTATATTAGTTCCCATAAGGGACTTGAACTTGTGATTGTTGGATCACATGCAGTATAATGTAATACTATAGTAATAATATAGTATTACAATATTTTGTGATCTGACAGATGTCTATCAAGCCATGCCACAGGCATGGCTTCAGAGGCAATTTGTAATGGCAGCCCTGGGGGCATTCATAAAATAAAAATCTTGTTATTTGTATAGCACCAACTTTTTCTGCAGTATTTTCAGGTAATTTATTTATCACCCCCACCAAGCTGGGTACTCATTTTACCGAACTCAGAAGAATGGGAGGCTGAGTCAACCTTGAGCTACCTGAACCATGAGTCAATGGCTACATGAACCATGCGGAGATTGAACTTGCAATCTGCAGGTTGTGCGCGAGAGCTTAAGACTGCATTTCTGCTGTCTTAACACTCTGTGCCACACAATCTCATCGGAGAAGGGCTATTCAGGACCTTTGAACTTCGTTTAACAGTGGTATTTAAAGGGTTAATAGTCATGATCAGCATGAGTCAAAGACAGCCAGCACCTGCATTGTATGGAGCTGGATTGACCCCAATCCTGCTCCATACAAACTCCCCCTCCATGATGTATAGTTAAGGGGTAGAGATGAGCGAACGTACTTGTCCGAGCTTGATACTCGTTCGAGTATTAGCGTGTTCGAGATGCTCGTTACTCGAGACGAGTACCACGCGATGTTCGAGTTACTTTCACTTTCATCTCTGAGACGTTAGCGCGCTTTTCTGGCCAATAGAAAGACAGGGAAGGCATTACAACTTCCCCCTGCGACGTTCAAGCCCTATACCACCCCCCTGCAGTGAGTGGCTGGCGAGATCAGGTGTCACCAGAGTATATAAATCGGCCCCTCCCGCGGCTCGCCACAGATTCAGTCTGACATAGTTCAGGGACAGTGCTGCTGGTGCCGGAGCTGCTATAGGGAGAGCATTAGGAGTTATTTTAGGCTTCAAGAACCCCAACAGTCCTTCTTAGGGCCACATCTAACCGTGTGCAGTAGTGTGGAGGCTGCTTTTTGCAGTGTTGCACATTGCGTCCAGCAGTAATTTTACATTGTCCAGGGCCAGTAGTGGTGAGGCAGGGACAGAAGACATATTTAGTGTATATAGGCAGTGGGCCTTTCCAAAAACATTTGGGAAAAAAAATCTATTTGGACTGCCTGTGACCGTCCTCAGTGTACTGGGTCTCTGCTGTGGGTAGATGTCCTAATTCATACGCAGCCAGCTAAGTTTTACAGCAGGCTTGCGCAAAATTCTTTCCTGCCTCTGTGTTGCCTCTTACATCACCGCTGTATTCCTGTCCACAAGTGTACTGGGTCTCTGCTGGGGGTAGTTGTCCTAATTCATACGCAGCCAGCTAAGTGTTACAGCAGGCTTGCGCAAAATTCTTTCCTGCCTCTGTGTTGCCTCTTACATCACCGCTGTATTCCTGTCCACAAGTATACTGGGTCTCTGCTGGGGGTAGTTGTCCTAATTCATACGCAGCCAGCTAAGTGTTACAGCAGGCTTGTGCAAAATTCTTTCCTGCCTCTGTGTTGCCTCTTACATCACCGCTGTATTCCTGTCCACAAGTGTACTGGGTCTCTGCTGGGGGTAGTTGTCCTAATTCATACGCAGCCAGCTAAGTGTTACAGCAGGCTTGCGCAAAATTCTTTCCTGCCTCTGTGTTGCCTCTTACATCACCACTGTATTCCTGTCCACAAGTGTACTGGGTCTCTGCTGGGGGTAGTCTTCCTAATTCATACGCAGCCAGCTAAGTTTTACAGCAGGCTTGCGCAAAATTCTTTCCTGCCTCTGTGTTGCCTCTTACATCACTGCTGTATTCCTGTCCACAAGTGTACTGGGTTTCTGCTGGGGGTAGTTGTCCTAATTCATACGCAGCCAGCTAAGTGTTACAGCAGGCTTGCGCAAAATTCTTTCCTGCCTCTGTGTTGCCTCTTACATCACCGCTGTATTCCTGTCCACAAGTGTACTGGGTCTCTGCTGGGGGTAGTTGTCCTAATTCATACGCAGCCAGCTAAGTGTTACAGCAGGCTTGTGCAAAATTCTTTCCTGCCTCTGTGTTGCCTCTTTAATCACCGCTGTTTTCCTGTCCACAAGTGTACTGGGTCTCTGCTGGGGGTAGTTGTCCTAATTCATACGCAGCCAGCTAAGTGTTACAGCAGGCTTGCGCAAAATTCTTTCCTGCCTCTGTGTTGCCTCTTACATCACCACTGTATTCCTGTCCACAAGTGTACTGGGTCTCTGCTGGGGGTAGTTTTCCTAATTCATACGCAGCCAGCTAAGTTTTACAGCAGGCTTGCGCAAAATTCTTTCCTGCCTCTGTGTTGCCTCTTACATCACTGCTGTATTCCTGTCCACAAGTGTACTGGGTCTCTGCTGGGGGTAGTTGTCCTAATTCATACGCAGCCAGCTAAGTGTTACAGCAGGCTTGCACAAAATTCTTTCCTGCCTCTGTGTTGCCTCTTACATCACCGCTGTATTCCTGTCCACAAGTGTACTGGGTCTCTGCTGGGGGTAGTTGTCCTAATTCATACGCAGCCAGCTAAGTGTTACAGCAGGCTTGCGCAAAATTCTTTCCTGCCTCTGCTGTGCGTTCAGTAAGCGAAGTCAGCCTCCAACCACAGGCCAATAAGCGGCACATTTAATTACAGCGTTCTGTTTCTGCACTACTGGTAATACACCATGCTGAGGGGTAGGGGTAGGCCTAGAGGACGTGGACGCGGCCGGGGACGCGGAGGCCCAAGTCAGGGTGTGGGCACAGGCCGGGCTCCTGATCCTGGTGTATCGCAGCTGACTGCTGCGGGATTAGGAGAGAGGCACGTTTCTGGCGTCCCCACATTCATCTCACAATTAATGGGTCCACGCGGTAGACCTTTATTAGAAAATGAGCAGTGTGAGCAGGTCCTGTCGTGGATGGCAGAAAGTGCATCCAGCAATCTATCAACCACCCAGAGTTCTGCGCCGTCCACTGCTGCAACTCTGAATCCTCTGGCTGCTGCTCCTCCTTCCTTCCAGCCTCCTCACTCCATTACAATGACATTCTGAGGAGCAGGCAGACTCCCAGGAACTGTTCCCAGGCCCCTGCCCAGAATGGCCAGCAATGGTTCCTCTCCCACCGGAGGAGTTTGTCGTGACCGATGCCCAACCTTTGGAAAGTTCCCGGGGTCCGGGGGATGAGGCTGGGGACTTCCGGCAACTGTCTCAAGAGCTTTCAGTGGGTGAGGAGGACGATGACGATGAGACACAGTTGTCGATCACTCAGGTAGTAGTAATTGGAGTCAGTCCGAGGGAGGAGCGCACAGAGGATTCGGAGGAAGAGCAGCAGGACGATGAGGTGACTGACCCCACCTGATTTGCTACGCCTACAGAGGACAGGTCTTCAGAGGGGGAGGCAAGTGCAGCACCAGGGCAGGTTGGAAGAGGCAGTGCAGTGGCCAGGGGTAGAGGCAGGGCCAGACCGAATAATCCACCAACTGTTTCCCAAAGCGCCCCCTCGCGCCATGCCACCCTGCAGAGGCCGAGGTGCTCAAAGGTCTGGCAGTTTTTCACTGAGAGTGCAGACGACCGACGAACAGTGGTGTGCAACCTTTGTCGCGCCAAGATCAGCCGGGGAGCCACCACCACCAGCCTCACCACCACCAGCATGCGCAGACATAGGATGGCCAAGCACCCCACAAGGTGGGACGAAGGCCGTTCACCGCCTCCGGTTTGCACCGCTGCCTCTGCCCCTGTGCCCCAACCTGCCACTGAGATCCAACCTCCCTCTCAGGACACAGGCACTACCGTCTCCTGGCCTGCACCCACACCCTCACCTCCGCTGTGCTCGGCCCCATCCACCAATGTCTCTCAGCGCACCGTCCAGCCGTCGCTAGCGCAAGTGTTGGAGCGCAAGCGCAAGTACGCCGCCACACACCCGCACGCTCAAGCGTTAAACGTGCACATAGCCAAATTTATAAGCCTGGAGATGCTGCCGTATAGGGTTGTGGAAACGGAGGCTTTCAAAGGTATGATGGCGGCGGCGGCCCCGTGCTACTCAGTTCCCAGTCGCCACTACTTTTCCCGATGTGCCGTCCCAGCCCTGCACGACCACGTCTCCCGCAACATTGTACGCACCCTCACCAACGCGGTTACTGGCAAGGTCCACTTAACAACGGACACGTGGACAAGCACAGGCGGGCAGGGCCACTATATCTCCCTGACGGCACATTGGGTGAATTTAGTGGAGGCTGGGACAGAGTCAGAGCCTGGGACCGCTCACGTCCTACGCACCCCCAGAATTGCAGGCCCCAGCTCGGTGGTGGTATCTGCGGCGGTGTATGCTTCCTCCACTAAACCACCCTCCTCCTCCTCCTCCTCCTCCTACGCAACCTCTGTCTCGCAATCAAGATGTGTCAGCAGCAGCACGTCGCCAGCAGTCGGTGTCGCGCGGCGTGGCAGCACAGCGGTGGGCAAGCGTCAGCAGGCCGTGCTGAAACTACTCAGCTTAGGAGAGAAGAGGCACACGGCCCACGAACTGCTGCAGGGTCTGACAGAGCAGACTGACCGCTGGCTTGCGCCGCTGAGCCTCCAACCGGGCATGGTCCTGTGTAACAACGGCCGTAACCTGGTGGCGGCTCTGCAGCTCGGCAGCCTCACGCACGTGCCATGCCTGGCCCACGTCTTTAATTTGGTGGTTCAACGCTTTCTGAAAAGCTACCCACGCTTGTCAGACCTGCTCGGAAAGGTGCGCCGGCTCTGCGCACATTTCCGCAAGTCCCACACGGACGCTGCCACCCTGCGCACCCTGCAACATCGGTTTCATCTGCCAGTGCACCGACTGCTGTGCGACGTGCCCACATGGTGGAACTCTATGCTCCACATGTTGGCCAGGCTCTACGAGCAGCATAGAGCTATAGTGGAATACCAACTCCAACATGGGCGGCGCAGTGGGAGTCAGCCTCCTCAATTCTTTACAGAAGAGTGGGCCTGGTTGGCAGACATCTGCCAGGTCCTTGGAAACTTTGAGGAGTCTACCCAGATGGTGAGCGGCGATGCTGCAATCATTAGCGTCACCATTCCTCTGCTATGCCTCTTGAGAAGTTCCCTGCAAAGCATAAAGGCAGACGCTTTGCGCTCGGAAACAGAGCCGGGGGAAGACAGTATGTCGCTGGATAGTCAGAGTACCCTCCTGTCTATATCTCAGCGTGTTGAGGAGGAGGAGGAGCATGAGGAGGATGAGAAGAAGGGGGAAGAGACAGCTTGGCCCACTGCTGAGGGTACCCATGCTACTTGGCTGTCATACTTTCAGCGTGTATGGCCTGAGGAGGAGCAGGAGGATCCTGAAAGTGATCCTCTTAGTGAGGACAGCCATGTGTTGCGTACAGGTACCCTGGCACACATGGCTGACTTCATGTTAGGATGCCTTTCTCGTGACCCTCGCGTTACACACATTCTGGCCACTACGGATTACTGGGTGTACACACTGCTCGACCCACGGTATAAGGAGAACCTTTCCACTCTCATACCCGAAGAGGAAAGGGGTTCGAGAGTGATGCTATACCACAGGACCCTGGCGGACAAACTGATGGTAAAATTCCCATCGGACAGCGCTAGTGGCCGAAGGCGCAGTTCCGAGGGCCAGGTAGCAGGGGAGGCGCAGAGATCAGGCAGCATGTACAGCACAGGCAGGGGAACACTCTCTAAGGCCTTTGACAGCTTTCTGGCTCCCCAGCAAAACTGTGTCACCGCTCCCCAGTCAAGGCTGAGTCGGCGGGAGCACTGTAAAAGGATGGTGAGGGAGTACGTAGCCGATCGCACGACCATCCTCCGTGACGCCTCTGCCCCCTACAACTACTGGGTGTCAAAGCTGGACAGCAGCGATACCTAAACAATACGTAGGCTGCACCTGCGGATGGAAGCATTGTTCTCTATCACCATCAAAAACATGGACCTTTTAGCTTCATCAATCTGTGTATTATATTCATCCTCCTCCTGCTCCTCCTCCTGAAACCTGACGTAATCACGCCGAACGGGCAATTTTTCTTAGGCCCACAAGGCTCAGTCATATAATTTTTGTAAACAATTTTTATATGTTTCAATGATCATTAAAGCGTTGAAACTTTCACCTGAACCAATTTTCATTTTAACTGGGCTGCCTCCAGGCCTAGTTACAAATTAAGCCACATTAACCAAAGCGATTAATGGGTTTCACCTGCCCTCTTGGTTGGGCATGGGCAATTTTTCTGACGTACATTAGTACTGTTGGTACACCAATATTTTGGGGCCCTCGCCTACAGTGTAATCCAATTAATTTTTTGCCCACCTGCATTAAAGCTGACGTTACATCAGCTGTGTTGGGCACTGCAATGGGATATATTTTTGTACCGCCGGTGGGTTCCAGGGAGCCACCCATGCTGTGGGTCCACAGGGAGTTGTAACTGCATGTGTCTACTTCTAAAGAACCCCAGTCTGACTGGGGCATGCAGTGTGGGCCGAAGCCCACCTGCATTAAACATGACATTACCTCAGCTGTGCTGGGCAATGCAATGGGATATATTTATGTACCGCCGGTGGCTTCCTGGCACCCACCCATGCTGTGGGTCCACACGGAGTTTTAACTGCATGTGTCTACTTCTAAAGAACCCCAGTCTGACTGGGGCATGCAGTGTGGGCCGAAGCCCACCTGCATTTAATCGGATGTTACCTCAGCTGTGATGGGCACTGCAATGAGATACATTTATGTACAGCGGGTGGGTTCCAGGGAGCCACCCATGCTGTGGGTGCACACGGAATTCCCATTGCGGAGTTGTACCTGCCTGTGACTATTTATAAAAAACCGCGGTCTGACTGGGGCATGCAGACACCTTGACAGAATGAATAGTGTGTGGCACATAGGTTCCCCATTGCTATGCCCACGTGTGCAGCTCCTGATGGAGGTGGCACAGGATTGGATTTCTCATTGCTTCTGTACAGCATTGTGAGCTATCGCCCCGCCCCTTTTAAAGAGGGTCGCTGCCTAGCCATGCCAACCCTCTGCAGTGTGTGCCTGCGGTTCCTCCTCATGGCAGACACACTTATAAATAGACATGAGGGTGGTGTGGCATGAGTGCAGCTGAAGGCTGCGCAGGGACAATTTGGTGTGCGCTGTGGACACTGCGTCGTGCGGGTGTGGGGGGGGGGGGGTTGGGCAGCATGTAACCCAGGAGAAGTGGCAACAGAGTGTCATGCAGACAGTGATTGTGCTTTGTTGGAGGTAGTGTGGTGCTTAGCTAAGGTATGCATTGCTAATGAGGGCTTTTCAGAAGTAAAAGTTGTTGAAAGGGGGGGTGGGCCACTCTTGCCGCTATTGTGGCTTAATAGTGGGACCTGGGAACTTGAGATGCAGCCCAACATGTAGCCCCTCGCCTGCCCTATCCGTTGCTGTGTCGTTCCCATCACTTTCTTGAATTGCCCAGATTTTCACAAATGAAAACCTTAGCGAGCATCGGCGATATACAAAAATGCTCGGGTCGCCCATTGACTTCAATGGCGTTCGTTACTCGAAACGAACCCTCGAGCATCGCGATAATGTCGTCCCGAGTAACGAGCACCCGAGCATTTTGGTGCTCGCTCATCTCTATTAACCCCTTGAGTGGCACGCCCGGAAATTTTCCGGGACGAGCTCCACTGCTCATAGCAACATAGCCCGCAAGATTTCCGGGCTATGTATCACTATGGGAGCTACAGAGCACAATGCCACAAGCTGTGACAGTGTGCTCTGCCTGCACAGACCCACAGAGAACAAACCAAGGTTTTGAAAAACCAGCAGAAGATATTGCCGATATGTCCGCAATCTCCTGCTTTGTTTACAGGTTGCCATAGAGACCATCGGCTTGTCAGAAGCAAGCTGATGGTCTCTGTGGCAGGGAGAGCTTGGTGCTTGGCTGTCAGAGGACAGCTAGGTACTAGCTCTTACAGCAGAGATCAGAGAAAACCTCCGATCTCTGTTGTGTTAACCCCTTACATGCTGCAGTCTATGTGACTGCAGCATGTAAAGGGCTGTCACTGCAGCATGTAAAGGGCTGTCACCATCGGACCCACGGAATGTGATCAGGGGTCCTGATGGGTCCCTGTGGAAGTCCCATAAAGGGACAAAAAAAAAAAAAAAAAAAAAAAGTTAAAAAATTATAAAAAAATAATAAAAACAGTTGTCTCCCTTTACTTTGTAAAAAAAAATCAAAAATACAATCACACATGTGGTATCCATGCATCGTAATGACCCAGAGAAGGAAGTTAATGCATTATTTAACCCCTTAATGACATGGCCTCTTTTTTTCTTTTTTCCCCATTTCTGTTTTTCCTCCCTCCTGTTTAAAAAATCACAACTTGTCCCGTAAAAAACAAGCCCTTATATGGCCATGTCAATGGAAAAATGAAAAAGTTATGGCTCTTGAGACGCAACTGCAAAATTAGTTGAAATTCAATGATTAGACCATTTTAAAAAACCTGCCCTGGTGGGCACGACAGGGTGGTAGAAACCCGCCACTCAAGGGGTTAAGGGGTTAAATATAACAGAATTATTATTATTATTATTATTATATTGTTTTCAGGCTATTTTATTTTTGTATAGCTACAGAGAAGCTCTGAAAAAATAACATAGTGTAAAAATACTAATACAACCCAGAAGTTGTTTTTTACACTTAAGTCTGTTTAGCATTTTCATGTTTTAAAGATTAAGCTATGTTTTCTCTGATGTGCCCATAATTTCACAAATCACTAAAGCAAGATGTACTAGAAAATAGTCCACATTTATTTAATTTTCCAGGTCAATGGAATTGTGTTCTTGTGAAGTCTTGGAATTGTACTACACCTTTCGTTGCTGACAAACTGAAGAGCAGAACAGACCCAAAGAGTTTCACTCCTCATTAAGAATGGAATATATATATATATATATATATATATATATATATATATATATATATATATATATATATATATATATATATATATGTGTGTGTGTGTTCTTGAATATGAATGTCTATACTTGGATAGTAATTCTTGTAGTAGATGTGCCAGTACTGATCAGGTACTTTGCTCTACATTTATTAATAAGTTTATGCCAGCTTAGGGTGAAGACTGAGCCCCCCCCCCAAAAAAAAAAAATAATAATTATAATTTATACAAAAAAATTTCAACTTTTGTAAAAATTTGATTTCATGTTCTGACTTTGGGGCAGTCTGAAATGTGCCAAATTTATTAAGAGGCATGTAACTTTTAATAAATTTGGCGAGAATCACTTAAACAATTTTTTTGTTTAGACTGGCATATGAAAAACATTTGCCCTTGTAAGTCCTTAACATCAGTCACTAAAAAATAGCTGCTTGTTACTGACTGTACAGGAGTAGTGGCAAAAGCCACTCTGTTGTCTGATGTCACTCAATGTCCTGTAATTATTGACTGAAGCTGCACTTTTACAGACTTCCTGCTTTGTGCACTATGTGTATAAGACACCTTAAAGGAGATGTCTCGAGGAAGCAGTGAATTTTTTTTTTTGCCCAGTCCCCCTAATTAAACATACATTACTGATTACCCCTGTAAATGACTTTCCTAGTCATTTCCTGGTTTCTACTTACCGTTCCAGCGTTTCAGTAACTTATAAAACTTTTTCCCAAGATGGCCGCCAGCTCTTTTCGCATCGCTTGCTGTAGCCCCACGTGCGCGCTCCCGAGACGCTACCAGCTGTGTCTCCATGGCAACCAGACGCCCCGCAGCCGCCGACCGGACCCCTGGAGTGAACACGGCCGACCAGTCACCCACCGCAAGGCAGAAGGTAACCGGCTCCCCCCCCCCCATCACAGCGGCAGCCCCCCCGGCCCAGCGACAGCCCCCCCCCGCCCAGCGCTAGTTCCCCCGGCCCAGCGACAGCCCCCCCCGGCCCAGCGCTAGTTCCCCCGGCCCAGCGCTAGTTCCCCCGGCCCAGCGACAGCCCCCCCCGGCCCAGCGCTAGTTCCCCCGGCCCAGCGCTAGTTCCCCCGGCGCAGCGACAGCCCCCCCCCCCCCGGCCCAGCGCTAGTTCCCCCGGCCCAGCGCTAGTTCCCCCGGCCCAGCGCTAGTTCCCCCGGCGCAGCGACAGCCCCCCCCCCCGGCCCAGCGCTAGTTCCCCCGGCCCAGCGCTAGTTCCCCCGGCGCAGCGACAGCCCCCCCGGCCTAGCGACAGCCCCCCCCCGGCCCAGCGCTAGTTCCCCCGGCGCAGCGACAGCCCCCCCATCTCAGCGGCAGCCCCCCCCCCGGCCCATCACTTACCAGGACAGCTGGACGGCGGGACAGCTGGGCGGCTTCTCCGGACAGCTCGGCAGCTCTGCACCTTCCTCTAACAGAGGAAGGTACAGAATGGCCGCTCCAGCGCGCTCCCGAGCAGTGACAGCTCGTCTGCGCATGCGCAGAAGAGCTGTAGCGGGGAGCACACTGAAGCGGCTCGTGCTGGAAGGAGAAGACCGGACTGCGCAAGCGCGTCTAAAAAAGCAAGCTGCCAGCGAATTTAGACGGAACCATGGAGACGGGGACGCTAGCAACGGAGCAGGTAAGTGGAATAACTTCTGTATGGCTCATATTTAATGCACGATGTACATTACAAAGTGCATTAATATGGCCATACGGAAGTGTATAACCCCACTTGGTTTCGCGAGACCACCCCTTTAACCCCTTGAGTGGCAGGTTTCCTACCACCCTGTCGTGCCCACCAGGGCAGGTTTTTTAAAATGGTCTAATCATTGAATTTCAACTAGTTTTGCAGTTGCGTCTCAAGAGCCATAACTTTTTCATTTTTCCATTGACATGGCCATATAAGGGCTTGTTTTTTGCGGGACAAGTTGTGATTTTTTAAACAGGGGGGAGGAAAAAAAGAAATGGGGAAAAAAGAAAAAAGGGGCCATGTCATTAAGGGGTTAAATAATGTATTAACTTTCTTCTCTGGGTTATTACAACGCACATGGATACCACATGTGTGATTGTATTTTTGATTTTTTACAAAGTAAAGGGAGACAAGTGTTTTTTTTATTTTTTTTTTTATTTTTTTACTTTTTTTTTTTTTAATTTTTTAAATTTTTTTTATTTTTTTTTGTCCCTTTAGGGGACTTCCACAGGGACCCATCAGGACCCCTGATCACATTCCAGGGGTCCGATGGTGACAGCCCTTTACATGCTGCAGTGACAGCCCTTTACATGCTGCAGTCACATAGACTGCAGCATGTAAAGGGTTAACACAGCAGAGATCGGAGGTTTTCTCTGATCTCTGCTGTAAGAGCAGGTACCTAGCTGTCCTCTGACAGCTAACAACCAGCTCTCCCTGCCACAGAGACCATCGGCATGCTTCTGACAAGCCGATGGTCTCTATGGCAACCTGTAAACAAAGCAGGACATTGCCGAGATGTCGGCAATATCTTCTGCTGGTTTTTCAAAGCCCTTGCTTTGTTCTCTGTGGGTCTGTGCAGGCAGAGCACAATGTCACAGCTTGTGGCATTGTGCTCTGCAGCTCCCATAGTGATACATAGCCCGGAAATCTTCCGGGCTATGTTGCTATGAGCAGTGGAGCTCGTCACGGAACTTTTCCGGGCGTGCCACTCAAGGGGTTAAACTCTCTGCTTCATTTTAGCTGTTTCTTGCTGTATTTGGATGAGAAAGAAGGGCAAATTTCCTGAAAGGAAACAGAGAAATCTCAGTACTAACATTATGTGTAGAGTGCATGTAGTTGGTGGAAAAAGCATGTATAGCTTCAACCAAAAGCTGTAGAGTGCTGTGTGGTGTTAGAGAAGGCAGCATTGTTTTACAAACTTTCCTGCACAGCCCAGCACCATGCAGGAGTATATGTTATTGTCTGTGGTGTAAGCTGCCTAAAATGTACAGAGCATCTTGGGACTTGGGAAAAAAGAATAGAAAGAAGCTCCTAGTATTTTAAATGGACAGTGTATTTTCAAACTTTGCATTAATCAGTGGTACAGGTGAATATAAGAAACTTTGATATATATCGTATCAGAGAAAAATACTCCTTAATCCACTTATGAAATTCCTGTCCTCCCCTTCTTTAGGAACCTACAGTTGTATCTTTGCAATAACCTAAAGGATATGCCTTTCCAGTCCCAGGTTAAACCCCCTGTCCACCGAACAATCTAAATTGCTTGTACTGTAGCATTGCTTCTACAAAATACTGGTAATAGCAAAATGTATGCTTCAGGTATATTTTGGGTGTTTCAAATCTTATAAAAATAACAGTAGAATGGAGTACTCCAAGAACAGAATGACCATGCTTGTTTCCCTAATGTATTCAAGTAAGTTTGTTCTTTATTAACGGTACATTTCATTATATATAGGGTAAAAGTAAAAACAGAAAATCATTCTACTATGCATAATAGACTTCTCAAAACATAATGAATAAACACTAGAGATGAGCGAGCACCAAAATGCTCGGGTGCTCGTTACTCGAGTCGAACTTCCCGCGATGCTCGAGGGTTCGTTTCGAGTAAAGAGCCCCATTGAAGTCAATGGGCGACTCGAGCATTTTTGTATATCGCCGATGCTCGCTAAGGTTTTCATTTGTGAAAATCTGGGAAATTCAAGAAAGTGATGGGAACGACACAGCAACGGATAGGGCAGGCGAGGTGCTATATGTTGGGCTGCATCTCAAGCTCCCAGGTCCCACTATTAAGCCACAATAGCGGCAAGAGTGCCCCCCCCAATAATTTTTACTTCTGAAAAACCCTCATTAGCAAGGCATACCTTAGCTAAGCACCACACTACCTCCAACAAAGCACAATCACTGCCTGCATGACACTCCGCTGCCACTTCTTCTGGGTTACATGCTGCCCAACCCCCCCGCACGACCCAGTCTCCACAGCGCACACCAAAGTGTCCCTGCGCAGCCTTTAGCTGCCCTCATGCCACACGCTGGCCTCATAGCCACACCACCCTCATGTCTATTTATAAGTGCATCTGCCATGAGGAGGAACCAGAGGCACACACTGCAGAGGGTTGGCAGGGCCAGGCAGCGACCCTTTTTAAAAGGGGCGGGACGATAGCCCACAATGCTGTACAGAAGCAATGAGAACTCCAATCCTGTGCCACCTCCGTCAGGAGCTGCAAACGTGGGCATAGCAATGGGGAATCCATGTGCCGCACAGTATTCATTCTGTCAAGGTGTCGCATAGCTCAATCCACACTGCAAGGGGAAAGCCATCAGCGCTCTGCCCTCTACCCAAGTCAGTCAGTGTCTTTGTGCCAGACAGGTCAAACACCGCGATGGGAACTAAGTTTGCACCTAGGAAACCCAAAACATGAACAAAAAATTGATCTGAGCGGCCAAACATGGCAGACTTGCACCGCGCCCATGACATAAGCCTCGGCCCACAGCTTCAGCAATCCTAGGCAGGAAGCGGACTTTCACTGCACCCAGGACATAGGCCTCTGCACAAACTCTCAGCAATCGCGTGCCTACAGCGGACTCCAATGTTAGCGTAGCTGTGCACGTCTCATTAGCGCTGTACTGCTCCTGTAGTTTGGCCCAATGCAGTGCCCCGGATAGTAGAGCTAACGTCAGATTAAATACAGGTGGGCTTTGGCCCACACTGCATACCCCGGTCAGACTGGGGTTCTTTATAAGTAGACACAGGCAGGTACAACTCCGTGTGGACCGACAGCATGGGTGGGTCCCAGGAAGCCACCGGCGTTACATAAATAAATCCCATTGCATTGCCCAGCACGGCTGAGGTAACGTCAGATTAAACGCAGGTGGGCTTCGGCCCACACTGCATGCCCCAGTCAGACTGGGTTTTTTTTATAAGTAGACACAGGCAGGTACAACTCCCTAATGTGAAGTCCATGTGGACCCAAAGCATGGGTGGCTCCCTGGAACCCACCGGCGGTACATAAACAAATCCCATTGCAGTGCCCAGCACAGCTGAGGTAACGTCAGATTAAATGCAGGTGGGCTTCGGCCCACACTGCATGCCCCAGTCTGACCGGGGTTTTTAATACATAGACACTGGCAGGTACAAATCCGTAATGTGAAGTCCCTGTGGACCCACAGCATGGGTGGCTCCCTGGAACCCATCGGCGGTACATAAATGTATCCCATTGCAGTGCCCTGCTCAGCAGAGCTAACGTCAGATACAATACAGGTGGGCTTCGGCCCACAGGACATGCCCCAGTCAGACTGGTAATATGTACCTTAACAATAACCGCGTTGGTGGGAATGTGGTCGCGACTGCTGGCCTAGTTGCGCGATTTTATTTAGTTGGTTTTCGGAATGTGCCCATGATTAAGTGGGCCGTTGCGGGGGGATGGTGGGGGGCTTTCTTGTGTCGTTAAAGGTGAAATTCTTGGACTGCCACCAGACGGACCAATGCAAAGGTATTTGCCAAGAATGTTTTCACTGTTGGAGGAGGAGGGGGATGTTTTTGAGGCACTACTTGTCCTCTCCACGTGTCCGTGGTTATATGCACATTAACAGTAACCGCGTTGGTGGGAAATGGCCTAGCCGCCATCATGTCTTTGGGAAGCCTCCGTTTCCACACCCCAGTGACATAGCATTAGCAGCAGTATAGGCAGAGCCCAGAATTAGTAACATTTCAGCGATAGCATTAGGGACAGGCCCCAGTAACATATCACTAGCAGCAGTATAGTGGGAGCACAGTATTAGTTCCTTTTCAGTAGTAGTAGCAGTCAAGACAGGCCCCAGTAACATAACACTAGCAGCAGTATAGGGGGAGCACAGTATTAGTTCCATTTCAGTAATAGTAGCAGTCAAGACAGGCCCCAGTAACATATCACTAGCAGCAGTATAGAGGGAGCACAGTATTAGTTCCATTTCAGTAGTAGTAGCAGTCAAGACAGGCCCCAGTAACAATTCTGAAGCAGCAGTATAGGGGGAGCACAGCATTAGTTCCATTTCAGTAGTAGTAGCAGTCTGGACAGGCCCCAGTAACATATCACTAGCAGCAGTATAGGGGGAGCACAGTATTAGTTCCATTTCAGTAGTAGTAGCAGTCTGGAAAGGCCCCAGTAACATATCACTAGCAGCAGTATAGGGGGAGCACAGTATTAGTTCCATTTCAGTAGTAGTAGCAATCTGGACAGGCCCCAGTAACAATTCCGAAGCAGCAGTATAGGGGGAGCACAGTATTAGTTCCATTTCAGTAGTAGTAGCAGTCAAGACAGGCCCCAGTAACATATCACTAGCAGCAGTATAGGGGGAGCACAGTATTAGTTCCATTTCAGTAATAGTAGCAGTCAAGACAGGCCCCAGTAACACATCACTAGCAGCAGTATAGGGGGAGCACAGTGTTAGTTCCATTTCAGTAATAGTAGCAGTCAAGACAGGCCCCAGTAACAATTCCGAAGCAGCAGTATAGGGGGAGCACAGTCTAAGTTCCATTTCAGTAGTAGTAGCAGTCAAGACAGGCCACAGTAACATTCCCGTTGCAGAAGTTTAGGGAGATAACAGTCTCTTTCACATTTCAGTAGTTGCAGTATAGACACGGCCCCAGTTACATTTATGTAGCAAAAGTGTAGGCCAACCCCACACACCTTGCTGTACCATGAGTGCAGGCGAAGCCCATAAAAATTACTAGGATTACACTGTAGGCGATGGCCCAAAAAATTGGTGTGCCAACAGTACTAATGTACCTCAGAAAAATTGCCCATGCCCAACCAAGACGGCAGGTGAAACCCATTAATCGCTTTGGTTACTGTGGCTTAATTTGTAACTTGGCCTGGAGGCAGCCCAGGTAAAATAAAAATTGGTTCAGGTGCAAGTTTCAACGCTTTAATGAGAATTGAAACGTAAAAACATTGTTTACAAAAGAAAAATATGACTGAGCCTTGTGGGCCTAAGAAAAATTGCCCGTTCGGCGTGATTACGTGAGGTCTCAGGAGGAGGAGCAGGAGGAGGAGGATGAATATAATACACAGATTGATGAAGCTAAAAGGTCCCCGTTTTTTATGGTGACAGAGAACGATGCTTCCATCCGCAGGTGCAGCCTATGTATTGTTTAGGTACCGCTGCTGTCCGGTGGTGGAGAAGAGAAGTCTGGGGAAATCCAGGCTTTGTTCATCTTTATGAGTGTAAGCCTGTCGGCACTGTCAGTTGACAGGCGGGTACGCTTATCCGTGATGATTCCCCCAGCCGCACTAAACACCCTCTCCGACAAGACGCTAGCCGCAGGACAAGCAAGCACCTCCAGGGCATACAGCGCGAGTTCAGGCCACGTGTCCAGCTTCGACACCCAGTAGTTGTAGGGAGCAGAGGCGTCACGGAGGACGGTCGTGCGATCGGCTACGTACTCCCTCACCATCCTTTTACAGTGCTCCCGCCAACTCAGCCTTGACTGGGGAGCGGTGACACAGTTTTGCTGGGGAGCCATAAAGCTGTCAAAGGCCTTGGATAGTGTTCCCCTGCCTGCGCTGTACATGCTGCCTGATCTCCGCACCTCCCCTGCTACCTGGCCCTCGGAACTGCGTCTTCTGCCACTAGCGCTGTCGGATGGGAATTTTACCATCAGTTTGTCCGCAAGGGTCCTGTGGTATATCATCACTCTCGAACCCCTTTCCTCTTCGGGTATGAGAGCGGAAAGGTTCTCCTTATACTGTGGGTCGAGCAGTGTGTACACCCAGTAATCCGTAATGGCGAGAAAACATGTCACGCGAGGGTCACGAGAAAGGCATCCTAACATGATGTCAGCCATGTGTGCCAGGGTACCTGTACGCAACACATGGCTGTCCTCACTAGGAAGATCACTTTCAGGATCCTCCTCCTCCTCCTCAGGCCATACACGCTGAAAGGATGACAGGCAAGCAGCATGGGTACCCTCAGCAGTGGGCCCGGCTGTCTCTTCCCCCTCCTCCTCATGCTTCTCCCACTCCTCCTCCTCCAAAATGCGCTGAGATATAGACATGAGGGTGCTCTGACTATCCAGCGACATACTGCCTTCCCCCACCTCCGTTTCCGAGCGCAAAGCGTCTGCCTTTATGCTTTGCAGGGAACTTCTCAAGAGGCATAGCAGAGGAATGGTGACGCTAATGAATGCAGCATCGCCGCTCACCATCTGGGTAGACTCCTCAAAGTTTCCAAGGACCTGGCAGATGTCTGCCAACCAGGCCCACTCTTCTGCAAAGAATTGAGGAGGCTGACTCCCACTACGCCGCCCATGTTGGAGTTGGTATTCCACTATAGCTCTATGCTGCTCATAGAGCCTGGCCAACATGTGGAGCGTAGAGTTCCACCATGTGGGCACGTCGCACAGCAGTCGGTGCACTGGCAGATTAAACTGATCTTGCAGCGTCCACAGGGTGGCAGCGTCCGTGTTGGACATGCGGAAATGTGCGCTGACCCGGCGCACCTTTCCGAGCAGGTCTGACAAGCGTGGGTAGCTTTTCAGAAACCGCTGCACCACCAAATTAAAGACGTGGGCCAGGCATGGCACGTGCGTGAGGCTGCCGAGCTGCAGAGCCGCCACCAGGTTACGGCCGTTGTCACACACGACCATGCCCGGTTGGAGGCTCAGCGGCGAAAGCCAGCGGTCAGTCTGCTCTATCAGACCCTGCAGCAGTTCGTGGGCCATGTGCCTCTTCTCTCCTAAGCTGAGTAGTTTCAGCACGGCCTGCTGACGCTTGCCCACCGCTGTGCTTCCACGCCGCGCGACACCAACTGCTGGCGACGTGCTGCTGCTGACACATCTTGATTGCGAGACAGAGGTTGCGTAGGAGGAGGAGGGTGGTTTAGTGGAGGAAGCATACACCGCCGCAGATACCAGCACCAAGCTGGGGCCCGCAATTCTGGGGGTGCGTAGGACGTGAGCGGTGCCAGGCTCTGACTCGGTCCCAGCCTCCACTAAATTCACCCAATGTGCCGTCAGGGAGATATAGTGGCCCTGCCCGCCTGTGCTTGTCCACGTGTCCGTTGTTAAGTGGACCTTGCCAGTAACCGCGTTGGTGAGGGCGCGTACAATGTTGCGGGAGACGTGGTCATGCAGGGCTGGGACGGCACATCGTGAAAAGTAGTGGCGACTGGGAATCGAGTAGCGCGGGGCCGCCGCCGCCATCATGTTTTTGAAAGCCTCCATTTCCACAAGCCTATACGGCAGCATCTCCAGGCTGATCAATTCGGCTATGTGCACGTTTAACGCTTGAGTGTGCGGGGCTCAAACAGTTGCGCTAGCGACGGCTGGACGCTGCGCTGAGAGATATTGCTGGGAGGACAGCGAAGGTGAGCGTGTGGGTGCAGGCCGGGATACGGTCGTGCCTGTGTCCTGAGAGGGGGGTTGGATCTCAGTGGCAGGTTGGGGCACAGTGGGAGAGGCAGTGGTGCAAACTGGAGGCAGTGAACGGCCTACGTCCCACCTTGTGGGGTGCTTGGCCATCATATGCCTGCGCATGCTGGTGGTGGTGGCTCCCCGGCTGATCTTGGCGCGACAAACCTTGCACACCACAGTTCATCGGTCGTCTGCACTCTCAGTGAAAAACTGCCACACCTTTGAGCACCTCGGCCTCTGCACAGTGGCATGGCGCGAGGGGGCGCTTTGGGAAACAGTTGGTGGATTATTCGGTCTGGCCCTGCCTCTACCCCTGGCCACTGCACTGCCTCTTGCAACCTGCCCTGCTGCTGCACTTGCCTCCCTCTCTGAAGACCTGTCCTCAGTAGGCTTAGCAAACCAGGTGGGGTCAGTCACCTCTCGTCCAGCTGCTCTTCCTCTGTATCCTCTGTGCGCTCCTCCCTCGGACTTACTGAAATTACTACTACCTCACTGATAGACAACTGTGTATCATCGTCATCGTCCTCCTCACCCACTGAAAGCTCTTGAGACAGTTGCCGGAAGTCCCCAGCCTCATCCCCCGGACCCCGGGAACTTTCCAAAGGTTGGGCATCGGTCACGACAAACTCCTCCGGTGGGAGAGGAACCATTGCTGCCCAATCTGGGCAGGGGCCCGGGAACAGTTCCTGGGAGTCTGCCTGCTCCTCAGAATGTGTCATTTTCATGGAGTGAGGAGGCTGGGAGGAAGGAGGAGCAGCAGCCAGAGGATTCAGAGTTGCAGCTGTGGACGGCGTAGAAGACTGGGTGGTCGATAGATTGCTGGATGCACTTTCTGCCATCCACGACAGGACCTGCTCACACTGCTCAGTTTCTAATAAAGGTCTACCATTAATTGTGAGATGAATCTGGGGACCCCAGAAACTTGCCTCTATCCTAATCCCGCAGCAGTCAGCTGCGATAAACCTGGACCAGGAGTTCGGCCTGTGCCCACACCCTGACTTGGGCCTCTGCGTCCTCGCCCGCGTCCACGTCCTCTAGGCCTACCCCTACCCCTCAGCATGGTGTATTACGAGTAGAACAGAAACTGAATGCTGTAATTAAATGTGCCGCTTATTGGCCTGTGGTTGGAGGCTGAATTCGCTTATGGAACGCATAGCAGAGCCAGGAAACAATTATGTGAAAGCCTGTAGTCAGACCTAGGTGCGTATGACTGAGCTGCTGGAATTCACAGGGCAGAACCAGTCAAGTGGCCAAAGGCCAGTGGTAGGCCTTAAGTATTTTGCTTCAATTTTTTAAAATGGTGAGGTGAAAAACCAGACAGACACCGTATGCAGCGTATATATGTATACTCTTTCCCTCTGGCGGGATGACGGCGATCATGTAACGGACACAGCAGAGCCAGGAAACAATTATGTGCAAGCCTGTAGTCAGACCTAGGTGCGTATGACTGAGCTGCTGGAATTAACAGGGCAGAACCAGTCAAGTGGCCAAAGGCCAGTGGTAGGCCTTAAGTATTTTGCTTCAATTTTTTAAAATGGTGAGGTGAAAAACCAGACAGACACCGTATGCAGCGGATATATGTATACTCTTTCCCTCTGGCGGGATGACGGCGATCATGTAACGGACACAGCAGAGCCAGGAAACAATTATGCGCAAGGCTGGGTATTAATGAGCGACTAGTACCCCCAGCACACACGCAGTAAACTGAAGGCGGTCACAGGCAGGCCAAATATAGTATTTTTTTTACAATTTTTGGGAAAAAGCCCACTGCCTGTGATATAGCCTGTATATAGATTTCCCTGTTGGAGAATGACTGTGGTTTTTGAAGGCACAGTGCAGCCAGAAAAAATTATGCACAAGGCTGCAGTAACACCTAGCTGGGTAATAGTTAGCGACTACTACTACCCCCAGCAGACACGCAGTAAACTGAACACGGTCACAGGCAGCCCAAAGATTTTTTTCTACAATTTTTTGGAAAAAGCCCACTGCCTATTTAGACAGTATATCTCTTTTCCTGTACCACTGTCCCTGCCTCACCAGTACTGCCCCTATACTCAGTAAAATGACTGCAGACTGAGGACGCTATGGTCTGCACGCCCGATATACCAAAAAAAAAAAAAAAATGTGCAAAACTGCTAAAAGCAGCCTCAACAGTAGTGCACTAGGTGAGCTGTGGCCCTAAGAAGGACCGTTGGGGTTCTTGTAGACGCTAACACTCTCCCTAAACCAGCAACAGCAGCAGCAGCACTGTCCCTCATCTATCTTTGCGTGTGTCTGTGGCGAGCCGCGGGCAGGGCAGATTTTAATACTCGGGTGTCACCTGATCTCCCCAGCCACTCACTGCAGGGGGGGTGGGATAGGGCTGGAACTTCACAGGAGGAAGTTGTAATGCCTTCCCTGTGTTTCTATTGGCCAGAAAAGCGTGCAAACTTCTCAGGGAAGGAAATGTAATGGAGTCGAGTACCGCATCTTGAACACCCTAATACTCGAACGAGCATCAAGCTCGGATGAGTACGCTCGCTCATCTCTAATAAACACTAAGATATGGCCTTCTCATGGAGAACTAGCACTAATAGCACCAAGGTTGTGTAGTCTGGTTCTCTTGTCTCAAAGTAGTGAACAGTATGGAATGTACTGACCAAGCAAGGTTGTGTACCAAATGCAAATTTGAAACATTTTGTAAAGGAAAACATCAACAGTATGATATGGCAGGCTGAAGCATACAATTTGGATACACGACACAAAATAGATTCATATTTACTGTTCTAACAGTCTACCCTTTTGTGACTGCTTCATTATGCTACATAGCCCCCAGACTTACAACAACGTGATCTCCATTCTCATCCCAAAAACTTGAGCTAACCACTAAGGAATGTGTTGCCTTACCTAACATCCAGGAAGATGAAAGTTCCTAAGAACTGTCCTATTCCTCAGGTTACACCCACGTAGGGTGGCTCCAGCCCATCCCTAAGGGCTCTATTCTAACCCTGAGTCTGAGAGCTGGAGACTCATGTATTCTTTATTCTGGGACAGATATAGTATGAGGAGACATGATACAACCATTTAGTCATATCTAATTTGAATTTACTTTAATAACATTAATTATGAATCCATGTATTAATGGACCCGTAAACCAATTATTATCTAACCTACTAGATTAGATATGCACTGAATACAACAGCAAAGGAGCATACAACTCACCACTATACATATAATTCAAGATACACTGAACCAGGAACCAGAAAGCCAATCAAACTATCTCTGGTCCATATTTTGCCCAAGTATCTGTACTCACTAACTTTTTTCTTAATATCTTGCATATTTTTATGAATAGATTTTGATTTATCAGTTAGGTTAAAACAACACATACCCTCAAATTTCTCAGATCCATGACTTAATACTATCAATTATAACTCTGTTCTGTAGAACAGCTTTCCGTTTATCTTGTACAGAGGAACGTCAGGCCTGGAAAACTAGGGAATATTCCAGACCCGCTTCCACTTCTTCCAAGCCAAGCAACTCCTGGTGCCGAGCCTATGGGAGTGGACCAGCTAAGGTCCGAGGAACGGCGACAGTTCCGGATGACTCACTGTCTTTGCTTCTACTATGGGAAAGCTGGACAACGTGTAGTGACCTCTCCCCAGAGACATCTGCGTAAGCAGTCTGGACCGGCGGAAAACTACAGATCCTAGGCGATTGTCGGGAGGATTGCCTAGGATCACAGGTATTCCCTAAGTTGTTGGTGCCTTGTCAAGTTGGCTTCCAGAATTTTAGTCGATCCAGGCAAGCCTTTATTGATTCGGGCGCTGCCACCAATTTGATTAGTTTATATTTTGTCAGACCTCTGATGATTGAATTTTCAGCGCTAAAGTCCCCCATACACTTCACTAGCATTGACTCTACCCCTCTATCTGCAGGTGTTGTCCAATATAGGACTCCCATTCTGCAGTTCACTGTGGGTTTTCTCCACTCAGAGAATCTGTCCTTCCTGGTTATAGAAAGGATGTCCATAGATGTGGTGCTTGGTATGCCCTGGTTGGCATTGCACAACCCCCAAATTGATTGGTCCACCCAGGAATTGACACGTTGGGGGTTTTCCTGTCATAATCACGTAATTACTGTATCCATGTGCTCAGCAGATACCGCACTTATCCCAGAATATTTGTCTGACTTTCAGGACGTATTCTGAAACTGTCTGAGACTTTGCCTCCTCATAGGGAGTGGGACTGTGGTATTAATTTGATCCCTGACAGTCCCATCCCTAAGGGAGCCATTTTTAATTTGTTTGGGCGTGAGCATGAAGCCCTTAAGTCCTATATCTCAGAGTCTCTGGCCAAACAACATATCAGGCCATCCAGGTCCCATGCCGGGGCAGGTCTCTTCTTTGTGGAGAGGAAGGATGGGACATTGAGGTCTTGTGTGGATTATTGGGCTTTGAATAAAATTACAGTGAAGAACCAGTGCTCCTTGCCCATGATTCCTGACTTATTGAATCACGTAGTAGGGGCCCACTGGTTTTCCAAATTGGACTTAAGGGGCGCTTACAATCTAATTCGTATTCGAGAGGGAGATGAGTGGAAGACCACATTCAACACCCTGTTGGGACATTTTCAATGTCTGATCATGCCCTTTGGACTTTGTAATGCCCCCGCTGTGTTCCAGGGATTTATGAACGCAGGCTTCCACGACTTCCTGGGGGTATTTATGGCCATATATCTGGATGACATTCTGGTGTACTCACCAGACTGGGATTCCCATGTGCAGCACCTGAGGTTGGTTCTTACCTGTTTGCGTGAATACCAACTTTTTGTCAAGTTGGAAAAATGCATATTTGGTACTAAACAAGTGTCTTTCCTTGGTTATGTGATTTCACCCACGGAGATTCAAATGGAATCTGATAAAGTGGCTGCAATCTCCCAATGGGTCCGACCAGACAACCTAAAAGCTCTCCAGCGATTTTTTGGTTTTGCAAATTTTTACCGCAAATTCAATAAATTTACTCAGTTATTGCCCAACCCCTGACCAATCTTACCAAAAAGGGTGCCAACTTGGTAAGATGCTCACCAGAGGCCCTAGAAACGTTTAGTCATCTAAAAAGGACGTTTTTTACTGCCCTGGTGTTAGTACAGCTGGACGCACAGCAACCGTTTTTTATTGAAGATGATGCGTCCAAGGTGGGGGCAGGGGCGGTTTTGTCTCAGGAGATCAGTGGGAGATGCGGGTATAGTCCATGTACGTTCTTCTCACGGAAGTTTATTCCGGTGGAACGTAATTACGACGTAGGGAAGCGTGAGTTACTGGCAATCAAGTGGACTCTAGAAGAGTGGCGATACCATCTTGAGGGGGCTAGACACCCCGTTACCATGTAAATGGATCACAAGAACTTGGTATATCTCACCAATGCTAAAAGAATTACTGCTCGGCAGGCCAGGTGGGCATTATTTTTTGGCAGGTTTAACGTGAAGGCAGAGTTTTGGGGCACCAGAAAGTGAGACTATGAATCCTGAGAATATCTTGGCACCTGGGGTGGTGGTGATAGCTGTAGAATCCGACCTCATCTCTCAACTATAGAACTGTCAGCAGGACATCCCTCGGGGGTTCCGGAGGGCAGATGGTTTGTGCCAGAGACCTTGCGTCTCAGAGTCATTGAAGAATCTCACTCATCGGGTTTTGCAGGCCATCCAGGGATTCAGGGTACTCTGGATCTTTGTTCTAGACACTTCTGGTGCCCAGGCATGTCTCAGGAGATCCACGACTTTGTTAAGGGATGCTCTGTCTGTGCATGCAGTAAAAGTCGCGTCGTCCGGAGGGACCTCTGAGACCGTTACCGGTATCTTCTCGTCCGTGGGCGCAGTTATCAGTAGATTTTATCACCGATCTACCGGAATCTCAGAAGTACACCACTATTTTAGTGGTTGTAGACCGGTTTTCAAAAATGGCACACTTTGTGGCGTTAAAAAAGCTACCTTCGGCAATAGAATTTTCCAAGATTTTTGTGAAAGAAATCATTCGTCTACATGAGGTTCCCGAGAACATTGTATCAGATCGCGGTGTTCAGTTTGCTGCGCCGTTTTGGCGAGCCTTCTGCAAAAACCTGGGAACGTCGTTGTCCTTCTCGTCAGCCTTCCAGCCACAAACTAATGGTCAGACTGAGCGGAAGAACCAGGATTTAGTGCAATATTTACAGTTGTTTGCCAGTGAAAAGGCTCATCAGTGGGCAGAATTCTTGCCGTTGGCAGAGTTTGCGCTAAACAATTGCACTTGTTCTTCTACTGGGGTGTCTCCATTCTTTTGTGTATATGGGCAGCATCCTCGCTTCCTTACGGCTATTCCTACTCTATTTGCCTGTCCTGCAGCTGATGTCGCCACAGATATGCTGAAGAGAGTATGGAAAGAAGTACAGGAAAACTTGGAAGTGACGGGGGCTCTTATGCAGTTGCGTAGTGGGAAGAGTCTGTCAGTGTCTGAACCTTACAGGGTGGGACAGAAGGTATACCTGTCTTCTAAAAATCTCAAATTGAAGCTTCCATCTTTAAAACTGGCGCTGCATTATGTGGGGCCCTTTGTCATCACGCAGGTAGTGAATCCTCTGGTTTATGAACTTCATTTGTCAGCTGCATGGAAGGTTCACAGGGTGTTTCATAAGTCTTTATTGAAGCCTTTTGTTCCTTCTTGGTCGTCGTGGTGCTGTTGGTGCGCGGCACGGTGCGCTAATTCGCGGTTCCAGGCGGCGCCATGCACGCGCGCACCTGTAGTCACCCCCGTGCATTAGCACCTTTTAAATTCGTGCTGTGGGAGTGAGTGTCTCCCTTTCTCCGTCCCTGGGCGGAGGCTTGTGTTTTTAAGGCTAGCAGTGACCTGCATTCACTGCTAGTTAATTGGTTTCCCTCAGTGTGCTAGCATCCTGCCTCTGTTGGTCTCCAGCGTTGTCAGCTTGTTCTGTCATATCTGCCAGGTTCTCCCATCTGCCTTGGTCTGCTTGTATTTTCTGTTGGTTGTATCATCTGCCCATCCTGTCGGTATTCTACCTTGTTACATCTTGGTACGCCAGTCCCCCCTCTCGGTCCCTAGTGAGAGTAGGGACCGTCGCCCAGTTGCCCGCCTGGGGTCAGCCAGAAGTGGAGGCAAGTAGGCAGGGACAGGGGTGTGGGTAAGTTCTAGGGAAACCGGGGTTGGCGTACCGGTGAGTAGGATACCGTAACATTCAGTGGCTGTTACTTATAGCATTAGCAGCTTTTTGGCTCTATCACACCACAGATGACTCGCCACAAGACATCCCGTGCTCTGCTTGGGTGCTTGGGTGAGGTCTTTGCAGCAAACGGCTGAATGCATGAGACAGCTTCTGAGGCCCCAGCTTCACCAGTCTCCAACACCTCCTCATCACAAGCGCTGAGGTCTCTTCAGGAGGAGAATGCTGAGGTGAGCTCGCTGCATGATTCCCCTGGGTGCTCTCCCTCTCAAGCAGCAAAGCCTAGGCTGTGTCCTAAGGGGAAAGGCTCTCATAAAGAGAAACATCATGCCATCAAAGTGGCGCCGGCTCTTTAAACACAGAGGCAAACACAGATCTCCCCCTCTGCCAGTCCGCTTAAACAGCACCCTAAATTAACAGTTGAACAAATAGAGAGGTTACATATTCCTTCTGGGGGTGACTCCATCTCCTCCATGCCCACAACAGAAAACCAGCAACATAGGTGTTTATGAAGGAGGTCGCTTTAAGAAAATCATTGCAAGCCAATTTTGATTCTCTCATATCTACTTTGAAATCAAACTTAGAGGAGTTTGATGAAAGACGAACTCACACAGAAGTAACTCACACTGAAATAATGCAGTATCATAATAACCTTATTGATGCACATTATGCCTTGTCAAAAGAAGTTGACCTGCTGAAAGTTAAACTGGCAGACATGCAGGACAGGAACCAATGTAACAATGTCAAGTTTAGAGGGATATCAGAGACATTCTCTGCAACAGAAAGGACCATATACCTTCAAGAGCCATACTGCCGGATGCATCCTCTATGCACTTAGTAATTGACAGAGCCTATAGGCTGCCCAAGCCTAAATTCATATCAGAAGCAGCTCTTAGAGATGTGCTAGCAAGGATACATTATTTACACATTAAGGAGGCCATGAGGCAAGCAGCCTGCAAACTAAACCAATTGCCAGCACCTTATACAGACATTCCTCTTTATATGGACCTATGGCAAGGTATTCTGCAGGCAAGGAAAAAATTTTCAGCAATCACCAGTGCCCTCCGCCAAGTGAAAATACTCTATAAATGGGGTTTTTCCCCAAAGCTCTTGATTCAGAAAGAGGGCATCAACCACATGTTCTCTAAACCCGAAGATGTGACTCTCCTTCTGAAATCATGCGGTATCTATACAACTGATGTGGCACCCGTACTCCTGACCAAATGACCTAGAACTCAGGAGAAAAATTACTCGGCTGATGACTTGGGCCACTGAAGATATGAAAGCGTATTCAGAAAAACTGAGAGCTTGGTCATTGCTCTCACTCAGGTGAACTTTTCCACCCCAATGGACAAGTCCACATTTTTCACGGACTTGTTGTTCTATTGGGTTTAATTATATATTTACCAAAGTTAAAGCTTGTTTTAATAATTGTGTTTTTTACCCCCCTTGTTCTGAGAAGACATCTAACAAAAAACACACTATTTCTTAGCAAAACATATACTAAGTATGGCGGTTAAACTTATTTCCATGAATTCTAATGGGCTGAACTCACCAGTTAAATGCTCATCATTATGGAAAGAAGCTCTCTCTAATAATGAAGATATTTTGTGTGTTCAAGAGACCCACTTGAATGCATCTGCTTGCCCAAAAATGTTGCACAATAAATTTCCTAATGTTTACCTAGCCTGCGCACCTAATAAAAAGCCAGGTGTTCTGATTGCATTTAGAGATACTATCACTTTAGATGTATCTTTTCTAGAACTAGACTCTGAAGGTAGATTTATAATTCTTTTGGGAAATCTAAATTCTGCTCCCTTTACTATATAGAATGTCTATGCGCCTAATTCTGTGCAGATTTGTTTTCTAAATAAAACTATTAAGAGGCTGCGGACGCATGAAATGGGCATATTGATTGTATGTGGGGATTTCAATCTCATACCGGATAGAACTATGGATTCGTCAAGCCAACTCTCTAGAGGTGCCCCTTTCTTGCTTCCCTGGCTTCAGAAAGAGGCGTTTTATGACACTTTTCATTGCCTAAATGCCCTTAGCCAGAGAATACACCTTCTACTCCCCAAGTCATAGGACTTTCTCACGAATAGACCTAGTGCTGGTAGATAGATGGACTTTTCCCTTTATTACTGATGCTAAAATTAGCATGGCTATCTGTTCTGACCATGTCCCAATTTTTGCTACCTTCTCATGGGGATGTTGGGGGAGGGGTCAGGTCATGGAGAAATAATCTCTTCTTGATGGAGATCCCCCAACATTCCAAAATTATTTCTCATGCTTTTGCAGAATATTTTGATATTAAATCCACTCTGGAGGTAGCCCCTCTTACGGTTTGGAATGCTCACAAAGCCTTTTTAAGGGGGGTCCTCATCAAGATGAGTGCTAGACATAAGAGAGAGAAGGCAGTACAGATTACTGAAGTACTTGCACAAATTAAAAATTCTGAATCGCTATGATATCCATGAAAAACCTTTTGATCTAAGACAAAAACTGCGCTCCCTCCTTATGGAAAATTTTGATGGGACAATGAAAGCCTCCCGAATTAATTATTACGCCTCAACGAGTAAACCCTCCTGACTGATGGCAAGTCTAGTTAAGAAGAAATTAATAAACGCAAAAATTCCTTGTATGACTAGTCCAGACAGCCGAGGTGGGAAAGTTTCCCATCCTAAACAGACAGCGAAGATCTTTTGTCAATTCTATGAAAAATGATATAACCTTAAGAAAGATGTCTAAATCCCCAACCAACTCTGCAGGGGATCTCGTCCTTCCTCTGAGACTTAAATCTACTTTCTAAAGTAAACTACTTTCTAAATTTCCAAAGTAAATTTCTGAACGAACCTGTATCGAATGGAGAAACATTAGATACAATTAAAATACTAAAATCCCAAAAACCTCCAGGGCCAGACAGATTTTCCAATGAGTATTATAAGCCTTTTGCAAAGATACTTACACTACATATGGCCTTCGCATTTAACCAAGGTATAGCCAAAAAACAAACTTTCCATGGAGATGCTTAAAGCCACAGTGGTTACTATTCCCAAACCTGGCAAAGACTCCACATCACTAGTAAATTTCCAGCCAATATCTCTATTGAATTGTGATACAAAAATATATTCTAAAATTTTAGCTTAAAGACTTCTCAAGATCCTCCCTAGCGTTGTCCACTCGGAACAAGTATGAGGAGAGTTCTGAATCTGCTAACTAAGATGGAGTCCTCTTGTTCTCCTTCCATCTTATTAGCCCTAGACACTGAAAAAGCGTTTAACAGCCTACACTGGGGCTTCACTTTTACATTTCTTGAAAAATTTGGCTTTGCTGGGAACATCATTAAAGCAATCAAGGCACTATACTCATCTCCTTCAACCAAAGTTTTAATTGACGGCACACTATCTGAATCCTTTCACATCACAAATGGCACTTGCCAGGGGTGTCCACTTTCCCGTTGATTTTTACACTAGTAATAGAACCTTTAGCGGAATATATTAGACTGAATCCCCATATACATGGAATACATGCTGGCATTAGATAACATAAAAGAATTTAAAAAAAGCTAAAACAGAAACTTCCCTTTCGGTGGCAGACAAAAAGCATTCCTTATCTAGGAATACATCTTTGCTTCCCCCTTACAGACCTGATCCCTGTCAACTACCTCCTTTTGCTGAAAGATCTACAAAATGAATTAGATTCCTATTAAAAGAAAAAGGCTATGTAGATTGATCGCATAGTACTTTATAAGATGATGATTCTTCCAAAGTTAATGTACTAGTTTCAAACATTGCCATTACCGGTACCTCACTCAATAATGTTAAAATTTCAAAGGCAACTGACCAATTATGTCTGGGCTGGAAAACCACCTAAAGTGTCTCTTTCTATTCTAGCCCTCCACAAGACTCAAGGAGGAGTTGACCTTCTCAACTTAGAGGCTTATCGCAATGCTCTGATTTTAAATTAATCCCTATCATGTTTTACACAGTCCTCGTTGATTAGTTGGCCTAGCCTGGAAGTAGAGAGAGACGGTTTGAATTCTCTAACCTCTATGATCTATGCAAAAATCCTTGCCTCTGTAACTCCTTTACGTACAAAATTATGCATTCCTCCTTGTTAGGGATATTCTAAGGACCCCTCAGTTGATATGTTGCCGAGTTCCAAATTAAATTGTATATCCGGACGGAAGGAATTTTATATATATATATATATATATATATATATATATATATATATATATATATATACAGTATATATATATATATATATATATATATATATATATATATATATATATATATATATATATATTGTGAGGAAATAGCTCGGTAGCGTGCGGGTTTCGCGATATTCAGGGACGGAACACCAGCGGATGCAGTCCAAAAGCAGGCTTGACCTGCGTTTATTTTTATAACAGTAAAACAAAAGTCCAGCCTTAGCTTCAGGCAAACAAAATTATCGTCCAACATATGGCTATCAGACCATCCTGGCCTGATCAGGTCCCACTTTGCAGGTGCAGGGCAGAGCAGCACAGCAGGGCTTCTATCTCCAAGCCGGTCACACAGGCTGCCAGGGTCCAGCAGCCATCTTAGCTCCCTCTGTGTCCGTGCACCTGCTATTTATGTGCACCCTTAGTCTGGCTGAGCCTCAGCACTTGGGCTGATTGGCCTCGCCCACACCCTGGAGTGGAGGAGGTGGAATGAACAGCCCCACTACCAACCTGCCATCCATTCCAAAAAAAACAGGCCCGGATATTTTTAAAGAACAGATCTTCAGCAACTACTTGCTGGAGACCACATTACACTCCTGGTTTCCTACGTCTCCAATAGTGGGACGTGACCTTCCTTCAGTCCCCTTATGCATAATACCAGAACCGAGGGGCGACGTAGTGACCATCCACCACTACACCCCTCAGTACCTCACAATATATATATATATATATATATATATATAATCTTTATTTGTATAGCGCCAACTTATTCCGCAGCGCTATATATATATATATATATATATATATATATATATATATATATATATATATATATATTCAAGCTCTTTCTTATGGACAGCTTGATTGGGAGCCCCTCTTAGAAAGAGGGAAGAAGTAGAGACAGAAGGGAAGGGAGAGAGGTACAGTACCCCACGTAAAGAAAGCGAGAAAAATGCACATCGATAGTTGAAGAAAGTTGTAGCCGACTCACATCTTGTGGGGGCTTTTCTCTGCAGTGAAAGAATACAAATGCTAAGAATGCAGAAAAGGTGGGGCTGTTAGAAGTTCCTAGTGTATGTTTTTTATGCTTTTTTTCACCATTCCTTGCAGTTAAACAAAAACAACTTTGTGTAGTCTGTGCTTCATATTCTATTCATATTTCTACTTGAATATTCTGGTTGCTTTTTTAATATCTTTTGCCATATTTGAAGCATGTGGCAGTGCTGAAATAGCTATTATGCTGTTTCACAAAGAGATAACAGTCAGAGTTATTTTTAAAAAGTGGGAGCTGTCATTCTCTGACTTCAGTCTGTATTCAGGGTCACAGAGAGAAGGAAGCCAAGCGTGAATGGAATAAGAAACTTGTAATGAATTAAGTGAATTATACTGTCTTAAAAATAGGAATTTTAAGGTATATTCTTGCTGTTCTTTGTGTACATGTCAGTTCCGTGATCGGTTGGATTTGTGTATAATTGCTAAATGGTGTTACTGTTGTACTTTAAAGCACTTAATGCTTTTCACTTCGTGTTTATTTGTTCCTGACACTCAGCCTTTCTGATCACTCTGTTCTGTCTCTTTGAGCTCTGTCTGACCTGTCTCTAGTCTGCCTTTCTGTGGAGGATTATATGGTTCTTAATATTTATATGAGAGAGACAGACTTGACCGCATGGATGGATGAGAATTAATGACCAATGTTCAAGCTGTGATGAATGTAAAATGTGTGATGCAGATATACCGGGGATAAAAATTTCTCTCCCCCTCTGCATAAGACTTTAATGACCACTCAGGGTAGAATGTGAATAGAGAGGTCCCTGGTTCGTTGTATGCAGATACCGCAGTAGTATTACAAAAGCAAAACTTGTCTGTGATGTAAATGTGCAAATTGCAAATTTCAAATGGAAGCATGAAGAAGCATGCGAACAGCCAGAATCAAAGGGGTGGAGCTAGATTATGTAAAAGTACGTAATGGGTCATCCCTCTCTTGTCCACAAAGGAGGGGGGTGAGAATCTTTGGCTGTCAGGAAAAGTTTTTTTTCACATTTGATGAGACATTGCAGGCAGGATCAGATTAATAATGAATTTGCTTAAAAGATATCACATTTTCAATATGGATAGATGTTTGTGGATTATTCTGCCCTGCTGTAACTCACAATTAAATTATTTCCTGTCTCTGTTATTGGCACGGACATCTTACAAGCCCTATCTGCATCCACCAAGTTCTCACTGGATGGATCGGTACGGGTTAAGGCCTCAGGTGTCAGTTCAAAAGAATTTCGCAAACAAACTGCTCTCTTGGTGGATCCAGCTCATGTGTTTGTCCTGACAGCCGCTGAAGAAACCCAGCTTTCCGTGGTTCCTGACAAATTGTGGGCCACCTCCAAGACAGACATAGGGAAATTAAATGTACCCCCTATGATGGTATATCTGAAACCAGGATATACACCCTCCCAGGGTCAAACTGTATCCCCTTAGTTTTCCACAAGAAAAATGTTGAGGGACAAGTGGGAGACTTGATTCAAATGGGGGCTTTGAGCGGAATACGTTCTCCTGCAAACACCCCTCTATTTCCGGTCAAGAGAAAGACACAAAAAGGTCAGTCAGACACCTACCGCATGGTCCATGACTTCCGTGAGGGGAACAAGGATACAGTTCTGGACTACCTCCTAGTGGTCCTCACCCCTCATAACATCCAGAGCGTCCTCACACAAGTGCAACCTTAGCACTTATCTCTGGCTTGTCAGATCCGGCTACAATGTGCCCTTCTCATGCCTCCTAGGATCTCTTATCAATGTTCTGCTACCTTGAACCCGGCTACTTTTCTTCCAATCGAGTATCCTGGTTCAAATGGGGGAGGGGGAGGCATAGGTGATTTAGGTATTGCAGATCAGCTATTTTTAAATTCTTTGCACCAAGATTCTGACTTATTTGAAGTAAAACATCAGCATGATTGTCTGGCATTGATGCAAAAAGAAACTGCAGTTACTGAAACCCCACTTGACAATGCATATTTTGAGCTTTTTGTAGATGGCTCCAGATACCAGGGTGACAATTGACGATTCCACACCAGATATGCAGTGGTCACACAACATGATGTCCTAAAAGCAGAAGTTCTGCCTCCGCATGTCTCAGCACAAGAAGCAGAACTAAAGGCCCTCACTGAGGCGTGCAGAGTGGCAGAAGGTAGGACGGAAAACATTTACACAGATTCCCGGTATGTATTTGGCATAGCTCATGATTACGGCCCAATATGGAAGGCCAGACAGTTTCTTACCGCTGGATAGCCAATTAAGAATGGTGCAGTGGTGCAGAGTGTCATGGAAGCCCTACTGTTACCAGACAAAGTAGCAGTCCTCAAGCCAAAAGCTCACACCAAAGCTGACAATGGAGAAGCAAGAGGCAACGCCCTAGCAGACTTCACAGCAAAGGCAGCAGCCCTCAAGCCGTGGAAGAAAGAAGAAAAGAAGATACTGACAGCACAAGTCAGAGACAATGATTTGGACATTGACAAAAACTTGGACATTGATATGCTAAGGACTTTACAGTTACAAGTCAGCAAGGAAGAAAAAGATAAATGGACTAAGATGGGAGCAGCAGAACAGGACGGTGTATGGCGAACAGTCAACAAAACCTGCCTACCACGGTCACTATACCCAATGATGGCCCAGCTGACGAACACAAAAGACGCACCTATCGAAAGCAGCAATGATGTCGATGCTCAAATGAGGATGGGTGGCTCCTGGATTCTTTTTAGCTGCTGCATCATTTGTCCAATCTTGCATGATCTGTGCCATGAGCAACCCAGGGCACAAGGTAAAGATGCCACAAAAACACTTTCCTAGACCACTCTACCAATTTCAGAGATTGCAAATTGACTACATTCAGCTCCCACATGTTAGGAAGTATGAATATTTGCTTGTTGTTGTTGATGTTTTTTCAGGTTGAGTTGAGGCCTACCCTGTTTCCAAAGCAACCTTGTAAGTAACTGCAAAGAAGCTCATGAATGAGGTAAGCTGCAGATACGAGTTACTAGAAGTGATTGAGTCAGACAAAGGTGCACACTTCACAGGTGAAATAATGCAACACATCATGTCTGCTCTGGGTATATCCCAGGCCTTTCACACACCCTACCATCCACAGAGTAGGGGGAAAGTAGAAAGGAGGAACGGTACCCTGAAATTAAAAATACAAAAGGAAATAGAGGAAACAGGTAAACCTTGGACTGAGTGTCTTCCATTAGCCCTTTTCTCAGTTAGGTACATATCTAATAAGAAGATAGGGTTGTCTTCTTATAAAATTTTGTTTGGCAGTGTGCCAAGACTGGGTCTGTACTTTCCACAACTACTGCAGGCACAATTTGGGACACTGACTGATTATGTACAGTCCTTAAGCAAACGTCTGAAAGTAACACATGACCAAGTGTTCTCTACTATTTCAGATCCTAATTCTTTTGAAGGTACACATGACCTGCAGCCTGGAGATTGGGTTGTCATCCGGAGACATGTAAGGAAGGTGCTGGAACCCAGATTTGATGGTCCCTACCAGGTTTTGTTGACCACCAGAATTTCAGTCAAATTGGAGGGAAAACCAAATTGGATCCATGCCTCACACTGCAAAAAGACAACCAAACCCCAGGGGCAATGAGGTCTGCATCCCTCATGGCCTGTGGTATAACTGTCATGGTCCTTGCATTCTTCGTCTCTTGTTTCCCACTAATGAAGGAAACAGAGCAGCTAAGGCATGGAAGGAGATGGATGCAATGGCAGAAGGGCATGCCAATATGTGGGAATACCTGGCCCAGGATGTATTAAATATTACTAATACGTGTATGGCAAATCTCAGGAGCAGTGAGGACATACTGTGTATCTGCCTGTTAACAGTACCTACCTCAATTTCAGTACTAAAAAGTGTATTTTCAGTAATCCATAATGACACCGAGGTAGAGGAAAATGATATTCAGAATTTTGTAAATATCTATGACTACTGCCCAGAGTGCCCACAAGTAGAACACACCCGGTGGGCAAATAGGACCAGGTTTCAAGTCAGACAGACAGCGAGAGCAGAAGTCTGTTATAACTTCACCTGCAACAAGTCTGAGATAGGGAAATGTGCACAAATATCATATATTGCGTAACCGAACAAAATGACCAACGGTATGAAATGTAACAATACGGAATCCATACATGTTGCATACAATCCATGCTGCATACAATGTATGCCTTCTCTAATATCTCTTATGTGTGGCATGTTTTGAACATGCTAAGAACAGTCTCGATGAAACGCTTAGTTTAAGCATGTGATAAATATAAATAATAATGATGCAATCTGTTATTTTACCCTGTAATAATTTAGTTTTATTGTATCCTGTTGGTAATAATAAGCTTGGTAGTAATACTGTTTGTCTTTTTTACTTCCATCTTATGTCTGATAAATTTGTGGAACTTTTGCAAACTACAGAGACAAGTAAGGAGACTTCAGGACACGTACCTGTACATAAAACAGCCACTGAAGAGTCGGTGACGGTGGGAATCGGCCAAAAACAGAAGAAAAATAAAATCACAAGCCCCGCAAGGGTGGAGTAGAACCCTAGAATGTACTTTTAACGCAACGTAACCAAGAATCTTCAGATGAACTGTTTTAAAATGAGGGAAATGTTAGGATTCTGGTCTTCAAGCGTTCATCTTGTCTCCAGTGAGACATCTTATAAGTTTCAGATTAATTCTCTTTGCTAACTAACTCGTGTTTCCTTTAAATATCTAATGCCCCTTTAGATCAATTCTATTATACAAATTGAGATAGGAATTTTCTGGGCCTGCAGCCAGCATCACTAGTGCAGTGCTTCCCATGAAAATTATCTAAAATTGTTTTGTCTTAAATTTAGGGATAAAATGTATTGCTTGTCTTGTAGTAACAAGCCAGTCTGTTTCTCATGACTACACTTGCTATATGTTTAGACTATGTATGTGTTATGCAGCGATGCCTGTTATCATTTGTCATCTCGATATTTCTCAAAACAACTTGTAGACAGCTTTGGCATAAAGCCACTCCCTTTCTTTCTCCATAAAGCTCTGTTTGTAGAATAAACAGTAGAATTCTTTAGAATACAGCGAACTGTCTGTGTGTCACTGATTCCTTCCAGCCGGGTATACAATTAAATTCGGAACTCGGCAACATATCAACTGAGGGGTCCCTAGAATATCCCTAACACCCCTCTTTTTCTATCTATGAGGGCTACTTTGGAGGCTTGAGATTGGTTAATACAATCCTCCGATAAAACAGTTACCTGTGGTATAAAACAGATTCCTATAGACACCCTAGAATAATTTATCCCAGGACTTCAACTACTCCCTTGGTCTAAAAAAGGTTTAAAATATGTCTCATACCTTTTTAGAGAAGAAAACATCAAATCATTTTGGTCCTTAGTAAACAAATTTGCCCTACCTAAAAAGGATATGTTCAAATAATTTCAGATACGATCGCAGGAAGCCTGAGACTCGGGAAAAATACCATCTCCTAAATTGGGAAAGGAATTTGGAGATGACCATTTCATCGGAGAGTTGGCTGGAATCTTTTAGATAGGCAAAGCAAGCCACCAGCTGTGTAAAAATGGTGGAAACGCATTGAAAGGTTTTACCAAGATAGTATCTCACACCTTTGCAACTTAGGAATAGGTGCTTGTTACCATAAGCCTTAGGGCGCCCACCCACTGGCGTTTGCGTTGTTAGTGCGTGAAAAACGCAGCGATTTCGCATCTACGCGTTTGCGTTTTTCTCGCGTTTTTCGCTGCGTTTTTTTTACGCAAAACGCGGAGAATGTCTCATCCTAAAACGTTGCATAGCGTTTCTATACCAACACACCCTACAGCACCTGTGAAGAATGCCCGCCCTTCCACAGTCTTCAGTAATGTTGTCTGCAAAAACGCCACGCGGCGCGTGCGAATTGCGTTGCGTTGCGTTTTTTCCGGGAGCATTGAAAACCATGGGAGAAGTTAGATTAAAAAAAGGAGCCAGAGTGTAAGGACAGCTGCGATGCGATTTTGCGGGGCGGGGCGATTTTAAAAACGCCAGTGGACATGAGCACACTTTATCTCTATGCCTGTGCAGGAAAAACGCAAAACGCAAAACGCAGGTAAAAAAACGCCAGTGGGTGGGCGCCCTTATGCTGGAGAGGATGTGAGCAAGAGAGATTTCTCTTGCATATTTTCTGGGCATGTCCATTAATTGGTACAATTGGTGTCTGAACATAGTATCTATGAAAAAGTTTTGGCCTTTAGAAACAATGCCATATTAAAATATGATTCTGTGTGGAATCCATGGAAAACTATGTTCCCATCATGATGTCTTCAAATTTTGGTATCCTGGTTTATTCTTGCCTACATGTCTTTCTCTTTTCCCTTTCCTCCCTCCCACCCCTCACCTCCCTCTCCTACAAAAGAGCTCACGCCAACTGGAGATCTTTCTTTGTCAAGTTATATCCTTGAAAAAGTTTGTATCACAATTAGTAATTGACTATATGACAACTGTAAGTAATGCTAAATTTTAGCGATTGATGATTATGCAGTTCTTTATTGAATGTTATTTCTTGTACAACTATTATGTGATACTAATAAAAATTTGATTGAATAAAAAAAGAACCAACCAGGGGTTACTGAGCCATTTTCTAACCATTATTAGGGCAGTCATGCTCTGTTGTTTTTGTAACACAGGGGCACCAATAATTTTAATAAACCATGACCTGATCTCCTCTATAATCAGGAGTATAGGCACCTAGAGCCTAGAGGAGGACACTATAGGAGCATGGGTGTACATTCAACAATGTTTCAATTTTCTACAATAAGTACTTCATGATTTTTAACAAACTTATTGTCCCAAATAATTTTCAACATATTATTCAAGCCCAAAATCCATAGTACTATGACCATTACAAAAAAGATATGCATGGCTCTAGAAAGTACTTGATTCTTTTCTTTGGACGGAGACTCACATACAGTGGTTAGCATGGACTCAATTGTCTTTTCCTTTCAATTTGACTGAAGTGGCAGTCCTCAACTGGATCTGGTATAGTCCATCAAATCTCAGACTTTTTTTTCCTGATATGTCCTTTGGAGGACAACCCAGTCACAAAGCTATGCAACTTCTCTTTTGAGCCTGGATCTGGAATCGAGGAAAATACACATTTATAAGTGACAGTTAACTCCCGACATAAATCACTGAAGTAGGAAGTGTGATCTTTCTGCTGGGACTAAAGAAAGTATAGGCCTGTTAAGGGGCCCAATCAAACAAAACTTCATAGGGGCTCAACTCAGTCTTACAATTAGACAAAGGTCTGACTGAGTAGAGGGTTCATAAAATGTGTACCTCTATTATTTTCTATGACTTCTAGTACACTATTTATATACATATACATACATACATACAAAATTACTTTCTTTGACAATCTCTTAGCTGTAATTTTTGGCGTTGACATTTTTATTTGTTTTATTTTACAAGACATGCTTCTAGCTGAGAAGTGGTCTATGCAAACCAATATAAACTCCAAAACACCTACCTTTGGTAGATGCATGCAGTCAATCTGCAATGACTGAAACAGATAGTCTGGCCCTGAAGTAGCAGCGAGTAGGTACTTTGACAAAATGGTCTGGATTATCAGGGGCACATACCATGCAGCCCTGTACAAACCGGGTCGCAGCAGTGTTAAACCCTGAGGTAATCCAAGCACAAGGCACTATACCACACATTACCTTCTTGGATTGATGGCTCAAGTATGACATCATGGAGTAGAGTGTGTGGGAGGAGGCACAGGAGATGATCCTTCCTTAAGACCCCGTCAGTATTATGTTCACTCTTCTCTTTTGCCAGTCTTACTTATCTCTCTTTGAGGCCCGTTTCTGTCAAGGAGAGTCAGGCTGCTACATCTAATCTTCAGTTTGATAGAGCTTCAGTGTCAGGGATCTGGGGTCCGGATATGGGAGTCCCTGAAAACAACACACTACCCCTGTCCCTACCTACTTGTCCCCCTGGGCTAAGCCCCAGGGCGACAACTCGGTGACGGTCCCTACACTTACTAGGGAAGCGGGGCACAGGGACCGATACAGACAAACACTGGAAACAAGCAAATACAGAGGAGAGTCAGACAGTCCGAGTCGGCAACAGGAGGGTACGCGGTACAAAGGGGTCAGGCAAAGCAAGGTCAGGTCCAAAGTCCGAGGGTCAAGAGCCAGGAGCGCAATCCAAATATGCGGGTGTAGACTGGAGACAAACATACACTTGCAATGCCGGAAGGAAACAGACATGTTTAAATGCTGTCAGAACTCCCGCCCCAGCAGCTGATTGGGGCGGGAGCCTGGCAGCAGCAGAAGCTAATCCAGAGTACAAACAAGCCTGCCCCCAGCACTAACTGGCCGGGTGGAGATAAAGGATGCATGCCGGGCTGCCATGGCACCAGCAGCAGGGTTCCCCTGCGCCGCGCCCCAGCTGCCCGGGTGATAGGACCAGCGGTGCGGGCATAGAGGCCCCGGGAGCCACTGGTCCTGACATTCAGTAGTTACTTCCTTGTTGTGAGTCTGAAGCTTGATGACGACTACCTGTGTGGGTAAGCTAAAGCTTTGTACAACAAAGACACCGCTTCTGCATTCTGAATTGGTTTACCTGATGATCCCACAAAATTTCCAAATCCAACAGTTTTCTGCAACATAAGGGCGCCTACCCACTGGCGATTTTTTTTCCTTTGCGGTTTTTCTGAAGAGCAATTAGTATAGAATGTGTTCTTGTCCATTTGCGTTTTTTTTTTTGGTCCGTTGCAATTTTTCACATAGGAACTGTCAGTTGCATATGTGTCCTTATTTTTCTCTTAATGCACCCATGAATGTCAATGGAAATTAACGGAAAACGCGCAAAAAAGCCGTGAAAAACGCGCCAAAAACACAGCGGAAAACGCGCCAAAAACGCTGCGTTTTTCACGCTCGAACATCGGCAACACCAGTGGGTAGGCTCCCTAAGGGCAATGCAATCATGTTGACCTAGGACATCTTTCAGGCTGCTCAGTGGTTACTGTGCCCATTTCCCAATTTTAACACTGGAAGAAAAGTTTTAGTCAGTAACATAATACACATATAAACTATTGTATATTATAATCCGGCATTTTCTGTGTTACTCAAAACACCCCCTGATGACAACACTAATTCCTTTGTCAAAGTCATTCAGATTACATGTCCAACCCATTTTGATGAGTTTATTTTATTGCTTTCTATTAGTCTGAAACATGGAGATGTTTAATCCTTTATATTGGAAGTTGAGAGATTGGTAAAATACAGTGCCACATATTGTATTTTTTCTATTATAAAGCATAAAGAAAGTATATAAAATGTAAAAATACTTAAAACAAAACAAACTACTTTTAGGGTAGTTTGCACAGGCTTTTAAAACGGCCCACATCGACTGCAATGCTGATATCATATGAACACTACCACCCACTTCCTCCATGCATGAATACATTTGCACCGGTGAAAATCTTGCATGAGTTTTAAATGAAGTTATTCACATGAGCATTGAGCAATTTTTTCCTCACAGAGATATTACAAGGATAAAAACCGCAGCATCTTTCATGTTTTCAATGGGACCATAAAAGACATTGCATGGCACTCGAATATCGTGCATGCGAATGCGATGTGATATTTCCCATTGACACACATGAAAAATGCACCTGAGGATTGCAATTTCACAGAAACATTGAGAGGTGTCTTTGAATGAAAAAAACGTCTCACATCACATGAAAAACACTTGTTGGAAGGTGCGATATCAGGCCAAGTTTCGATATTGCGCTCGTCCATATGAATGTAGACTAAGAGAAAAGCTGAATAATCTACACAAACTTAAAATGAAATATAAATTCATGATTAAACGATAGTGTTCGAAGTTTAAAGTTTATGTCTGTACTAGCCTTTAGGAGGTTAAGAACCGTTTCCTAATAATTAGAGATGAGCGAACACGTTCGGCCCCGCCCCTTTTTCGCCCGAACACCGAACTTTGCGAACACCTCGGTGTTCGGGCGAAAAAGTTCGGGGGCCGCCGTGGCAGCGCGGGGGGGTGCGGCGGGGAGTGGGGGGGAGAGGGAGAGAGAGAGGGCTCCCCCCTGTTCCCCGCTACTGCCGCCCGCGCCGCCGCGCATCTCCCCGCCCCCCGGCGGCACCCGGACACTTACGCGCGAACACTCCAGTGTTCGCTAAAGCCGGTGTCCGGGTGCGGATGTGTCCGTTACGGACACGTTCGCTCATCTCTACTAATAATACATTGGTAATATGTGCAATTTAATTTTTAGCTAGTTAAAAGCATCAGTGGATAACGTTACTGAAAAGATGTTCTACCCAATTAAACTGTTGCATAACATTATGCTAGAATAGATCCTACGTCATACAGCTGAATTAATGTGGAAGTAAAATGGATTTAATGAACATAAAAAGCAAAGCCTTCCGTAGACACAAGTTTGGCATACAATTTTAAGGAATAGAGACCAAATTGCATGGGGCTTAAAGCAGCCTGTTGATTTTAGGGAGAAAATGCTGTCCTGGGTAAGATGGGGGTGTATTACCTGCAGCTGTTCTTCTCTGTAGCCCTTCCAAACTTGATGAACTGAACTTTGGGCTGTTCATCTCTGCCAAACCTGGAATAAAAAGAGGAAAAAAAAGAAAGAAAAAATGAAAAAGAAGGAATGAGAACAAAAAAGAAAAAGCAAGAAAAAACCTTTTTTCCTTTCTCTTTTTCCATCTGCCTTTTTCTTCCTTTATTTTCTTTTTTCTTCACAAACTTTGTCTTAAAAACATCTCAAAAGTACTTTGATACATTCTAGGTGACCTAAGAGTGTTATATAAGGATTTTATGGCTCTCAGATAGTGTTAGACACCAGCTTTAGTGGTATTGGTGAAGTTCCAGTTCGGTTTAAATCAGTTCCGAACCCAACTTTGCTGAAATTCGCCAAACCAGCTGAACTGAAAGTTCGCTCATCACTACTAAAATGTCATCTAAAAGTTAGCTTTTCTATAAAGCTTAAGAGGGGCTTTACCAGAACAACAAGTTATTCCCTATCAACTGCTGAAACCCCCATCAATCTGTAGAACAAGACTTCTGTGTCCCGTTCTCCTGTCACTGCAGGAGTTGCTTCTTCCCCAGCAGTGACGTCACTCTGAAGAACTGGACGGGCCTACATGGTCAGCACTCCATTCATTTCAATGGGAGTGATGGAAATACCTGGGCCAGTGCACAATTTGGGTACTTGGGAGTCCCACTGAAAGTGAATGGAGTGCTTGTAGTCTACAGAGGTTAGTGTTCAGAAGTTTCTAGATGTTTCTGAATGATCTATGTATGTCTTGTGCTTATGCATTGTCAGTGTCTACTATGTGAGTGCATTTGATGTGTATTGCATAGCTGCAGCACTGAATGGGTTACTGTCTGGGTTATGGCTGGAAAATGTATCTTGTTGTATGTCATGTGAGCTTGTTATATATATGTGGTTGCAAGGTGCATGCATTTTCTGTCTTTTCAGTCTCTCCTTGGAGTGTGAGTTGGAGAACCTGTCTGCACACAGACACCTTCAGTCTGTGTGTAGTGAAGATGGAAGAAGCAGAACGATTGCTATGTGTGTGTGTGCTTGGCCCAATCTACCCAAGCCTCTATGCTAAACACTTGGAGAACCGCAAGTATGCGAGAGTTCCTATCCTGGAGTGTGAGTGTGTACCAATAGAGAGTTAGAGAGAGCGAGAAAAGAGTGGCTGGGAACAGAATGCAGCAGATAACTTGGCCTGTGGATTCATTTGTCATGCCGTGATAACTCCCTGTCACATCACAAATCTTCCTGCACCAGTGTCCTGACGGTGGATGTAAATTGTTTTGAACTGCTGTTCATGTTGTTCTTCAAGTAAACAGGCTTTACCAACCGTTCCCTTTTCAGCCTTGAAGAGTCTAATTTGTGTGTGTGGACTCTTATTACACCTGCTGATTTTACCACAGAGGATGGCACGGTGGCGTCACCCGTGACAAAGACTGCAGGTAAACCACAGTTGGGTTACCCCATTTAATAGCCTGCCCTCGGTTCCTTGAACAGGTCCCCTTGCTGCCCCCAGGGTGGGAGATGATAGAGCCACGTGACAAGGCCCAAACTCTACATTGCTGTCTCCTAGGCTGAGGGCCGCTCCTCGGACACTGCACGCTGACCACACATGCTTGGCCAGCGCTCAAAAATCACAGGGGTGATTTTGTTTCCACCAAGATAACGTGGCATACTCTTGCGAGTGTTGAAAGGAATGCCTTTCTCTATCATCATGAAATGAATCAGCATTAATTTCAACACTAATAAAGCTTTAATAAAATCAACATTGATCAGCATTAGTTATGCCCAGAAGCATTGCTTAGAAAAATCTGTCCTCGGCTAGCTGCATAGCTTAATAAAGGGTGCGAATATGAGGACCTCTACTCTTCACTGTCCACACACGGTCATTTGTATTGCTGGCACAATATTGTACATAGCATAGTTTATACATAATTGTGAAAAATCATCTATTTTTGCCATCAGATGAATTCCTAAAAGGAATCAGAATAGCAATTGTAGCATTACTAATGTATTCTTTATAAGAAGTTATTAACATTTAATTAAAGGAAACACATCACAATTTCCATTAAAATTAATATGAGCATTCGGTATTAAATAGGCATGGAGCCAGTTCAAAGATTGTAAAATAATAACATATGTAAAAAGGATGTGTGATATAAAAACATGAGATGCAAGCAAGTAACAAGAGCAGCAAAGAGCTCTAGGAAGAAGTTCATAGAAGCAGCAAGGGATTTGAAAATGTAGTTGCCAGATAATAAAAAATAGACTAAGAGCTTCTTCAGCCAAGCATATGTGTAAATGTGCACACTTCAACTCAACTTATTTGCGCTGTAAACATGGTTGATTTGCGCATGTAACGGCGCATTGTACTGTACTTTTTGGCACATGTAGGGCCTGTTTATATGTTCTCGCAACAGGCAATTTTGAGTTGTATTTTGCCCTAAAGGGCCTTTTGGTGTGCAAATGTGCACAAAACAGAAAATGTTTTATTTTCTTTGCGAGCACTAGAAATGCATATGTAAAAAACGGAAAATGAGAACAAACGCATTTATATCAATTGGTTCTATTCTGAGTATCGCACGTGCAAATTTTGCGTGCACATACACGCTTGTCTCAAGGAGCCCTAAGTTTGAAATTAATAAGTTTAGTATTTAGGACTATAGCTGAAAGAAAAAGTAGATAAACCCTTTGGAATCACCTGAATTTGTGGTTTAATTAATAATGTGGTCTGATTGTTATCTAAGTCATAATTATAGATTATGTGTAATAAATCTGCCACAATGTAATTTAACTAATAATGCACAAATGTTTTTTGTGTCAGTCCTGTTTTGGATTCGGCAAGCTAGAGAAGTCCTTACATCAACCCTATCAGCGGACACAAGGAAAATAAATAAATTATACATATTTAGTAATTCTTTACCTTGAGGCCGTTTTCCCACGGCCGAGAAAATCACGTGAGGTTTGTGTGTTCCAGACGCACATATCTCGCACAAATATGAACCCCATTCATTTTGCATAGGGTCATACACATGAGCGATGTTTTGGGGCTGGCGGAATCAGCGCACCATGTGCTAGGTGTAAGCCGTGATTGGCGGAGATCCAGATCCTGAGGATAGGTTACCAACACTTTAGTTCCAGAAAACTTCATTATGCCTTGGTGTTCTTCAGTAAGCCCATTAAGATACTGATAAAATGTTATATTCAAACACTTATGAGCTTCTTCCCAAAAAATGTATGGGCCTGAATCATGTCACAGAGATTTGTGTGATAAGATCAAAGGGGAGTCAATCTCTTAGTCTCTTTCATTGTACATGGAGAGTAGTGCAATGAATAAAGTTAATCCAGATGTCTTCCACGATCACAATTCATCTAAAATCACTCTACTTTATTAGTATGGATAAAACATGATTGCTCACAAAATATTTCTACTCGCATTACTAAGGCATTTCTAGCATATGATCACTTTTAATCTTGGCTAACTGCGAAATAACACCAAAACCATTAAAAGCCTATGTCAGCCAACAGCCATTCTATTTCAAGTCACATGTTATTGAAACCATCCAATATATATTCAAGTACATTGTTAATACATATACTATCCAATATATTTACATCTTGTTCTCAACTGAAATATCCAAAAGGGCCTCATGATGCCTAGGATATTTGGACCAATCCCATCCTCTACCAGGTTTCTCACCCCTTTCTATTACATAAAAGATGAACCAGGAGAAACTCCTAATGGGGCTATTGATGAAATATTTAGCGGCACCCAGTATATTCCTGTTAGTAGCAGTGTGAATATCCACAATATGCTCTGCTATTCTTTTCTTCAATTGTGTAACCTACATATTTTAGACCACAAGAAGTACATTGAATAACATGTACAATATGATTCATATCGCAGTTAATACATTTCCTGATTCTGTGTGTCTGTGTTATCACTTTCAGTAAATTTGACATCTTCAAGATTTTTTGAAAAACATTGCACCTGCTTAAACCATATTTGAGGTAGCCTACAAAACTGAATTTCCTTCTAGTCGTAGCAGTTTTTTTTTTTTAATACTGGTCACAAAATTACAACCCCTTTTTAGTTATCTCTTGATAAATATCATCCAGATTCAATGGCAATTTATTCAAGCAAATGATTAAACATTATTATAATCACTATAATTGGGTAGAAAATGAGACCACCACACTCCCTGCTTTTTCGTTTTGTCTTAGGCCATTCCGATTTCAACATATCAGATGTACTCCTCTCATCCACTATCCTTGAAGCATGATCAAGAGTCCATTTGCAGTGACCTCTATTCCCAATTTTTTTTGTAGTCCTCTCTTGTATTTTATATATATGATCATATGTATAGGCATGTTTAACTCCTTAGAGACAAAGCCTGTTTGCGCCTTAATGACCAAGCCGCATTTTGGAAATCTGACATGTGTCACTTTGACATAGAATAACTCCGTTAAGGTTTTGCATATCCAAGTGATCCTGACATTGTTTCTTCACCACATATTGTACTTCATTTAGATAGAAAAAATGGACTGACAGAATTTGTAGATATTTATTAAAAGCGCCAAAATTGGGAACATTTTGAAAAAATTGTCATTTTTTCACATTTTCAATTGCAATATCTCAAATCTGTGCAAACATACTGTACACATTTTTGATAAGATATATATTTCTAACTGTTTACTTTATTCTGGACACACATTGGAAAATACAAATTTACCATAATTCATTATCATTTTGAGGAACATTTTGTTTTCCTACAACAAGCAAAAGATTGCAAAGGCTATAGGTGTCAGAATGATAGCTACCCCCACAAATGAGCCCATTTTAAAAACTACACCCTTTAATGTATTCAATGAGGGAGGTCAGGAGTATTTTGACCCCACAGTTTCTTTTCAGGAGTTAATGCAATTTAGAGAAGAAAAAATAAAATTTCATGTTTTTGCAAATATGTCATTTTAAAGGCAGTTTTTTTCTATAATGCACATGAAAATTAGGATTTGCACCACCAAAATGGATACCCCCTGTTCGTGCTGTGTTCAGAAACATACTAATTATGGCCCTAATATTATGTCTGTATGCACAAAGGGGTACAAACCGAAAGGAGCAGAAGGTGGCTTTCAGAACAGACATTTTGCTTGAAGGTTTTTGAGGCCATAGCACAGTTGTAGAGCCCTTGGACAGCCAAAACTTTGAAGAACCCCCACAAATGACCCCATTTTGAAAACTTAACCCCCTAATTAAATCATCTAGGGGTGTACTGCGTAGTTTGACTGCACAGTTTTTGAATGAATCTAAGCAAAGCAAAAGGAAAAAAATTATGATTTTCATTGTTTTGGCAATTGCGTCAATTTAAAAACAGTTTTTTGGTAGAACACACATGTGAATGAGGACTTGCACCCCAAAATTGACACCACTGTTTGTCCTGTGTTCAGGAATATACCCATTGTGGACTTAATCTTATGTCTGTATGCACAAGGGGGCCTAAACCCAGCTGTGAGCCCGGCCATATGAGTGTACAGCCGCGTAATGTATTGCGCATAATTGCGTACTTACACAGGTGGTCATGCGCAGTACATCTTTTCTTCTTAGTATTTCCCACGCTGTTGTTAAGCCATGACTCGGGTACCCGCAACCCATACACAATGTAGTTGCATATGGGCTGCGAATATATCCATGACCGTAGAACACAATGGGCTCTTTGTTGCGGAAATCAGTGGTACAAAAAGAACATGCTTTGTGTTTTCTGTGAGCTGCTTACATAATTCTGACCTGCTAATGTGAGCAGAATTGTGTAATCCAAAGCATTTAATTGATCCGTGCATTACCACGAATCAAACGTATGCAGATTCCACAATTTCTATCCGGTCATGTGAGACCGACCTAAGGTAGATTGCCACCTTTTTATCACGTGACCGGGGACCGCTTAACGAAGCCAACGGTCACTGCTCCAGGCTTTCGGGGACCTATGGTAGCTGAGCGCAAGAAGATTTTACATTTCCTGGACTCTCCGGCTGCTGCGCATGTGTCCATCAGTTTGCTGGCGGGTGCATGCGCAGAAGCCTGGGAAGGTCCGTGGAGGAGGATCATGTCGGGTTTAAATGCGGAGGCCTCCGGTAAGAAGTTTCATCTCTTCTCACCAATCGCATCAGTGAGGGAAGATTAAACTCCACCTTTTTTTAACTTTTACGTGATCCTCATTATCTATTGGATAATTGTTATCACGTGACTCGGAACCACATACCGCAGGCCCCCTTGACATCTCCAGACTCTCGGCTAGCTTTGGAAGCCAGGAACAGGGAGATTTTAAATTTCCCAGGCAATCCTTGACTTTTGCACATGCGTCCACCATTTTGCTGAGGGGCACATGTGCCGAAGCTGGCAAAGGTCCACAGATAAACATCCCATTGGGGAACAAATCCGGGGACCTCAGGTATGTAATTTCATCTCAGGGATACGATCCGTAGGGGAAGATGAAACTTTAAACTTTTTAAACTTCTTTTAACACTTTTTAACTTAACAATGGTCACATGATCCATCGGATAACGGTGATCATGTGACCGGGAACCGCATACAGCAGTCCCCAGTGACATCTCCCTGCACTCAGTTATTTCTTACAGCCGGGTGCTGGGGAATTTTAAATTTGCCAGATTTCCTGGTCTTCTGCCCATGCGCGCCACATCGTCGCATGCGTAAAAGCCCACTGCAGGTCCAGATAATTACAGGACATCACGGAGGGCGGGGGTGAGTATTTTTTTAGCTGCCCTCATGGATGCGATCCGTGAGGGAAGCTAAAAATCTAACTTTTTTTTAGCTTTTTACTTACTTTTCTGAGATTGGCATTATCCATTGGATAGCACCAATTGCATGACTGAGGGGGGCTTCCCGTGACCCCAATGACAGCTCCAGGTTGTTGGCTACCTCCAGGAACTGACAGCATGGAGCTGTCATGTCCAGAGCCTGTAGGGCTTTAATCTCCAGAGGGAGCATGTTTTTATGTCCCTGGGGATTAAAGTCAATTTTGGCAGGATGTAAAAACACTATGGTGGTCACTAAGGGGTTAATACTAGAGATGAGCGAGCGTACTCGGAAAAGCACTACTCGCTCGAGTAATTTGCTTTATCCGAGTATCGCTGTGCTCGTCCCTGAAGATTCGGGTGCCGCTGCGGCTGACAGGTGAGTCGCAGCGGGGAGCAGGGGAGAGCGGGCGGGAAAGAGGGAGAGAAAGATCTTACCTCCATTCCTCCCTGCTCTCCCCTGCAGCTCCCCGCTCCGTGCCGGCACCCGAATCTTCAGGGACGAGCACAGCGATACTCGGATAAAGCAAATTACTCGAGCGAGTAGTGCTTTTCCGAGTACACTCGCTCATCTCTAGTTAATACCACTGGTAATAACTTTACTGTATGCTTCAGGTGTGAGCTGCTAGCATGTATAATATTGTTCTCAGATAAATGTTTCCAAAATGGAGCTGTGATGATTCCATGTTGATTCAAATTTCTCTTCAATTTGATGTCAAGAAAAGTAATTTCCTTTTCAACAAACTGAGATATAAATTTTAAGTTGACATTGTTGTTATTATTATTATTAATAATAATGTAAGTTGCAAACTTAATGTTGTCACCACTGTTCCCTTTTCACACAATTAACATACCATCTATGAAGTGTCCATATCAATACATTTGAGAAGCATAGTGATTCCTGAATGAAAAAGTGAATTCTTCCTCCCACCAGAAATTATTGAGGCCCACCAATGAGGGCAACAATCTGGCCCCCATTGGTGTGCCACATGTCTGGAGGAAGGACTCACCCTCAATGTAAAAAGTTTTCCTTTAATAAGCGAATTTGCGATCTTGGAGCTAATTCTTACCAGAGGAAGGAAATGGTTAAGGAGGTAGGGGTTTTGGAACCTTAGAAAGGAGCAATCATATCAATTATGAATTCACACAAATCCTTAATGTTCCATCTATATAAATATAACAATAACATGAATGCTGTTATAGCTAAATCATGATGGATACTTGAATACAGCATGCACACATCACATATTAGCCATTTGTAAGACTCCTCCCAAACAAATTCAGAGAAAATGCTTAATACTTCCTTACTATCCATTATGTATCTGGCTATATTTTGCACTAAGAGTTGTAGTAAATTTTTAACCTGATCACAAATGTTCTCATTTAATGAGTCTATTGCAGAAATTATGGGACACAAAGGAGGGGGGTATAGACCCCTATGGACCATTGAAAATTGGTAAAACAGGAATCAGCCTGCTTCTCTGTAAATATATGTAAAAAAAACATTCAGATGTTAGGTCTCTAAAATATTATCAAAAATCTGCAAAGGATCCTCATTAGAGATGAGTGAGCATACTCGTTAAGGCGATTTACTCGTGAGAGCATCGCCTTTTTCGAGTACCTGCTGGCTCGTCCCTGAAGATTCGGGGGCCTGCAGTGGGCGGGGGCGGCACGGGGCGGTGGAGGGGAGCAGGGTGGAGAGTGAGTAAGATCTCTCTCTCCCTCCCCATCCCCTCCGTAACTCCCCGATCACCCCCCCCCCCCGAATCTTCAGAGACGAGCCAGCAGGTACTCGAAAAAGGCGATGCTCTCTCGAGTAAATCGCCTAAACGAGTATGCTCGCTCATCTCTAATCCTCATCTAACCTCCTATATGTTTGCTGATCTCTCAGCATTTCCAAAGCTAAATATCTGTAAACTTCTCTGCCCAAAATCACTATCAAACCCCCTTGTCTGATTGCCTCACAATGATATTTTCATTATTTTTCATGGCTGATTGAAACTGATCTAAAGCCTCCACCCTGGGGTCACCAGGTAGAAAGAAGCAAAATTTGTTATGCATTATATGATTTGTTTTCTGTTGTGCATCCTTCTTCAAATGCATAAGCTCCATGACTTATAATTGGTCCTTAAACTTTAAAACCCAAAAATTCATTAATAATGGTCATCGATTTCTACATGATTAATCTCAACGTCTTGATTGAAAAATGCCTACCTAAGGTTAAACTTTCTGCAAATCTGTTCACATCTAATTAGGTGTTAAACAAGTTGAAATCCTCTGAGGGCACAAAACCTAAACCCTTATTCAAAACTGGCACTGATTAGTTAAAAGAAGAGACATTTAGCATATTCCCATTAATACCAGTGATACCTCTACATGGCGACAAGGCTAATCCGGAAATGTTCAGGTTTACTTTTAGTTACGTGTCAAATATTCTTGCCATATTTCTTATGTTTCCTACTCCTTCTTGTTTTTCTCCTTTTTCATTTTGATTTATTAAATATATGTTGGTGTTTCTTCTTTGGTGTATCCTAATATACCTCCCTCTGACACATAAGACATATCATATTCAGTTGAATTAAAACTGACATGATTTTTATTTTTAGTATCTTGTTTGGTATTTTTCAAAATGGATTTTCGATCATATTTATTTTTCTTGTATTAATATATTGCACCCATGAACAATCATCAGAGTCCCACTGAAATTTGGACTTCTTCGTTTTCACCATCTGATCTTCCAACTTTGACAAATTAATACACAATTTCTCATCCACGTTATTATATACCAAAAAGTTGTTGTATTTTTGTAATTGGTCTTTAATCCTTAATTTGAATTTTATGTCTTTCAATCTCTCTTCTTTTTATTGTTCAATTAACTTCATTGGTTTTAATGAACATTTAAAGAGGATTGAATTCCATTCTCTAGGAACATATCTGAGAATACAAATGTGAAAATCTTTTTTATTCTCAGACCCCAGGGAATGGTGGTTTTCTCGATATATATGTATTGAGTGCTGTGAGATCCCAGCATGTGTGCAACTCCTGCGTTGAATGTTTGTTTAATTTGTGGAATAGTTCGCAACACCCAGTATGATCATCACTACTCACAGGTTGAAAATTTAAAATTTAAGCCAATCTTCGTCTGCATATCTTTTCCAATGATTTATAAGACATTTTTGTACTAGCAACTTTATAACTACTATGAACAGCTTAAAACATGTGTGAAAGAAGGCAGAAATCTTTCAAAATAATTAATCCACAATTTTAATTCAAATATCTCACTCCTGATGTTATTGTAATGTAATAAATAGATTGTACCCTTAGAAGTAGAAACATGTGAGCATGACCGAAAGTCCAACTTGTTGTACCAAAAAGGCAAGCAATTAAGTCAGCTCAACCGGTATGAAATGAAATCCGTTGAAAGCTTTAAACAATGTGTGGAGTACGGAGGGTGCAGAGACTCCTTGGTGAACACCAAATCAGTATTAATCCAGAAAATATAGATATTCTATTTCAAGTCATATGGTATCAAAACAATTCAATATATGATTGAATGCATATGTTCATAATATACTATGCATAATGTATATATACATACATTCTATGCTAAATACATTAATATAGATTTTTTTTTAAATCATTTTTATAGCTAAAAATGGATCTAAAGGGACTCACAATGCCTAAAATGTTTGGGCCAAACCCCTCCCCTTAAAGGGTTTCTTACACCTCTCTATCTCAGAAAAATATCAGCTGATTACGATTGTAACCGTGGTTCTGTAATTTTTTGTACTTTTGTCTTTCTGTATTTCCCCTGTCTATGTAAGCGCTGCGGAATATGTTGGCGCTATACAAATAAAGATTATTATTATTATTATTATTAAATTGAACAAGGATAAATTCCTTCTGTGGTTGTTAATTAAATGTTTAGCGGCACCAATATATTCCTGTTGATAGCAGTGTGAATATCCAAAATATGCTCTGCTATTCTCTTCTTCAATTTACGCATTGTGCAACCCACACATTTTAGATGACAAAAGTGCACTCAATTACACATACAAAAGGGTCCATATCACAATTAATAAATCCCCTGTGTGTCTTTGTGTTATACTAAAGAACACTTCCTCACATTACATCTGCTTGAACCACATTTGAAGTTGCCCACATAAACCGATTCCATTCTAGTTGTATCAGTTTTTTAGTATACTGTGAGCCAAAGCATTACCCAGGTATCTACTCTTTCTGGCCCAAAAATTACAAACTTTTTAAATTATCTATGCCAAAATATCATCCTGGATCATATTGTATATGTTACTTAGTGCACTTCTTGCCATCTAAAATACGTACGTTGTACAAAGCATCAATTGAAGAAGAGAATACCAGTGCATATTATGGATATTCACACTGCTACTGACAGGAATACATTGGGTGCCATTAAACATTTCATCAACAGCCCCAAGAGACGTTTATCCTTGTTCGCATGCTATGGGATAGACAGGGGCATAAAGCATTCTATGGTTTGCATTTCATATAGGTGAGCTGAGTATATTGTTTTATTTTTGGATAGTGAGAATGGTGTTGAATGCAGCAAGTAAAATGCTAAATGGTGGAAATCAGAGATTTCTATGATCTCAGAGTAAGGGTGAAGTCACACGAACGTATATCGGCTCGGTTTTCAGCCGAGCCGATATACGTTGTCCTCGTGTGCAGGGGGGGGGAGGATGGAAGAGCCAAGTGCAGGAACTGAGCTCCTGGCCCCCTCTCCGCCCCTCTGCACTGTTTGTAATGGGAAGAGGCGGGGAGGGGGCGGGGCTAAGGGCCGTGAATTAGCCCCGCCCCCGTCCCACCTCTCCCCATTGCAAATAGTGCAGAGGGGCGGAGAGGAGGCAGAGAGGGGGGCGGGAGCTCAGTTCCTGCACTTGGCTCTTCCATCCTCCCCCCCCCTGCAGATGAGGACAACGTATATCGGCTCGGCGTGAAAACCGAGCCGATATACGTTCGTGTGACTTCACCCTAAGGTTGTGATTATGTGCTACTACCGGTTTTCTGCTCCCAATTTTGTGGACACAGTAGTATTGTGGACATGAAAGTTATGCTTGTCATGATGTGGCTTCTGTCTGCCAATCAAGAGGAATATGCTCACCATCTGTCAAAGAGCAGTTAATAATGAATAAGATTTAATTCTAATAACGATTGAAAAAGAGAATCTCTATTTTGTATGCATGTAGATGGGCAGTTTTATGATTACAAAGAGCCAAAAGGATAAACAGATAAACAGGACTATCAATATAACTAATAGGATTCAGTAAAAGGTAAATTGTTTATAGCCCAGAGGTGTAATTTCAGGCTTCAAGATAAGTGATAGTTTAATTAGAAACACTCTTACTGGGAATATTTACTTGTAGAATTGAAACATATGAACAAAATCCAGAGACGATGCACGATTTCAATGAACTTGCTGAGAGTGTCATAAGATAGCAACCAAACTCTTTGCTCAAGCCTTTCATCCTATATTAGCATGTTGAAGTAATTTGCAGAATTCACTTCATTTAATTTATGTTTCATTAAAGAATTACAATCATGGAAGATGGGATTTAATAAGTTACCAAAGGCAATGTCATTCCACTCCACTGACAACATGAAACATTCCTTTAAGCTCAACACTTCCTTTTCATCTCTTAGACCACACTTGTTTTCATTTATTTACACCTCAATGGTTGTTTCATAGTTTGCTTTTTTTAATTTTAGAGACATACTAGGATAATTTGAATGTATAAATATTAATGCTTAATTCGATTTTGAGCACTCTTTAGGAAAGTTGTATCAAAGACAAAAAGCGGGCTCATCTTGTATGTAACCTGAATACATTATGTGTACAGTATATTATTTTATACTTCAAGCTGTATAATTAAAAATGCATAACATCTCAAGAACATAACTTTGTTGATGTTGCAGCCAGAATACAAAGCTAACATACTTTTGAGAGTTTGAAAACTATCACACAGATAACTAAGAAAAACAGAATTTGCAACTTGTAGCCACAAATCATAACTGAATCTTAGCATCTGAATTATTACTTTATCAAACCAACTGGGGGTAGAGCTAGGATCCTCACTGAAGGAAAACTTTTTTATCATTGGGAAAACTTTTTTAGCATTGCCATGCAGTGCATATTAGAGTAGTCAATATACTTACCAGCTGCTTTATTCATGAGACCCCCAAAATAAATATAAAATAAAGTAACAGCACACAATCAAAGCAATAGAGTTAAAATAAAAGCAAATATATTTTATTATAATAGGAATTAAAAAGAATAAATTATACGTAATTTTCAAGAATCAAAATCCCAAACAAAAACAAACGCACGAGATTTAAGTGCATTTGTGTTATAATAGTTAACAACACTATTAGTTGTTTATTAAGCCAAAAGACCATTGGGACCCCAAAATGGTAACCAAAAAATAAAAATTAAACAAAAATGCAAACAGCACGGGTGGATTATATGTTGATATTAATAATGAACATGTACATGTACATATGCGTAAATTGCCACCAGCAAAGGATAACCAGTTGTATGCAAATCTATAGATCTAAGATTAAGCCATGACAATCAGTAAGATCAATTATTGAAGGGATGGGAGCAATATTATAGCAAAGTATAAACCAATAGCATTAAAATCTGTGGTAATTCCGACAAATATAAATATTAGCAATAAAGTGCCAGCATCAGTGGTGTAATAATAAAAAAGGGGTTTATTGCTCCATAAAAATGGCAACGTTTTGACTAGGTGAGTCTTTATCAAACCTTATGGAGCAATAAACCTCTTTTTTGCATATTACACCACTGATGCTGCCACTTTATTGCTGCTATTACTCAATCGAGCATTGTCCTTAGCGAGTATCTCCCCGCTCGGAAGAAAAGGTTCGGCTGCCGACGCAGGTGACAGGTGAGTTGCGGCCATGAGCAGGGGGAGCAGGGGTGAGAGAGGGAGAGAGACATCTCCCCTCCGTTCCTCCCCGCTCTCCCCCGCCGTTCCCCGCCCGCCGCCAGCTGCCGAATCTTTGCTCCCGAGCGGGCAGGTACTCGCTAAGGGCAATGCTCGATTGAGCAATTGCCCTTAGCGAGTATGCTCGCTCGTCTCTACTGCTAACGGAACATACCTGGGGCTGAAGGTTCACAGCCCCACAGGTGGATCTGCATTTTTCCTCACAAGAACCTCTGCACATGCTGTGCATTACTAAGGAGTGCTGCGGGACTTTCTCTATAAAATATAAATATTAGGAATGCCAAAAAAGTTAAAGTGGCTTCCTGAGATAATTTCTTTTTTTGTACTGTAGGGTCACCTGTGGCACAATATTGCAAAGAAGCTGATACCTACCTCTTCCCGCTACCTCATCCCCTGTTAGTGGCTTTGAATCTTCTTACTGCATTCAGCCTGAGCCTTTCATTAAACCAACTGCTGCAGCCAATGACAAAGTCCAGCAATGATCACTGAGCTACTGTATGTCATTGGCGCAGCTGCAGGTTTTACGGGACGTCAGAGGCTGAATGCAGTTTATAAACAAAAAAGCATAGCGGAGAGCTAGAGCTGCTGGTAGGGGCATGCGGGGAGCGGAGTGAGGTGAATATCAGCTCCTTCATTATGTTGCGTCCTGGGGTACCCTTTTGTAAAATAAAATATGTTATCTTGGATAACCCCTTTGAGTGCAAAGGAGAATCAGGTATAAGTGGAGACATCAACTCCATACCGATCCTCTATTGTCCCACACTGTGACTAGCTGAATCCTGCAACATTTTCCTGTGTGAGCCATAAGCCACATTGGCATGCGATGTGTTAAATGTCAATTTAAATGAAGCTGAATCTGTATATTTGCCACTGTTCCTCTAGTTCACCTGTCACTGGGCACCATCGCTCTCCATGTGCTGCACACAATGCTGTGTCCACTGATGCCTCTCTCCTCCCTGCCCATGAGGCTTGCGGGTGCTCTCAGCCCTCTCTCCTGTTCTTATTAGCTATTTTTACAAAGCCCCTATTAGTTGTATATTCTCATTCTGATTTCTGCTTGATTCCTGACAATTCTTACTTCTGTGCTCCTTGACTTCGACTCTGTTTACCAGACCCTGTTATTGCTAATGTTCTGGCAGCCCCAACCTCTGCTACGTTTTTGGATAAGCTCATGTACACATCATCAGGTACTGTACATTGTCCCTGTGCAGCATCAACAGCCACACTACCGGGACTATCTGTGTGAATAACGGCCTGAAGTCCCTGAAGTCTGTACCTCACTTGGAAGGGTGAAGGAATCCTCAGGTGTTGCCTCCTCAATTAACCCAAATCCAAGCCGCATCCTTATGCTTGACTGTATTTTGGTTTCCCAGTTGACATCTATTTGCCAATTAGGAAACCCAGTTTTCAAGAAACACAAGGGTTGCATTGGTTACCTGAGCAGTTTTGACCTGTACTGCTCCTTAGTCATATTCAAGTGAACTAGATTGACCTCATGTTCGCTACGGAGAACATAAAATGTTTCAAAAGTGGTGGTTGTGAACTTCTAAATCTGCTTGGTTAGGTGATTACATAGAGCGTCACTTTCTATTTAGAGCAGATATAGAATATAAAAAAGTCTACCAGTCTCTCTGTTTGTCGGTCTTTTTGTCTGTCTGTTTGTCTCTGTCTGTCTTTCTGTTTCTGTCTGTCTTTCTGTTTCTCACTGTGTCACTTTCCCTCTGCCTGTCTGTCTCTCTTAGTGCCTATCTATCTCTGTCTGCCTCTCTTTTTATATCTGTCTCTTTCGCTATCTGTCTGTCTCTCTCTGTTTGTTTCTGTCTATCTCTCTCTCTTTCTTTATGTCTTAGTATCACACTATCTCTCTGCCTGTCTCTTTCGTTTTCTTTCTGTCTCTCTCTGTCTCTCGCTCTCTCTTTCTGTCTCAATTGCTCTCTCTCTGTCTCTCTCTATCGCTTTCTCTGGGTCTTTCTATCGCTATCTCTCTCTGTCTTTCTATTGCTCTCTCTGTCCATCTATCGCTCTCTCTGTCTGTCTATCACTCTCTCTCTGTCTTTCTCTCATTCTTGGTCTGTTTCTCTCTGTCTCTCTATTGCTATCTCTCTATTTGTCTGTCTATCACTCTCTCTGTCTTTCTACGCTCTCTCTCTCTGTGTCTCTGTCTCTTTATTGCTGTCTGTTTGTTTCTCTCTGTTTCTCTATCGCTATCTCGGTCTCTCTAACGTTCTCTCTTTCTGTCTGTCTCTCTATTGCTCTCTCTCTATATTGCTTTCACTCTGTTTCTCTATCGCTCTCCCTCTGTCTATTTATCACTCTCTCTGTATGTTTCTCTATTGCTCTCTTTCTGCCTGTCTCTCTATCGCTGTCTGTCTGTCTCTCTATTGCTCTCTCTCTCTGTTTGTCAAACTATCTATCGTTCTTTCTCTGTCTCTCTATTGCTTTCTCTCTGTGTTTCTGTTGCTCTTTCTCTCACTGTCTCTCTCTCTCTACTGCTCTCTCTGTCTCTATCGCTTTCTCACTCTGTCTCTCTATTGCTCTCTCTATCATTGTGTCTCTCTCTATCACTATTTCTCTCTGTCTTTCTATCACTCTTTCTCTCACGGTCTCTCTCTATCACTCAGTTACTTTGTCTCTCTATTGCTCTTGGTTGGGCAGTGTATGGTGCAGCTTAGCAGTGTATGCTGTGTTGCTTAGCAACACTTCACTCATTACAGTGAGTCATTGGGCAGTGCATGCCTGAAGCACAGCAGTACACGCCCATAGACCTAATATTGTAACTTTCAACCCACCTGACAGGTCCCTGAATGTATTAAACTTACATTTGATGATTTTACGGCACCAGTGAGCATGTGTGTCATCTAATGACACCAACATCATACACCAAAGTTAAAGCAAAGGGGCCAAAGTGTGGTGCAAGAAAAAGCATGTAGGCTTATTTATATTACATAGAAACATAGTATCAAAGTAGGTTAGGCAGAACGACGACAATGTCCATCTAATGCAGCCTGTTTCAACCCCTTTGATATTAGAGCTAAGCCGGTGCTCAGCTGCAGTACAAGGCACGGACAAATAAATGACTAGAGCAGCAGTAATGGTACTATAGTACAGTAGGGTACTACAGTAATAAGACCCTGGTATTCCATTAAATTGTGGCCTCTTCTGTCTGCTGATCAGTAAGTTTACCAGTGTTGGATGCCCATCAATTGCACAATGATGGCTTATCCTAAAGATCCTGGAAAATATAATGGAACCATCCCTATGTTACATATGATTGTTATTAAGACTGATTAGTGAGACACAACCACTCTAATGATAAATCCCAGAACTGTTGAAAAGAACAGCATGTATTCTTCCCTAATACCTTCCCTGTACTCTTTATAAATGTTTTTTAACTACTTCATATTAGTGTTTTGTATGTTGCTGTATAAAGACTGACTTATGGGTAATCTATTTCAAACTGAATATTTGTATAGATTTTTAGCAAACATATTCAAACAAACAAGTGATTTACTTTGTGTTGCCTTGTCAAAGGATCTAATCAAAGCCTTCTAGCTGTTCTTGACATTTTTAGTCTTTGTTTCAGATCTCTCAAGACACCTCATGTTAGACGCAACAAATATTAATGCCAAACTAAATTATTGTCACACACTAGTGCATGCTATGCAGTAGTGTGCTGCAATGATAAATCTGAAAGTGTAAATGTCCTATGTTTAGGAAATGTATTACCCCACAGATTGGTATTTTGAAATGCTTCTAAGAAGCTACAAAAGTATGTTAAGAAAATGTACATTTACAGTGTCTGACTTGAAAAACTATTAACTTTTATGTATTCTGGAATTTATAAGGGTTCTAACTATTCACACGTTTCATAAATCTGACAGGGGTTTCTGCAGCATGGAATTGTGATTTAACCCCATTCACTTGCAAAACTGAAATCTTCTATGTGTAAGAATACCCTAACAGTACTACTTTACTCTTTGGTCTATACTTTGGAACACAACATGAGTATGAATTTAAATAATCTTTATGACAGATTGGTATTTAAACCAGCCATGGACATGCCTCTGGCATACATATTATTCATCTAGCTTCTACAGCTGTAATAACTAGAAGAACAAGCCATGTAAAATTGTATTCTAACAGAAGGTTGATTGTGGAATTTTGCCCAAAATGAAAGAAATGAGTAGGTTGCTCTACTATATTATAAGATAGCTTTATCTTTATATATATACACTTTCCTCTATTGTGAAAGCCAGAGTTTGAAGTCATATTGAATACTAAAGTGGCATAGATATGCTCATTCTTGTAGGCTACTATCAGAGTTGAGACAAGCACTGTGCAAAAATATCCCATTGTCCAACACAACTATAGCCCCAAATAAGATATAATGGAATAAAAGTTAGAGCAGGTTAAGTTTACTTAATGAAACAACTTTCCATTAATTTGAATCACTGAAGAACTTAGATGCTTTGCTGTCTTAATTTATCTTAAAATTCATAAATTAAATTAAACCAATAGATTATAGAATTTTAATTAATACCAAACACATTTAATATGAGTCATTATCAAAGAGTTCGAACTTCAATAAATGAGCAAATAAATTAGAAAGAAACATTTACAAGTAAGCAAACTGTTAATTAATTCACTGATTAAAATGTTGTTTCTCATTGAAGTACTTTAATTCACTCAACTGAAATGAATAGGAATCATTAGAGAGGGACTTTGAATTGAATGCCTTAGCCAACAGGGCACAGAATCCATAAAGGTTCATCCTTAACCCCTAAATGAGGGGCCCCTTTTATGATGTAATGACAAACCAAGGTTTTTGATTGTCACATTCCTAGAACCAAAACTTTTAAACTTTTTTGTTGATATAGCCTGTTGTTATGTGAAGTCTGTCTAACAGTAAGTGAAGGACAGTAATGACTCCTGTTGCCCATAGACGTTTACGGAGAGGGTGTGAGGAGGAAAAAAGAAGTTAAGGAAGAACAGACTTACACAGATGCTGCAGCAGCTAATTGAAAATTAGAGATACAGCCTACAGAGAGGAAAACTCGTGATGAATACAAGTCATATAATGGCAATATATAGTATCATTCCTCATGTATACACATATCAGCTTAATCTGAAAAGTCATCATTAAGTGCAAGTACACTTTAAGGCATCTGTTAAATATCTAAGTTAAAGGGGTCTGACTTAGTAGCAAATTTCCTTCAAGGCTCTCAACAACACTGCACCTACTTACTAAGTATCCCTTCTCTTATCTATAAATCAATACTGTATATTACACCAGAGAACTCCATGCTGCTCCTCTACACTACAGCTCTCTCATTCCTCCTATCACACTGTCCTACAGTCTACAACAATTTTAAATGTTTTTTTTTCTATCAGAAATATAACATCACTTAATTGACTAAAGGTCCATTTACACAGGACGACTGTTGGGCAAACGATACCCGACACTCCTCCCGGTGTGTCCACGCTCCCGTGCTGTCACATGGGAGCAAGCAGAGCTGTCTTGCTCATGGAGCGGCCAGCAGGGGGGTGGGGCAGTGCAGGAGATTTCTTTCCTCTCACTCCCCTGTCCCTCTCCATTGACATAACACAGCGGCCATTCACTACTGAACGGCCGCTGTTTAAACTGAACGATAAGTGATTAAGCTCATCATCCATCATTTATGCAGCATGAACGATGGACGATCAGCTGATTGCTCATCGTTCAGGTCAAACAGCGGCTGTTCAGCAGGGGAGCGAGAGGAGAGAAACCTCTGGCACTGCCCCGCACCCCCTGCGAGACAGTTCTGCTAGCTCCTGTGTGACAGCACGGGAGCGCGGACACACAGGGATGAGTGTCAGGTATCATTTGCCAGACAGTCGTGCTGTGTAAATGGACCCTTAGTGTGGCAGCCTTTCACTACCTTTGTCTTACATGTTCATTCATCAGTTCTCCACTGGTGACTTATGGTGCTCACAATCTAAATTACCTATCTCGAACATACATATGTAGTGTGACCATGATAGTATGCAAGGAATTGAAAAATGACAGTGAAATCAGAGGCACGAATACAAAGTTTGTAATAATTCTTGTTTAGTGATAATTAGATTAGGAACAAAGAGATTTTGACAAAGTATAAGCAATACAAATTCACAGTAAGTCATCAGACCTGATGGTTGTCTCAAGCAAGAAAAAGACTGCATGGCGGTCGAAACGTTGCATTTTATCGTGGAAGAATAAAGATCTTTTTATATTTTTTGCACCATACTACTGCTGCCGCTGAAGTTTGTTGCTTCAGATATTTGTAGAAAACTATTAAGTTTCCTCTCAGCCTTCTTTTTTGCAAGCTAAACATTCCCAGATCCTTTAACAGTTCCTCATAGGACATGGTTTGCAGACCGCTCACCATCTTCGTAACTCTTCTCTGAACTTGCTCCAGTTTGTCAATGTCTTTTTTTAATTAGGGTGCCCAGAACTGGACACAGTGTTCCAGATGATGTCTGACCAAGGAAGAGTAGAGAGAATAACTACCTCACGTTATCTAGACTCTATGCTTCTCTTGATACTTACCAAAATTGTGTTTGCCTTTTTTGCTGCTACATCACACTGTTGACTCACGTTCAGTCTATGATCTATTAGTATACCCAAGTATTTTTCACATGTGCTACTGCTTAGCCCAATTCCTCCCTTTCTGTATGTTTTTCATTTTTCTTGCGCAGATGTAGGACCTTGCATTTCTCCTTGTTAAATATCACTCTGTCAATCGCTAATCACTGTTCAAGCTAATCTAGATTTTTATAAATCCTCTCTCTCTTTACTTAGCTATCCCTCCTAGCTTTTATAAAAATGTTAAACAAAAAGCTCAAGCTCTCCTTGATCAGTCCATTTTATATCATCATCATCATCAACAATGTGGAAAAATTGAAGTCCCGCTCAACATTTAGAGTCAAATAATGTAACCTCTCTGAGCGGTTTAGTTTTCCACATGGCCTGTGGAGCACTCTGCAACATGCAGCAGGACCAATGAAGACAATATAGTTCCAAGTTAAACAATCATGGTGGTCAACTATTTGGAAGTTATAGTTCTGTTTAGTGCAGCGGCCGAGAACCAGGCATTTAGCTGAGGGGACAGTGGAGGATATAAGGTGGCAGCGGCTCACAGTGGCTCTACAGTCTCCTTTCCCAAAGGCTGAAGTATAGCCCATCTCGGTCACTAGCAAGGGAGATCAGATTTTAGCAGACTTGATTACCACAGTTCAGTCCTAGATTATTGTCGTGATGCCAGTGTCCCTATATAAGCAACAACTTACTCGCAATGAATTAATAAATCCACAAATTCAAATTCAAAACCAGGGACACATTGCTTCCCTTTACTCAACATCCAACTTTGATCTTCCAACACAGGCAAATTACTTGTACTTCTCAACATGAAGATACATGCTTCTGAACAGATTGTTGAGCTCTACCAATCAAGACAAACTTGACAACAAAAAGTTATTTTTCCCAAAAAACACACACCCGCAGTCACTGTTACCTGTAGGACACTTTCTTGTGCTACACGGCCTTTCAAATCACTCTTACTTTAGCTGTTAGCTGTAATGGGCTTCTGCGCTTTCCCTCTAGATGTAGTTCATTGGGGTACATATGACATTTGCATTCCCATACCACCTCTTAAGCAGCATCTCCTGTGCTTTCATCCCCGGAGGAGACAAGCCTTCTAACAGAAGAGATAAAACCACATCTTAGACCTGGCAGGAGCATCAGATAAAACCACATCTTAGCCCTGGCAGGAGCATCAGCCCGTCTCTCCTGCACTCACCTCATTCTCCGACCACTCACAACACACTCATACAACAGGAAGACAACCAAACTTACTTAAAGACAAACAGACTTACAACTGATGGAGGGACCCTACTCTGGGTTACTACATTAGTTGGTTTTAAGTTTGCATACTATAGTTCTATCCTAGAAAATGGTCTCTGCTTACGCTTGTTGTTTAAGTTCAGCAACTGCATAACCACCATTGGTGTCCTCTGTAGTACTTGCACCTTTTTGGAAGTGATGTATGGTGTCACTGCTTCTTTTCTTTACAGCAGCATTAACCATGTGCTCCAAAAACATTGATAATCCACTGCTCTAAGCTTTCTTACTGAGCATTTCTTTCCCTCTCTCAGCAGCTTCCTCTTAGCTCAGTTGGCTGCCGCTTTCTAGCAGATGATCTGTGAAGACTACCAATCAGAAATCTTCCTGAGTAAAGTATTCTTAAGATATTATTACCCAGCTTGGCCACTAGATGCTACTATAACTTTAAGTTTTATCTTAGTATTTATAAAATTGTCAGCTATAACAGTTACTTGTGCATTTGTTTCACAAATCCCAACAGGGTAGCCCTCTTACGCACATATACAAGTGTCATCTGAGCTATTAGTATGTTTTTGAAGTGTGGGAGGAAACTTTAAAATACACACACTGAAAGAACATGCAAACACCAAATATATGTTGTCATTGGTCTGATTTAAACCTAGAACCCAAGTGCTCCAAGGCAATAGTGATAGCCACTGAACCACCTTGATTTAGAGAAGGAGATTTACATTGTGGAAATAATTTTCTTTTAAATTAATATATTAACACATTTGCTAAATGTTTTCTATATTTTTGCATAATAAGGTTTGCAAAATGCTTTATACATTCGGCACTGTAATGAAACATGCTTACTGATGAAATGTGTTCCTTCAAGGAATCAGGCAATTAGGCATGGTCAATGAAATGTGAGTTACAGCATGTAATTATACATTTAAAATCCCAAATAAAGCTTTCAGAAGCATATTTATTATTTACAATGTTAAACTGTAAATACATTTGAACTCTTCCCCCAGCCCTCAGGATACAAAGTCTAACCACTGACTGCTATGTACATTAGTTAATAGATCACACAGTGATGTTTCCATATAAAATATACGTCTGAATATAGAAAAATGTTTGGAGAACAGAAATATTGTAATGTATTAAGTTTGTGTAAAATGTTTTATATTGAATATACACCAGATAACGTGGGTGAACTAAAGTGTATGTGCATGGCACGAGTAACATGTAGCAGTTCTAGGAAGGTTTATTATTGCAATACGAAATCTGCATTCTCTATACAGAACACATCATGGAAGTATAACCTTTGGGCAGCATGACATTTTTCATTTATTTAGGTAGCATGGTCTTTACTGGGCTCAGCAGCCTCATGCCATATACCGCTGAGGCCAGTGATTGGTTTCAGTCGTCATGGGTCTATACAGAATGTCACTGCTGCAGCCAATGTAAAAAGTAAGGATGTCAGTGGTGGTGCTGGAATGGCAAGGGACCATAGTGGTGAGTATTTAGCTTGTTGTTTTTACTGTTTCTTGACCTCTTTCTATTTTTAGCTAACTTGCAAAATTGTGAACAATTTTTGAAATCTGAGACCCTTTAGAATTTGTTCATAGATAACAAATTTGTAGCAGCAATTTCTACAACTGTTCCATATAGCTGGATAGGATTTGTACTCATGCATTGCCCTTTCACAATTGGAGCATTCCTATATGGAAAATAGACATGTGACTCTAGAGTGCAGCTTAAAATCAAGTGAATAAGTTTACCGCGAATCATTTTCAGCGTGAATCCACATCAGAATGGGAAAATGGACTAACTTCAAACAGAGCTTGGTCATTGCTGCTAGGCTAGTCAAGGCCAGTATTCAAAAACTGTAACCTTGTGGGGTTTTCTTGTGCAATGTTGTTGAGAATATACAGAGAATGGTGTAATTGAGGAAAAATATCCAGCAAAAGGGGATCCTATGTAAGTAAGCTCATAAAGGAAAGGGGTTCAGAGGAGGATGTAAAGAATCATTCTGACAAACATGGCGGTGCACAGTCAAGCACATTGCATCTGAATACAATATTAGTGCTTCAACTAATGTATTCAAATGCACAAATTATCATTATTTTGACAACTCGGCATTCGTTAACAGCAGACAATCAGTTCCAGTGCTGTTACTGTGTAAGAGAAAGGCAAGACTCTGATGGGCAAAGTAGTGCAAAAATTGGTTCACTAACCAGTGGAAAAACATTGCCCAATCAGACGAATCCAGACCTCTGCTGCACCATACTGAAAGGGGTGGGGGCAGAATTTGCCTCAATTTTTTCAATGTAGTCATTCCTAGAACAAGCCTGAGGGACCAGCATAAAATTGCTGACTGTTTCATTAAAAAAAATTTCAGAGACAAGAATAACACTTGCAAATGTGTTTTATGAAATCACAATCATAGAATATAACAGATTTGCAGATGTTACGCAAAGTGAAGTGAACTGACATTTCTGTGAGTCAGAAGGTCAATACTCTATGCAACTAAATAAAATAACAAGCCTAATACAGGTGACTGCATGATGATGACATTAGGAGACAGTATCTAGGATAAATCAATTACCCCTCTGACGCTCATATTAGTCACTGTACATTCACAAACATACTGTAGTTAAAGGTGAGGGCTAAAACCAAGAAACCTTCCTGTTGACTTAGAAAATAAACTATAGTTTACAGCAACCACATGAAACTACTGCCTACATATTTGAGATTGCCTTTTTAAGACAGTGTAATACTTCAATACGTGTGTTATAAATAGGAGAAGACCATTCTGGATGTCATAAATAATGGGAAAATGAAGCAAAATAGAATGTATACTGTTTTCTATTAGTAGAAATTCAAGAAAATGTAATTAGTTCAAAATATATTAGAGCATGTTCAGAGCTTGATATGCCCTCCATCAAGGGATCCCATCAGGATTTCCATTTTAAATCGAGAAGATGGCAACCCTGGACAGGAACTGAACTAAACCCTCTTGACCATTAAAAAGGTTCTACCACAATTGCAGGTTACCTGCTATCCACAGGATAGGGGATAACTTGCTGCGCAGTGGGGGTTTCATCACTGAGAATGCTTCCAATTTCAATCATCCCAACATGACTCCCATGTCCCACTCTTCTGTCACTGCGGGGTTTGCATTTTCCAACGCAGTGACATCAATGGGAATGGAGTGCTGGCTGAGCATGCGTTTTCATCACTCCATTCATTTCAATGGGGATGATGGAAATAGCCGAGTGGCACCCACTCAGGTTTCTCCACAATCCCATTGAAAGTGAATTGAGCACTAGTGCGCTTGCACAACCAGCACTCTATTCAGTTTCCTTCTCACTGCAAGTAGTACAGTTACCCGGATGGGGGACATAAGACCCCCATTCTTGATATTGGTGGTGTTCTCAGTGGTGAGACTCCCCCGCCAATCAGCAAGTTATCTCCTAAGCCATGGTCCAGGACCTCAATCAAAGTTCTGTATGCAAACAATAACAAAAAACAACTTAGGAGAGCAAACCTAATCATAGGGGAAGATTGTACTCACATTTAAGAGAGGAGCTTTGTTCCTAGCTCCTTCATATCTCAGTGCGCTATAAGTAATCTTCTTTTGATACCAGCCAGTTTGTGTTACAGAGGAGACCATAAGTCTTGATTAATGTTGCCGAGGCAATAACATTGGGCTGATTTTTGCTAAGTTAGATTGAATCATCGCTTTCCGATTTTTAGCATAAATTGCCAAAAAATATCAGCTTTCTGCTTGGAACAGAAAATACAGGTATGTTGCGTAGCAGTCCTGCCTTGCAATGCTGGAGTTCTAGACTTGAATCTGGTCTTGATGGGAATTTGAACTTGGGATCCCACCACTTCAGAGCAGCAGTGCCAGTCACTGGGCCGCCTTCCAGTGTTGTTCAAATCAGAGTACCTGATATTTACCTCCATTGCTTTTTAATGGAAGTTGGAAGTGGGTTTTTCAATTCACAATTATTTTTTTAAATCCGGTCGGTCACTCCCAACGCGATTATTTCAATAATTACTCAACAATAGTCTGGATACAGTACAACCAGATTTGCTCTTTAAAACAAGATGGATTAGAATATACATGCATATCTGTGCATTTTGGGGCATTCCAAATCTTCCATACTGTTGTTGCCACAATTATCTGTTTTATATTTTTAGCACAAGGTAACCTCTCTACATTATATAACACAATTGCATTCATCCAAGAAGTTACTGTACATTAAGGTCACACTTTAGGCTTTCAGGACCTTAAAATTGTATGTAAAATATTTATTCTGATTATTTCAATAGAGTATTTACATTTTATACATGCAATTATCTTTAAAAGAGATATAGATCTTATGTTACCAAATACACATTAAAGAGGTTGTATGAGTGATTTAAAAAAGTAGATTGATACAAGCATAAAATGTTTCAAAAGTGGTGGTTGTGAACTTTTAAATCTGCTAGGATAGGTGATTATTTAGAGTGTCACTTTGTATTTGGAGCAGATATCTTATATAAAAAAGCCTACAGGTCTCTCTCTGTTTGTCTGTCTTTCTCTCTGTTTGTCTATTTGTCTCTCTCTCTGTCTGCCTCTCTCTATCTGTCTCTTTCCTTGTCTTTTTCTCACTCTCTCTCTCTATCGCTCTCTATCTCTGTCTTTCTATCGTTGTCTCTCTATCGCTCTTTCTCTTACTGTCTCTCTCTCTATTGCTCTGTCTCTCTACTGCTCTCTCTCTGTCTCTCTATCCTTGTCTCTCTCTATCGCTCTTGGTTGGGCAGTATATGGTGCAGCTTAGCAGTGTAAGCTGTGTTGCTTAGCAATGCTTCACTCATTCCAGCGCATGCCTGAAGCACGGCAGCGCCACCCATAGACTTAACATTGTAACTTTCAACCGGCCTGACAGGTCCCTGAATGTATTAAACTCACATTTGATGATTTTACGGCACCCATGAGCATGTGTGTCATCTAATGACACCAACATCATACACCAAAGTTACAGCAAAGGGGTCAAAGTGTGGTGCAAGAAAAAGCATGTAGGATTATTTATATTAGATGTGCAAATAGGGAGAATTGCATAAAACTACAGAAGACTACATACTCACCTCCTGGATTCCTTGTTGCTTCAACACCATAGCTCAGTTTCTCCCCCCTGGGCTTTGTTTACTTGGCTGTGAAGGTGACATTCCATGTGACTACAGTAGCTAATCATTAGCTTCAAGAGATATATGACACAAGACCACCTAGGGATTGGCTGTGGTGGGCATGTGGAATACACACATCATCACTGTCCCATCATGTAATCAACACATTTTATGCATCACATTGTGTAATACACAAATCTGTGTTATACAGCGGTACTGAAAGATTGTAAACTACAGACTTTTCCATATTTCTGCTTATATTTGATCTAAAACTGCTTCAGATTTTTACTCAAGTCCCTAAAGTAGATAAAGATAAAGAGAACCAAATTAAACAAATAAGTAAAAAGATTAGACTTGGTCATTTATTTATAGAGGAAACTGTGTAAAAATGTGCGTATCATAGCTGTCTCAAAAATCTTGTCAAGTAGTAAGCCACACTCACTTTTCTAGACACTTTTAAAAAGTGCAAAAGTGCAATGAGAGGTGGAACATCTTTTTTTGATGCAAATTGATTTTTTAAAATGGGTGCAACTTAATCCAGAATGCTGTTGCAACACCAGTAATAAATATGCCGCCGGTGTTTTTGTGTTCTAAGAAGTCATGTATGCCTGTTTTGAACCCGTTAACAGTTAAGGCTGCAATCTGTTTCAGAGGTGACTCTTCCACAGATTTGCTTTTCTTAATGGTAGAGACTAGAGATGAGCGAGTATACTCGCTAAGGCACATTACTCGAGCGAGTAGTGCCTTAGCCGAGTATCTCCCCACCTGTCTCTAAAGATTCGGGGGCCAGCGCCGGTGACAGGTGAGTTGCGGCGGGGATCGGGGGGGAGCAGACGGGAGAGAGGGAGATCTCACCTCCTTTCCTCCCCGCTCTCCCCCGCCACTCCCTGCCCCCTGCCGCCCCCTGAATCTTTAGAGGCGAGCGGGGAGATACTCGGCTAAGGCACTACTCGCTCGAGTAATGTGCCTTAGCGAGTATACTCGCTCATCTTTACTAGAGACATATTATCAGTTTTGGTCCGCCTTCACATTGGCTGTAAACACTGCAGACTTTCCGCAGCTAATTTTGCTGTGGAAATTCCGAAGCATTTTACAATACAAGCCATGCGGAGATTTCAGAAATCTTTCACATGGTGTGGAAATTTTCAGCAAAAGATCGGCAGCATTTTTAAAAAATAGTTATTAATGCTGTGGATTTCTGCTGCGGAATTCAACTCTTGAAATACAAGGTTTAAACTCTGCAGCAGATCCACGAACAAGAAATGCGTCCAAGCGCCACACCATTTAGGTGCGCATTCAGTCTCTGGTTTCCTGTGTATCTGCTGCCAGGTTTTCCGCTGAAGATGTGGCCCTTGTGAAGACGGCCTTAATCTTCTTTACTTCAGACAAAAAGTATGCCCCCTTCACAAAACTTTTTTATACGGGCTTTTTATATACTTATGCAAGTCACTCATATACTTATATAAGTATATAACCATTTCTAAAAAAAAACAGCTCCCGCCTCAGTCCTCAATTTCGAAACTAGGAAGAGAGTATAATGCAGTGCATGTATAACAGGTCACTGAACCAGATCCCTGGACCCCAGGGTTTATTTTGGCATAGACTTTGACCAGTGATGAGGCTTTGGCACTACAGTGTTGCGGCTGATGAAAAAAAAAATTCTGAAAACTTGCTCTACATGAGCATCTCACCTCGGGCCTTCATAATGTTTTGTTTCAAATGAAAAATCGTATTCCCAAGTTATGTCAGTTCCAAATGGAAAAGAAGTGAGAAGCAGAGGGGATTAGCCCATTTCAGCTGTGATTATCTATAGCAAGGGTCTGTAATGCATCCAGAATTGTCACTGCTTCTCTAGGCCACCTAGGGCATGTGCCAAATCACCAATTAACCTGGCTCAAATGTAGCCAATTCTAATCTGTAGTCACAAAAGTGACTTTTTAAAAAAATGCTCAATTATGTTTCATTTTTCATTTCGATTTTAATTGGGTCTCTCGGAGGAGAGGTTTTTCATATCATACAAACCAACCTCTTCCTTTATGTTGTTTTTCTGCAAAACTGAAATCCCATTTTCAATGTGTCCAGATATTTTGTGAGAGAAGGTGAAGGCCCCCTGCTGTGGATGTTTAAGCAGTTTTTCTTCTGTCTGCTCTACACTGGTGTTGTGTGCGCATTGGTACTTTTATCCTTTCAAGCAAGTTAAAAAATGATTCTAGAAACGCATTTGTTTTATATCGCTAGCGAAATTCAGCCATTTGATATTTTGGTTTATATAGACTGTCCTTAAATCATTTAAATTGCACAAGAAATAAATGAAATGACTTAAAATGAATTGTGTCAAAATATTTACTCCCTACATATAATTCTTCAATGCCATTTGACATCATTGCCCTGCAGGGTGTGGCTTGCAGTCAAAAAATGTATATCATAACTATAAGTAAACTGAACATATCATTAAGTAGTCACATTAGGGGTGCCCTTGCCATTATAATTTTTGCAAAACTTTATTTCCATAACACATTTGTCAACATTACTTCTAAGCATTGTCACATTAATCAATGTATGCATAGCTGCATAATTCAATTGTACTTTTTTCCTCACAGTATATACTGTTTATAAAAATATTAATACATTCATTTCTATTTAATACCTATTGGGTGCACAACTGTTCCCTGGTTTTATCTTATGCACTCAGTGCAGGTCTTACCTTCCTCCAATGTCTATTCTTTTATCAAGCATGACACATTGAAATCCCTTCAAAGTTAGTAAAACCTTTAGGGCGTTACACCACAGCTATTACGTTCTATTGAGCCTAATAGCTCAATGTTCCAGCTGTGGAATTCCATCGCGGAATTCCGCAGCTTGAAATAAGCAGCGACATGTCCTATTACACGCGGCTGGCTTCCATTGTACTCAATGGAAGCTGGCCGTCACGTTATACTTCCACTGTCAGCACAGTGGAAGTATCGCGTGAATACACGACCACGCCCACTGCTGGACGTGTCATGCGCTGTACTGCGCCTGCGCGTCAGGCAGGATATGCACAGCAGATCTGGGATGTAAGTATGGGGTCCTTGTGGGGGCGCCGTGACAGACTCTGCTGCGATATTCCGCTGGCGGAGTCTCTCACGGCCGTGGGCATGAGCCCTTATTCATTGTTATGAAAAAAATCCTTTCCAAGAAACCAGAAATATCAGTAAAGCGCAACAATTAGCAGGTGTGAAGATGTTGCTCGTTATGACTTACAGTCTGAGGCTCCATTCACACGGGGCAGTTCGGTTGCAATAAAAACCACACCAAAAACTGCTTTGGTGAAACCATTTGCGCTTTTACTATGTTTGTAGTAAAATGTGGCAAAAAATGCACGTAGTTTTGCAAATGCACTTTTTGGTGTGGTTTTTATTGCAACCGAACTGCCCCGTGTAAATGGAACCTTATGGCGGCTTCCCACAGGCGTATGCGTCAAACACACGCGTTGGCAAAACCTATTTGTGCCATTAATGTTGCACTTTTGTGAATGTTTTGGCACATTTTACTGTACTTTTTTGTGCTTACAGGGACATGTCATATGGGCACGGGACACATCCGTTCCGTGATTTAAAAGGCTACATAGCCCAATTAGTACAAATGTGTTCTTTTTCTCGTGAAATTGCACAGCGTAATATGCAATTACATGGGTATCGGGTGTGCACCATCCCCATAGACTCCTATGAAGCATTTTACGCGCAAATGTGCAGAAAAATAGAGCATGCTGAATTATTTTTACATGTGCGCAAAACGAATTTCAGGGTAACCTCATTGAAATTTATGAGTTTTATTCTCCGTGTATTGAGCGCGCAAATTTTGTGCACACAAATACACATGCAAATATGTCCATGGGAAGCTGTCGTAAGGGGAATGAGGGTTATGGTGCAACATGTCATGTGAAGCAAATGTTAAATATGACTGATAGGATGTTCATCATAAGTTGCCAGTGTAATGGAGTTAATGAATCTGCGGCATAAAGACACAAAAGTGATAAGACGGAGTGTGAATAATTATAGATATATCATTGGGTGAGAGCCACCACTCTGAACTACGTTATGTGCCCAATAGTCAGTTATCGAACAGTCTAATATCATGTATGTACCTGCAGTTACACAAAAGGAAGCCAAAGAATTGTCTAACTGTAATTTACAGAAAAAGGTACTGTGATTAGAGAGGTTGTTCCCGAAGAAGGTGTTCCAGCCTAGTCAGGAAGGGGATAGACAGTATGTTTCTAAGAGAAACTGTATGCGCAGAGCATAAGGGAAGACATGTAGCATTTACAAGATGAGGTACAGGTGGTCCCCGACTTGCGAACAGGTTCCGTTCCAGGAGTCTGTTCGCAAGTCCATTTTGTTCGCAAGTCGAACAAATGGTAGTATGGAGCGGGATCGCGGGTGGATCCCGCTCCATACAACGTCGGGTGCAGGCTGTTCTTACAGCGGGCACCCGGTGGCAGCAGTTCCGACGAGCCGCACCGCTTGTCAGAACTGTTAACACTTTAAATACCGCTCTGACAGCGGTATTTAAAGTGTTAACAGTTCTGACGAGCGGCGCAGCTCGTCGGAACTGCTGCCGCCGGGTGCCCGCTGTAAGAAACAGCCTGCACCCGACGTTCAGGGGGCCCGTACAGCGTCCCACGATGAGATCGCGGGACGCTGTGTGGTTGCTAGGCAGCCGGGGACCTCCTGAAAGGCCCCAGGGCTGCCTATGCAGAGTGCCCATCAAGCGCACGGCTTGACAGGCGCTCTGCATAGACAGTCCTAGGGCCTTTCAGAAGGCCCCCGGCTGCCTAGCAACCGCGATCTGACCGGACAGGCTTCTATCAGGCTTGATAGAAGCTTGTCCGGTCCCTGCATAGTATGATGTAATGCTATAGCATTACATCATACTGTGCAGGACAGACAGTTCGTATCTTGCGAAATTCGTAAGTCGAATGTTCGCAAGTAGGGGACTATCTGTACTGTGAACCAGCCACAATGTGTCCCATGCAGTGTGCTAACAGAAGCATCAGAGAGATAAGAACAAAGGTACCTGGTGTACACTACCAATGACCCAGAAATATACTATAGAGTAATTGTTGAATTCCAATTATGAACTTCTACAATAGTTACTAGAGCTGGGATATAGATAAGGCCGGCTGCACACAACCGGATTTGCATTGCACAATCAGGAACAGGCGTCCGCCTCCAGATTGCACAGCAAATACCTTCCATAGCATACTATGTAGAAGTGCTTTTTCCTGTAAACCAGCATAAATCAATTGCAATTTTCCGCTCACTGAGGAAGAATCGCAGCATGCTCTATTTTTGCGCAGATTCCGCGCGGACGTCTTCCATTGAAGTCAATGGAAGTCGTCCAACCCGTTGCCCATCCTCAGTTGACATTGCGGAAAAGTCACGGATTGTACATTATCACTAAACAATGACATGGAAATAGCAGGGGTTTATAAAAAAAAGATCTGTACTGGGCATGTCCAACGGTGAGCAGTGCGGACCATCTGCAGTACAGATGAGGCGGCTGAATGAGAGGTACACTCAGACGCCGGCTAGGCACTGGGTCAGATTCTGCTGCGGGCGCCCACATGCAGACTCCGGCCCAGTCGTGTGCACCTGGTCTAAAAGTGATGGAAATATGTATTTTGCTCAATTGTATGCTGAGATTTTGTGCCAGTTGCACTGTTGTGATTTGAGTGCTACATGTATCTTAGTAAAATAACTGTTCATTATAACCCCGGGTTCAGTGCGATTGTCACCATCCACCTGCACCTTACAGTTAGATCAGTTATTACTTTCAAGGATCTCGTGTAATATTGCGTGACAATCAAGAAGTCTTTTCAGAAGTGGAAAAATCGTAGCTACCAAAAGAGGCAGAAACCTTAAAAGCCTGAGATATATTTTTTTCTAGAACTGTTGTGCTTTCCTAAGAGTTTGATCCTTTCAAAATCTCCTACAGTACTTTAAAATCTCTTATTAAGACCTTATCATGAAAAGCAAACACAATAAACTTAACAAACTACTGTAATAGAAATTTTCTGATAAGCTTCATGCTTATAATAAAGCCATGTCCTAGAAACATTGTACAGAGGCACACGGAGACCTTGTGGCATGGAACCACACTACCGAGCTGTGCACATTCTATGTGTTACCCTACCAAGCCAGAATAGCTATGTACTTGAGTTCTTATTAGAGATGAGCGAGCACCAAAATGCTCGGGTCCTCATTATTCGAGTCGAGCTTTTCTTAAAATTCGAGAGCTCTACTCGAGTAACGAACCCCATTGACTTAAATGGGAGACTTGAGCATTTTTGTATGTGGGACGCCGGTTGCCGAGCTTTTTTCTTCTTCCTGTGTTCTCTCCCTCTCTCTCTCCGCCAAGCCAGCCACAAACTACCATTGACGTGCACAGCGTAGCAGCGGGGAGGGATCAAATCTGACACGTCAGCGGCGGGGAGGGGCCAAAACTGGGGCAGGGTCAAACATGGCATGATGCTCGCTCGAGTAGCAAGCACCATCGAGTATGCTAATAATCGAACGAGCATCAAGCTCGGAAGAGTACTTTCGCTCAACTCTAGTTCTTATACAATATACTACCAACCTCCGGCAAGACAAAAAATTAAACCTAATATTTTTTTAAGTAAGAAAAATAAATTCTGATGACAGAAAGATACAAAGCTATGAAAGTCATACTAATTCATCTTCATCAATTTAGAGAAATTAAATTGGTTCAGTTTAATAAACAATAATCCTAAATAATTAAAACTGCTAATTAATGTAAATAGCAAACGTTCACACTTTCATCCATAAAATATAGAATGTCACTGAACTCTATTGTATTCCAATTGAATAAAACCATGGAAGCTCACATGAGATATTCAAAATGAAAGGAGTACAGTATTTGCATTAATTACTATCATCAGTGAAAAATTAAATATTATGTTACAAAATATATTTATGGCTTCCAAGCATTAGCACATGTGATGGCAGCAAGTAAGAAAAGGTCTTGTTTACTCTATTATCCACAGCATCCATTCAGGTGAAGAACCGCTTGTCTTTATTGACATCTCCAGCATATTATTCCTATGTTTCGACTAAACGAAAAAAAAAGTACCGTGTTACCCAGTAGAGCAATGTTAGCATATTGCGGTGCCATTTTACTACCCATGACCGTCCCGGTATGTTGCTGGAATATCTCTTTGTCAAAGGAGAAATAGTTGTATGTGAGGACTCACACAGGGAACTTTACCAAGCATAGATGGGAATAGTCAGGAACAAAAACAGAACTTACAAGAGGATAACTGTGAAGGTACTCCTTGTAATTGTCTAAGTCACATTTTGCTCTTGGTTTGAGATAAACATTAACTGTAGAATTTAAAGGGGTTGTCCCGCGAAACAAAGTGGGGGTATACACTTCTGTATGGCCATATTAATGCACTTTGTAATGTACATTGTGCATTAATTATGAGCCATACAGAAGTTATCAGAAGTTATTCACTTACCTGTTCCGTTGCTAGCGTCCTCGTCTCCATGGTGCCGTCTAATTTTCAGCGTCTAATCGCCGGATTAGACGCGCTTGCGCAGTCCGGTCTTCTTCTTTTCTGAATGGGGCCGCTCGTGCCGGAGAGCGGCTCCTTGTAGCTCCGCCCCGTCACGTGCCGATTCCAGCCAATCAGGAGGCTGGAATCGGCAATGGACCGCACAGAAGCCCTGCGGTCCACCGAGGGTGAAGATCCCGGTGGCCATCTTCACCAGGTAAGTAAGAAGTCACCGGAGCGCGGGGATTCAGGTAAGCACTCTCCGGTTTTCTTTTTTAACCCCTGCATCGGGTTTGTCTCGCGCCGAACGGGGGGGGCTATTGAAAAAAAAAAACCGTTTCGGCGTGGGACAACCCCTTTAAAGATTGGAACTGATATAAACAAAAATATCAAGTCTTTATGCCCATCAGATTCAGTAACTTTCATGTTTCCACTACCAGCATGGTCATCCCTAGTGTCCACTATAATCATGTCTACTTGGTGCCAGTTCTCAGTGATGTTTTCATCAGGACATGTTGCGCTCAACAGATACTGATGGCGATCAGTGTTGTCAATGTCAATAATACTGTAAACATCAAATGTGTATCAGGAGAATGCATACTTCGGTACTGCATCTTTGAAGACAAGAATACTTGATGTTATAACCCTGCAGTCATTACACAAAACATGTGAGGTCTAATCTGTAACTGTAGTTATTTCTGACATGTCAAAACTCTTACTCTTTTTATGTACTTTCAATAATCATCTCAGCATAGGAGGAACCGAGCCCTTATCTAGGTGAGCAAGGTTCTATTAGAACCGAAACGCGTACTCTATTGTCTGTGAAGAGCACATGTTTATGTAAATAAAGCAGGAACTATTATCTCATGCAAGCCGAACTCCTGTTTGTAGAATTAATTCGTTTGACAAAAGCCAAAGCAACCGGATGGCTATGTGAAGGCTCATGAGTATACCTGCCGACAGGAACAGGGCAGCAGCACAACCAGCAAGGTGGGACAAAACAAAACCTTTTTGCTATCCCACATACAATTCTCTGAAAATACAATCAGAGAAGGAAATATAAATTGAAGTTTTTTATCACAGAAAACCACATGTTGACTTTTTGTACCTGTCAATTAACCCCCACCCCCCACCCCTCCAGCAGTTTTGGATGAGTTGTTTGTTCTGAGGGTAAAGGGCATTTCTAATTTAAACATCTGTAACGCCGTCCATCTGTCCTATCAGGGCTACTGACATGCTTTTGGTTTCACTTTAAATTTTAATTCTTGGATTTACATAACTGGAGTTACAGCAATTACAAATTGATTGGGAAATACTGAATTTACAGCGGTCATTTCAGTGAGTGTAGTACAGAGCTGAGAGGAAGATGAAGGGGATATCAATAGCAGCAGAAAACATCTGTGATTCTACTGTATATATGCCTGTCTCAGGAAAACGGTGACATGAATTTGTGTTCATGTTATCACAGCTTATCAATCACAGAGAATGTTTGCTCTCTGATGTTCACATATGGGTCTTTCCCCAGAAAAAGAGTGAAATGATGAGGACTTGCTCTTCTAATCACTCCTCTACATCTCACAGATTCTGCAGTCATTGAAGACCATGACATCTAAATGTTTTTACAGAATAAAAATGTAAAAACTTTTTCCTCTTACACAAGGCTTTAAATATTCAAAAAAATAAAAAAGAACAAAAAAACAAAGAAAAATTGGCACTTCCATAACAACCTGTACTATAAAATATTTAATTATTCATCCAGCATGGTAAAGTTTATTTAAAAAAAGTAAAAAAAAAAATTTCAAAATAGCTTTTTTCTAATCATCTTGCTTTCCCAAAACAGGAATAAAAGATATTATGAAGTCATATGTACCTCAAAATAGTACCAATAAAAACTACAAGTTGTCTCACAAAAAAGGCTTGATTCTGTCTACTGTAAAATAAGAATTCTTTGGTCCTGGAATGTGCTGCCATACAAAAAGTATTTTTGAAAAAAAAATATTGTTCAAAAGTGGTAAAACATAATAAAACCTATACAAATTAGATGTTGTCATAATCATAATGACTCATAGAATAAAGGTAACATTTTAATTATACCACACTGTGAGCAGCATAAAAATAAATTGCAAAAAACACATGGTGAAATAACTTTTTTCTATTGCTCCATATTTAATATATTATGTGTACCTAAAAATGGTTCCTATAAAAACTACAACTCCAAATACAAGGTCTCATACACCTACATTGATAAAAAAGACAAAAAAGTTATGACCACCAGAATACAAAAGGCTCTTGAAGCCAAAATTAGTTATGTCACTAAGAGGTTAAAAGTGCACTTAAGGCAACTGAGTTTTTCACCAAATAAATGTCCCTGAGTCTTAAATTTCAAAATCTACAATAAAAAAGTGACATTTTTGGGAGGGTTTCTCAATTTTAACAACCAAAGAGCTGTCGAAGGACACCAGAAACAAAATTGTATCCCTGCACCAGACTGCGAAGACTGAATCTGCAAAAGGCAAGCAGCTTGGTGTGAAGAAATCAACTGTGGAAGCAATAATTAGAAAACGGAAGAGATACAAGACCACTGATAATCTCCCTCAATCTGGGGCTCAGCACAAAATCTCACCCTGTGAGGTCAAAATGATCACAAAAACGGTGAGCAAAAATCCCAGAACCACACGGGGGAACCTAGTGAATGACCAGCAGAGAGCTGGGATCAACGTAACAAAGACTACCATGAGTAACACACTACGCCGCCAGGGACTCAGATCCTGCAATGCCAGACGTGTCCCCCTGCTTAAGCCAGTACATGTCTGTGGCCGACTGAAGTTTGCTAGAGAGCATTTGGATGATCCAGAAAAGTATTGGGAGAATGTCATATGGTCATATGAAACCAAAGTAGAACTGTTTGGCAGAAACACAACTCATCATGTTTGGAGGAGAAAAATGCCGAGGTGCATCCAAAGAACACCATACCTACTGTTAAGCATGGGGGTGGCAACATCAAGCTTTGGGGCTGTTTTTCTGCAAAGGGACCAGGACGACTGATCCGTATACATGAATGAATGAATGGGGGCATGTATCGTGAGATTTTGAGTGCAAACCTCCTTCCAGCAGCAAGGGCACTGAAGATGAAACGTGGCTGGGTCTTTAAGCATGACAATGATCCAAAGCAACTTTGAATTATTTAGTTTAATAAGATCGACGTTATCTATTGGATATCGGAGATCGCGTGACCGGAGTTGGATATCCCGACCACTAGGACAGCTCCAGGTTGTCGGCTACCTCTGGCAGCCAACAGGAGGGAGCTGTTACATCCACAGCCTACAGGGCTTTAATCCCCAGATCGAGTGTGTTTTTAGTGCCCTGGGGATTAAAGCCCAGCCAGCCAGGATGTAAAAACACTATGGGGTGGTCACCGAGGGGTTAAATCCCGGATAAGATCATGAAGATCTTCTTGAGATAAAATGTCAGGTTGTGATGAATAATTTACTTCAAATATAGGATCACTTCTCAAATTGCTATATGTTTCCTCTTCAGCGTGAATAAGGTCAGAGTCGGAGCTGTCACTTATGGTCACAAAATCTGGACACTTTGGTACAGCATAGTCTTCGCCTAATTAGACAGCCTAATTGCAGATTGCAAGTTGTGATAATTAACCGTATATTTTGTTTTAGATGTGATTCCTTTAATGTTAGTTAAGCAGAATTAGCAATCTGCTAAATAGTCCTTCGGTTCCCTCCAAATCATCGGAATGATAAATGGCATATGATGTGAACCGTTTCTCCAACCTGTGAGAAGCCTAAAAAAATTATAAACAGCATATGCACAAACAGAAGCAACATATTTTAGTAGTGAAATACTACAAGAATCACCATAAAGGCCTCATGTCCACTGGCAAAATCGAATTGCGGATTCCGCGGCGGATTTCCGCCACGGAATTTGCATTCAATTTTGCCCATAGGGATCCATTAGGCATCCGCAGGCAATTAAATTGTAATTTGCACCCGCGGATGGTATTTTAATGGATTTGCGTTTTCTCCCACACGTGAAAGAAAGCGCAGCATGCTCCATTTTCTGCGGGTCTCCCGCGTGGACGGCTCCCGCAGGCTTCTATGGAAGCCTATGGAAGCCGTCCGGTCCCGCGGTACACCCGCAGCTGAATTTCTGTTCTGCGGCAGCGCAGTAGAGCAGGAGTTCAAAAAGAAAAAAAAAGAGTGCACAGCGCATGCGCGCAGCATGCTGCCGGAGTGCCGAGCGCATCTGCCAGGCAGAGAGAAAGAAGATCCGGCCGCAACGGACAGGAACCCGCAGCGCCCAGACAGGTAAGAAAAATCTATTTTCAGGCCTCATGTCTGCGGGAATGGAGGGTCCTGCTGCGGGATTCTGCATGGAGAATCCGCACGGGCCCAAATTTCCTAGTAGACATGAGGCCTAAGTGTTCTTGTGAAAGAAAAAAAAGTTTTGTTTTTGTTTTGTAGGCCAGTGTTATTGGTAGAGTATTTGACCACCTGAAATGAGATTATTTGTTAGATAGATGGGAGGTTCCTATGTAATACTCCGCAGTATAAGTTACATTACTGTGATATTAGGATATCACTACGCCGAGTTAATTAGAGCCTTAGGGTATATATGGGTATGTGTGCATGGAGTTGGTTTCTACTCCTCTACCATTTAATGCAGCCAGCGTTTTAAATTATGTGTGTAAAACTGAATATCATTTGCCATGATGTAAGAGGTTATTATAATTTGTGGAATGTGCGCAGCGTGGGGGACAAAACTAAGAGATACGCTGTTTCTCTATTCGACTATTTCAACTGGCTATTGTTTGCTTATTAAAAACACACTTAATAGGAGACACTGTACACTTGCTTCACCATTATGTACAAGCACATTCTTTTCATTCTGTGTATTGAAGTCGCATGGAAGAAGTGTACTGATTCATAAAAATATCTCTTCTAAAGGCTAAAATAGACTGGCGTAAGCGCAAATACCCTCGCCGCTGCGGAGTGTATTAGCACATGAACCAGTCAAAATTCTTTTTCTTACCATTAAAACTTTGCGCTATTGCGCATTGGTAAAAAAAAGGCAGGAAGATAGGTCCTACCCAATCTTTCTTGCACATACAAAAACTATGTGCGAGAAAGATAGGGCAAGTCCTATCTTTTCTCAAGAATCCTGCTTGTTAAAACAAAACCATTAAAAGTAATGGTTTCATTTCTGCTCGTTTTGCAAACGTGATTTTAACACCTGCAATAGGACAAAATCACTGTTGTGTTTTAAGCCCTAAGTGTGAGTCATCATTTATGGGGAGATTTGTTTGTCTTAGGGCTCATTTACACGACCATGATATTGGCCACATGATGTGCATTTATTGGAGTCAATAAAAGTAAATAGATTTTCATTGATCAATTCAGATTAGCATGTATACACTGCTTGTAGAAAAAGATTGCGGCTCAGGAACGCTATCTTTTCTCCTAAGGGGGAGCACCTAGAAGGTGAGTGAGGAGACTTATAAGGCCATTCATGCTCCTCTGGGTAATATGCAAATAAGAGAGATAGAACAATACCTCTCCAGTGCCACATATTGGAAAGCAGCATTCCTGCAAGTCAATGATAGACTCTTTATACAAGCCTTGTAACAATGACTGGGAATTGAAAGCCAGGCAGAATACTATACATTTACAGCTGTTTGGGGGTATTTGACCCGCATCAGTGTGTAGTAGGTTTCTGGCTTGGCTAGCGAGAAGCCTGTGATGTAGGTCAGGAACGCTATCTTTTCTCAGGGAGAGCACCTAGAAGGTGAGTGAATAAGGACACTTATATGCCACTCATGCTCCTCAGGGTAATATGCAAAAAAGGGAGATGGAACAATACCTTTAAACAGCTGTCTGTGTATGGTATCCTGGGTTGGCTTTCAAATCCCAGTGATTGTTACAAAGCTTGTATTAAGAGTCTAACATTGACTTGCAGGAATGCTGCCTTCCAATAGGTGGTGTTGCAGAGATATTGTTCCACCTCACTTATTTGGAGATAGATTGCAGCATGCTCTATTTTTCAGCGTATCACGCAGCGTGAGCCCTATTCTTTTCTATGTAAGCGCTGCGGAATAAGTTGGCGCTATACAAATAAAGATTATTATTATTATTATTATTATTATTATCTATGGGCAGCATTTTCAACGCTGTCCATACAAAAAACACTGCAATACCCTGCATTGTTTTACACATACGGTCGTGTGAATGAGGCCTTAAATGTATTATTGCACAAAATAAATATTTTTTTGTGGCAATATATACCCCTCTACCCCTCCCCCCCTTCATATGCCAGAAAATGTATTAAACATGTGATGGAATTCGTGGCTATATCCCCTGCTGATCCTATATTAACTGTGCGCTAATAATTGTCTGGATCCTTGTTTGGATAGATTTAATAAAGGCCCATAGAGGCCTTATTAGGATAGATCTTCCGATAGGTACTCCATTCATGCTTTCTTATGTTCGTAGAGTGGAATATCTACCACAAACTCTGTCTAATTACGCTTCACTCTGTTTGTCGTTGATTATGAATGGTGGATTATTTGGTTTGGAGAGTGTTTGGAGGTTAAATCTTTTGGTTTAACCTGATTGATGGTAATACTTGGAGGCTATACAGTAATTTTTTCAGATTGTAATTGTCTCTTTCTCAGTGTGGGATGCTATGAAGGCATTTTTACATTGTCATTAAATATATAAGATTAGGCTACATAAGTCTAAATTTTGGGATGTCATTAAGGCCCTTCAGCACCGAATATATATATAAACATTCACATTACTCAGGCAGAAATTAATTGGAAAGAGACACAGTCTCAACTTGTGGATCATCTGAGAGATGTCGCAAAAAACAGACGCCTTTTTATAAAGTGGAAGATCTTTAAGGAAGGGAAGCAGGGGGTCATTATTTGGCTTCTATAATTAAAGGGGTTGTCCCACGAAACAAAGTGGGTCTATACACTTCTGTATGGCCATATTAATGCACTTTGTAATGTACATTGTGCATTAATTATGAGCCATACAGAAGTTATCAGAAATTTTTCACTTACCTGTTCCGTTGCTAGCGTCCTCGTTTCCATGGAGCCGTCTAATTTTCAGCATCTAATCGCCGGATTAGACGCGCTTGCGCAGTCCGGGTCTTCTTCTTTTCTCAATGGAGCCGCTCGTGCCGGAGAGAGGTTCCGTGTAGCTCCGCCCCGTCATGTGCCGATTCCAGCCAATCAGGAGGCTGGAATTGGCAATGGACCGCACAGAAGCCCTGCGGTCCACCGAGGGAGAAGATCCCGGCGGCCATCTTCAACCGGTAAGTAAGAAGTCACCGGAGCGCGGGGATTCAGGTAAGCGCTGTGCGGATTTTTTTTAAGGTCCCTGCATTGGGTTGGTCTCGCGCCGAACGGGGGGGCTGTTGAAAAAAAAAAACCCCGTTTCGGCGCGGGACAACCCCTTTAAGGCATCTTATGTTGCAGCATGGAAAAGGCCTGATAATTCTTTAGTTATAAGGAAGGATGACATTTTAGAGACATTTGTTCTAAGTTAAATGTGGATTATGAAAATCTTTATGAATATTTGGTTCGGGTGCAATTGACAGCTTTAACCAATTCCTCCACAGCCTTAGCCATAAGCTGAAACCCACAGTTCGGTTCCCTTAAAAAGTAACCTTCATTGATATGTAGTAAAATATATTGTGGTAGCAATAAATTAAAAAGATCAGAGTCTCAATAAAGTGTGAATGAGTGTAATATATTAGACAAAACCAGTTTAAGAGAAACAATATCCTGCCCTGCTGCTTATGCACAGATATCAGGGTGACGATTGTAAGACTTGCTGCAAATGGTGTGCGCTACCATGCAGCAGTGCACTGTTATGTACTGAAGATTTGGCAAGTGATTACATCCCTACTAGAAATGAGCGAGCACACTCGTCTGAGCTTGATGCTCGTTCGAGCATTAGGGTACTCGAGATGCTCGTTACTCGAGACAAACACTACGCGGTACTCAAGTCAATTGCATTTCCCTTCCCCGCATGTTTATCGCCATTTTCTAGCCAATAAACAGGCAGGGAAGGCATTACCGCTTCCTGCTGTGACATGCCAGCCCTCTGCCCGCCAACAGTAGTGAGTGTCTGGGCCGATCAGGTGATCGCCAAATACTTAAACTGGTCCCGCCCACGGCTCGCCTTGGACGCATGCTGGCAGAGGTTAGAGAAAGTGCTGCTGCTGATATAGCGAAAGTGTTAGAGAAGGATCCTGTCTTCAAGAACCCCAACGGTCCTTCTTAGGGCTACTCCTCATAGTGTGCATTACTGTTGTGGCTGGCTGGGAGCAGTACTGCACCAATTTTTTTTTAATGCATCTAGGGCTGTGCAGGTCATTTCAGCTATACTGTTCTGTGTGTGCAGTGCAGTAGGCAGAGTGTAGGGACAGAGCTGCTTATATAGGGAAAGTTTTACAGTCAGGATCCTCTCTACAAGAACCCTGATGGTCCTTTTTAGGGCTACTTCCCACTATGTGCATTATAGTTATGGCTGGCTGGGAGCAGTAGTGCATCAATTTTTTAATTACGCATCTAGGCCTGTTCCCAGCCTTTCACTTATAGCATTCCGAGCCTTTCACTTATACTATTCTCAGCCTGCGGTGCATTACACTGAGGTCTCACCGTGAAACAGCACTGTAATATTTCCTAGGCTACTGCAAAGTATTTCACCTATAGCGTTCTCAGTCTGCAGTGGATTAGACAGAGTTTAGGGACAGAGCTGCTTATATAGGGAAAGTTTTACATTCGGGATCCTCTCTACAACTAACCCAACGGTCTTTCTTAGGGCTACTCCTCACCGTGTGCATTATAGTTGTGGCTGGCTAGGAGCAGTAGTGCTCCCTTCTTTTTTTTAAAGCATCTAGGCCTGTGCAGAGCATTACAGTTATACCATTTTCAATGCATTAGACAGAGGTCTCACCGCTAAACAGCATTCTAATATTTCCTAGGCTACTGCAAAGTATTTCAGTTATACCGTTCTATGTCTGCAGTGCATTAGACAGAGGTCTCACCGCTAAACAGTACTCTAATATTTTCTGGGTTACTGCAAAGTATTTCAATTATACTGTTCTCCGTCTGCAGTGCATTAGACAGTGGTCTCACCGCTAAACAGTACTGTAATATTTCCTCGGCTACTGCAAAGTATTTCAGTTACACCATTCTCAGTCTGCAGTGCATTAGACAGAGGTCTCACTGTGAAACAGTACTCTAATATTTCCTGGGCCACTGCAAAATATTTCAGCTCTGCCACTGTGCAGAGCGTCTCACAATACGCTTTCCTTGGGGGGAGGGGGGTGGGTGCAGATAGCCGCAGTTACCAGCAGTATCCACTGGCTTTAGAGTCTTCTTCCAAACCATACAGCCTCTCTTATCTACAAGTCTCTGTGAGCGGTAAATTACCCTTAGGTATCAGCGCAAGATAGCGGGTTAATTTTTTCAAGTCACAGCATAGAGGCTCCACTATCTACAAGTCTCTGTGTGCGGTGAATTAACCAAAGTTGTCAGCGCTGTCCAGTGGGGTAATTTATTTGGGCCCTGTTCTATCCTTAATCCGCCATGTGGTAAGGGCCGAGGACGTGGATGCGGACACGGACGCGGGCGTCCAAGTAGGAGTGTGGGCACAGCCCAAGTTCCTGGGCGGGGTGAATCATAGATGGCTGCTGAGGGATTAGGAGAGAGGCAAGTTTCTGGGCTCCCCAGCTTCATATCACAATTTGCGGGTCCACGTGGTAGACCTTTATTACAAACAGAGCAGTGTGAGCAGGTCCTGTCATGGATGGCAGAAAACGCGTCCAGCTATGTATTGACCACCCAGTCTTCTACGCAGTCCACTACTCCCGGCCTAGGGACTGCAACTCTGAATCCTCTGGCTGCTGCTCCTTCTTCCTCCCACCCTCCCCACTCCAAGAAAATGACATATTCAGAGCAGGCAGACTCCCAGGAACTGTTCTCGGGTCTCTGCCCTGAGTGGGAAAAAATGGTTCCTCTCTCACCCAAGGAGTTTGTTGTGACTGATGCCCAACCTTTGGAAAGTTCCCGGAGTCCAGGTGATGAGGCTGGGGACTTTAGGCAACTGTCTCAAGAGCTTTTTGTGGATGAGGATGATGAGACACAGTTGTCTGTCAGTGAGGTAGTAGTAAGGGCAGTAAGTCCAAGGGAGGAGCGCACAGAGGATTAGGAGGAAGAGCTACTGGACGATGAGGTGACTGACCCCACCTGGTTTGCTAAGCCTACTGAGGACAGGGCTTCAGGGGGGGAGGCAAGTTCAGCAGCAGGACAGGTTGGAAAAGACAGTAGAGTGGCCAGGGGTAGAGGCAGGGCCAGAGCAAAGAATCCCCCAACTGTTTCCCAAAGCACCTCCTCGCGGCAAGCCTTGATGCAGAGGGCTAGGTGTTCAAAGGTGTGGATGTTTTTTAGTGAGAGCGCGGATGACCGATGAACTGTGGTGTGCAACCTGTGTTGCACCAAGATCAGCCGAGGAGCCACCACTACCAGCCTTACCACCACCAGCATGCACAGGCATATGATGGCCAAGCACCCCACAAGGTGGGACGAAGGCCATTCACCACCTGTGGGTCACACTACTCCCTGTTTCCCTGTGCCGCAACCTGCCACACAGATCCAATCCCCCTTCCAAGATGCAGGCACGAGCACCTCCCGGCCTGCACCCACACCCTCAGCTCCACGGTCCTCCACTCCATCCAGCAATGTCTCTTAGTGCAGCGTTCAGCTGTCGCTAACACAAGCGTTGGAGCGAAAGCACAAATACGCAGCCAACCACCCGCATGCACAAGCTTTAAACATGCACATTGCCAAATTAATCAGCTTGGAGATGCTGCTGTACAGGCATGTGGAAACGGAGGCTTTCAAAAACATGATGGCGGTGGCGGTCCCACGCTACTCGGTCCCCAGTCACCACTATTTTTCCCAGTGTGCCGTCCCTACACCAGCAAGTCTCCCGCAACATAAATCGTGCACTCACCAACGCGGTTACTGGGAAGGTCCACTTAACTACGGACACGTGGACAAGTACTGGCAGGCAGGGCCACTATATCTCCCTGACGGCACATTGGGTGAACTTGGTGGAGGATCAGATCGTGTCAGAGCCTGGAATCGCTCATCCTACCCACACCCAGAATAGTGGGTCCTACCTCGGTGCTCGTATCTGTGGCATTTTATGCCACCCCCTCCAACCAGGGGCGTAACTATAGAGGATGCAGGGGATGCGGTTGCACTCGGGCCCAGGAGCCTTAGGGGGCCCATAAGGCCTCTCTTCTCTATATAGGGAGCCCAGTAGTATGAATAAAGCATTATAGTTGGGGGCCCCATTACAGGTTTTGCATTGGGGCCCGGAAGCTTCAAGTTACGCCTCTGCCTCCAACCCTCCCCCTCCACCATCTCTACCTCTCAATTAAGAAGTGTGAGCACGTTGCCAGCAGTCGGTAGCGCGCGGCGCTGCAGCACAGCGGTGGGCAAGCGTCAGCAAGCCGTGCTGAAACTAGTCTGCTTAGGTGACAAGAGGCACACGGCCCCGAGCTGTTGCAGGGTCTGACAGAGCAGACCGACTCCTGGCTTTCGCTGCTGAGCCTCCAACCGGGCATGGTCGTATGTGACAACGGCCGTAACTTGGTGGCGGCTCTGCAGTTCGGCAGCCTCACACATGTGCCATGCCTGGCCCACGTCTTTAATCTGGTGGTTCAGCAGTTTCTGAAAAACTACCCCCACTTGTGTGACCTGCTCGGCAAGGTGCACTGCGTCTGCGCACATTTTCGCAAGTCCACCATGGAAGCTGCCACCCTGAGGACCCTGCAACGTCGGTTTCAGCTGCCAGAGCACCGACTGCTGTGCGATGTGCCCACACGCTGGAATTCTACACTGCACATGTTGGCCAGGTTGTACGAGCAGCATAGAGCAATAGTGGAATACCAGCTGCAACATGGACGGCAGAGTGGTAGTCAGCCTATGCAATTCTTTACTGAGGAGTGGGCATGGATGGCAGACATCTGCCAGGTCCTCGGAAACTTTGAGGAGTTTACCCAAATGGTGAGCGGCGATATAGCCATCATTAGCGTTACCTGCCTGCTGAGAAGTTCGCTGTTAAGCACAAAGGCCGACGCTTTGCGGTAGGAACAGGAGACGGGGAAAGACAGTATGTCACTTGATAGCCAGACCACCCACATGTCTATATCTTAGCGCATTTTGGAGGAGGAGGGGGAGGGAGAGAAGGAGGAGGAGGACAAGGAGGAGGGGGAAGAGACTGCTGGGCATACTGCAGAGGGTACCCATGCTGCTTGCCTTTCATTAGTTCAGTGTGTATGGGCTGAAGAGGAAGAGGAGGAGGATCCTGAAAGTCATCCTCCTAGTGAGGACAGCGATGTGTTGCGTACCGGGACCTTGGCACACATGGCTGACCTTGGCATGTTAGGCTGCCTTTCCCGTGACCCTCACGTTAGATGCATTCTGGCCAACACAGATTACTGGGTGTACACTCTTCTCGACCCAGGAGAACCTTTCCACTCTCATTCCCGAAGAGGAAAGGGGTACAAGAGTGATGCAATACCACAGGATCCTGGTGGAAAAAGTCATGCTAAAGTTCCCATCTTACAGCACTAGTGGCAGAAGACGCAGTTCCGAGGGCCAACTAGCAGGGAAGGCGCGGGGATCAGGCAGCATGTCCAGCGCAGGCAGGGGAACACTCTCCAAGGCCTTTTCCAGTTTTATGGTTCCCCAGCATGGCTGTGTCACCACTCCCCAGTCAAGACTGAGTCGGAGGGAGCACTGCAAAAAGATGGTGAGGGAGTATGTAGCTAATTGTACCACCATCCTCCGTGATGCCTCTGCTCCATACAACTATTGGGTGTCAAAGCTGGACACGTGGCACGAACTTGCGCTGTACGCCCTGGAGGTGCTGGCCCGCCCTGCCGCTAGCGACTTGTCAGAGAGGGTGTTTAGTGCAGCTGGGGGGATCATCACGGATAAGCGTACCCGCTGTCAACTGCCAGCGCCGACATGCTTACACTCATAAAGATGAATAAAGGCTGGATTTCCCCAGACTTCTCTTCTCCACCGGCGGAAAGCAGCGGAACCTTATGATTCTTTTCGCTGAAACAGGAGAAAAATGCATCCCCTATCACCACAAAGAAGGGGGAATTAGCTTTGTCAATCACTCTCGGATATTATTACTCCTCCTCCTCCTAAAACAGCATGTCATCACACTGAACTGCCAATTTTTCTGCGGCCCAAAAGGCTCTGTTTTAAAGTTTTTTTTTACCATTTTTAAAAGTTTCAAAAGTTTTTATACTTTAACTGAAACCAATTTTTTCGGAGGGCTGCCTCCAAGCTCTGTTACAAATTAAGCAACAGCGAGCTGTTTCTTTAAAAAGTATTTATGGGTTTCACCTGCCCTCACGGTTGAGCAATTTTTCAGGGGTACACATGTACTCTTGGTACACCAATTTTTCAGGCCCTTGCCTATACTGTTATCTCACTAATTTTTCCGGCCTTCGCCTACACTCTTGGTAACCATATTTTTTCAGGTGTTCGCCAATACTCTTGCTACAGAAATGTTACTGGGGTCCGCCTATACTCTTGCTACAGAAATGTTACTGGGGTCCGCCTATACTCTTGCTACTGAAAGGTTTGAGGGGTTCACCTATACTCTTGCAACGGAAAAGTTTAATTGGTCCGCCTATACTGTGGGTGCACAAAGGTTTCCCATTGCGGTGTTCAGCTGCCTGAAACATACACAGAATGAAGTGTGTGAGGACACATGGACTTCCCATAGCTGTTTAACTCACGGCACCTTGGGTCACACAAGGTGGAGGCTGGGACCGAGCCTGACCCAGGGGCTGCTTGTGTACTTCCCACACAGAGTACTGCAGGTCCTACCTCGGTCATGGTTTCTCGGCCTTATTATGCCACCTCCTCCTCCTGCTTGGGGTATGGGAATCAGTGCTGGGCAACATGTTTTTTCTCTCGTGTTACCACAGTTATCTGAGACAGTGTTTTGGGCCAAACAAAAGGAGCGTTACTGCATTAATGAGACGTTCACAGATGCACTAGCATCCGAGTCTGCTTGAGGCCCACGATTACTAAGGGTGTGAGCAAGGCAAAGGTCCTTGTTGGGGTGAAACTGCCTTGTTTGGGCGCTCTGATTTCTTTATGTGTAATACCGTCTTTGAGTTTCATGGGCTCGCCTATGCTGTGGGTGCACAAAGACTTCCTATTGCGTTGTTTTACCTGTCTGACAGAAATACACTGACTGACTTGGCGAGGGTGCAGACGGCTTTCCCATTGCGGTGTTTTACCTATCTGGCACAAATACACTGAATGACTAGGGCAGAAGTGTGGGCCGAGGTCCTGGGCGGGGTGAAATTCTGTCATGTTTGGGCACCGTTTTTTTTTCATGTTTAATACTGTCTTTGAGTTTCATGGGCTCGCCTATACTGTGGGTGCACAAAGGCTTCCCAATTGCGTTGTTCAGCTATCTGACACATACAAAGAATGAATTGGGCAGAAATGTGGGCCGAGGCAGACGTCCTTGGCGGGATGAAACTCTGCCATATTTGGGCACTCTGATTTCTTCATGTGTAATACTGTCTTTGAGTTTCATGGACTCGCCTTTGCTGTGGGTGCACAAAGATTTCCCGTTGCAGTGTTTCACCTATCTGGCACAAATACACAGACTGACTTGGGTAGGGCGCAGAAGGCTTTCCTATTGCGGTGTTCAGCTATCTCGTGGCACCTTGGGTCACACAAGGTGGAGGCTGTGACCGAGCCTGACCCTGGGCCCCCTCACGTGCTTCCCACACAGAGTATTGCGGGTCCTACCGCGGTCATGGTTTCTTGGGCTTATTATGCAACCTCCTCCTCCTGCTTGGGGTCTGGACATCAGCGTAACCACAGTTATCCGAGATACTGGATTTGAGCATTCACAGGAAGCGTTAGTGATTTCATGAAACTTTCACAGGGTCACTGTATACCTGTGGTGGCTACTTTTGCGACACCTCCTGCTTCAAACCAATCTTTGGTGTTAGTATGCACTGCTGAATTGTGGAGATGTGTAGAAGTGCTGGCACCTGAGTCCCTTTATGCCCATGTTTGCGGCTCCTGACAATTTTGTGACGGAGGTGGCACGGGATTGGAATGATGATCGTACATCAATTTATCATCAATTATCATCAGCATTGTGGGCTATCGCCCACACTTTCAAAGGGGGTTGCTGCCTGGCCCTGCCAACCCTCTACACCCTCTGTGTGTCTCTGGCTCCTCCTCATCACAGATGCACTTATAAATCGACATGAGGGTGGTGTGGCTATGAAGCGAGCATGTGGCATGAGGGCAGCTTAACACTGCGCAGGGAAAATTTTGTGTGCGCTGTGGACGCAGGGTCATGCGGGGGGTTGGACAGCAATGCCAGCATGTAACCCAAGAGAAGAGGCAGCGGTGTCACCTGCAGGCAGTGATTGTCCTTGGTTTGAGCTAGCATGGTGCTTAGCTAAAATGTGCCAGCGCGTGTACCTTGCTAATGAGGGTCTGTCCCAAGTAAATAGTTAGGGGGGTGACCACCAGGCTCTTGCCCCCATTTTGGCTTAATAGTGGGACCTGAGAGCCTCAGATGCAGCCATGCATGCTGCCCCTGCCATTCCCTATCCGTTTCTGTAGTGTTTCGATGACTTTCTGATGTTTTCAGGTGTTTCACAAATCATCCCCTATGCAGAGCATCGGTCCCGTACAAAAATGCCCGAGTCCCCCATTGACTTCAATGGGGTTCTTTACTCGAAACGAGCTCTTGAGCATTACGAAAAGTTGACTCAAGCACCCGAGCATTTTGGTGCTCGCTCATCTCTAGTTCCATACAAAAATGCTCGAGTCGCCCATTGACTTCAATGGGTTTCATTACTCAAAACGAGGTCTCAAGCATTATGAAAAGTTCAATTCGAGTACCCCTACATAAACTGCCAGCATGTGTGATAAATACTGCCAGATAAACTGAGTCTGACATAAGCATAGCAGGATAGACTACATGAAGCTCTGTACTAAAAGACCAGCTCCTCCAACATGTTTCACCAGAACTCTGGCATCATAAGGGATTTAGGAGCTAAGACGACTTAGTCTGATGACCAGAGAGGGTATATTAGAGGATCTGAATGAGTTAAGGGGTGCAGTAGCAACACTTCCTAATGAAAAATCACCCGGTTTGATGGTCTTTCAAGTTATTTTTTTATGCACTACCAAGATATGTTTCTGCCACATTTATTGACAGTGTTTAATGAATCATTTGAATGAAGGCATACTTCTACCACCAATGAGAGATGCTATGATTGTCACTTCCTTCACTATTTTGTAAAGGCACATTCTTTTCATTCTGTGTACTGAAGTCATTCACATGGAGGAAGTGTATTAATTCATAAAAATATCTCTTTTAAAGGCTACAACAGACTGGCACAAGTGCAAATTCCCTTGCCGCTAGGGAGCATACTGGCGCTTGAACCAGTCAAAATTCTTTTTTTCTTACCATTAAAATTTTGTTGACTCCTGTTGTTAAAATTAGTCTTTTCAGCACATCACAGCCTGCTACAACAGCACAGGCTAGGACTCATTGTCTTAAGCAACACTTATCCATGATGGTCCAAGAGCATGTCAGCTCCCGCGTGAATGTACTCAAACATGGCTTTGGCCCCTTTGACTTTTGGGTGTCTAAGCTGGACGAGTTGCTTGCACAACATACGTACTTTAGAAGTGCTTGCCTGCTCCGCTGCCAGTGTGCTATTAGAAAGGGTATCAGCACAGCAGGGTGTTGTGATAACAGAATCATCCACCTGTCCACAGACAATGTAACTCACCTGACATTTAAAAAGATGAACCAGGCATGGATTTCACCTGACTTTTGCACCCCCATGGTAGATTCCCTTGATAACTTAGCACCTCAGGACATTTTTAATCACATATGACCGAGCATAGATTTATATGGACTCTACAAGGTGAAAATAATACTCAAGCATGGCCCTGCCTCAAGGAACAGCTGTAGAGCTAACACAAATTTTGCTACGCAAGATCGCAGGTATGCTGCTTGTTTTATAAACAATATTATAAATTTGCAAAGGACAAATACTAGGTGAACATAACAGCCAAGCATGGGTCCTTTCTAAGAAAAAGCTGTGGAGCTATCGCTGTTTCTTATGCTTAAGAAGATTTGCATATTGCCATTTTTCATTTGGAGGGGGGGGGGTGTAGGAGGAGGAAACATGGTGGAAGCAGGAGAGGGAAAGCGGGACCACTACCACCAGCAGCAGCACCTTGAGGGTGCAGTGTGGTCTTTGATTTAAATCTCTACTCAATCATATATGAATAAAAATTGCCCCAGCGTGGTAACTAATTAGTGGAATCTGCCATAGGGCTGCAGTGCCTGGGAGGCATAATGGGTGAAAACAGAAGTCTGCAGAATATATAGCTTGCCTCTTTATGAATTGTCCCTGTTTGGTGCAGTATAATTGAATTCCTCTTACCCTACTGCTGTAAATAATTCGTAGTGGTACATACTGTGTGTCTTGTTGTTTCCCAGTTTGAGTTTCCTTTTTGTTTCATATTATCAAAAAAAACACCACCATGTAAAAAGGTCACAATCTGTGGGAGGCACAATATGTGAGAACAGAAGGCCACAGAGTGTAGCATTGTATTTTTGTACCAGTTTGGCGCAGTGTCATTGAATTTACCTCACCCCACTGTTAGCTGCATAAGGCTTGCAAATAATTTGTAGTAGACGAACTGATGACTTTGAATGACATCTGTGGTCACAAACAGTGAACTTTAATACTCCCCACACCAAAGCATGGTTTGTCTGTCTGCTTTGCTGCTATATACGTTGACAGCAGTAGAAATATACCCTCTCCTAATGTACAGACTACATTTCGTATAGGCATAAAATTGTGATGCAGTAACCTTCTCTGCTCCCTCCAAAAGAACTCTGTTGAAGTTCTCTGCTGATTAACAAGCTTTCAGAGCCAGCAGCATTATATCTTCTGTAGAATATCTGTATCTAACAGCACACCGCATTTTATATAGGCATATAAACGTGATGCAGCTTCTTTCACTGGTCCCTCCAATATAACCCCAGTATAAAAGCTTTCACACCAGCAGCAATATGTCCTATCTCTGCAGAATATCTGGTCCTAATACCAGAACACATGTTATATAGATAAACATGATGTAGCTTCTCTGTCCTGTGCTCAAGTGTAAAATGTCCGCTGGTTACACTGTGCCTATGTTATATATGGCTAGGTCATGTGATGCAGGTATGTAATGAAACTGCTGACCATATGCAACATGGAGGACACATTTGCTGACATCAACCTGGTGTCCTAAGCTGCTGATTGGCTGCACACTCACCTCTGCAGCAGGCATTATAGAAAATTCGATTTTCCAGTGATTTTTGCCAAACAAATAGCTGCAGACTTACCCAATTCAATTTTACTAAAATTGGAGCAATTTTATCACCCATCTTTAGGTACGTTTAGCAGAAATATTCTGCACTTGTGTGTAAGGTTCTTGATCATTGTCTTTGTAGCAGTCCTGTGCACATTGTGGTTTTGCAAATAAATAGTTCTCTGAATTTATGTTTTACTGGTCTTTTAGCAATGGTGATATGTGTAAAGTTATGCACATGGGCAGGGGAAATACATGTCACCATTACACACCAAATGGGAAAACACTAGTTAATACTAACATGGAAAAAGGACTTGGGGATTTTAGTTAACGTTAAACTTAACTTGAGCAACCAGTGTCAGGCAGCTGCTGCCAAGATTACCATGGGGTACATCAAAAGAGGTCTAGGGGCACCTTATGAAAACATTGTTCTTCCTTTTTACAAGTCACTGGTCAGACCACACATGGAATATTGTGTACTTAAGAAGGTCATATCAGAACTTGAGCGGGTTCAAAAACAGGTAACTAAATTAATAAATGAAATGGGTGGACTACAATACCCAAAGAGGTTATCAAAGTTGCGGTTATTGACTTTAGAAAAAAGATGGCTGAGGGGGAACCTAATCACTATATGTACATCGCTCGTTGTTTTTTTTTTTTGCTTTCCTCTTAACCAGCAAGGGGGGGGGGGGGGGGGGGGCAGAGCTAGATGGACATTGCCTTTATTCAGACTAACATACTATGTTACTATGTACAGAGATCTCACTTACAATATCTTTATACCCAGGGCTGTGACTGTAACAAGGAGGCAAGTGGGCACCCTCTACATCTAGAGAAAAGAAAGTTTCTACACCAACAAAGATGGGAGTTCTTTACTATAAGAGTAGTGAGACTGTGGTAATGACAAACTTGATAAAAGAGTTTAAGATGGGCCTGGATGTCTTTCTTGAGCATTACAAGCTGCTCTTCAAAGTTAATACACAATGCATAATAGGGAAAGTCCAAACTTCAAAATGTCTTCTGGAGAAGCAAGCCATCGTCAGCAAAATCTCTCTTTTTTCTTGTGTTAAAATGGATTACATGTGACTACCCATTTCCCTACATTAATATCCCCCCCCCCCCCACCTGCTTTCCCCTTACCCCCTCAGTTGCTCTCTTTTCAAACTAGTTCCTTTGTTCAAACTATATCTTGTTGTAAAATATAAAAATAGGGAGAATAATAATTAAAATATTGATATATATGTTTTACTCATAACCCAGGTCTACATGTTACAAAGGCTATTTTTTACTCTTTGGGATTATAAAACAGAATTGATGTAACCTGTGATTATTATCACAATTATTATCATAATCTTAATAAAAATGTAATTATAAAAAATAAATATGGATTACATGTGTTTTACTGCAAGGAAAAGTCACCAATGTCAAAGACAGAGAGTTACATTATTTAAACACTTCAGAATCTTGCTGCATAATCCAAAAGCTTAGAGAAATAATGTAGATTTAATGATATAACACATTTATTAAGCCATAGTGAAAATGAATACGTCAGCCAATTTTTCCAAAGTCTCTGATTGCGGTTTTTACCTCTGTCTCCCCTACAATCTGTTTGGCGGTCTTTCGGACAATATCCTGGTCAGCACCATTACTTAGCACATTCTCCATAATTTCCTGTTACCTGTTGTATTTCACTCGAATACTCAGAACAAGGATTTGTAGGCCAGCCAGACTACTCTATCCTGGTAGCCAAGGTAATACTACTTTATCCTGGTAGTACAGCTGGGTGAACAACACACTACTTACAGGGCAGTGTGTTATTCTATCATAATAATATACCTAAGCAATAAACAGGTGACCAATTCTGGTCAGCAGTCAAAAGAAAACACACCCGAGAGGAGTGCAGGAAAAAAAAACACTTGACCCTGATGTGGCTATTTCAATTTAAGATATTTTCTGCCTATTTCAACAACAAGAGGGTCTGAAGAAAATTTTTCTTTTGTAAGATACAATATTTCAAATGCATTTATATTTGCCAAATTTGCCAAATTCAATTGCTATCATCTACAGTGTTAAATCGTCACAATTGTCCGTAAATTTACAACATAGTAACTATGCATTAGATGTTCAATGTTTTCTCAGCAATGTCAGTCTGAGGTTAAAGAAGAGTGGGGGAGTGAAACATCACCAATACCCACGCATTCTAAAGACACCAGTGTAAGACCTAACGTATAACATACTTCAGTACTTATTAAGCCATCAAATAATTTTGATCATACAGCAAACTTTTTCCCTTCAGATTCACTCTATTTACTATTGTAGCATTCATTCACAATCTCATCTCAGGGCAATAAAACTATGCATGTTCATAGTACTCACGTCTCAAATGTCTGGACAGCATTCACCTACAGATTCCAAAATTACCCAATAGCATAAAGCTCTGTCTGGTTCTTTGCATAGATCAAAGCATAACAGGTGTGCCCTCCATCCTCCAGTGCAGTTAGTCACAGTCTCAGGAAAAAATAGACACTTTGTAAGAAATCTTACTTTTGGTAGAGCTCACTCTATCTGCATTTTCCCGGGGGAGTGCAAGTTACTGAGTTCTTTGCAGGGGCTGGAATAGATCCAATGCCCATGTTGGGCACCGAAATGTTAGTGCAAATAAATCTATTTGTTATACAATATGCTTCTGGGGTCCAGATTCAGTTAGAGGATAAGCCGAGCTCAGGAATGACTTGTCAAATCACACATGACTTGATATGATCCAAAGGTATCTGTTTATTGATTGACAGGCAGCAGTTTTTATAGAGGCACATGCTTCAATTACAATAATTCAAATTTATTATAATTCATTTATTACCATTGGTTGAAAAAACATAAACACAATATGAATATGCAAGATAAGGAATTTAACATCTAAAATTAAAGCAAGCACAGAAGAATCATACGTGAGTAACTTATATGATGCATATAATATTACTAGTCTGAGTATAATAGTAAGTAGAATTTTTAACAGATACAATATACTGTAGCAAGGTAAAAAGATTTGAATAAGTACAAGCAAAAGTTCTGGTTCTCATAGTATGCAACAAACTGGTTTCATCCCAATTGTCAGGATGGTCAGAACTAAAAGATATCACTGAGATGTAAAGTGGTGAGAGCAGCAGAATTTCAGGCCCTTTGGCAATACTGCTATAAGCAGTTGGGCAACTAAGCAAAAGGTAAACTATACTTTTACAGTTGCTTTAATAGTGATGTCCGTGATCAGGATATCAGTCCTGGAAGGGTTGAACACAAATGGGTGCTACCGCAAAGAAAGCATACGGAGTCTCTTTGACTATGTAGTCTACATCTTGTCATGGAGATGTCTGCCTTATAGATTGAAATACTGTATGAGAGCTAATCTCTATGCATGAACTGGTTCAGCTTTTAGAGGTGACCCATGATCTCAAGTAGTACAACAAAAAAGCTATAAAATCAAATACTGCAGAACAGCTCTGTGAGGATTCATCTTTACTGAAGCACATCTAGGCATAAACTTCCCCTACATTAATTTTTAGCGCACTAAAAGCTATTGTTCCTTTAAGATTTAGCATGATACATAACTGCCCCAGTGTAACAACCTCAAAATAAAAAGAGTATTTGAAGTATGCAGCATCTGTAAATTTCCAAAATGTAAGGGAATGTTTTTTTTCTGGGGCTTCTTTGTTATAATCAATAATTTATGGTTATGTACATGGATGATATTTGAGAATATACTGAAGCCAGCCATACATAACATAGAAATCTTTACTTTCTATTTGTATAAGATATGTCTCTGCCAGTGCATTCACAAATCAAAGTATGTAACTATGGACTGATTTGGAACTTCAGTTATTACGTACAAAAATATATTTCATTAGTGCTTTAAAAAGTGTCATTGTGGTCATTCATCCTTTGAAGAAGCTCTCCTGAAGACATACCACCCGTGAGGTGTCTTTCACCAAAAAAGCACCAATCAATTCAAAATTCAAATCCACGGTGTTAAAACAGGCTGCAGATAAAACACATGTATCCTTTGTTTACTTCCTTTCAAGTCAGCAAACCATTTTCTTTTATTTGTTGGGCTAATATGAATGAACACTTCCCAAGACACAATTGACATAAAAGCCTTGCAAGGTAAAGTTTGTAAAATAACAAGGAAATAATGGTTCCTTTCATACCCTAGAATCTGAAGGATAAAATGGATCACACTTTGTCTTAGAAATCTATAAGTAGCATGTGGTGTCTTTCTTTACGACCTTTTGTTTCTCTTTTATATGTTTACTGAAGAGTCTTCGCAGTATGTGGTAATTGCTACTCTCTTGGACTTCCTGCAGGAAAACTTACTTGAACTACTACGGTAATGATCTTTTTATTCAAGACATATCGTCAAAATGCTAAGTTTAAGACTATCAAGAGTCATGGAAGAATAAAATATGCCACAGGATTATTGCAACTAGTACATACAATTTGTTCAACTTAATTTTGTTTCATTTCACTGACGTCAAACAGATGAACATTTGACTGGTATGTAAATGCATGACAGAGAGTCATAATACCGAACATTGGAGGACAAGTGATAAAATGTCCAATTTAGTTAACATATTAAGGGCTTAAACAGACAAGTGCATGCACAAATATGCTCACCATTATGGAGCATATTTGCGTATGAGCAAGTTAAAATTTTTCTTTTTTTTTCCAGCTTACATTTTGAGCTATTGCGTGCAGTAAAAAAAAGTCGAAAGTTAGGGTTGGGCCTATTTTCTCTCTTATGTATAAAACATATGTGCGAGAAAGATAGGACAAGTCCTTCGCACTGTTGTGGGGAAATAAAATAATCTTCTGCACATACTGGTTAATGGACTCATGGTCAAACCTATTGATAAAACTAACAAAATGTTGAAAAATATATAATTTCTGACAATGGTATTATAGTTAGAGATGAGCGAGCGTACTCGTCCGAGCTTGATGCTCGTTCGAGTATTAGGGTACTCGAGATGCTCGTTACTCGAGACGAGCACCACGTGGTGTTCGAGTCACTTCCATTTTATTCCCAGAAAAGTTTGTGCCATTTTCTGGCCAATAGAAACACAGGGAAGGCATTACAACTTCCTCCTGTGAAGTTCCAGCCCTATCCCACCCCCCTGCAGTGAGTGGCTGGGGAGATCAGGTGACACCCGAGTATCTAAACTGGGGCCGGCCGCGGCTCGCCACAGATGCACGCTGAGAGACATTAGGGAAAGTGCCGTCCTGCTATAGCTGCTATAGTGAGAGTGTTAGGTTGTTATCTTCGTCTTCAAGAACCCAAACGGTCCTTCTTAGGGCCACATCTGACCGTGTGCAGTACTGTTGAGGCTGCTTTTATCAGTTTTGCACATTTTTTTTTTGTTTATCGGGCATGCAGACCATAGCGTCCTCAGTCTGCAGTCATTTTACTGAGTATAGGGGCAGTACTGGTGAGGTAGGGACAGTGGTATAGGGAAAGAGATATACTGGCTATATAGGCAGTGGGCTTTTTCAAAAAAATTGGAAAAAAAAATCTTTGGGCTGCCGGTGACCGTGTTCAGTTTACTGCATGTCTGCTGGGGGTAGTAGTCGCTCATTAATACCCAGCTAAGCGTTACAGCAGGCTTTCGCATTATTGTTTCCTGGCTCTGCTGTGTCCGTTACATGATCCCCCTATACTGTGCTCCCCCTATACTGCTGCTAGTGATATGTTACTGGGGCCTGTCTTTACTGCTACTGGGTCATTCCATGTCAGTTCAACCAACGCTCCTAGTCGACCATCTGAGATTTCAATGAAACTTTGCAGAAAGATAGAACCTGACCCTAAACTAAGATAGCCAAAATATTAGGCTTCAAAGTGCTTTGGTTCACGAGCTACAGGTCTTAATCTAGGGGGTTGTCTTGTGATTACAGCGCGCAACCTGAAAAAAGTGGTGATTTCAATCTATTGCCAAGCCAGTTCCAATGACTCTAGAGCAATGAAACTTCACACACTAGGAGAACTTTTGGTGCTGAATCCAGCTAAGCTACTCAGACTGCCACTCTTATCATCATTCTGCCACCATTGCATGTCAAAGTAGCTGAAAAATTCTATCGCGCAAAATAAAACTCATATTTTAAGCAGTAATAACTCATAATCAATGCAATCCAACTCAGCTATGACTTTATCAATGTGTACTCCATAGAAATGTTTCTCATTATTCACATTATGGACCCAAAAGGATGCATAGCTCTTAAGATACAATGAGTCAAAAATGGCAAAAAACATTTTTATGCAAATTTTTACCTGTGCCTGATATAACATTTTAATCTCTTACACTTCAATGGGACTGGCCTGCTCTCAGGACATGTGACAAGTAACATGATATTACATGCCTGAGAAGAGCTTGCGGTGCTTATGTGAGCACCGCAACCCCTTCCAACAGCTGATGGGTGGGGTCCAGAGCAGCGGACTTCCATTGATCTTATATTGATGACCTATTCTGAGAATAGGGCATGAATAACTTAGTCCATAGAGCTACTTTGTAATAACTTGATATCTTACCAAATTGGAACTGGAAAGTTTTGTAAATGCCTGTAAAGGAAACTGGTTAGTAAATGAAGTTCTGTGATTACAGCAGCCTTGGTATTAAGTCAAACTGCATGTAGGAGTGCGCTAAGAGGAGAAGGTGAAGTTTTGCAAATGTAAAGCGAGCTACAGTAATAAGCTTTTAGAAACAGTCATAATGAAGTGCCATACTATGTTAATAATAAATTTCTATCAGTTAATTAAGGCAAAAGAAAAGTTTGTAGTACTAATGACTAAGCATTGCAGAGGAAAACTTCATAAAGGTCCTGTATAGGAGGATCTAAGATTACTGTGAAGTGGCTAGGAGGAACACTTAACAGATATGACAGTGCCAAATGTATCTTACCATAATGTTAACTGTCAAGTGATATGTTTCTAACACTAGGGTCAAGCTTTAGTAATAGTATAACATTCTTGTTGTCACTAGGACACAACCTTATTTAGGGCTGCCAAGAGCTAGAGTGCCACACTCAATGTGCTGGCAGTGGCGGGATGTATATAAAAATTGCACAATGCTCACCTTTCCGCTGCCATGCTGCTCTCCCATCACCACCACTTCAGTCTTCTCTTTCCTTTGACTACACATTGTGGTTTACTCAAGTGACCACTACAGTAAATAGAATGCCTAAAAGGAACGTTATCAGTGATGAGTGACTAAGGCAAGGGATGTAAGTATCATATTCACCTGCTTCCCAATCCCTTTCTTTGTTCCTACAAAGGCTTGGTGCTTGCATCGTACCCATCTCTTCATTAGGTGTGTGTGTTCACACACACTGTCCTTTCAAACAACATAAAGGGATCCTTAAATCCTTGAGTCTGTACATAGTAATCAGCAGGGTACTTATTGCTCCTTTATGGAGGAATGGCAATCCAGAGTGGGCAACAGTGGTAAGATGGGAGCTTGTAATAGATGCTCTGTATAACTCAGCTGGCTCTAACTTGCTCACATCAAAGGTAGTAGGTGCTCTCTTAGTGTCTCTTTCCTGAATTACTCTTAATGCTTTCACGCTGCTGTTGGCTCTACTCTCTCTCTAGCATGCTGCAGCAGTTCTTCCTCAATCACATGTGTTCCACTGAACTCACTCCTAACTACCTCCGGCCAGGCGGCTGGTGCTACATTAAGGGCCTGAATTATCATTCAGGTTCTTACTGGATCACAGGAATCTGAAACAAAATCACTCAGTAAATGCTGGCATAAAAATCAAATGGTGATCAGCCTGCATAAATAGGCAGTCACTCATCTATGAATGACTGCCTATTTACTGTGAATTAAGGCACACGGCCAAAGCAACTTCTGGCTCACTTTTGTTCCATTCACTGATCAATCCTGTGTGATAGCCAGTAGGCAGGGAGGGTCAGTGCTTAGGGTGTCTGGCTGTTAGGGGTGGCCCTAACAGCATCAAGAAGGTTTTTAATGTATTTTTCTGTACATTGTTGGACCTCTGTCTACCACCAGATGGAACAAGTGGGGTGTGTGGTGCCTAGCTTGGTAGTTTCTTCTCCACTCCACTAACTGCTGGCAAGATGAGAACTAGCCAGAGCCCAGAAGAATGCTTGGCAGATGTCTGGTGGTTTATAATGATAACTAGTGAAGAGGAGAGGGGTCACACCAGAATTCCAAGGCCTAGCTGCCCTTTATCCTTTCTATCCAGGTTTATTTCACCGCTGACAGCCCTGACAGCTAAAGTGTGGAAGGGAGAACAGGTGTTCATGATATTCTGGCTCACCCTCCTCCCGTGACTGAATTGTCTCTCCTGTTCCTGGGCTGCAGCTGATTGTTGGTAGGTGGTAGCTCCTCCACAAAACAGAAGCTGAATGCTGGTTTATGTACTTATATATGAGTATATGTACTTATATATGAATATGTATGAGACTAGAGATTGAAGCTTCAATAAGATAATTTGCATATTCTCAAGGCATTCTGGGAAGAGCGAAGAGTAGCTGTGAATGGGAAGGTTGCTGGGATTAGCCGGGTCTAGCTGCTCAGATGACATTGCCAGACCAGAGATTGGAGCTGCAAGAAGATAATTTGCATATTCCCAGTGCATTCTGGGAAGAGTGAAGAGTTGCTGTGAGTGGAAGGATTGCCTGGTTCAGCTGGGTCTAGCTGCTGACGTTTAACACTTAGTAGTACTTTATGGTCTATATATCACCACTAGAATTCTTGAGTTTTAGAAGTTTAGAAGTGGACATCAACTGACAACATAAAAGGGGTGAGTAGCCATATGGTGAGCTGCACTGTATGCTCTATGTTAACAAACCCATCAGAGGAAAAGCCAAACTTCACCTGCCAGAAAAACAAGCTTGTGTTTCTATTGGGGGGTAGGTGCAAAGTCTTCAGGACAGAATAGCTACATTGAAACTGAGGATTTCCTTGACAGAGCAGAAGTAAGTCTTCAGAATGTTGAAGAAAAAATAAATTATCAGTGTACCTGCAGAAGCTGAACCAGTACCCGGCTCTCACGCAGAAGAACAATGAAGAGGTACAACAAGAACTGACTTTGCCCACAAAGAACAATCTAGTAATTATTCAGAATCCTCTTGGATGGAAAAAAAGTGTGGTGAAGAAGAAAAGGAGAGTGCTGGTTGTGGGGAATTCCCTATTGAAAGGAACAGAGGCAGCTGTCTGCAGACCTGACACCTCACGGGATGTGTCTGATAGGCTGTCAAGACTCTTCAGTCCTACAGAATACCACCGATTCCTACTAATACATGTAAGGACAAATGACACTGCAAAAAACGACCTTGCAACTATCTGCAGAGACTTTGAAGACCTCACCAGAAAAGTGAAAGAACTAGGAGCACATGTATTCTTCTCATCCATCCTCCCAGTGGATGGCCATGGAATAAGGAGGTGGAACAGGATTCTAGAGGTGAACAATTGGCCAAGTCGATGGTGCCAAAAGTAAAAATTTGGATTTATAAACCACGGAGTGAATTACCTTTATGATGGACCCCTTGCTAGAGATGGGTTGCACCTTACAAAGGCAGGAAGGCATATATATGGCAGGTGCCTTGCTACACCCATCAGGAGAGCTTTAAACTAGAACAATATGGGAAGGGAAGTGAAAGACCAGTTAAAAATATATAGCTAATTAATATATTTGAGAACCTTGCTATTAGAAGTGAAAAGAAAGAGCAGAAAATTCAGAAAGATAGTAGAGGAACGAGAAACACAATACACTATACAAAGCACAGAGCATGGGAAACACACAAGGAGAATTAGAGATCCTAGCACAGGAAGAGATATATAATATCATAGGCATCATGGAAACTTGGTGGGATGATACACATGATTCAAATACAAGGTTTGAAGGATACAACGTTTTTGACAAGCCCTGGAAACTTCACATAGGTCATAGCAGAGACTTCCCCTGCTTCTGCTCTGACCTGAGGATAAGTCATCAATAGTATTCTCCCTGGGAAAACCCCTTCAAGGGGGAAAAAGTATATCTTTATCTCCTTAAGGGCGCCCACCCACTGGCGTTTGCGATTTTCGTGCGTGAAAAACGCAGCGTTTTCGGCGCGTTTTTGCCGCGTTTTCCGTGCCTATTTTCACGGCGTTTTTTGCGGCGTTTTCGCGGCTTTTTTGCGCCTTTTCCATTAATTTCCATTGACATTCATGGGTGCATTAGGAGAAAAATAAGGACACATATGCAACTGACAGTTCCTATGTTAAAGGAGATGTCCCGCGCCGAAACGGGTTTTTTTTTTTTTAAACCCCCCCCCCGTTCGGCGCGAGACAACCCCGATGCAGGGGTTAAAAAAACCACCCGCACAGCGCTTACCTGAATCCCGGCGGTCCGGTGACTTCAATACTTACCGCTGAAGATGGCCGCCGGGATCTTCTACCTTCGTGGACCGCAGCTCTTCTGTGCGGTCCACTGCCGATTCCAGCCTCCTGATTGGCTGGAATCGGCACGTGACGGGGCGGAGCTACACGGAGCCGGCATTCTGCACGAGCGGCCCCATAGAGGACTGCAGAAGACCCGGACTGCGCAAGCGCGGCTAATTTGGCCATCGGAGGGCGAAAATTAGTCGGCACCATGGAGACGAGGACGCTAGCAACGGAGCAGGTAAGTATAAAACTTTTTATAACTTCTGTATGGCTCATAATTAATGCACAATGTACATTACAAAGTGCATTATTATGGCCATACAGAAGTGTATAGACCCACTTGCTGCCTCGGGACAACCCCTTTAAAAATCGCAACGCACCGCAAAAAAAAACGCCAGTGGACAGGAGTACATTCAATTCTAATTGCTCTTGAGAAAAAACGCAAAACGCAAAGAAAAAAAAATCGACAGTGGGTGGGCGCCCTAAAAGTGTAGTAATCATTTGCCCTTCACGGCTCCATTTGTGTAGTTATGGTGCCAAAGCACAGAGCTGTAGATAGACTTTTCTTTATTCAGGGCAAAGATTCAATTCACCTCTCTAGACCTGTATCTAAATACCTTGGTCAATGCAGAATGGCTTATAGACTTTCCCCCTGGCATCTAGCATTCAATGCAAGTCTTGCCTATAACCCAACCCAACTACTTCCCCGCCAAGACAGATGAGACATCATGGATACATGCTGCATTTTAGCAGAAGATGATGTAACCCAAAACTACGGTCTGGGGTACTATAATGAAGTGTTTAGAACTATAGCACAATTTCCCATACAATGCCTAGATTAGTATTAATGTAATAAAGTGTGTGCTAAAATGACAGGAAGTGCTTGCGCTGCAGAACAAAAGGCTGAAAAGTTCTTGTACGCTTCTTATAAATTGTGTATATGCACAAAAATCTGAATGAGCTCACAAGACACTGTCATTCTCTCTTTGATGCTCCCATTAATAATGGAATATCAAGCTCCAGTTAACTAAAGGATCACAGACATGCTGCAATAACAGAGAGGATGTTTTCCAGCAATATGACCATAAGGCAAATCACCTTACTCAAAACGAAAATTGTAAGACCGGAATGATTTTCTACCTCTAACCTCAGGAAAAAATGCTAGATATGTTGTTAGATTGCTTCAAAAAATGCAGCTCTTGTATGAATTTGGAATTCAAGTTTCTTTGATTGACTTATAGTTTCTGTTATGCTTTATTATTTCTAAACATAAAATACTTAAAAAATGTATTTGTGTTGTCATATTCTGACACCCATAGCCTTTTGTTTTTCTGTTGGCAGTTGTTTAACAGCTTGTTTATTTGTGGGGCCAATTCCTGATTGGGAAGCTATAGCCAGGGGACATTCTCTTTGATGCCACATGTTTCATCAAGTGACAATTAATTAACTCGTCTCGATTAAACGAGCACTGACCATTGAGTTCAATGGAGCCGGCAATACAGCCGGCTCTATTGAAAGCAATGGGCTGCCGGCGTACACGGGATGAATTGTCGGGAAGAGCTTAAATATATAAGCCCTTCCCTGCAATTCATCTAGAAATGTGTAAAAATAAAAAATATAAATATACTCACCTGGTCCCAGCAGAACGATGTTAGCCCATTGAATTCAATGGATCCGGCAATACAGCCGGCTCTATTGAAAGCAATGGGCTGCCGGCGTACGCGGGATGAATTGTCGGGAAGAGCTTAAATATATAAGCCCTTCCCTGCAATTCATCTAGAAATGTGTAAAAATAAAAAATATAAATATACTCACCTGGTCCCGGCAGAACGATGTTAGCCCATTGAATTCAATGGAGCCGGCAATACAGCCGACTCCATTGAAAGCAATGGGCTGCCGGCGATCGCGGGATGAATTGTCGGGAAGGGGTTAAATATGTAAGCCCTTCCCTGCAATTCATCCAGAAATGTGTAAAAATAAAAAATATATATATACTTACCTGGTCCCGGCAGACGGAGTTCAGCGCGGCAGGCTGCAGTTCTCCTGAACTGCTCTAAACAGCTGTGAGTAGTATTCAGCAGTCGGGGATTTAAAATCCCCGCCTGCTGAATGAGATGCCTCTGATTGGTCACAGCCTGACCAATAAGAGGCATCCCTCACTCACACCCATTCATGAATTCAGCTCTCAGCTGTCCCTGCGCTGAGCCAATCAGAGGCAGCCCTCACTCACCCATTCATGAATTCATGAATGGGTGTGAGTGAGGGATGCCTCTGATTGGTCAGGCTGTGACCAATCAGAGGCATCTCATTCAGCAGGCGGGGATTTTAAATCCCCGGCTGCTGAATACTACTCACAGCTGTTCAGAGCAGTTCAGGAGAACTGCAGCCTGCCGACTGAACTCCGTCTGCCGGGACCAGGTAAGTATATATATATATTTTATTTTTACACATTTCTGGATGAATTGCAGGAAGGGCTTATATATTTAACCCCTTCCCGACAATTCATCCCGCGATCGCCGGCAGCCCATTGCTTTCAATGGAGTCGGCTGTATTGCCGGCTCCATTGAATTCAATGGGCTAACATCGTTCTGCCGGGACCAGGTAAGTATATATATATTTTTTATTTTTACACATTTCTGGATGAATTGTAGGGAAGGGCTTATATATTTAAGCCCTTCCCGACAATTCATCCCGCGTACGCCGGCAACCCATTGCTTTCAATAGAGCCGGCTGTATTGCCGGCTCCATTGAATTCAATGGGCTAACATCGTTCTTCTCTGCCACAGCTGTTACAGCTGTGGCAGAGGAGAACGATCTTTACGCTGACAGTGGGGGGGGGGGGGGGGTCTCACTCTTGCCGCTATTGTGGCTTAATAGTGGGACCTGGGAACTTGAGATGCAGCCCAAAATGTAGCTCCTCGCCTGCCCTATTCGTTTCTGTGTCGTTTCCATCACTTTCTTGTGTTTTGCAGATTTTCACAAATGAAAACCTTAGAGAGCATCGGCGATATACAAAAATGCTCGAGTCACCCATTGACTTCAATGGGGTTCGTTACTCGAAACGAACTCTCGAGCATCACTGAAAGTTCAACTCGAGTAACGAGCACCAGAGCATTTTGGTGCTCGCTCATCTCTAGTGCAATGATAAAAACACATGTTTTAGAGCACATAATACACCTGAACATCCACTCAGGGTGCATTCACACGGCCATATGCATATGAGTATATAGGTGCACCCAAAACTGCACACCCACATATGTGCACAAACATGCGTGAATGCAGTTCCATGTTCATTGCCTTCAATTGGGCTGCGGCTGCTGCTGGAGGCCCCATTGAAAACAATGGACTGCTAGCAAGCCCTGCAGGGATTTTTGGGGAAGGGCTTGAAATATAAGCCCTTCCCTGAAAATCATCCCTGGTTTGTGTAAAATAAAAATAAAAATAAAAAAAATATATATATATATATATATATATATATATATATACTCATCTCTCTGCTGCTGCCATATAAATATTCCCCCACAGGGAGTAAAGAATCCCCTGCCACAGCTGTCACAGCTGTAACTGAGGATTTTTTCATCTCCACGGGGAGTCCCCTTGTCACTGAACACTGTGACAGTACTGCCACAGTGATCAGTGACAAGGGGACTGTTAGGACTAGCAGCATCTGCACTTGCTGCTGCACGTCTGGGATCTGCACTCGCTGCCTTTTGCCTAGGTCTGGCTGCTGGCAGACTCCCCGCCCCAATCAGCTGCTGGGGCGGGAGTTCTGACAGCATTTAAACGTGCCTGTTTCTCTCTAGCGTTGCCAGTGTTAGTTTGGATTTCCTGCTACACCAGCGTACTGCACATCTCTGACTCCTGACTCCTGTTACTGACCCTCTGCCTCTGGACCTGACGTTGCCTTTTCCTGACCCTCTTGTACCGCGCACCCTCTTGTTGCTGACCCGGATATTCTGACTCTCCTTGCTGTTGTTTGTTCCAGTGTCTGTCTGTTCGTCATCCCCGTGTCCCCCTTCCTTAGTGAGTGTAGGGACCGTCGCCCAGTTGTCGCCCTGGGGCTTAGCCCAGGGGGGCAAGTAGGAAGGGACAGGGGTTGCGGGTATTTTCAGGGATCTCCAGTTCCCCGGACCCCGAGTCCTGACAGTAACACTGGCCGAACGGAAGTCGGATCCCTACATCCGACCAGCAACCTTGAAACCTGCTATGGAGGCTGTGGCAGCCTTAGCCAACCAGGTACAGATTCTGACGGACCTGGTCCAGGACCTGACTGCTCGCCTGCAGCTTCAGGAGCAGCGAGGGGCTTCTAATATGATGCAGCTCCCTGCCACTCCTGGTACGGTTTCTGAACCCCGAGCAACACCTCCTGACTTCTTTTCCGGTGAGAGAAGTCAGTTTTTTGTGTTCAGAGAAGGCTGCAAGCTTTATTTTGACCTCCGACCCCACACCTCTGGCACAGAGTACCAGAAAGTGGGTTTCGTGATAACTCGCCTGAGGGGAGAACCCCAAATTTGGGCCTTCTCCTTACTAGCTGACTCCCCCACCCGACAGTCACTAGACGCCTTTTTTGCTGCTTTGGGCCAGATCTATGACGAACCCGACCGTGCTGCCTACGCTGTTGCTAAACTGTTGTCCTTGCGACAGGGTCAGAAGGTGGCAGAAGATTATTGTTCCCAATTCAGACAGCACTGCACTGAGTCGGGGTGGAACGACTCAGCCCTCAAGGACTTGTTCTTGACTGGTCTATCTGAGGACCTAAAGGAGCTGCTGGTGGCCCAGCCGGAGCCTGGTACCCTGGAACAAGCAATGTCATTAGCCATCCGAGCCGACCGGCGCCTGAGGGCCAGACTATCTGCTCGGCCCAGTCTGATCCATCCGGCCTTCCCGGCCACTTCTGTGGCAAGACCAACAACCTCACCTCCCCCCGCTGAACCCATGGAACTGGGGACGATGTCACCTAAACAGCGAAGGGAATATCGGTTAAAGAAGAACCTTTGTTTATATTGCGGAGAATCTGGTCATCGCATCGCTACCTGCGGAAAAAAACCTCGGCAGGAGAAACTTCCGCTCCTAGGCAGTTGTCAGGAGGACTGTCTAGGGGCTCAGGTACCCCCTGTTGTGTCTAAAATGTTCTTGCCCTGTGTTTTGAAGCTCCATTCCTTCTCTCGTGCAGGACAAGCCTTTGTTGATTCTGGGGCAGCAGCAAACTTTGTGAACTTTGATTTTGTGGCTCAGATTTTTGGTTCCTTGCTACGTTTAGATCCTCCTATTCAGATTGCAGGGGTAGACTCCACTCCCTTGCATGCTGGCCTCGTCAATCTGGTTACCCCAGAGTTGACATTCACCATAGGAGCCCAGCATACTGAGACTTGCACCTTCCTCGTTATGAAAGACTTGTCGGTGGACATAGTCTTAGGGCTCCCTTGGTTAAGAGAACACAATCCCATTATTAATTGGAACACGCTGGAGCTGGTCAAGTGGGGGTCCCACTGTACTAATCACATGAATCCAGTGCACCTGGATACTTCTGTTTTGGAGGGGGTCGAGTTACCAGACTATATTAATGAGTTTTCTGATGCTTTCTCCAAACAACTCTCTGAAGGATTGCCTCCTCTTAGAGAATTTGATTGTGAAATTGATCTGATCCCAGGTGTTAAACTCCCAAAGGGTCGGATCTACAATGTAACTGTTCCTGAGAGAGAGTCCAGAAAGGACAATATTCAGGACAGTTTGACAAAGGGATATATCACTACACCATGTGATATTCAGATGGATCCCGTTAGGGTGAAGGCTATCACGGAATGGGCTCAGCCAGTTACCCTAAAAGCCCTGCAGCGCTTCCTGGGGTTTGCTGAGTATTATCGTAAGTTCATCAAGAACTTCTCCGTGGTGGCTAGTACTGCCACAGTGATCAGTGACAAGGGGACTGTTAGGACTAGCAGCATCTGCACTTGCTGCTGCACGTCTGGGATCTGCACTCGCTGCCTTTTGCCTAGGTCTGGCTGCTGGCAGACTCCCCGCCCCAATCAGCTGCTGGGGCGGGAGTTCTGACAGCATTTAAACGTGCCTGTTTCTCTCTAGCGTTGCCAGTGTTAGTTTGGATTTCCTGCTACACCAGCGTACTGCACATCTCTGACTCCTGACTCCTGTTACTGACCCTCTGCCTCTGGACCTGACGTTGCCTTTTCCTGACCCTCTTGTACCGCGCACCCTCTTGTTGCTGACCCGGATATTCTGACTCTCCTTGCTGTTGTTTGTTCCAGTGTCTGTCTGTTCGTCATCCCCGTGTCCCCCTTCCTTAGTAAGTGTAGGGACCGTCGCCCAGTTGTCGCCCTGGGGCTTAGCCCAGGGGGGCAAGTAGGAAGGGACAGGGGTTGCGGGTATTTTCAGGGATCTCCAGTTCCCCGGACCCCGAGTCCTGACAGGGACTTCCTGGCAAGACTGAAGAATTCCACTGCCACCGCTGTCACAGCTCTGACAGCTGTGGCAGAGGATCACAATGTTCTCCTATTGCTTTCAATAGCACCCGTGCTTCTGCAGTCGTATTGAAGACTGCAGGCAAGCCCTACAGGGATTTTCGGGGAAGGGCTTTAAATATAGCGCTGGTCCAATTAAAAGCAATGGGAAAACATCGCGATCTTCTGCCACAGCTGTAACAGCTGTAGCAGGGGATTCTTTACAACCTGCTGTGATGAAAAAATGCTCTGCCACAGCTGTTTCACATCCAAGGAATCCACTGCTGCAGCTGTCACAGCCGCTGCAGGGTATAGCGGGCAGCAGTCTTTTTGAGCGGATAAACGCTGCTAGAAGCGTTTTTTACGCCATGACGCCCGCTTCGGTCACGCAAATTTTTGAACGCATAAGTGATGCATTCAAAAATTTGTGCGTCAAAACGCCCGTAGTCTCTCTGTCTCCACCTTTGGAGCCTTTATCTGCTTTTTACAAAATGTATTTCTTTTCTTATAGGTTTTCAGTGCATCTTCGCTGCCTTCTTGCTTTAGTAGTTTAAATGCTTTCTGTGACAGAGGGTTCCTACATCCAGTAGAATAGAATGCCAGTCCCCGCGGGGATGAAGGAAACTCCTGCCACAGCTGTCACAGCTGTGGCAGAAGTCCGCGGCATTCTCCATATCTTTTCAATGGGGCTAGCGCTGCTGCAGCTGGCCCCATTGAAAAGACTGTCGCAGCGATATTGCAGCGATTTTCTCGCACTTCTCTGCGAGAGTTTTCACTTACTCTCGCAGCACAGTGGAGAAAAAAACGCCAGTGGGTCGGAGCTCTCAATATAAGCCCTTCCCAGAAAATCATCCATAGAATGTGTTAAACTAAAACAATATATATACTCACCTCTCCTCAGCTGCTGGGGCTCAGGTGAGTCCAGCAGCATCTTCTCCCTGCACGGCTCTGAATCTCTTTCAGCAGGCGGGGATTTAAAATTCCCACCTGCTGAAAGGGCTGTATCTGATTAGATGAGTGCTAAGCCAATCACAGGCAGCACTCAGCCATTCATTGAATGCCAGCTGAGTGCTGCCTGTGATTGGTCATAGCACTCAGCTAATCACAGGCAGCGCTTGGCCATTCATTTAATTCAATTCCTGAGGGCTTGCTGGCAGCCCATTACTTTCCATTGGACTGCAGAAGCGTTGGTCCTATTAAAAGCAACGGTAGAACATTGCGATCCTCTGCTACAGCTGTGACAGCTGTGACACCTGTGGTAGGGGAATTTTTCAGCCCCGCAGAGATGAAGAAATCCTCTGCCACAGCTGTGACAGCCGTGGCAGTTTTTTTTTTTACTCCCGGCGGAGATGAAGAACTCCTCTGCCACAGCTGTGACAGCTGTGGCAGGGGATTCTTTACTCCCCACGGGGAGTCCCCTTGTCACTGAACACTGTGTGCTGTCACAGTGTTCAGTGATAAGTGGACTCCCCACAGGGAATATTAACAAGCACCATGGACATGTCCTAGGTTTTGCAGGTATGTGCATATGGACATGTGAACACACCATAGGGAACCAATGGTTCTAATAGGTGCACGTTTTTGTGCACACAATTGTATGCACATAAACATGATCGCCTGAATCCACCCTTATACTTGTTTGTCTGACATTTCCAGCGGGCTATAGCATAGCTTTCAGATATCATTTTAACAGGTAAAATCTATAGAAACTGAAGCAATAACCACATTATATTAAAACGTGTCAGACATTTAGAACACTTATGAAAAAACATGAAAGTAAATGTATGCTGTATAATACAAAGCACCATTTATACTAAATTAACTTTAATATGTGCTTGAATAAGTGCAGCCAGATGTCCTTTCTATTTCCAATACTTATCGTTTTAGTGCTTCATTGATTTTACAAAATGAAATTCTAAGAACACAAACTCTCATTAAAAAACTTTGTCGTCATTTATTTTACTACTTATACAAACAGACTAACAAGACTTGAAATGCACTACACAGCAGGGTCTCAGTTTAATGAACTGAATGTCCAGGACTGAACTTTTACGTGATCGAAAAACTTGATCAGCCATACCTTCTGCTCTGAAATCTTTCTATTCATCATCTAACTCTGCACTGTTGTATAACAATTCATATGTCAATTGCTTTCAAATACTGTCAATGCATACCACTTTAGAGACTCCTAGAGCCTAATGAGGGTCGATTTATCAATGTTTCGTATGTGATAAACTAACATAAAATAGGTAAGAACATTAAAATGGCATTTTTATCAAACAATTTTGCCATTTTCTTTGGCAGCATGTATTAGGATTTATAGGTGTAATAGGTAAGCAATACATGACTTTGGTCCTTGCTGCCAGAATATCATATAATAGTATAGTTGGAAAGGACCTACAGGGTCATCGGGTTGAACCCCCTGCTCAGGGCAGAATTCATTAAATCATCCCAGACAGATGATATTTGCCCAGATTTATAGACTTCCATTGAACGAGATTTCACCACCACTGTGGCAACCTGTTCCACTCATTGATCACCCTCACTGTCAGAAAGTTTTTTTCTAATATCTAATCAGTGTTTTCTAATATCTAGGGCTTCTTTTTTTAATTTTTTTTTCATTTCAATTCAGCTAAAAATTGCCTAAATAAAGATCTATCTATAAATACTATGTGTGTGTGTTAACAAAAAAAGACCAAAAGCACGCTATTTCTGGTGTACATGGGGTTTCAGGCCAGAAGCATAGAGCTTACTGCATTATACAATGTGGGAACATTAGGACAGTTGGCACCTGCAACATTCACTGAAGGTGGACTTCCTGGGCAGAAACCGAAGGAGACACCTTGAACAGTTACTGACAGTGACTACTGGGGCAGAGAGGGAAGGAGGCACCTGTGGCAAGTAGAGAAAAAGGGCTTGAACTGCAGGATGCACCATGGGAAAAAAATACTAAGGGCTCCCACCCACTGGCGACATTTTCTCCACTGCGATGCGATTCTAAAGTTAAAGTCTCGCATCGCATTGCGAGAAAAAAATTGGCATGACGCTGGGGATATCAGCATCACGCCGACATATCGCCAGTCTTCACAATGGGGCCAGCGGCAGCAGCGCTAGCCCCATTGAAAAGACTTTGAGAATGCCAGGGACTTCTGCCACAACTGTCACAGCTGTGGCAGGACTTTCCTTCATCCCCGCGGGGACCGCGGGGATGAAGGAATCCTCTGCCACAGCTGTCACAGCTGTCACAGCTGTGGCAGAAGTCCCCGGCATTCTATTCTACTGCTTTCAATGGGATCGGCACTGCTGCCGATCCCATTGAAATCAATGGTTTCAGCAAGCCCTGCAGAATGATTATCGGGGAAGGGCTTGAAATATAAGCAGTTCCCCAATAATCTTCAATAAGTGTGAAAAAAAAGGTACTGCTTAGCTATTGGCTGAGCGCTCAGCCAATCTGCACAGGCCTTTCAGGAGGCGGGGATGAAGGAAACTCCTGCCACAGCTATCACAGCTGTGGCAGAAGTCCGCAGCATTCTCCCTATGCTTTCAATGGGGCTAGCGCTGCTGTCGCTAGCCCCATTGAAACCATTTGCGATATACCTGTTCTATACCGGCCTCTTTCTTGCGCTGCGATGCAATATTTTTCTCGTGCTCTTGCAGCGCAAGAAAGAAAATATCGCCAGTGGGTGGGAGCCCTAAGGGAGAGCAGAGACAGTTAAGAAGTAACCTAAGGGCTCATGTCCACGGGGAAAATATGATTTAGGATCCGCAGCGGATTACCTGCACGCGGATCCGCACCCCATAGGGATGCATTGACCACCCGCGGGTACATAAATACCCGCGGATCGTCAATAAAAGGGATTTAAAAAAAAATGGAGCATGAAAAAATCTGGACCATGCTCCATTTTCGTGTGGGTCTCCCGCGGGGACGGCTCCCGCGGGCTTCTATTGAAGCCTATGGAAGCCGTCCGGACCCGCGGGAGACCTAAAATAGGAATTAAAAGCATTTACTCACCCGCAGCGGGCCGGGAAGCTCTTCTCTTCCTCACGGCCGCATCTCCCTTGCTTCGGCTCGGCGGATGTGCCCGGCACATGCGCGCGGCACGTCGACGTGCCGGCGACGTGCCGGCGACGTGCCGCCGGCGTCAGGAATTCATCCGCCGGCCGAAAAAGAAGATCCGGCCGTGAGGAAGAGCAGAGCTTCGCCGCCCGCTACGGATAGGTAAATTCTTATTTATTCGTATTTTCAGCGCTCATGTCCGCGGGTCAGGAGGGACCCGCTGCAGATTCTACATGTAGAATCCGTAGCGGGCCCGATTTTCCCCGTGGACATGAGGCCTAAGACAGAAACATTCAGAGGAGGCAACTAGGACAGATGTATTAACAAGAGGACCTAGCTGTGGAGCACTTGGAACAGTCACTAAAAAGGCGCCATTTACAGGGACAATTATGGGCATACCAGTGGTTGGCACATTGTTATGGCAGATTCTTTTGCTTACTGTCAGGTTTTGGAGCTAATGGGACAAGCAGGGAACATGCTTTTAGTGTAGGCTCTGAAGTATGTACCTGGAGCTATCACCGTGCACCATGAGAAGGGCAGGGGCTTTGGACATGTCAGCTCTCCTGACATGTCTGTTTTAGGAAATGCTTCCCCATAAAATAACAGAGAAAAACTATAATGGGAAGATTTTCACCTCTTTAGTGTTTTGAGCCCAATTCCTGGTTTTGTCTTAAAAGTACTGCTGCAAAATATTGACCAAAATACTGCTACATAAAAATAGGACTAAGTTAATTTCAGAGCATTTTTGAGTCCATATTATGACCATAACCCCTGGACATTATTCAGTTGTACACAACCGGACTTAATTCTCTATTGAACTTCATGGTATTGTAGCCATAATATGGACCATAAAATATTCTAGTGTGAAAATTGCCTAAAAACTGAAATAATCCTTGTTCACTTCTAAAACACGCACAATAAATAAACAAAGAAAATAAAAACATAACAAATAGAGATGAGCGAGCTTGATGCTCGTTCGAGTATTAGGGTGCTCGAGATGCTCGTTACTCGAGACGAGCACCACGCGGTACTCGTCTCGATTAAACGAGCACTGACCATTGAATTCAATGGAGCCGGCAATACAGCCGGCTCCATTGAAAGCAATGGGCTGCCGGCGAGCGCGGGACGAATTTTCGGGAAGGGCTTAAAAATATAAGCCCTTCCCTGAAATTCATCCAGAAATGTGTAAAAAGTAAAAAAAAAATATATACTCACCTTGTCCCGGCAGACGGAGTTCAGCCGCGGCCGGCCAGCAGTTCTCCTGAACTGCTGTGAGTAGTATTCAGCAGCTGGGGATTTTTGCTGGGGGATCTACAGGTTATTAAATTCAATGAGTTACTTACCAATCAAAGTGATGAACAGTATAGCTGTTTATGTGTCATTAATTTACTTAGACTGACTAAACAACCAGATCCTATTTTTTAGCAATCAATGGAGAAATCCAGGTATTTCCATAGGATTCACTTACTTTTTCTTGTAACTGCAGTTTCCATTTGTGTCTAGTTTATTACAGAGACATACTGATATCATTCCTGTTATGTTAAGAAATTTTGAAGCAACATCATTTCAAAGAAACGCTTGAGCTGCATCGCTTATTGTGCTTCACTTGCATTGTTATCAGCATCAATGTGATGTGTTCTTCTCAACTCTACCTTGAAATGGCTGCTGAACTGCTATTTTTCAAAACTGATATTCGACATATTTTACCATCCTTGATGTAGCGATTGGTTTTAAATTAACTCATGATACAAACACCACAATTTTGCAGTGCACCTTGAATCTGTGCTATTTCAGTTGCTCAAAGGAATGTCAAGATCACTAACAGGATGAAGGCAGCAGTTGTTCCGACAGCTGAAGCATGAACTGAATCTGTCGAGCAAAATTAGCCTAATATGGCAAAATTACTTTTGCTTTATAACTACGTTCAGAAAACACAGAGAAATTTGCCTGTGACTCTGGAACATCAATGAATTCATTGAAGAATTAATTTCTGCTTTATATTGCTATGAGCTAAGATATGAGGAAGCACTGCTTACTGACTGAACAAAACCACATTTAATGGGAAGAATGATTAAACAATAGAAGATCCTACCACAAATAAGCTATTATCAGCTATAAAATGTCAAGTGCAGACTATTATCCTCTAGAGATCAGCTCTGAGGGATCATACATACAATGACTTAATTGAAAGAAACTGTGAAAAAAATGCTTCAATACTAATAAGTTTTCCAATTATATATTGTGTGACCTAGAAATAATATTTATCTAGTTTAACATAATTAAAAAGAAGTTTCGTTTTTTTTTATTAACCTAAACAGGTACAGTATGTTCAAGAATTGTTTAACCAGCCTCAGTATTAGCACGCATTCTATTATGACAATTCCCCTTTCGTATGCCATATTATAGCTGAAAAGGGTACGATTGCTCCTTAGGGAGAGCACTTAGGAGGTGTGAGGAGACTTATAAAGCCTTGCATGCTCCTCTGGGAAATTTATGCAAATGTGAACATGGATGGATGCCTCTACAGCGCCACCTATTGGAAGGCAGTCAACATCAGAACTTTTAACAGGTCTTGTCACAATGACTAGGAATGAAAGCCAGAGTCTTCTCCAGAGGGAAAAGATAAGCATGTACAGACTGACTGTTTTGGGGTATTTGCCCCTCATCAGTGTGCATTAGGTTGGTAGGGTAAGAGGCCTATGATGTGGGTCAGGATGGATAATGGTTTCTTCTTAGAGAAAACACCAGAAGATGTGAGGAGACTTATATACATGCTCCTCTGAAGAAAAATCTATTTCTATTAATGAGCTGTATAGTTGAGTACCTAACTCAGGGACCCTCTCTATTAGTCAAATGCTCTAGTGAACACATCATAACAATGTAGTTTATAGCCATCCATTCTTTTGAATGTGTCTTTCCCTGTTGATTGTTGAGGAAATCAGCTTTGCAATAATTAACTGATTGTTGTTCATTTTTAAGACGCATCCAGTTGCTACCCCTTTTCTACCAGATGGGGTGAACAGTCAAAGCTGCATCCAGATGCTAGCCACTTCTCCATTCAGTCTGCAATGTCTGTATCCCTACTCTGGGGTGCAGTCAGGAGGACCGAAAGGGCCCTATGAGACAGAAGAGGTTCAGTTACAGCAAGTGAGTCAGGTATCAGGCGAATGTCCAAAAGGCCTGTCTTCTGCTACATGACTTGCTGCTACTAAATATGAGAGAAATTGTAAATCTGATGAAAGAAATGTTAAATGTAATTTCATGTTTAATTCTTTCCTATTCTTTCTCTTGTAAAATGTATCAGTAAGTGATGTGTGAATCACTTACAACAATGCACATATATGGTGATTCATATACTACTGCCCCATCCTCCTCAGTAAAGAGAACAATACTGTTTCTCTACAACCATCTACATAGCTCTAACAGTTAACACATCTCTCTGTCACTCTGTGCCCCCACCACCACCACCACACACACACACCTGCTTCATAAGCCTCATAGCTGGGTCAGTGATATTACGTTTTTGTTATGGGAACACAAACTGAGAAATTGTAAATCTTGGGTCTATCATTAACTTCAGTCAATTCCACACAGGAAGAAGGTAGTGAGAAAACGTTTCCACATCATTACTATACAATAAAAGGGTTTTAATGTTATACTGTAGTAGTTCACCTTTAAAGGGTTTTCCCAGTTGTAGAACTTGATCCTCAGGGGCCATCAATGTTAGATGCGTAAGCATGTGCTGCCACTGATCAACTGATTGAAAGGGCCACTTGTTCATATATTGAAGTCAATGGGATGGATAGGCCTGCAGTACTCAGAGTGGCCACTACAAAAAGTACGGCATTCTGAGTGGAACAGGATGGTACTTGTATGTAAACTTTGAAGCAGTCGCAGTAGTCAGATGAGCTCCAAGGCACTTTCATCAGCTAATCTTCAGGTGTCCCAAGTGGTGGACCCCCACATATTCGTGTTACGGTATACTACCCTTGATACGCCAGCCTGGGTGCCCTAGATCTCAGCCACAACCCCTGTCCCTACCTGCTTGCCTCCACTCCTGCCTAACCCCAGGCGGGCAACTGGGCGACGGTCCCTACTCTCACTAGGGACCGAAAAAGGGACGCTGGCGTACCAGGATGGAAAGGGTAGAACACCAACAGAAAAGGCAGATGTAAATAACCAACACGAACAATACTAAGCTGAACTGAGGCTGATGGTAAAACCTGGCAGATAATAGCAAGAATAGCAGACAAGCTGACAGGAGCAGGAGATCAGCAGAGGCAGACTAGCTAGCACACTGAGGGAAATCAATAACTGGCAGTGATTGCAAGTCTCTGTCCGACCTTTAAATAAACGCCTCCATCCAGGGGCGGAGAGAGGGAGACAGTCAACTCCCAACACAACATAACAAAAAGGAGCTCATGCACGGCAGCTGCACTCACGGGTGCGCACGCGCATGGTGCCGCGCGCCACCAGCACAATGCAGCCCATGCCGGCGAGGCACTCGCGCCCCCGGCAGCTAGACAACAAGCCGGGGGGATGCGCCCCGACCGTGGGACCTCGCACACTGCCGCCCCGGGAGGACCAGCAAACGCTGCATGGTAACAATTCGATATTGAAGGCCTATCCAGAGAATAGGCCATTAATTTTTAAACCTGGATGATCATTTTAAATATTATCATGGACAATGTGCACCCCTCCTGTAGGCACAATATAGTGCTTTTGGCTAAACTAGGGAATTACTGAGCATAGGTTATATAGGGTGAGATATATTATATTGACAGTTACACATCTGTAAGGTGGGTGATATATTATACATTAATTCTATTTATCTTTTTTGATTCAATCTGTCTCTTTCCCTCATACAGTCTTTGTACTGTTTAATTCTTTCCTATTCTTTGTCCTGTAAAATGTATCAGTAAGTGATGTGTGAATCACTTACAACAATGCACATACATGGTGATTCATATACTACTGCCCCATCCTCCTCAGTAAAGAGAACAATACTATTTCTCTACAACCATCTACATAGCTCTAAAAGTTAACACATCTCTCTGTCACTCTATGCCCTTTCATAGCACAGTTTTATTACGAGGGGTGACTGAAAAGTTCTCAGCCCACCCAATAAAGGTTGTCAGTGGTCCAAATGTTTATGGCTTTTCAACGTAGTTCTCTTTTAGGGCCACACACTTTTGCCACTGGTTCTGCAGGTCCATTATACCCTCCTTGTAGAACGTTTTTCCTGCATGGCAAAAATGTCCTCCACTGCAGCCATTATGTCATCATCTGATCAAAAATGGGTTCCATCTAGATGTTTCTTGAGCTTAGGGAAGAGATGAAAGTCAGAGGGGGCCAAATTTGGGGAATAAGGTGAATGCCGAAGCAGTTTGAAGCCACAGGATTCAATGGCAGACATCGCAATGACGGATTTGTGCGCGGGCGCATTGTCCTGATGAAAGGACACTCGTTTTGTCAACATTCCAACGCGTTTCACTTTGATGGTCTCCCTCAAACACATTAGTAAAGCAGCATAATATGCTCTGTTCACTGTTTCACCTCCTTTGAGGTATTCAGCCAGGATAACACCCCTCGAATCCCAAAAAACAGAGACCATCACCTTGCCAGCTGATGGGACTGACTTGAACTTCTTGGGGGTGGGTGAGGAGGGGTGTTTCCACTGTTTCGATTGAACCTTGGTTTCAAGTTGAAAGTGGTGAACCCATGCTTCATCCATTGTCACAAAACGTTTGAGAAATGTCACAGGATCTGCCTCAAAAAGGGTCAAGTTTTCGGCGGACATGACGTGTCTCTGGCGTTTGTTTTCTGCTGTCAACATTCTTGGGACCTCGTATAATGCTCCACTGGGCCCTGTTTATTACCAATGCTCGTCATGCTCCATTTATTAATAATGCACTCTCATGGTCCCATTTAAACATAATGACACACTTAGACCTGTTTATTAATAATGCTCCTCATGCTTCATTTAGTAATAATGGCTTTTATGACCCCATTTAATAATAGTGCCCCTCATGAACCATGTAATAACAATGCCCCAATTGGCCCTGTTTATTAACTGTGCCCCACATTTCCCATTTAGTAATAATGCCCCTTCATGTCCTATTTATAAATAATGCCCCTCATGCCTCAATTAATAATAATGCACCTCATGCTCCATTTAGTAGTAATGCCTCCCACATGGTCACGTTTAACAATAATGCTCCTTATGCCCACTTTATTAATAATACACCTTATGCTTCATTTAGTAATAATACCCCACTTGGCCTGTTTATTAATAATGCCTTTAATGTTTCATTAAGTAGTAATGCCCCTCATGGCTCTGTTTAAAAATAATGCCCCCTCATGATCCCATTAAGTAATAATGCCCCTTATGCCCTGATTATAAATAATGCTCCTCATGCTCCATTTAGCAATCATGTGGCAATGCGTCTATAATAGGATCTGTCTACCCGGAAGCACGCTGATTACCAGAGGTGAGGTCTGCACAGGCCGGGAGTGGAAGGAGTGATACAGATGAGTATAGCCATTTTTTATGTTTATTGCAGTGGCGGATTATCAATATGGCCATTTTGGTTACCCCTATTGCCCCTATTATTATTCTGCCATTGGGTGGGAGGAGCGGGATATGCCTCCTTCTTCCTGGGAATGTGGGACGGCGTTCCAAATCCAAGACTGTCCAACAAAATCCAGTTGGAAGACATGATTTACATACACAACAGCACTTCTTACAAACTTAGTCTGCACACGGTAGGGTCGGATTCCGCATGTGGGATCCCGCAGCGGAATCCAACCCTGTGCCCGGAAGGTGACCCCTGCATACCTGTCCGCAGTCTGCATAATCTGTGCTGCGGATGTGCTGGCTGGCACGCCGGTGCACATGCGCAGTACAGATTATGCTGCGCCATCACTAGGTGATGACACAGATCCTGCGACCTTTTAAGCAATGATAATTGCAGAAGGGCTGTACGTCAGACAACTTCCATTGACTTCAATGGAAGCCGTCCACACCGAATCCGGCTCAAAATAGAGCATGCTGCGATTTTTCCCCAGCAAGCGGAAAATCACAATTGATTTCCACTCATGGGCAGGAAAAAAATGCTTTTCCATAGCATGCTATGGACGGTATTTGCTGCAGAATCTGGAGACGGACGCCGGCTTTGGATTCCGCAATGCAAATCCGCCCGTGTGCAGGCGACCACATAGATATACACATACTGCAGGAGTATTTATACAAGCACAGTTTTACACATACATGCAGAGGTACACATTTACAGATACTTACACATAGAAATTTCACATACAGATGTAGCAGCACTGATTTAGAAATCAGGATCGTACTTAGTCACGGTGAATCAAAACTTTATTACATTTGCGGTGTTACAGCTGTAGACACAGAGGCAAGATCCACCATTTTATACACATATATTCCTCTTCGGCCTGGCCGAAGACAAGAGATTACTACAGAAAGTAGTCAGCTGGCAGAGATGGAGCAGGTGAGTGCATCTAGGGGCATAGCTAAAGGCTCAGGGGTCGGGGTGCAAAAATTCAGCTGGCCCCTATTTCCCCCACCATCTGTACCCGTACCAATACCCAAACCATGCTAATTTACATACAACACCTAGCCCCTTGGTGTAAGCTTTCTAAACATGGCTCATTTCCTGGACTACATGAAAATCTGTTTGCAGCCCCTTAGGCCACTTTCACACAGCTGTGAAAACCTTGCGAGATTTGTGCATTGCAAGATGAACAAATTGCGCACGAATATGAACTCTATTCATTGGAGTGGAATCATACAAATGAGCAACTTTTTTCCCGCATCGCACGAAAATATTGTGGCATGTCCTATCTTTGGGCATTCCCTTGGAACACCTCTCATTGCCCATGAGGTGCATGCGAGTGTGATGCAATGCAAGGTTTACCCAATTGAAAACAACGGGAAACACTCTGTGATCCTCCGCTGCGGCTAAATGTATCATTACTTTTCCAATGTGAGCTGTTTTTAACACAAAACCCCTTGCATCCATGGGGACATCGCACGTTGGTGAGCGTGATATGGGGCAGAGTTTCATCGCCCGATATCAGACTCACCCGTGTGAAATTAACCTAAGGCTAAATTTCCATTTCAGGATCCGGAACGGGTATCCGCCTACTGATTCTGCAGCAAATACTGCCCATAGCATGCTATGGAAAAGCGTTTATTCCTGTACATGAGTGGAAATCAACTGCGATTTTCCACTCGCAGAGGAAAAATCGCAGCATGCTCTATTCAACAAATTGGAAGCCGTACGACCCGTGTCGCTTGACTTTGCGGAAATGTCATTGGTACCCGCGTCATTGCCTAGCAACGGTGCAGGAAAAGCAGAGATTTAAAACATGCAGACCATCCACAGTACAGAAAAGAAGAAGAAATTACAGGTACGCGTGGATGCCAGTCGGGCACAGGGTCGGATTCCACTGCGGACTCCCGCATGCGGAATCCGACCCAGTTGTATGCAGCCGCCCTAAGACTGTGTTCGTTTTTTTATTGCATTTCTGAACCACCGGTTTTCTTTAAACTCCTGCTTTCCCGCGGAATCCGCTTGACTTCAATTCTCGCACTAAAATGGAGCATGCTGTGATTTGTTTTCTGGACTAAAAGGTCCGCAAAATAAATCTGCATGCTTTAATTCAGCTGCAGACGCCCATGTTTCTCTATGGGCAGCTTGAACTGCGGATCGTCAGTGCCCTGCTCGGATTCCGCAATTCAAGGCCGCCCGTGAACAATGCAGTTTAAGGATATCTCACAAATGCACTTTTTACTGAGATTAGCACAGCATTTTCAATGTTGCGTTAATCGCGCTACAACGATCTCATTGATTTCAATGGGGCCTTGCAGACCTGCACTCGAACGCGGCATTTTCGAAAGGCCTCAATTTTTTAGTGCTGTCAGCTCTGTTTTGGCGCGTTATCACACTTTTTAACCCCTTAAGGACACGGCCTATTTTGGTATTGAGGATCAAACGATTTTTGGTATTTTTTCATCTTCATTTTTCAAAAGCCATAACTTTTTTATTTTTCTGCCGACGCGGCCGTATAAGGGCTTGTTTTTTGCGTGGCAAACTGTAGTTTTTATTGGTACCATTTTTGGGTACATAGACTATAATGTAAAACTTTTATTATTTTTTTTATTATCGTGGAGAGAAAACGCATCAATTCTGCGATAATTTTTTTTAAAGCATTAATTATGCAGCATAAATGACACACTACATTTTTTTCTGCGGGACGGTACGATTACAAAATTCTTATTTTTTTTTTAGGTTTTTCCACTTTTCCACAATAAAAACCCTTCTTTTGGAAATTATTATTTTTTTCTAAATCGCTGCATTCAAAGTCCTATAACTTTTTTATTTTTCCATGGACGGAGCTCTCTGAGGGCTTATTTTTTGCAAGACGAGATTTAGATTTTATTGGTACCATTTTGGGGTACATACGTTTTTTAAATCACTTTTATTGCGTTTTTGGGAGGCAAAATGCTAAAAATTAGCATTTTGCCTCAGTTTTTTTCCGTTTTTTTTTAACCCCTTTTTGCCGTGCAGGATAAAAAGCGTGTTCAATTTATTGTACGTGTCTTTACGGAAGCGTCGATGTTCCTTTATCTTTTTGTAAAAAACAAATGTAACTTGCGCTCCTAATAGCTATATGCTGATTGTAAGTGCCTGTACACGTGTTTAGATGAAATGATTTTCTGATGAGAGTCATGTAGTGTTAATAGGGTGACCACAAGGTGGCTCAGGAACTTCATGCGGCTCTCCTGCATCTTTAATGAGACTCTTGCCTCTCCAAAATCTCAAAAAAAATCAGATTTGAGTATTGAGTGAGATAGTGTCAGATTCCTAGCATTATCCTAGAAAGCACCATATTTGCTTTTAACGAGATCATTCGCAGGTCGCTTCTTTCAGATGGAATTCTCCAATGATCTAACTATAGACTTCGGCTCCGGTACAGATACAGTAGCAAAACATACTGATTTGCAACTCAGATGTAAGTTCCCTTTAATTGAGTAGTACTGTTGTAGTGTACAGAAGTTGATGTGCTGAACGTTCTGGACGTTTTTGAATGGTCTATGTATGTCTTGTGCTTATGTATTTTCAGTGTGTTCTATGTGAGTGAATTTGATGCGCATTGCAGAGCTGCAGCACTGAATGGGTTACTGTCTGGGTTATGTCTGGAAATGTATTTTTTGTTTGTCATGTGACCTTGTTTTATATATATGGTTGCAAGGTTCATGAGTGTGGTCCTTTCCAGCAACCTTCTGCTGCACACCTTTAGTCTGCATGTAGGGAAGATGGAGGAAGCTGAGCAGATAGCATATGCGTGTCTTGGGTGCCTTCTACCCAAGCCCTATCACTGATGAGCAAAAGAGGAGCCGCAAGTCTCTGAGACCCCACTGTGCAGCGCTAAGTGTATGTTCCACCCAGTGAGTGTGAACCGCTAGAGGGTTGGAGAGTGCAAGATGAAGATTGGCTGGGACCAGAGAACCACAGATAACTAGGGCTGTGTAATCCCTCTGTCCTCCTGTGATTCCTCCCTGTCACACCACGAGTCCTGCATTAGTGTCTAGCCGGGGGATGTAAATTGTATGGACTGTTCTCCACGTTTATTCAAGTTATTTTCCAAGTAAACGGTTCTACCACCCGTTCTCGGTTTAGCCTTTAAAGATCAACTCTGTGTGCATGGGCTATTTATTACATCGTCTAGAATATACTGCAGAGGCTGGAACGGTGGCATCACCGATGATAAAAGACTAAGGTAAACCGTAGTTGGGTTGCCCCTCTTTAATAGCTTGTCCTCGGCCCCTTGGACATATCCCTAGTTGCCCTCTGGGTCGGAGACGGTAGAGCCCCATGACAAGGCCAAAACTCTACCCTGCTGTCTCCTAGGCTAAGGCCCGCTCCTTGGACGCTGCACTGGACCATGAAGGTGTAGTAGCCCAGTACATCATCCTGGTCCCCTCCATAAAAGTCATACATATTTGTCTCATGTAGATGCACTGTGCAAAGCTGTCCTGTCATTTCCAGTGTGTATGTGTTGCACAGCTGTGGCGCTTGAGAGGTTAACTTCAATAAAATTATTGCCTGCTTGTAAATGTATCAGTCTGTCATGTCATGTGATATGAGTAAAGGTATAAATAGGAGTGCTTGAGAGTGGAAAGGGGTTCCATCTTCAGAGAGTTCTGACTGGTCTACTACCCAACACAGAGCCACATGGAAGCACCATCAGTTTCCTTGTGGTGAAGATGGAAGAGGAGGAGAGATATCCCGTGGCGACTGCATTTTGAATGTGAGTGGAGTTCCAAGCCTAAGAGAGCTCTTGTAAGTAATTCCATAAGACGGAACCAGTGCAGAGGTACTAATTCAAATTCACAAGTTTTCCTACGCCGGCGTCCAAAGTCAGGATCACTGTGTAGAAGTACTCTCCTAAGTCACACTCACGCGACTCCAGTGTGGGGTGCAAATCCTAAAAAGTAATAATTACTACCAGAGTGTCGGTGGAGTGACCCTACCCCTCTTCCTCCTCTGGAGTGCTCCAGATAACGTGGACTGTAGGATTGGTACCATCCTGTGTATCCTCCCTGACCTCTAATCTCTTTTCTTGCCTGCACTGTGAAGATTGTACCTAAGTTGTCGTGTAATAATTGTTTGCTATAAGTTATTTCAAGTAAAGTTCGTACCAGGCCCTTACTGTTCCTGGGAACCCAAGGTACTAGAAAACTGTGTCTGTGATTATTCTCCCACGTGTAGCATACTAGTGTGCAGGAACGGTGGAGTCACCCATGACAACAACTACCCCCATCATCCTGTTTATTGGCATTCCCTGTCCTAGAGGTGTCAGTGGTGGCCTGCAGTATACTCTGGCCTTGGCTGCGTGTCATCCCTCAGGGAAAAGGAGTCTGGTAAGTGCCACCGTGACAAGCCAACACTTAACCCTCCGAGCTCCCCATGTCTGTCAAATGTCCAGGGTATCCCTATGGGATGCTGCAAAGGAAATCCAGTGTTGTTTAGTGGGGACACTATGGCTGGCATATTTGATAAGCACTGCTGGAGCAGTGACCCCTTCTATAACTACTGCTATGTAATTGGTGTTTATTTTGGTTATTTTTTTGTGATGTAAGATGAACACTCGGCCTGGCGTGACACACACAATAGCTAATGGTACGGTGTCAAAATATTTAGTTGTGCACAGCGGTTCCTTGAAATCCAAATCTTTTACTTGCAGGAACAGGCACCTCAAATGTAATAATTATGACACTTTTCAGAAAGAGGATCAGAACAACAACTGGACTAACGGTTAGGAACTTTCTTGGAGAACACTAGGTTTTGTTACATTCACAAGGTCTTATTCACCTTGCGTACACGAACACAATATATTTAAGGCCGCTTGCACACAGGCGGGTCGGATTCCACAGGGCAATCTGGCCCTGGCAGCAGCGGCATCCGCGCGTACCTGCTTTCTTTTCTCTTCATCTGTACTGCGGATGGTCCACATGGCAAGCTGTCGGACAAGTGCAGTACCAATTGTTTTTTTAAACTCCTGTGTTTCCCGCGTTATCGTCTAGCAAAGACGCAGAATCCGCAGCCTCTCCACAACGTCCATTGCGGAAGGGCCACAGATCGGACGGCTTCAATTGACTTTAATGGAATGCATCCTGGCAGAATCCATGCAAAAATGGAACATGCTTCAATTTTTTCTCCGCAAGCGGAAACTGCAATTGGTTTCCGCTCAAGTGCAGGAAGAATCACTTTTCCATAGCATGTTATGGACAGTATTTGCTCTGGCGTGTCACAGCAGCACCGCAGATAATCCCACCGGGAGAGCCACACAGTACAGTCAGCTGCACGCTCCAAATGTGGATATGGACTGTATAATCCACAACTAAATCATCCCAGAAAAGTCATAGAGTAGGAGCAGCAACTAAGGTGCACTTGTAGCAAAGAGGAATACTCACATCTCCATCTTCAAGTGAACTATTCTTTATTAGTAAAAACACAGCCACTGCATGTCCTGCGACGTTTCGCCTGTTCATCTTAGTCTTTTTCTTGAATTTTCTGCATTTTCTTGAAAAACACTGAGATGAACAGTCGAAATGTCCCAGGACATGCAGTGGCTGTGTTTTTACTAATAAAGGATACTGCACTTGAAGATGGAGATGTGAGTATTCATCTTTGCTACAAGTGCACCTTAGTTGCTGCTCCTACTCTATGACTTTTATCAACAGTATTTGCTGCAGAACCCGGAGACAGATGCCCACCCCGGATTCCGCAATGCAAATCTTCCCGTGTGCAGGCGGCCTAAGGCTGGAAGGAAAGGGGGAGGGTTATACACCCTGCACCAATACCAGATGACCAAATACTTAGCAAATGTATCAACACAGAAAGAAGATAGAAATATAAAAAAGTACAAGGTATTAGTCAGTATTTTTGGTCAAAGTACCTAAGTGCACAAGCCATGTCAAGGGTCCTCATTGTCTTGTGAGTCTCTAACAAGACAAGTAAACCACAAAAAGGAACCCTACCTACAACTGGGCAATCTTCCCAACAAGGACGGCCTCATGCTGGAATTTAGGAACTACTCGTCTCAACCGAGATAGGAGTAGGCAGAAACACCAGACCAGGACATAACACAACAGGCATCTGCAGACGTACAGACCTAGGGGAACACCAACATAGGACATAATGCACATCAGATGTCTACACACCTACAGACATACAGAGAACAAGACACTTTTACCCCAGGTGTCTGCACACCCTGAACAAGTCATTGTTCACACCAGGTGTCTGCACACCTGAACAAGTCATTGCTCACACCAAGTGTGTACACTCCTACAGACACAGGGAAATCCCACTCAGAACTTCATGCCAAACATAATTTAAACATCCACACCCACACTCGTAAGGGGCACAGTCAGACATCACCCATCTGACAAGGACATTGGATGTCTAGAACCACACCTCACAGGGGTAAGGGAGTGGGGGCCCGCAGAACATGTGAACAAGGGGATCAGGTTGCCAGATGATCGTCATGGAGTGTATGGGAGACTGACTCAAACTAGTTTACAGCATAAATGACTTCAAATACCAGAGTTCTGAGAGGGAATGGATAATGACCAGCATCTTCTAGCAAGAAGGACTGGTACTTGCATATAAAGATGCATGGTGATTGGCTGGCTGAAGAACTCCACAGCATCAGGGCTCTTTCCCATGGCCATAGGTATTTTATGTGTGCCCGCCGACGCCGTAAAAACGCATAAACGGGCAAACAAATCTAATGTTTGTGCGCCCATTGAGATGTCACGGGCCCTTGCGCATACAGACCAAGGCCAGAATGACATTGGGCCTCCCCTTCCCCTTCTCTCTCCTCCGTCCGGCTGTGTGCTATGGGAGAAGGAGGGACAGAATCCCACAGCGGGTCCCTCCTGTCCTGTAGACATGAGGCCAATAAATTGATTATACTTACCTGTCCAGACGCTGCGCGTCTCCCCTCTGTCGCAGCCGGATCTTCTTTCTTCGGCTCAGTGGATGTGCTCGGCATGCCGGCAACGTGCTGCATGCATGCGCTGTGCATACTTCTGTTTTTTTGCACTCCTGCTTTCCCGCTGCCCCGTGGCACGGACGCAGTGACAGCTGCATCTGTGCCTCAGGACCAGACAGCTTCCATAGGCTTCAATGGGAGCCGTCCGTGTGGGAAAACCGCACGAAATGGAGCATGCTGCATGTGCTTTTCAGCATGTGCAATCTGCGCATCAGGGTAAAATGACATTCGTAGGTATTTAATTACCTGCGGGTGTCCAATGATTCCCCAAGGGCGTGGATCATGCGTGAGGGAGACCCACGCGGTTTTCTTAATTCCATTTTGCCCGTGGACATTGGGCCTTAAACAGAAAATTAAAAGGTACTGGCCCTGTCCTGGCACCATAAGAAAGCTCAATCTATGCCACAAAAAAAGTAGGAATTAAATACAAAATATTAACTCTCATGGAGATGTGAAATTGTGCATTGAAAATGTGCATTGTTTTGAAAATGTAAAATGCTGGTGTGGACATTTAGGCAACAAAGGCATTGGTCATGAGGAGGTTAAAAAGTACAGAATAGGCAATTCTAATAATTTTTGCAATAGGTTTTATCAGCCTATTCTGCACATTTTTTTCTTCAATATAACCAATTCCGTTATGCAGATAGAAGACTGAGAAATCCGTCTTCACTCTTCACCTATCTGTACAACAGTAGAGGGCGTTGCATCTAGATGTTCTCTACAGAACAGCTTCAGACGCTACTGTACTGTTATGTGTAACAGTGTATGAAGCATCTCTAGTAGATAGACTTTATTGTCAATAACATCTATCCTTTCCCCCTGTGTGTTGTACTGCTCTCCACACTCATTTGCAGCCATCGTACCTGGTGGCGAGAGAAGAGAATATGAATGTGTAGTCTCAGAGCAGAGTATCAGTAGTGGGAGTTCAGAACCGGCCCTATACTGGAGCCACTGCTTGTAATTGGGTAATAAGAGAGCCTACGAACTGACAAGGAACAGTAGGAGGTCTGGGGAAAACCAGCACCTGAAGCCACATCCTCAAAACAGAAGTCCAAAGGGCACTTGGTGCATGCACAAGCTAAATGATGAAAGAAGGATTCTCCCAGCATAGAGACTGTTCCTTCAATGTACATACTGTAATACGTTGCGTGCAACATTTTAACCTCTTCCCGCCACAGGTCGTAACTGTACGTCCTGGCTCCCTGGTCCTTAACGCAACAGGACGTACAGTTACGCCCTGTGGATAGTGCAAGATCCGGCAGTGGGAGCCAGCTGTCACCAATAGCCAGCCTCGCCCTGCAACAGCGAGGGTGAATCGGGACAGCGATCCCCACTGTTCACCCCGCTCTTGCTGCGATCTATGTAGAGGGTGCATAAAAGGACCGCGCTCCCTCTGTAACGTCATCGGACCACGCAGGGGGGAGCTGTCGGGTTGCCATGGCAATAGGATGCCAGCTACAGGCATCCTGCCTTGCCAGTACGAATGATCGTTCATACAAGCGATAAGGCATTGAAGGACATAAGTCCTGCAATGCTTTATCATAGCGATCAATGCTTTTTCCCATATAAGCATAATATATTTTTTTAATTAAAATCCCACATATTTGGTATCATCATATTTGTAATGACATGTACAATAAATTGAACATGTGTTTTATCCTGCACGGCAAAAAGCATAAAAAGCACCCCAAAAAAACCTGAGGCAGAATACTTATTTTTTTCATTTTGCCTCACAAAAAAGCCAATAAAAGTAATTATTCGAAAAAGCCGTATGTACCCCAAAATGGTACCAAAAAAACCTACAGCTCATCTCGCAAAACATAAGCTCTCACAGAGCTTCGTCCATGGAAAAATAAAAACGCTATAGCACTTTGAATGCAGCGATTTAGAAAAAAATAATAATTTCAAAAAAAGGGTTTTTATTGCAGAAAGGGGGAAAGCCCTAAAAAAAAAAAAAGAGAAGAATTTTGGTATTGTTGTAATTGTACTGACCCGTAGAAAAAATGTGCTCCGTCATTTATGCTGCATGATTGAAGTTGTAAAAAAAAGGCCAAATATTTATGGCAGAATTGATGTTTTTTCTCCCTGCTATCATAAAAAAATTAATAAAAATTTTACAATATATAGTCTATGTACTCAAAAATGGCACCAATAAAAACTACAGTTCGCCACACAAAAAACAAGCCCTTATATGTCTGTGTCAACAAAAAAAACTGAAAACTTATGGCTTTTGAAAAATGAAGATGAAAATCCGACAAAAATCGTTGTGCCCTTATGCCCAAAATAGGCCATGTCCTTAAGGGGTTAAAGCTATTTGGCACAAGTTCTTCAGTTAAGTCAGAGTAAACCAAACCCTAGTATGCCTGTCACATTGTGTCTGAGAGCCTGTCTATGGTGTCCATCCCCGGGTTCTATCTGAAATGCCAAAAATTGCATTCAGATGGAACCTTGAACAGAACCATAAGCTTACATGACTATAATAAAGCTTTGGTCCCAGTTTTAGTAGGTTTTTATTCATTTCCAGTACTCTAGACCAGAGGTTAACAAACTTTTTTGCTCTGTAGACCGCTTACAGATTTTTTTGTTTTTCATAAGCTGCCTACTTGTCTAATATTGAATTTTCTTTATAGTCTCCTTACCATATCTTCACCTCCCAAATCTTTCCCTGGCTGCCTCAGTCTCCTGAGTCACCTGACCCCCAGCTGGCTGCATCCTCTTCTTCCGGTGATGAGGTGTCCATTGCCGGCATTATCCTTCCTGCAGGTCAGTGTACCTGGTCACTACTGATATCAACTCCAAAAAGTTAGTCTCAATTCACAGATAAGGAATATATTTAAAAATTATTTATTTACCAATCATATTAAAATCTTAGTATTTAAAAATGTATAAGTTTAATAAGAGAGTGCAGCCCTCCCACCAAAACAGTACATCATCAGTCAAATATGCATTAGTATAATGGTTGATGTCCCATATGCATGTTACAATGTATAACCAGCATCATATCACAATACATTAATAGCAGTCACATGTTACCATGTCTCGCTGCTATACATACGATAGTAACAATAGCAGCAAGACCTGGCGCATGTGCACTAAAGCAGGCTGCCGAGGTTCAGCATTCCCTGCTAGGCAGGGAATGCTACGTCACTAGTGACAAGGTACACTGACCTGCAGGAAGGAAACTGCTAGCAATGTACACTACATAACAGGAAGAAGAGAATGTGGCTAGCTGGAGTTGAGGTGACCAGGGGACTGCAGGATCCAGGAGAAGATCGGTAAGGAGAAGATGCTATAAGAAGATTGCCCGGGGAGGAATAGGTAAGTATAGATGTTTTTCTTTTAATGACAGAACCCCTTTAACTCCTTCCCGCTCCTGGACGTACCTGGTACGTCATGGCAGCCTGGTACTTCCCGCAACATGACGTACCTGGTACGTCCTGGAGATAGCACGGGATCACATGTGATCCCGCGCTATCCCGCAGCGGGAGCCGGCTGTCAGTCACAGCCGGCGTCCCGCTCCAACAGCGGGGGGGCATCGGAGATGCGCCCGCCGCTGTTAACCCCTTCCCTGCCGCGATCTAAGTAGATCGCGGCAGGGAAAGAGTTCACAGAGGGATCGCGATCCCTGTGTGTCTCCGGCCGGAACTCGCGATGTTATCGCGAGAGCCCGGCCTGTCACCATGGCAACAGGACGCCAGACACTGGCGTCCTGTATTGCCTGTGCCTATAATCGCTGTACAAGCGATAAGGCATGGCAGAGCAGTAGCTCTGCCATGCCTTATGACAGCGATCATAGGCACAGTGATGTAAGTCCCTCAGAGGGACTCAAATAGTATAAAAAAAAAGAAAAGAAAAGTGTAAAAAAAAGAAAAATGTAAAAAAAAAAATGTAAAAAACCCCTTTTTTATGCTTTTTCTAATATTAGCATAAAAAAAGGGAAAAAAAACTAAAACCCCACATATTGGGTATTGACACGTCCGTAACGACGTGTACAAAAAGTTGAACATGCTTTTTATTTTGTACGACAAAAAGCGTAAAAAAAAACGCTAAAAAACAGAGGCAAAATGCTAATTTTTAGCATTTTGCCTCACAAAAAATGCAATAAAAGTGATCAAAAAAGCCGTACATTTCCCAAAATGGTACCAATAAAAACTACAGCTCGTCTCGCAAAAAATAAGCCCCTAAAGAGCTCCGTACATAGAAAAATAAAAAAGTTACAGGACTTTGAATGCAGCTATAGAGAAAAAAAAAAGATTTCCAAAAAAAGGGGGTTTTATTGCAAAAAAGTGTAAAAACCTAAAAAAAATATAACAATTTTGGTATCGTTGTTACCGTACCGACCCGCAGAAAAAATTTAGTGTGTCATTTATGCTGCATGATTAACGCTGTAAAAAAAAAAAAAAAATCTATGGCAGAATTGATGCGTTTTCTCTCCCTGTTATCATAAAAAAAAAAAAAAAAATTTACGATATTGTCTATATACCCAAAAGTGGCACCGATAAAAACTACAGATCGCCACGCAAAAAACAAGCCCTTACACGGCCGCGTCCACGGAAAAATAAAAAAGTTATGGCTTTTGAAAAATGGAGATGGAAAAATACCAAAAAATCGCTTGGTCCTCAACGCCAAAATAGGCCATGTCATTAAGGGGTTAAGGGCTCTTTCACACGAGTGCATATCTAGCGAATTTTTACGCCCGGGCGTATGTACGCTACCCATGTGAAGCATTGGTTTCCAATGCATTCATTCACATGGGCGATTATGCAGCAAGTAAATACGTCAGCACCGTGAAAAATGGAACATAAGCAGACGAAATACGTCCGGCGTATATACGGTGGCCAAAAAGATAGTTGATGACCTGCTTAAATGGAGTCTTTTCATGTGGACCCCCATTTACATCTTGTTTTACTGATTGTTTTAGGACGGATTATCAATGAAAACCGAACCATCACTACTAATGCTTAGAAAAATGTAGCTACTAGATGAAAAAAAAATCAACAAAGCAAACAAAGAACGCCCCACCCCCCCTCCACCCCTTTTTGTTCCACTGCCCCCCTTGAGAAGTAAAACGCCCCCCGGGAGGTAATAACACCCACGTTGAGAACCACTGCTCTAGACAGATTAAATAGTTTTAACCAACTACACTAATCTAGCTGGCTAAAATGCCAGAAACAAGCAGAAACACACTAAAATGGAGCCCAAAGCTTGCACCTGTGGTTCCATCCAGAGTTCGGTCTCAATGCAGTTTTAAGCATTTAAGTAATTACAGGCCATATTAGGCTCAGTCTAACAATACAAATTTTTAGCATGTTAAATTAATTTAATTGATGATGGCAACAGTTATTGTCAATAGAAAGCAATCCGCTCAGGTAATTTACATGCAGTGATTATTTTTAATTGACATTGGAATTAATTAAATTGCGCACAAAATCATAGGGTGTTACATTACCTGGCCTAAAATTCATCCAAGACATAATAGCAATGGGTTATTTTTGAGCAGTAGCCTGTTTAATTCAGAGCATAATTTGTTTAACTATTCAATAGTAAATGAGGGTGCAGTGAGGTTACATTTATCAGATCAAGTTTCAGACCTTCTTGATGAGAACTTGGTCCAATATTCAGTATACGATTGAGCATGCTTTTTGCATTTTTTTTGTTTCCATTTTTGCTAACTACTCAATTCCATGGCACCACTGGATAGCATTAAAGGGAACTTAGGGTAGTAAATCAGAACGGGAGTGCCATAGAGGGAAGATAGAATAGGAAGGCTCACAGAAGATATAGTGCTAGATAGCAGGATGATATTGTACAAATGGACTCACCCGGCATACCAGAGTCACCCTTGATAAGATGCTCTAGTACGTCCAAGATCCTGGCGTGCAGAACATAAAAAAATGTCACATACACTGGTCCTCAGGACATTCAGTGAAGGAGAGCATCAATGGTGAACCGATTTGGGAAGTATTGGAAGATAGAATAAGACAACAAAGTACAAGTAGGTCAAAAACCTAAAAAAAAAACAATGCTCTAGGTAGTCAAATAGGATTAAATAAACTGTGAAAAACTCACTTCACAGGGGTGCCTCAGATGAGCGCACCACTAATCTAGAAGAGCCAAACAGTATCCAACCCAGATCCAATAGGAAAAGAGTTAGAAGTGCCACAGTAGACTATCAGGTGCTTTATTTATACAAGTAAAAATACATGGGACGCATTTCGGCTCTATGGGTGAGCCTTCTTCAAGCATGCTCATCTATAGAGCCGAAACACGTCCCATGTACTTTTACTTGTATGAATGAAGCACCTGATACTATACGGTGGCACCTGTAACTCCTTCCCTATTGGATCTGGGTTGGATACTGTTTGGCTCTTCTGGATTAGGGGTGCACACACCTGAGGCACCCCTGTGAAGTGAGTTTTTCACAGTTTATTTAATCCTATTTGACTACCTGGAGCCCTTGCTTTTTTTTGGTTTTTGACCTACTTGTACCTTGCTGTCTTATTAAAGGGAACTTGTCAGGTGTTGTACTTTATGCAGCCCTTACCGAGGGCAGCATACAGTAGTGACATACACACTGATTCTAGCAGTCTTTCAATTATGGGGAAAAAGTTCTTTAGCTTTTGAGTACTTACATATTCAACTGGTAGCTTCCTGCATAGGATAGGTCCAGCTCCTGCAGTGCTCAGCTAGACAGCGGTCCAGTGAACCCATGAGGTATCGCTCACCCCCAATCACTGTGATTGCCTTTTTTACAAAATGCAGAATAATAGCAAGAAAAATATTTTAATCATGGCAGGTGGGTGGAGCGAGCTGCACCAGATGAATATGCCAGATCAGACCTATTCACATAGTTTCCCTTTAGCACCATGTTCAGGATCTGTATTCTGTATGACATGAGCATCCAATTAGCTCATTCCTGAAGTAAAATTACAAGGCTAGGTTTATGTCCTCTGTGGAAGCGGAATCCAATTGATACTCTACATGACTTATTTTTTCATTATAAATTAACAAAGTTGACTGTTAAATTAGGACAACACCTTCCAACATCGTTATATAGTTTATATATAAAATGATTCTTCCTAAAAATTTGGGTACATTTGTGAATACATTGCCTTACTTGGGGCATCTTGTTAAGTTACTAAAAGAACCAGTGAAAGGCCTGTCAATCCCAAACAACTTAGCTGAGTTCCTATAACTAGATTGGACCTATGTTCGCTATGCGAACATAAAATGTTTGGAAAAATGGTTGTAAATGTTTTAAGAATTGCCGGGCTGAGGATTCGGCTTGAACTGTTTGCCGTCCATGGCTTGGTCTTCCACGTTTTGGGGACATGGCAACAGTCGAACTGGAAAGCACTTAATATGAACGTTGCTCAGCAATGCTTGACTCTCCTTAGTGGCGCTGTTGGCTAAAGCAAAACAGCACGGCTAGACTTAAAATAGGAAGTTTGACCTGGCCTAACAGCTCACTCAATGTATAAAAATCTTATTTTCTAATTTTACGGTGCTGGTGAAGATGTCAAAAATCTAGTGACACCAAAATAATCCGCCAAAGGTCACGCAAAGGGGTCAAAGTGTGGTGCAAGAAATATTAGAAACAGTTTATTTTGGGGGAAATAGTTTTTCCTAGATGAGATCACTGTATCACTGTATAGCTAACTCTGACAGGAGAATATAATACTAGTACTAATTATATCACATGGAAAATACAACCAACAGCTGCTAGATGAATACAACATCTGTAATGCATAGAAATATTCTAAATTAAAATGATGTGAAATTAATAAATCTAGCTTACCAAAAGCAAAGATATAATTTTGCCTGGAGCTTATACACAGGATGTAGACAAAGTGTGACCCTGGGCAAATTTAAAAGTGGGGTCCCAAATGTGAAAATATTATATCAGCAATACAGTCACATTCAATCAATTGAGAAGGCAGTGGGCAGAGAGTTTCATCACTGATCTCTAGTATTTCCAGGGGAGTTGCTAAGGTTTTAAAAGAAATGGGGCACAAGTGCCAAGGCATATGCCATAACGCACAGACACAAATGATTTATAGATGTAGGGGTAGCCATTCCATGCGGTTGCCGTGGGGCAACAAAGGTTGAGCAGCAGAGGACGGCAGTGTACTTTCTTGTTCATATTGGTGTCAAAAGTATGGAACCATGTTGATGTTGTCTACAAATAGACTATTGCATGTTTGGATGTCCAGAGGCAAAGTGGCTAGTCAAACGCCTCTGGAGTATGGATGAAGTTGCAGTAAGTTTGTCCAGAGAAGCTGCAGTATCACAGGTTGGGTTCAAGAATTGGGGAGATCATTCCAAGAACTCCTGGAAGGGTGCAGTATGAACTTAAAAGGACTAATATTGCAAATCTTTTGCAGGTTGGTAAGGTGGAAATTGCACAGTGTGCACTGGCATGTAGTAAAGACATGTCGGGAAATTGCACTGACACAAATGTTGCATACGTTTTCCTTGCAGGATGGCGCAGTGAAAATTGTGCAATGTGCATTGACGTTTAATGAAAACATGTCTGAAAACTATGGCTAAAAAGTGTTGCTCAAAATGTTTTCTATTGACACAGAAGTGTCATGTGAGAAATATTGCGTAATGTTTGGTTCTGTCTATGAAATGTCTAGAATTTGCAGAAGCATTTCTCAATCTACACAAGTGAAGGCAGAGTCTGAGCAGGCTATTACGGGGAATTCAGCCACTGTCCATGTGGGAGTTAGCTCAAATGTGCCTCTAGTGGTAGAGAGTGGAAGTAAGGAAAAAATGCATGTATTAATATAAGTGAAGGCAAACTAGAGTGAGGTGTTGCCAGTATAGTTTTCTGTGAAACTCAGATAGTTGCTAGTGCATGCAGTACTGAAAGTGAAGACAAACTAGAGAGAGGTGTTGCCAGTATAGTTTTCTGTGAAATTGAAGTAGTTGCTAGTACAGTAGCAACCAAACATCCGCTAGGACTATAGATAGTAAAAGTGAAGTGAGAAGAAGAATCTTCAAATTATTGGTCTGGGATGATTTTGTGAATCCTGCCCTGAGCATGGGGTTGAACCAGATGACCTTGGAGGTCCCTTCCAACTCTACCATTCTATGATTCTATGATTAAGAAAAAAGAAAGAAGACTGCTTCTAGTATGATAGAAGATGTAGTCAGAGCAGACCCCGAGGTCCAAAATGAGAAAGAGGGTGAACAGTTGCTCAGAGTTCAAGAGGAACATGCTATGATGCATGCTGTCATGAATGCTCTTGTGAGGCTGATCACAGGTTGTTTCTGGAAGCGCGAGCTGCACAATGTTAACAGGACTTTAAGAAAATGCAAAGAAGAGCCCAAGAGTTAGAGTTGATGTATTGCAAGTTAGAAGGAGAGTCTACATATTTGCATAATGAAATTGCAGAGTTAAAAATGCAGTTAGCTAAGAAAAATGGTGAAATGGAGTCTCAGATAAGTTAAATTAAAAAAAGCCATTTGCAGCCAGGCGGAGAAGCAAGCAAAGGTCTTGGAAGATATACTGTACTTCAAGGAAGCCCAGGAAGCACTTCATGAGCAAGAGGTGACCTAGTTAAAAAAAAGCTTGGATAAGCAAGCTGAAGTATATGAAACCCAGATCCAGAAGCTGACTGAACAGCTAGAGCACCCTGAAAAGATGTAATAAACCTTGAAAAAAGCCAAACTGGGTTGACCAATGAGTGAAAGGTGCTATTTGAAGACAAATGTGACAAAGAGAAATGCAGCAGAGACACAACTTCAAGAGCTACAAGTAAAAATCACTAAAGGTGACAGAGTACAGGCAAAGCAGTCTGAGAAGGTGAACAGACTGCAGGTGGAATTGGAAGCTCAGATTGAAGAGTCTCAAAAACTGGTATGAAAAGAGACACTCGAGAAGCTTGGCCTTAGTGCACATTTGAAGAGAATGGAAGGTGAGAGAAATGTGTTCCTCAAGCAGTTAGAGAAAGATGCAGAAATGAAGAGAAACCTGTCAAAGCAAATTTCAACACTTTAGAATATATGTGCAGATATGACAAAGAAAATAGAGAAGAATACTGCATCCTTGGATTCTATTGAAAAGCAGAAGAGAGAAATTCAAAGAGAATTAGAAGCTACAAATCAACGGTATGAAGAAAAAGCAGTTGATTATGATAAACTTGACAAGTTTAAAATTAGTCTTTAGAGGAAATTAAAATATATTACTGCGGAGCTTGTTCACCAACGTCAGATTGTGTCCAAAGTGGGGAAGAAACAGAAGACACATGAACAGTGGCTTACTGAAGAGAAAATCAGGTCTGAGATATGCCATTGAACTTGAGCGTGTTGAGGAAAGGGCCTATAAGGAAAAGATCGAGATGCTAACCTAAACACACACTGAAAGTGATGTCAGAGGAAAAGGCTGTGTTTCAAAGATTCGTCAAGAAGTTAAGTGCAAAGATGAAACAATTGGAATCAAATGGTCAGTTTGCAGAAAGGAAGGTTCAAAGACTAGGGGGGTCTAGGACACAGTTCAGAAAGCAAATAAAGTAAAAGAAGATCATGTTGAAGAATCTTAAAGAAAAGATACAAGCAGTTAAGCATGCAAAATTATGCTTAGAAGGGGACCTAAGCACTAAGGCCTTAGTCAGACGGGCGTTTTTTTGCGCGATTTGCGCATGCGCATGCGCCCGGCGATTTTTTAAAACCATTGCTTTGCAATGGTATCAGACACATGAGCGCTTTTTATGCGCTCGTCCGATAAATTATAGAACAGAAATCGCAGATCGCACCTATCTGCGATCTGCGATTCCTGTTCTCTTCTCTATATGCGCTCAATGGGGCCGGCGGCAGCAGCGCCAACCCCATTGAGAACATATAGAAGACAAATCATTCTTCTCTGCCACAGCTGTAACAGCTGTGGCAGAGAAGAACGATGTTTGCCCATTGAAGTCAATGGAGCCGGCAATACAGCCGCCTCCATTGAAAGCAATTCATCCAGAAAAGTGTTAAAATAAAAAATATATACATACTCACCTGCTCCCGGCAGCCGGAGTTCAGAGCGGTCGGCCTGCAGTGGGTGTGAAGGGGGTGTGAGTCAAACTTGCCTCTGATTGGCTCAGCGCTGATTGGATCCGCAAATCGTGCGAAAAAACGCCCGTCTGACTAAGGCCTAAAGGTGAACAGTTTGTGAAAACTAAAAAAGTCTTGAGGGAAGAATTCACCTAAAAAAAGATAGTAAAGACATTGAGAAGGTGAGGGCTGAGCAACAGATGGACGGTGAGCAATTCTCTGAAGTACAAGAGACTAAAGAGGAGGCAAAAGGTGATGCTACTGAAGCTTAAAGGGCCACTAAAAAAATCAGAGACTACAGAAGTTGCAGGTGAAGAAAACAATGTTAAAGTAGTTGCAGACAATAGCAAAACAGGGGCAATAGAGGCAAACTACACACAAGGACCTGTAGATAAGCAACTAAAGAACTAATGGCAGTTCAGGAATGAGAAAGATGAGGTGGCTGCTAGGAAAGTGTTAAGCAACATGAAGAGGTAGTAAAAATAAAAGAGAGAGACCCCCATATCAGTTCCTGCTACACTCAGGGGGATTTTGGCTAAAAGCCAGAGAAAGAGGCTATGGTAGCAGTGTCAGGAACCTGGAGCCTGAGGTCTGGCATGGACCAGACTATGGACTGTCATGTGTCTGACAGAGGAGGATGCCTTCTAGACACACCAGGTGGGGGATAGTGATGGGGACCCTGTGGATTAGAAACCCTGAAACCATATTATGTTTCAGTACATGTTTGCTGTGTGAATGAGATTTAAAAAACGCAATCCATATGTAGCTAAAATTTTCCACATGAAGCAACAAGCATGTTATGGATTTTCAAATGCCGCAGATTTTTGCTCTAGATTTCTCATTTTGAAATATGAAGGATAAAATCCATGGCCTGTCCGTGGCAAGATCTGCAAAAATATCTATAAATCTGCATGTAGCACATGTGGATTTTTCTGCAGATCCTTTGTGAATTTGCCAGTGAAATGTGATGAAATTTTACGATAGATTTCTTTCAGCCACTTCTGAACTGTCCGCTTTCACATGGCTAAGAAAATCGTGCACAAATCTCACACGAATATGAAGCACATTCTTTTGAATGGGGTTATATACATGAGCGATTTTATTTCTCGCATCGCAACACGGGAAAAAATTGTGGCATGTTCTATCTTCGGGCGTTCTCTCAGAATGCCTTAGAACACATTACCCATTGTTTTTAATAGGGCTGGCAAAGCAAGGTTTACCATCGAAAACAATGGGAAACACTGCCGCGGCTTTAAGTTTTTGATACAAAAATGCCTCACATCCACGGGGAAATCACACGTTGGCAAGTGTGATATCGGGACAAGTTTAACAGCCCGATATCACGCTGTACCTTTTTTTACCACTGTCTCCTGACAACATGAGCAAAAAAACTTAGTGAATATGCATGTAATATTTGTTTTCACTATATTTTATTTTACACTCCCATAGACGTTCTTGGATGATTTTGGCCCGTGATACAGACCAAAATCATACATGCTCATTTTTTTTCTTACACGCGTAAAATACAGATGTCTGAATACACCAGTTTAATTTAATGGCTGTGTATTCAGTCAGTAAAATATATGGACTAAATACGAACAGAAAATACGCCCGTGTGAATGGGCCTTTAGGCCAAAGAGAGGTGAGTCTGTCAGTTTGGGTTCGATCATCATAAGGTCGCCTTGGTGTGACAGATGGGCTCATGTATTTTGATCAAAACATGCCCTAAGAAGATTTCATTTTTATGCAGTTAGTAAATATAACAGTTATGCCATTTTATTTAGACATTGAATGTGTACGAGTGCTGATGCTCCATGTTTTTGATTCCTAGGATAGGTGATAAAAGAGCTTCCATTCACTGTAATCTAGTTGACTGGGCTGTTTCTACAACTGGCAAAGTATAATGGAACAGAACTACACAGCCTTCGTCTTCCCTCCCTACATGGAATCGAGACAAGGATCCTTAGTTCTAGTGATTGGCTGGGGTCCAAGTAGTCAACTCATCATTGACTAACATTCATCAACAGGACAGGTGATAAATATTAAAGTTGGAAACTCTCCATTATCCTTTAGCAGTTTTTTTTGTTCTATAATGCAATAGGAGAGTTTGTTCTTTCCTACATCAGATTATCTTCTGATATGAGAATCACCAGAGAAAGCTTTGTACATACAGTATACAAAACCAGCAACCAATGCTGCGAAATTTCAGCTCTGAAACCTACAGAATTTTAATTGGAGCTTTGAATTATATTGTAGGCTATAACTCACTCAGATAATGAAATATATTTACAAAATTACACAATTAGGCTACACATATAGCAGCTATTTTTTTTCCAACACCCCATAGACATGCACTCACGGTTCCACCAAGCGTGTATATGCTTTGTATGCAGTGAGGAGAGAAAGCCACTGCCAGACACCTCTCACCATGGCTTATCTCCTGAGAAGTTGAAATCCAATGTTAGATATCGGGGGAGAGTCAGGGGACCCCAAACATATTAGATGATCATCTGGTTCTGCCGTTTTAAATCTAACGTGTATGGTCAACTCAAGATTGCTGATTAGTTCTAACTGTGACGTACATGTATGGCATTGTTTGAGAATGACCTCCTGCCAATGATATACATGTACATCACAGTGTGTTATGGGGTTAATATAATTAAAATTATTCTATTACTTATAATATAAAATGATCAAAATTATACTGGTATGAACAAATTAACAAGAATAATACACTAAGAAATAAAGTGTATAGGTAGGTTGACATGCTTAAAGGGGTTCTCAGAGTTATTTATTTTATATACGTAGTTTTTGGCCCCCCATGGCTAAAACTGAAAAGGTAGATATACTCACAGCGGCTCCAGACCATAGTTTTGGAAGTCCAACGCTGTAACATCTGCCAGTTGGCATCATCCAATCAGAAGGCCTGGTGACATGCCGTAAACCTGTCATGTGTCCCCATCAGGTTTATAGGACATTATCAGTGACATTCCTATTAGCCCTTCTATTGGCTGCAGTGGTCACGTGGGAAAACAACCCATGTGACTACTGCAACGCTTGTCAACAGAAGACCAGAGGACCATGAGAGAGCGGCAGGGGAGCATCGTGGGAGGTGAGTACTGGGTTCATTTTGTATGTACTCTGCACTCCCCATTTCCACCAATGTACTCAGAAAAACCCTTTAAACATAAAGAAGAGGGATCCGTAATCTGTTCTAGAACCGTAATTCTATTTATGGTTGAGGTCCTTAAAGGGTTTCTTGAATGATGTAGCTCAGTATTATAATGGGTAAATGAATTACTGTTAATCAGATTCACAAGCAGTGAAATATTTGACTGGTATATTGAAACATGTGCATGCATATGGAGAATGGAAATGTGACTTATTTCCCTCTTCAAAAGCATATGAGAAAAGTTAATGCTGCATTTTTGAGTTGTAATTGGAAAATTGGATCTAATTTTGTCATTAGCAACTATAGGATAAACCAATATGACATGATTACCATGCCATGCAATTAGTACCAGAAGCATTCACTGCAATCAATCTGTACTATCGTAATAAAAAATCCTCCTCTATTAGTATTAAGGACTTATTAAATAATCACTGTAGTTAAATGTCATACAGTAGAGCCATTAAAATTGGTGTCAGAAAGACTTTACTGACCTTTTTTACTAAGCTGGTGTGATTGCCCTGGTGAGAAACTAATAGTTTCATTATCTCTTCCGGCAGTGTATGTGGTGTAATTGGTCAGCACTGAAAAAGTATACTTGGAATCAATATAACCTGCTGGAAAGCATTTCTCTAATGGATGGCAATTATCAATCTCAGAATCTACTCTGTAAATATTGAATACATTTATGTCGATGGTCTAACTTTGTGTCCCTCCCCTTTTATCCATCACTTTCACCTGCAACAGCATTCAGAATAGCAGTCACTGGGCAATGATATACTGTACTGCTTAGGAAACACTAGTGTGTGCAGCTGTCTTACAACCAGCTACAAACTGCCAGACTGAGTACTGCTGTATCCTTAGCAACTGAGGCCACAGGGGGTTTGTGGGGGATGTAGTCCGCCCATAATCCCTCGTTCAGTGAACAAGGATGAAGGATCTGTGATGACATCACCTTAATGTGATCAGGCTCTGATGGTTTAGGACCTGTGATGACATAACCGCCATGTGAGCAGGGGCGGAGCTCAGAGACCATGTTACTGATCACATGATGATTACGTCTTCACAGGTCGTGAGTAAAGAACAAGGTTACCAGCAGCACTCTTCAAACCCCAATCTGGGGTACAGCTCTGCGTTTTTTTAATAACGTGAAGGACCTGCGATGATGTCACCATCATGTGATCAGGGACAGAGCTCAGAGACTATGTGACTGATTACATGATGGTGACTTCATCACAGGTCCTGTGAGCACAAGGCTGCTGTCAGGCTCTGTGTTTTATATATGCTTTAGGACCTTTAATCAGAGGGAGGAGCATGTGAAGCACTCACAAACACACTCACAGACAAGTGGTCATTAGCACTTTGATTTGTCCATGCACAGTCCACCATTGTTGAGTAAGTCAATTTAGAATTTTATGGGGTTATAGAGTAAATCACAGGACTTGAATTACACAACTCTCATATAAAAATAGAACATGCTCTTACTAGATATCATGCCATAGTCTAGCTTAAGGCCGCCTGCAGACGGGCGGAAATTCTGCGGCAGGATTTCCTGCGGAGTTTCCACCCGCGGAAGCTGCCATAGGATTGCATTAACAAATCACGGCATGCTCTATTTCTGTGCGGGGCTCTGCGAGCCCCGCACAGAAATCTCACTCCCCGGTCGCCAGCTCCAGTCTGCGCATGCGCCGGCTGCCCGGCAGCCGGTACATCAAAGAGCCGCGTAAGGAGGTGAGTGCCATGCTGCTCTCTGCAGATACTCGGGTCGGGTCCCGCTGCGAGAATTCTTGCAGCTGGATCCGACCCGGCCGTCTGCAGGTGGCCTTAAGGCCTGGTTTTAGTGCTCTGAGGGCCCCCACACACTTGCATTTTTTTAACGCTGCATTAACGCTGCTTTTTTTAACACAAATGTCAATGGGACTTTCTAATCTTAAAAACTTATGGCACAAAATTTGCAAAGCACAAACTCACAATGCATCTTTAACATAAGAAAGTCGTACTGACATTCTTGCTAAAAAAAATGCAAGTGTGGGGGAGTCCTAATAGCATCACAGAAAAATTGCATAAGGCCCCCTGTCCACGGCCAAGGCAGAATATCGCTAGCGATATTCCGCTGCAGGGGATGAGGGGGAGAGCCGACAGGTCTCAGGGGTGACCCTATCTACCAGATAGGCTTGCCACAGAGAATAGCGTAAATCGCAGCATGCCGTGATTTAAATCCCGCTCGTGGACGCCGGCACTGCGAAAGCTTCAGAGAGCGTGATTCGTGGGCGATTTATCACCCACGGATCGTCGCCCGTGGACAGGCAGCCTAATGCTCTGGAGAAAATCTCGTGAACAGGTGATGTCCAGCTATTACGTCTCAAGCTTAATTAGCAGTGAAATTGCCCGTTCACATGATCAGGAGCTGGGTGTCGCGTGTCATCCAGCTCCTATAAGAGTCTATGGAAACTCCCATGCATCACGCACCAAAGATAGGTCAGGTCCTAGCTTTTCTTGCAGTACGGACCTTAGATGTAAGTTTTGCAGTCGCATGTTCTATCTTTGTTAGATGCAAGTATTTTGCGCATCTAAAATTCCTTCAGGTCAGATAGTGAAGCTTCTCTTCATCATATAGCAGGCTTTCTGTTTGATACGGGTATGGTGTAGTCCGTGGTTCGATATTAATACGGCTACCCTTCAGTTTGCCCTATTTAAGTGCAGTACGTTGTACTCTTAATACTGGTTCATGACAGGTTCCTGATGAGCCGATTAAACGTCTGAAACGCGTCGAACCAAGAACCAAAGATCATTTAGTTACCAATTACCTGTTCGTTTATAGTGGTAGTGATAGCGACATAGATTACCCCTTTATCAAACTAACGTTTGTCCTTCACAAACTGGTTTATCTGTATTGATCCTCCCAAAGCAGCCATAGCACTCTATCCTTTGGGGCTGCTCCAGTATATTACTGACTTGGTCACTAGACTTTGGGGTGACTACTGTCTACACTACACAAACGTATTTGAGTGTTTGCTTGTCTTTTTTGGCCATAAATATTTTTAATCTTATTTAATGAAGGTTATATTTTAGAATCTTACCTGTGAAGGTAAAATTCCTTCATGTGAACACTTCTATAGGAAGCCATTGGTTTTATTAGAAGCAATCTTTTCAAGCCTATAATGTGCTAAAACCATGCTCAGGTAAATGAGACCTAAAGTGAAGTCGACTTTTTAACATGTCACCATGGGTCTAATATTCTGTTCCAATACATAACTTAATTTAGTTAGTTAATCACTATATCAGTTCCAGTTACATTTCTACCTGTAGCTGCTCTTACTGTAAAGAAGCCCTTAGAATTACAATTAGGTTGTACCAGGGGCGTGCATAGAACTCATGGGACCCCATAGTGAAACTCTGAATTGTCCCCCAATATATATAGGCAGCATGTCTATAACATGACGAGCTGAGATAAAGCAGTTCAGCTCTAATATACATATAAATAATGCAGTTACCATATATTAGCCAGATACCAGTTCTACATAGCAAGAGTAATTACAGACATCCATTTTCATCTTTATCTGGGCCCAGGCTGTCATCAAGATGTCCTTCAGCTATGATTTGTCTTTGCACTTTCTCCCCATCCTACTGTAGTGGCCCAGAGTTAGTAGGGCCCTTCCATAATGTTCTATGTCTGTTTCTTGCCAATGTCTTGTCAGTGTCTTGTTTGTGGCATGCATTAGGTTCATGTGGATTGAATGGTTTCAGGACTCAGAGAGTTAATGTCTAGAATTTTCTGTCCTGTCTGAAAATTGTATTGTATTTAGTGTATCGTTTGTGGTCATGTGATCATGCTTTATATATGTGTGTTTGCAAGGATGGAATGAGAGGAGAATCAGGGAGTCAAGACACCAGATGGATCGATCTGTGTGTGGGGCATGGAGGAGGCCGAGCGACTTCCTCGTGCTCAGCCTGGGCCTATTCAACCCAGGAGGCTTTGGCGCTTCTGCTGAACCCCGAGAGGAGGAGCAACCACTTTATAGCAAGAAGAAGGAGAGAGAGTGAGTGTTTGCCTGTAGACAGAGAGAGAGAGAGTTTGGCGGGAGAGGAATTTCACAGATACCTTGGACTGTGGATTATCCGGATGCGCCGAGAATCCTCCCGGTTGCACCACTATGACTTGTTGTTTCTGTACAAAGACTGTTTATTTGGATCAAAGTTGAAAAGTTTTCAGTAAATGAACAGAATCAACCGTTCCCAGTTGTTGTTCAGAAAGTTAGCCTGTTTGTGGACTACTTTATTACATCTGAGAGATTCGCCACAAAGGATGGAACGGTAGCATCACGAGTGACAATTGGACTTAAGGTAACCCCCAGTTACAACTTCCGTGATCTCCTCCAGCAGTAACGTGTTTGGGTCCCGAACTACCCACAGGGGAGTGGATGGTAGAGTCCCATGACAAGACCTTTATCTACCCGCTGTCTTCTCAGCTGTGGGTCCATTCCTCGGACACTGCAGGGCGGAGCTTTGGTGTCATGAACAGGATGATTCCTCTGTGCTTTTGCCAGAAAACAGAGAAGAAATGCCTCCACCATTACCAGCCATAGAAGTTAGTATACGTATGCCCGTGCCTGAGGAAAAGTGAAAATTAAGCTGTTTCCGGTTTTAAGCCCTCTGAGCTCTCTAAAAAAAACAGGACAAGATCCCTCTAACCCCCTGAGTCTTCTAAAAAGTCTAGGATAAGTTCCCTCTCACCCTCTGAGCCTAAGGAAAGTAAAAAGGACAAGATTGTGGTTCCTCGGAGTTTACAAGAATTAGAAGAACAAGGCTGTGGTTCCTCAGAGCCTGAGGACAACCCAGAGAGGCAAAGCTGAGTCACCTGCAAAGATGCAGAGTAAAAGTAAGGACTCTTTGATTAAATAAAAAGTTATATGTGTCCCGGATGCGTTATTGTCTGGAGAAAAAACGTCTGTCATTTTTGGACAAGGTGGAACTGTCCAGTTTACACTTTGTATCAAAAAATATGGAAGGCTCCGATAAATCCCAAAATGGCGCCCAGGCTTCTTAATCCCAAAAGACAGTCCAACTGCGAAATTTTCCCGCCATGGTAGTGGGAAAAGTAGGAGGGGCACCCCCACGGCGGAACAGCAGCAGAGTGCTGAAGACCGCCCCAAGAAGGAGCTACTCGTGCTGGTGAGTAAGACGTCTGAAACCACCTAGCAGACCAGCCAGAGCACCCCTGCAGGTGAGATGGTGACAAAAGTGGTGAGAGGCTTTTCTGCTGGATATCCGCCACCCAGGCCACAATTTTACTGAGGCAACGAACCAGAGGTATTGGAATTACTACCTCATATTTCCCCCGCTTCACCTTCACCTGAGGAGAGAATGGAAGAGCCACAGTACCCAGCTTCTGAGATGGGACTGGAGGAGTTGACAGTACCAGTCATTGCCACAGCTTCCACTTCCACTGCCTCCTCAAGGATTTATACTTAACTCTTACCTGCCACAAGGGACCCATTAGCAGGGAGACTTTTTCAGAGAAATACCTCAGCAGATTTCTCCGGAGCCAGGAAAAAAGACTTAACCCCAAAAATCTACCATACCGACAATGGATTTGTTTCCTCACCCTATCCACCGTGAATCCTAGTCCACCAGGACAATCAGGCAGCTAAAGACTCTTTGCCAGAGCGCCTACAGCCGTATGTGGTGGAGTATGGAGACACAAACTTTTCTTTTGTCTATACGGATGACTGAGAGGACCGCCCAAAAGGACCATCCTACTACGCTCCTGCTAAAAAACCCTGAAGTAGGCCCCTTTGAGTTTTGGTGGATTACTTCAGGAACAAGGCGGCAATCAGGGGATTGTTCTGAGACGTGCATCACAGAGGAGGACTATACTCATGAGGATATTGAAGTAACTTTCTGCATGCTAGCCCCTTACTATGTTCCTCTATAGAAATCCATTCCTAGGGAAGTAATGCAACACCCACAGGCTATACTACAGATGCTAAAGCAGAAGAGCCAGCCGTTCCATTTTTGAAAAGAGTGAGATGGTGTGTATGAGACTTTATATCTCTCCATTGTATAGAACTGTTTTGGGACTCTGTTCTTCCTTGTTTCCCTTTATTGCCCAGAAGGACTCTAAAGGCATTTTGTTCCCCACTTGCAAATGCTTTATATCATGTTAATAATGTTAAAGCAACGTTAATGTTTAAACTATTGAGCAGGAGGATGTATGTAAAGTTAAATTAATTGCATCTAAGTAGATGTATGTCTGCGTGGGGTGAATGTGAGCGACAGGAGGTCTAGACGCTCCACCCTACTATCCACTAAGAGCACCAGTGTCTGTCTTATCTGTCCCAGAAGATGCAGCCTCCTTATCATTTTTTTCCTAGTCAGTTTGGCTGGGGGTATTGACTGAATGCTACCATCCCTCACGAGATTCAGAGGAGGGATGTTCTTTCCACTTTCCTCATATTTTTCAAAGCCAACAGTCACCCTTTTCTATTCTCATGTTTAGCTACAGTGTTGTATCTTTCTTTAGTCTTTGGGGAGAAGAATTATTTAAGTGCCCCATAGCAGTGCTAGTGCATCCTGGATTTTGTCCAGCCTAGCAATACTTTTCTCAGTGGGTATAGCCTTACCACTTCTTTACACGCTGTCATGTATTACGGCTTTGCAGAAAAAGTGAGATCCCAGGTAGTCTGAGTATACCAGGATGGGTTAAGTCTGAGTAGTAACCAAAGGGGAAATTTGTTTAATAGTTTTGCATTGCACTATCCTAGACTGTGTAGATGGTTCTTAAAGTAATAATGGGTAGAACACTGAGGAATTCCAATCCCAGAATGATGCTCTGTTTTAAAGAGTCGCAGCCAGAAATAATTTTATCATTTAACTCTATGTATATACTGGAGTCTTAGAGCTCTCTATCTATGTTTATGTATTGGTGTTCAGCAGTGGACAAGCATTATACAGCTGCTAATGTTAGTTACTGCTCCTTTTGTTTAACAATTACTGAACAGAGAGTACATTTTTTTTAGAATTCTGACGTGCTGATTTAAAACTTCAAATAATATAGTTTTGCCTCCTGTCTGTAATGTTTGTCCTTTGATTTAGAGTCTTTCTAAAGTTTGCAACTTAAATGACAACATCTGAGATAAAGTCTGCTGATGTCCCCTTTTTGTATGATTGACTGTACTAATGCTATAGCAAAACATCTCCTTCAAGAGGACACCGGAGCGCACCTGTGCCAACATCACTTTCCTCTGATTAATATGTTTATGAACAAGCGAAATGTGCTGCTACTGAATACATGAAGGTGACATATTATTTTGGCTTTAGTTCTTTTTTTATCTTTGTGCTTTCAATCAAAACTAATAATTCATCACGTACGAACAGATCCTGCTAAAAACGTGGAGTGTTTCATTACCAAAATCTGACAAATTAACTTGTTAGCTAAATGATTTATTTCCTGAGGTTCACATATTGTTTCCATGAATAGCCACTATAACGGCTGCCATAAGTTATTGTAGTGTTTGGAAATCCAGAAACCTGTTGTACCATTGAGTGATGAAATTAATTAAAGCTTCTGCTTACCTTGTTATTAATGTTCTTGGTTACATTTCTAAATAATAAGGATGCAACAGCTACTTATTGTTCTTGTAGTGGCCCGAAGTACATATATCTGGCCCTTCCATAACTGTCATACATGTCATGTCTTTTTAATGTGGATGCTCTCTGTAAGGCCTAATGCACATGGCCAGATTACAGCCACGTAAAACGGCGTTTCACCACAGCTATTAGGTTCTACTGAGCCTAATAGCTCAATGTACACGCTGCGGAACTCCACCACGGAATTCCGCAGCGTGAAATTACCCATGACATTTCCTATTTTCCGCAGGTATACGTGCCGCCGGCTTCCATTGTAGTCAATGGAAGCCACCCGTCACGCCTTACTTTCACTGTAGCACAGCGGAAGTACAGCGTGAATACCGCCGGCCACGTCATGTGACGTAGCCGGTGAGTCTTGTGACACCGCCCACGCGTCATGAGCTGTACTGCGCATGCGTGCCGGAGCGTCATGCAGGACTTTGCGCAGCAGATCTGGAGGTAACTATGGGGTCTTTGGGGGGGGGGGGGGGGGCACTGTGACGGACTCCGCTGCGGTATTCCTCTTGCGGAGCCTGTCACGGCTGTGTGCATGAGGCCTAAATTGTCTTATTTTTAGGTATGTGTATTGCACAGCTGAAGCATGTAATAGGTTAATGTCTGTGAGTGTCTGGGATATGTCTGAAAATTGTAACCAATTGTGCTGTCACGTGGATGTGTAAGGTAAAAATAGGAGTGTAAGGTGAGAGTGGAGGGAGAGTGTCGACCACATGGGGGTACCTTCAACCCGCATGTGGTGAAGGATGGAAGAGGAAGAGATGACAACCCCAGGACTCCTACCCTAGGAGAAAGAGAGAAGGAGCCCGCCGTGCAGTGTTCAGACACCTATCTGCAAGTGAGTGTCAGTGGAGTGTTGTGTCCGCCTCTGGTGTGTGTTTCCAGGAACAGAGTCATACAGATAACTGAGACTATAGGCCGGTGTCATCTTGTGTCCTAGAATGTGTGTTTCCAGTAGTGGAGTCATACAGATAACTTAGATTGGTTAGCCCTAGTTTTATCCTGTGTTCTCCCCCCCCCCCCCCCCCCCCCCCCCGACCTCTTTAACCTGTTCTTCCTGCACTGGTGTGTGAAGTTATAATCTCTAAAAGTAAAGTTCCAGTCTCTGACCGTTCCCAAAGACTGAAGTTGTCAAATATCTGTGTGTGGACTTTCTTACTTTTTCCGTCGGACATCCTATGGAGTAAGAAATGGCGGCGTCACCCGTGACATCTTTATTCAAGCACACTACACCATATATTCAGGTAAACGCTGTCATATCGTTGCCTGGATGAGGCCTAGTGATGCCTTGGCTGGGGTTGCATGCGCCCCTCAGGGGAGGAGTTTGGTAGTGCCACCGTGACAACTCTAACAACTACCCCTGCCATCTCCTTAGTGGTGTGCCTCGTGTCTCGATCGCTGCATTCTGATAGACACTAGCGTACTTTATGTACAAACTGCAAAATATGCATTGTTGTCATAGCAAAAATTGCTAACACTGTACTCCTAGCATGTTTCTAGATTATCCTATTTGCAGAAAAGAACTGATGAAATTAAAAAAAGTGCATGCTACATTTACTAATTATCCTCCTCATAGGTGGTCTACAATCTGTGACCATACATAGACAATATTGCAGCGAGTAAGACTGGGTTCACACAGGGCGGATTCCTGTCGGAAATCTCGTGGTTTGGCCGCAGCAAAAACCACGAGATTTCCGCCGGGAGAACCGCCGCGGTCTAAGCCGCGGCCGCTTGCTTTTCCGTTGCGATGAAAATAAACAAAAAAGGAAAGGTAAATAGACATGCTGCACCTTCTGAAACCGCGGCTGCGCGACCGCAGCTGCGGTTTCAGCCAGACTTACCGCAGCGGATTGGCCGTCTTGTGTGGACGAGGTTTCTGAGAAATCTTGTCCACATGGCTGGCTAATCCCGAGATTAGCGGCTGCGGGCGGATTTGCCACGGCCAAATGCCGCGTGGCAACGCCGCTGCAAATCCGCCCTGTGTGAACCCAGCCTTAAGGTTGACCTTGTGACATCATGTTTATATGCTTACATAAAACAATTATAGTCTTCTGACCTGCGCCCCATTTTGGCTTCTGTGCAATGATAAAAATCCAGTAGCTCTCCAAATGATAAATAAATGGTGTATTCCCATCTCGGTGGGTTTTCCACAGGAAGGGGGATAACATGTGATTGGTGGGGGTTCAACCACTGGCACCCCCACCAATCCAGAGAAATTACCTCTGATGTGTCCCAAAATGTTGACAGTGGATGTTTGCGCAAGCGTGCCACCATGCCATTCACTTCGATGAGTCCACTGGAGATAGCTGAGTTCATTCACTTGACAATCTCTGGCAGTCCCATTGAAGTAAATGAGACCGCTGGAGATTGCAGAGCGCTTGAACTTGGATATCTCTGGCAGTTCCCATTGAAGTGAATGACATGGGGGAGCACATGTGTGGCCACCACTGTAAAATTTAATGAAAGCAGTGGAGGAAGATTTCTCTGGAACAGTGGGGGTCCCATCAGTTGGACTTCTACCGATCAGCAAGTTACCCCCTATCCTGTGGATGGGGGGAAACTTGTTGAGATAGAAATATGCTTTTAAGGATTATCTGTAATTGTAAGAATGTTGTCACATTATGTATTTCATAGCCCATTCAGAGAAGGTTTGGGGACACATATAGTAACTGAGCCTTTGATTCATTAATGTGAGAGACAAACTTTAGTGTAATACTAAAAATGTTAAATGTTTTCTAATTTTTCAAACAACTTGTGCCTATATGATAGCCAATGTGATAACTAGTAAGACTGCTATTTACTCTATTTACCTAAAATTATGTATTTTGCTGAAGAATTATTCAACTGCTGGTCACTAGTGGTTTCTTTCCCTCTTTACTTGATGTCCATTGACTGCAGTGAAGTATATTACTGGAGATGGGAGGATGGTGCAATAGGAAGTGGAGGAGGGGAATGCGTTATGCCCATTGAAGTGTATAGAGAGCAAAGGGGAGAGGGGGAGGAGAGAAGGAGAGACTTACACAGACACTGCCTGCAGCTAATACTAAGTTTACTGGGTTTTAGCTGCTGAAACAGTATCTGCACTGCTCAGCACCGCTGTACACTGTCCTCCATGATGATGATAAAGTCTCTCTATGTGTGTTACAAAGCCCTATTTGGTGCAGAGTGTTAAGGCAGCTCTCAGTCATGACCTGAAGGTTCAATCCCCACAGGGTTCAGGTAGCAGGCTCCAATTGACTCAGCCTTCCATCCTTCCAAGGTCGGTAAAATGAGTACTCAGTTTGCTAGTGAGTAAATATGACTGGGGAAGGCAATGGCAAATCCCCCCGCAAAAATAATCTGCCAAGAAAACGTCACAATGTGACATCACCCGAGGAGTCAGTCATGACTCGGTGCTTGCACCAGGGGACTTTACCTTTACCTTATGTGTGTTACAGACAGTTATAGAGCAGAATCTAGTACACCATGTAAAGGGGAAAATGGGTATATACATGGCTGCTTATTCTGAAAGATCATCTAAAAACTTATACAATTTGAGTCCACAACAACATCAAGAAATATTAAGAAATTGGCATGTGACATTAACCCCTTGAGGACTAGGCTGTTTTGTACCTTAATCCCTTAGTGACGAAGCCTGTTTGTACCTTAGTGACGGAGCCAAATTTTGGAAATCTGACATGTGTCAGTTTAACATAGAATAACTCTGTAAAGGTTTTGCATATTCAAGTGATTCTGGCATTGTTTTTTTTTTACCACATATTGTACTTCATTTAGGTGGTAAAAATAGACCAATATAATTTATGTATATTTATTAAAAGCAACAAAATTGGAAACATTTTGAAAAAATTTAATTTTTTCACATTTTCAATTTCAATATCTCAAATATGTGCAAACATACTGTACACATTTTTTTATAAGATATTGTGAGACACTGAAGGGGTTAATTCTGGACGGCTGCTATATTTCGTCTGGGTTCAGACATTACGCCCATTAGGAGTGAAGGGTGTTCGTGTCTCCCAACGAGAGACAGGGGAAAAACAGGGAATGTAATGTGATCTCCAGCTAAGGTAGTTGCTGGAGATGTTTTGATAAAACATGTTTGGGGCCTGTTTTTTGGGGGGATGGATGGCAGGTTCGGCAGTGGGGCTGTCCATTCCACTCCCTCCACTCCAGGTCTTATTGTATGGAGGCAAACTGCTTGGGTGCAGTGGCTGGACGATTAGCTGGTCCATAAAGTTTGCAAAGCTGCAGACAGAGGGGTGCCTGGTAGCAGCTAAGTATGCTTGAGGCTGCTGGCCTTAAGAGATTCTTTATTCCTGACCAAGGGAAAAACTGGACTTTGTGCAAAGATTTGGTGTTCATGCGGCTGCAGCTAGCAGTAACGTATAGTTAGGAAAAGACTCTGTTTAGCAAGTGCTGGAGAAGCAGGATTTTGTTTGTGCCTAAAGCTAAGGCATTGTTTTGTTGATTTTGTACTTTTCAATAAACACAGGCCAAGCCTATGTATGGACTATACCTGGTGTCTTGGTCTCTGACTGCTGTTCACACTGTAACCCCGGACACTACCTGAGCTAACTCTTCCACATATGGTGCTTCGTAGCGGGCAGTGAGCAAACGCAGTCTTAAAGAGACATACACGGAAAAGGACAGTTATATTGTGCTGACACTGCATGTCCTGGGTGAAAGCGGCAGGTGACCTGTGTGAGAGGGCCGCTACCATGGAGGACCTGGTCACACAGATGGTGCAGACCAATCTGCAGCAACAGAAAACTAATCGCCTTCTGATGGAACAAGTAGCTGCACTGTGTCTATACAGCGGACTGCGACAGCTGAATGGCCCGATGCAAACCGGCAATGAGCCTGTGGTGTGCAACCATCCATGAGGGCCACAGTGCAAGCCTTGCTGCAAAAGATGACTCCTACAGACAATGTGGAAGCGTATCTCAGCATCTTTGAGAGGGTAGCAAAGCGGGAAAGGCTACCTATGGACCAGTGGGCGGATGTCGTGGCGCCTTTCCTGACAGGTGAACCCCAAAAGGCCTATTATGACCTGAGTGAGTTGAACTCCTGTGACTACGCCAAGCTAAAGGCAGAGATCCTGGCTTGTCTGGGGGGTTTTCATGCAGGTGCGTGCAGGCCGGGTTCATGCCTGGACTTTCTTAGGAAGCCTACCACCATGGTCCCTGATGCATGACCTTATCCACCTGGTAACAAAGTGGCTACAACCCGAGAAGTGCACTCCAGCACAGGTGGTCGAGAGGGTCGTCCTGGACAAGTACATCTGCTCCTTGCTGCCTAGAATACAGCGCTGGGTTGAACAGGCAGGACCTACCGACGCAGACCAACTGGTGAACCAGTTGGCCAAAGGAGTCGGTAAGACTGCTTTATTTACTTCTGTCGGGAGGTGTGATGTAAACAGACCTGGTTCAGAGGGGGAGCCAGTGGCTGTGACTCAACAGGGGTCTCAAGACAGAGGTCCAGGCCGCATGCAGTGTTGGAGGTGCCATGAGTGGGGTTACATAGCAGCCCACTGTCCCCTTAGCAACGAGCCCATGAACTGCAGCACCTCCAGACATGTATCCTTATATGCACGCCCTGTTTTGGCCACAGAAACTATGACCAAGACTAAACCACAGGTGTGCAGCGTGTGCATTGGGGGTTATCCTGTTGCAGCTCTACTGGACTCTGGAAGTCTTGTGACATTAGTGCACAGAACTCTGGTCAATTCGGAGGCGTACAGTAGACGGAAAGTTGGAGCACTTTGCATCTACGGGGACACTTGGGAGTACCCTACCGCTATTATTTACATAGACACGCCTTGTGGAACAACTACCTATGAAGTGGGGGTAGTGCCGGCTTCGATACATAAAGTAATACTCGTAAGTGACTTTCCGTTGTTTTGGGACTTGTGAAGGGGTAGAGACACATGGTCTTCAAAAAATGTAAATGTTGATAGTAATAATGTGTGCCAGGAGGTAACCCCAGAACTTTATGACCCAGACGCTGAGGTATCAACTGTATTGGTGACCACAGGTGAAAATGACAATTTTGCCCTAGCTGTGCTGGCTGGTGACACGGAGAGTGACGCAGAGAGTCAGAAAGAAGTTCCTGACATGCCTGAACTAGAAATGTCACGTGATAATTTTGGTACTGCTCAACTCCGGGATCCCACCTTGTTAAGGGCCCGGGAAAATGGGAAAGTTGTCAATGGTGTACCTCAAAAGCCTGAGACGAACAGGGAGTATCCTTACATGGTGGTTAACAGTAACTTACTAAACAGGGTAGATATGGTACGTGGAGAGAAGCTGGAACAGCTAATTGTGCCCCAACCATATTGCCGTGTAGTCCTAGACCTGGCCCATAAACATGTGCTACGTGGTTACCTGGGGTGTGAAAAGACCAGAGAGCGAGTATTACACATGTTCTATTGGCCAGGTGTGCATGAAGATATTAAAAGATACTGTGGCCCGTGTCTGGTGTGTCAGCTTACTGCCCCCATGTCTCACTTTAGGAGCCCTTTAGTACCTCTACCAGTTATAGAGGTCTCTTTTGACAAGATTGCTATGGATCTAGTCGGCCCGGTAGTGAAGTCCGCTAGGGGGGATCAGCATATACTAGTTGTGTTGGATTGCGCCACGCAATATCCTGAAGCTGTACCCCTAAGAAACACCTCCTCCAAGCTCATTGCCAGGGAGCTGTTCCATATGTTTTTCCCGCACACGCATACCCAATGAAATCCTCACGGACCAGGGGACTACGTTCATGTCCTAGGTCATGAAGGAGATGTGTAAGCTACTAAAAATTAAACAGCTGCGTACATCAGTGTATCATCCCCAGACTGATGGTCTGGTGGAAAGGTTTAATAAAACTTTGAAGGGCATGTTAAAAAGGGTGGTCAGCAAGGATGGGAAGGATTTGGATTGTTTGTTACCATATTTGATGTTTGCCATCCGTGAGGTACCTCAGTCTTCCACAGGTTTCTCCCCATTTGAGTTGGTGTATGGCAGACACCCACGCTGCCTCCTTGACATCGCCAAAGAAACTTGGGAGAATCAACACACCCCTTACAAAAGTGTCATAGAACACATTGCACTGATGCAGGACAGAATAGCAGCGGTCATGCCCATAGTGAAAGAGCACAAAAAGCAAGCATAGCAGGCTCAGAATCGGGTCTATAACAGGGCAGCTAAGGTTAGAACTTTTAACCCAGGTGACAGAGTGTTGGTATTGGTGCCCACTGTAGAAAGCAAGTTTTGGCTAAGTGGCAAGGACCCTATGAGGTAATTGAGCAGGTGGGAGAAGTCAATTACAAAGTGTACCAGCCTGGCAGGAGAAAGCCCGAGCAGATACCTCATGTGAATCTGCTCAAACCCTGGAAAGATAGGGAATCTCTGTCAGCTATGAGTGTGCCGAGTAGTGATCTTTCGGTTAAGTCTTTGGGATATGGCCCTAGTGAGAAAGAACTAGAAGTGCGTATCTCAGAGACCGTGTCTAAGGTACAAAGGCAGCAATCAAAAGAGTTTGTGCTTAGAAACTCTGATGTATTTTCAGAAGTACCTGGGCGTAATTCAGTCATCAAACATGACATCTTTACCGAGCCTCAGGTGCGGGTCAGTTCGAAACCGTACAGGGTACCCGAGGCTCGTGGACAGGCCATATCGGAAGAGGTTTAGAAAGATGTTAGGCCTTGGGGTTATTGAGGAGTCAAAGAGTGATTTTTCAAGTCCCATCATCCTGATTACCAAACCAGATGGCACACTGAGGTTCTGTAATGACTTCAGGAAGTTGAACGAGGTGTCAAAGTTTGACTCCTACCCGATGCCATGTGTTGACGAGCTGATAAAGAGACTGGGTCATGCTAGGTTTTTTTCTACATTAGACTTGACTAAAGGGTAGTGGCAGGTGCCATTCACTGGTAAAGCCAAGGAAAAGACTGCTTTTGTTGCCCCTAAGGGTCTGTTTCAGTATGTCTGCCTTTGGGCTACATGGGGCCCCTGCCACTTTCCAAAGATTGATGGATATTGTCTTAAAACCACACCGTAGATATGCATCTGCATATCTGGATGGTATCGTTATTTTCAGTGATGATTGGAAAAGTCACTTGCCAAAAGTACAGGCTGTAATTGATTTCCTCAGGGCTGCAGGGTTGATGGCAAACCCTAAAAAGTGTGCATTGGGTTTGAAGGAGGCGCGTTATCTGGGGTACGTTATAGGAAGAGGTGTCATAAAGCCCCAGGTTATTAAAGTAGAGGTCATCCAAAACTGGCCCCAGCCAGTGACCAAGAAACGGGTGAGAGCATTTCTGGGTATTGTGGGCTACTACTGCAGATTCATCCGTAACTTTGCCACTATTGCAGCGCCCCTAACAGATCTAACCAAGGGAGGTAGGTCCATCATGATAAAGTGGGATGAAAAGGCTTAACAGGCGTTCCAAAAATTGAAGTCAGTCCTTTGCAGATAGCCAGTCCTAGTTACTCCTGACTTCACCAAAATGTTTGTAGTTCAGACAGATGCTTCCGATGTTTATTTTTACACATTTCTGGGTGATTTTCAGGTAAGGGCTTATATTTTAAGCCCTTCCCGAAAATTCATCCCGCGCTCGCCGGCAGCCCATTGCTTTCAATGGAGCCGGCTGTATTGCCGGCTCCATTGAATTCAATGGGCTAACATCGTTCTTCTCTGCCACAGCTGTTACAGCTATGGCAGAGGAGAACGATCTTTATGCTGACATATTTTTTTTTACACATTTTAGGATGATTTTCAGGTAAGGGCTTATATTTTAAAGCCCTTCCCGAAAATTCATCCTGAGATCGCCGGCAGCCCATTGCTTTCAATAGAGCCGGCTGTATTGCCGGCTCCATTGAATTCAATGGTCAGTGCTCGTTTAATCGAGACGAGTACCGCGTGGTGCTCGTCTCGAGTAACGAGCATCTCGAGCACCCTAATACTCGAACGAGCATCAAGCTCGGACGAGTATGCTCGCTCATCTCTAGTCGCTATATTACGCCTGGGTTCAGACATTACGCCCATTAGGAGTGAAGGGAGTTTGTGTCTCCCTATGTGAGACAGTGGAAAACTAGGGAAATGTAATGTGATCTCCAGCAAAGGTAGTTGCTGGAGATGTTTTGATAAAACATGTTTGGGGCCTGTTTTTTTTTTTTGGAATGGATGCCAGTATGCTTGAGGCTGCTGGCCTCAAGAGATGCTTTATTCCTGACCAAGGGAAAAACTGGACTATGTGCAAACGTTTGGTGTTTGTGAAGATGCAGCTAGCCGTAACGTATAGTTAGGAAAAGACTTTGTTTAGTAAGTGCTAGAGAAGCAGGATTTTGCTTGTGCCTAAAGCTAAGGCTATATTTTGTTGATTTTGTACTTTTCAATGAACGCAGGCCAAGCCTATGTATGGACTATACCTGGTGTCTTCGTCTCTGACTGCTGTTCACACTGCAACGCCGCACTCTGCCTGAGCTGACTCTCCCACAATATATATTTCCATCTGTGTACTTTATTCTGGTAAATAAGTACTGTAGCGGCATGTATATATGCAAAAAAACTTAACTTTTATTCCCCCATAGCATAAAAAGCTGCAACGTTTCGATCTCTCAATAGATCTTTGTCAAGCATATTGGACCAATGTAACAGCACTCTTAAATAGCCACAATACTTTAGCGAACACATAACAGCTGAGCATAACATTAATAATCCTACCTTTGTGATGTCTACACGTGCAAACTCCCAAGAAGGCATCCGGAATCATGGCGTCCATGAAGGACTACTGCGCATGTGCGGGAATACAACGTCCCGCAATGCTATAATGACGTCACCAGCAGTCTGCATCCTCCCATTCAGTGGCCAGTATAAGATGGTATGACGCTGCCGGAACTTACTGCGCAGGCACAGGGATTCCCATTCTCACAGTATCAGTATCAGATGGTATGACGCTACCGGGACCTACTGTGCAGGCGCAGGGGTTCCTATTCTTGCGATGCACTAATGATCTTAATCCCCTTGAGTGGCCAAAGCAATAGAGAACCCCACAAATGACCCCATTTTGAAAACTAGACCCACTTAACAAATTAATATAGGGGTCTACTGAACATTTTGACCGCACAGTTTTTGAAAGAATCTAAGCAAAGCAGAAGGGAAAAAATTACGATTTTCATTTATTTGCAAATTGTCATTTTAAAAACAGTTTTTTTTTGTACAGCACACATATGAATAAAGACTTTCACCACAAAATAGATAGCCCTGTTTTAGCTGTGTTCATAAACGTACCCAATGTGGCCCTAATCTTATATCTCTATGCATAACGGGGCCCAAACCGAAAGGAGAAGCCAGTGGCTTTCAGAACAGACATTTTGCTTGAAGGCGTTTTAGGCCCCATTGCACAGTTGTAGCGCCCTTGAGTGGCCAAGACGGTGGAGAACCCCCACAAATGAACCTATTTTAAAACTAGATCTAGGGGTGTACTGCGTATTTTGACCCCACAATTTTTGAAAGAATGTAAGCAAAGCAGAAGGCAAAAATTACAATTTTCATTTTTTTGGCAATTGTGTCAATGTAAAAACATTTATTTTGTACAGCGCACAAATGAATGAAGACTTTCACCCCAAAATGGATCCCCCTGTTTGTTCCTTTTTCAAAAACATACCCAATGTGGCCCTAATTACTTACAGGACACATGGCTAGGCCTATAATGGAAGGAACACACGTTGTATTTCAGGGTGCAACTGAATAAATTCCAGGCCCCATTGCTCACTTTTGCGAGAAAAAAAATTGACTCCCTAAAAATATCGCCCCCCCCCCCCCCCCGCGCCCTTTTTGGCATTTGCTAAATCTTAGATAAAAGTAATAATGTAAACTGTGTGGTATGTCCGAAGACAGGGGCAATTACAGAGCCTGGTTGGGATGGGCACATGGGGCAATAAAACCAGGCATCCCTCCTCCCATACTTTTTGGGGGGTATTTCTTGATCTCAGCAACAACGATAGGGTGTGCAAAATGGCGCTCTGTGAGACTTCGTAATCTTGCTGAGGTACGGCGGTATCTAACAGAAGACGTTCATCAAACTGCTCCTGGAACTGCAGGAAGGTGAGCGTTCCTGGGGCTTCTTGTAAATTACGTAATACAGGTAGTGATCTGAATAATGCTGGGTTCACACGGCCGTATGTGGAATTTGCTTGTGGAGGATCCCACAGCGGATCCCAGCTGTGAGCCCCGCAGTGGCCCTGCATACAGCCGCATAATGTACTCTGTATAACTGCGTACTCACACAGTCGGTCATGCGCAGTACACCTTTTTTTTGTTTGTATTTCCCGCACCGTCGCTTAGCGCTGATGCGGGTACCCGCAGCCTGTACCCGATGTAGTTGCATATGGGCTGCGGGTATATCCGTGACCATGGAGCACAATGGGCTTTATGTTTCAGATATCTGTGGTAAAATAGAACCTGCTGCATTCTGTTTTCAGCAAGTGGATTACGTAATTCCCACCCACTCATGTGAGCAGAATTGTGTAATCCAGTACATTTGATTTATTTGCGTATTACCGCAAATCAAACTTATGCATAATCTGTAATTCCTATCCGATTGTGTAAGACTAGCCTAAGGTAGGTCGCTACCTTTTTATCACATGACTGGAGACAGCTCAACGAGGCCACCTGTCACTGCTCCAGGCTCTCTGTGACCTTGGTAGCCGGGAGTAAGGAAATTTTAAATTTCCCGGGCCCTTTCCGGCTCCTGCGAATATGCCTGGCCCTTTGCCGATGGGCCCATGCGCAATATCCAGACAAGGTCCGTGGAGGAGGATCACATCGGGTTTCAAAGCCACATTGGCGATGTCCCATTCATAGCAACTTTTGGTCCTATGAGTGGGAGGATAGCGCACATTCTGAGAAAGCACTGGCCAGTAGTGGGACAATGCCATCCAGAAGTCCCCGAGTTTCAGTTACCACCTCTTATGTCTTATCGACGGGGTATGAACCTTAAGGACAAGCTTGTACACACGGTCTACATTAAGGATAGACCTATAGTGCAGTCTTTGTTGGCCCCCCCAAGACAGGTAATTTTCCCTGCTTGGGGTGTTCCAGCTGCCATAACATGGTTAAAGGAAACTCATTTACTCATCCACGCACTGGAAGACGATATCCTATTAGAGGCAGGTACAGTTGCAACATCTCATATGTTATTTATGTTATCACATGCCCGTGTGGGCTAATATATGTTGGGGAAACCACTACGGAATGTAGAAGTCGTATATCCAAACACAAAAGTACGATACGTACTGAGAGAACTGACGTACCAGTAGCCAAACATTTTTTAGAGAAACATCATACCATTAGTCAGCTAAGGTCCCAGATTATTGACTATGAGCCACCTAATGTACGAGGATGTGACAGAGAGAAGAGACTAAAATTTAAAGATGCACGCTGGATTTTTGAACTAGATGCATTACAGCCAAATGGTTTAAACTAGGAATATTGCCCATTGCTATTTGTTTGATGGATTCCTGGCATGATTTTATGTATTTATTGTATTTTATTTTTGCTCCACAGATCCTTGGCTGCCGCTCCTGCGGGTTCTGCTACTAGAGATGAGCGAGCACCAAAATGCTCGGGTGCTCGTTACTCGGGACGAACTTTTCGCGATGCTCGAGGGTTCGTTTCGAGTAACGAACCCCATTGAAGTCAATGGGCGACCCGAGCATTTTTGTATTTCGCCGATGCTCGCTAAGGTTTCCTTGTGTGAAAATCTGGGCAATTCAAGAAAGTGAAGGGAACGACACAGCAACGGATAGGGCAGGCGAGGGGCTACATGTTGGGCTGCATCTCAAGTTCACAGGTCCCACTATTAAGCCACAATACCGGCAAGAGTGGGCCCCCCCCCCTCCCAACAACTTTTACTTCTGAAAAGCCCTCATTAGCATGGCATACCTTTGCTAAGCACCACACTACCTCCAACAAAGCACAATCACTGCCTGCATGACACTCCACTGCCACTTCTCCTGGGTTACATGCTGCCCAACCACCCCCCCCTCCCCCCAACAGCGCACACCAAAGTGTCCCTGCGCAGCCTTCAGCTGCCCTCATGCCACACCACCCTCATGTCTATTTAGAAGTGCGTCTGCCATGAGGAGGAACCGCAGGCACACACTGCAGAGGGTTGGCACGGCTAGGCAGCGACCCTCTTTAAAAGGGGCGGGGCGATAGTCCACAATGCTGTACAGAAGCAATGAGAAATAGAATCCTGTGCCACCGCCATCAGGAGCTGCACACGTGGGCATAGCAATGGGGAACCTATGTGCCACACACTATTCATTCTGTCAAGGTGTCTCTGCATGCCCCAGTCAGACCGGGCTTTTTAATTCATAGACACAGGCAGGTACAACTCCCTATTGTGAAGTCCCTGTCGACCGACAGCATGGGTGGCTTCCTGGAACCCACCGGCGATACACAAAAATATCCCATTGCATTGCCCAACACAGCTGAGGTAGTAATGTCGTGCTTAATGCAGGTGGGCTTCGGCCCACACTGCATGCCCCAGTCAGACTGGGGTTCTTTACAAGTGGACACATGTAGGTTAAACTCCGTGTGCACCTACAGCATGGGTGGCTCCCTGGAACCCACTGGCGATACACAAAAATATCCCATTGCATTGCCCAACACAGCTGAGGTAGTAATGTCGTGCTTAATGCAGGTGGGCTTCGGCCCACACTGCATGCCCCAGTCAGACTGGGGTTCTTTACAAGTGGAAACAGATGCATTTATAATTCCCTGTGGACCCACAGCATGGGTGGGTGCCAGGAAGCCACCGGCGGTACATAGAAATATCCCATTGCATTGCCCAACACCACTCAGGTAGTAATGTCGTGCTTAATGCAGGTGGGCTTCGGCCCACACTGCATGCCCCAGTCAGACTGGGGTTCTTTACAAGTGGACACATGTAGGTTACACTCCGTGTGCACCTACAGCATGGGTGGCTCCCTGGAACCCACAGGCGATACACAAAAATATCCCATTGCATTGCCCAACACAGCTGAGGTAGTAATGTCGTGCTTAATGCAGGTGGGCTTCGGCCCACACTGCATGCCCCAGTCAGACTGGTAATATGTACCTTAACAGTAACCGCGTTGGTGGTAATGTGGTGGTGACTGTGGACCTAGTAGCACGGTTTTATTTTGTTGGTTTTCGGAATGTGGCCAGGATTAAGTGGGCCGTGGCGGGGGATGTTTTTGAGGCACTACGTGTCCTCTCCACGTGTCCGTGGTTATATGCACCTTAACAGTAACAGCGTTGGTGGGAAATGGCCTCGCCGCCATCATGTCTTTGGGAAGCCTCTGTTTCCACACCCCAGAGACATACCATTAGCAGCGGTATAGGCAGAGCCCAGAATTAGTAACATTTCAGCCATAGCATTAGCGACAGGCCCCACTGACATATCACTAGCAGCATTATAGGGGGAGCACAGTCTTAGTTCCATTTCAGTAATAGTAGCAGCCTACACAGGCCCCAGTAACAATTCTGAAGCAGCAGTATAGTGGGAGCGCAGTCTTCGTTCCATTTCAGTAATAGTAGCAGCCTACACAGGCCCCAGGAACAATTCCGAAGCAGCAGTATAGTGGGAGCGCAGTCTTAGTTCCATTTCAGTAGCTGCAGTATAGCCAAGGCCCAAGTTACATTTATGTAGCTAAAGTGTAGGCCAACCCCACACACACTTCTGTACCATGAGTGCAGGCGAAGAACATACAAATTGCTATGATTACACTGTAGGTGAGGGCCCCAAAACATTGGTGTACCAACAGTACTAATGTACCTCAGTAAAAATTGGCCATGCCCAACCAAGATGGCAGGTGAAACCCATTAATCGCTTTGGTTAATGTGGCTTAAGTGGTAACTAGGCCTGGAGGCAGCCCAGTTTAACTAAAAATTGGTTCAAGTTAAAGTTTCAACGCTTTTAAGAGCATTGAAACATATAAAAATTGTTTAGAAAAATTAGATGAGTGAGCCTTGTGGCCCTAAGAAAAATTGCCCGTTCAGCGTGATTACGTGAGGTTTCAGGAGGAGGAGCAGGAGGAGGAGGAGGAATATTAGACACAGATTGATGAAGCAGAAATGTCCCCGTTTTGAAAGGTGAGAGAGAACGTAGCTTCCATCCGCGGGTGCAGCCTACGTATTGCTTACGTATCGCTGCTGTCCACTGGTGGAGAAGAGAAGTCTGGGGAAATCCAGGCTTTGTTCATCTTGATGAGTGTTAGCCTGTCGGCACTGTCGGTTGACAGGCGGGTACGCTTATCTGTGATGATTCCCCCAGCCGCACTAAACACCCTTTCCGACAAGACGCTAGCCGCAGGACAAGCAAGCACCTCCAGGGCATACAGCGCTAGTTCAGGCCACGTGTCCAGCTTCGACACCCAGTAGTTGTAGGTGGCAGAGGCGTCACGGAGGACGGTCGTGCGATCGGCTACGTACTCCATCACCATCCTTTTACAGTGCTCCCGCCGACTCAGCCTTGACTGGGGAGCGGTGACACAGTCTTGCTGGGGAGCCATAAAGCTGTCCAGGCCCTTAAAGACTGTTCCACTGCCTGGGCTGTACATGCTGCTCGATCTCCGCACCTCCCCTGCTACCTGGCCCTCGGAACTGCGCCTTCTGCCACTAGCGCTGTCGGATGGGAATTTTACCATCAGCTTGTCCGCCAGGGTCCTGTGGTATAGCAACACTCTCGAACCCCTTTCCTCTTCGGGAATGAGAGTGGGAAGGTTCTCCTTATACCGTGGGTCGAGCAGTGTGTACACCCAGTAATCCGTAGTGGCCAGAATGCGTGTAACGCGAGGGTCACGAGAAAGGCATCCTAACATGAAGTCAGCCATGTGTGCCAGGGTACCTGTACGCAACACATGGCTGTCTTCACTAGGAAGATCACTTTCAGGATCCTCCTCCTCCTCCTCCTCCTCAGGCCATACACGCTGAAATGATGACAGGCAAGCAGCATGGGTACCGTCAGCAGTGGGCCAAGCTGTCTCTTCCCCCTCCTCCTCATCCTCCTCATGCTCCTCCTCCTCCTCCTGAACGCGCTGAGATATAGACAGGAGGGTGCTCTGACTATCCAGCGACATACTGTCTTCCCCCGGCTCTGTTTCCGAGCGCAAAGCGGCTGCCTTTATAGTTTGCAGGGAACTTCTCAAGATGCATAGCAGAGGAATGGTGACGCTAATGATTGCAGCATCGCCGCTCACCACCTGGGTAGACTGCTCAAAGTTTCGAAGGACCTGGCAGATGTCTGCCAACCAGGCCCACTCTTCTGAAAAGAATTGAGGAGGCTGACTCCCACTGCGCCGCCCATGTTGGAGTTGGTATTCCACTATAGCTCTACGCTGCTCATAGAGCCTAGCCAACATGTGGAGCGTAGAGTTCCACCGTGTGGGCACGTCGCACAGCAGTCGGTGCACTGGCAGATTAAACCGATGTTGCAGGGTGCGCAGGGTGGCAGCGTCCATGTGGGACTTGCGGAAATGTGCGCAGAGCCGGCGCACCTTTACGAGCAGGTCTGACAAGCGTGGGTAGCTTTTCAGAAAGCGCTGAAACACCAAATTAAAGACGTGGGCCAGGCATGGCACGTGCGTGAGGCTGCCGAGCTGCAGAGCCGCCACCAGGTTACGGCCGTTGTCACACACGACCATGCCCGGTTGGAGGCTCAGCGGCGCAAGCCAACGGTCGGTCTGCTCTGTCAGACCCTGCAGCAGTTCGTGGGCCGTGTGCCTCCTATCTCCTAAGCTGAGTAGTTTCAGCACGGCCTGCTGACGCTTGCCCACCGCTGTGCTGCAACACCGCGCGACACCGACTGCTGGCGACGTGCTGCTGCTGACACATCTAGATTGCGAGACAGAGGTTGAGGAGGAGGAGGGTGCTTTAGTGGAAGAAGCATACACCGCCGAACATACCACCACCGAGCTGGGGCCCGCAATTCTGGGGGTGGGTAGGACGTGAGCGGTCCCAGGCTCTGACTCTGTCCCAGCCTCCACTAAATTCACCCAATGTGCCGTCAGGGAGATGTAGTGGCCCTGCCCGCCTGTGTTTGTCCACGTGTCCGTAGTTAAGTGGACCTTGCCACTAACCGCATTGGTGAGGGCGCGTACAATGTTGCGGGAGACGTGGTCGTGCAGGGCTGTGACGGCACATCGGGAAAAGTAGTGGCGACTGGGAACTGAGTAGCGCGGGGCCGCCGCCGCCATCATAGCTTTGAAAGCCTCCGTTTCCACAACCCTATACGGCAGCATCTCAAAGCTGATAAATTTGGCTATGTGGACGGTTAACGATTGAGCGTGCGGGTGCGTGGCGGCGTACTTGCGCTTGCGCTCCAACACTTGCGCTAGCGACGGCTGGACTGTGCGGTGCGAGACATTGGTGGATGGGGCCGAGAACAGCGGAGGTGAGGGTGTGGGTGCAGGCCATGAGACGGTAGTGCCTGTGTCCTGAGAGGGGGGTTGGATCTCAGTGGCAGGTTGGGGCACAGGGGGAGAGGCAGCGGTGCAAACCGGAGGCGGTGAACGGCCTTCGTCCCACCTTGTGGGGTGCTTGGCCATCATATGTCTGCGCATGCTGGTGGTGGTGAGGCTGTTGGTGGTGGCTCCCCGGCTGATCTTGGCGCGACAAAGGTTGCACACCCCTGTTCGTCGGTCGTCAGGCGTCTCGGTGAAAAACTGCCAGACCTTAGAGCACCTCGGCCTCTGCAGGCCGGTGGATTATTTGGTCTGGCCCGGCCTCTACCCCTGGACACCGCACTGCCTCTTCCAACCTGCCCTGCTGCTGCCCGTGCCTCCCCCTCTGAAGACCTGTCCTGTGTAGGCGTTGCACACCAGGTGGGGTCAGTCACCTCATCGTCCTGCTGCTCTTCCTCCGAATCCTCTGTGCGCTCCTCCCTCGGACTTACTGCCCTTACTACTACCTCACTGCAAGACAACTGTGTCTCATCGTCATCGTCCTCCTCACCCACTGAAAGGTCTTGAGACAGTTGCCGGAAGTCCCCAGCCTCATCCCCCGGACCCCGGGAACTTTCCAATGGTTGTGCATCAGTGACAATAAACTCATCTGGTGGGAGAGGAACCACTGCTGCCCAATCTGAGCAGGGGCCCGAGAACAGTTCCTGGGAGTCTTCCCGCTCCTGAGCATGTGTCATTGTAGTGGAGTGAGGAGGCTGGGAGGAAGGAGGAGCAGCAGACAGAGGATTCGGATTTGCAGCACTGGACGGCGCAGAACTGTGGGTGGATGATAGCTTGCTCGAAGCACTTTCTGCCATCCAGGACAGGACCTGCTCACACTGCTCATTTTCTAATAAAGGTCTCCCGCGTGGACCCATTAATTGGGCGATGAATGTAGGGACGCCAGAAACGTGCCTCTCTCCTAATCGCGCAGCAGTCGGCTGCGACACACCTGGATCAGGAGCTCGGCCTGTGCCCACACCCTCACTTGGGCCTACGCGTCCTCGGCCGCGTCCACGTCCTCTCGGCCTACCCCTACCCCTCAGCATGCTGTATTACCAGTGATTTCCAAGCTAGGAAAGAAATTGGCGCAAGCCTGCAGCCAAAATAGAATTTTTTCCCTTGTTTTTCAAAGGACAAGCCACACTGCGTGTATTCAATGAATACTACTAAGTTTAATAACTGTGTTGTGGCCCTGCAAATGTGTCAGAGAACTGCAGTGATGCAAAGATATTGGCTCCAGCAGATCAGGGATTTCCCATGCAGGAAAAAAATTGGCGCAAGCCTGCAGTAAAACGTAGCTGGCTGCGTCTGATTTTTTTTAACGTTCTGCACGCAGCACACACGTACCCAGAGCCCTGAGGACTGTCAGAGGCAGGCAAAATAGAATTTTTTCCCTTGTTTTTCAAAGGACAAGCCACACTGCGTCTATTCAATGAATAATGTATGTCTTCTGGCCCTGCCTACACAATTCTATCCCTGTAGTATTAATGCCGGGTGCAATGGTCTGCACAGCCGGTTTTGAGAAAAAAAAAAAAATGCAACACTGCTAACAGCAGCCTGGACAGTACTGCACACGGATAGATGTGGCCCTAGAAAGGACCGTTGGGGTTCTTGAAGCCTACACTCACTGCTAACACTCTCCCTGCCTAACCACCAATTCTGTCCCTATTGCAGGGCGCAATGCTCTGCAGATCCAATTTTGAAAAAAAAAAAAAAAAATACAGTGCTAACACAGTACTGCACACTATTAGATGTGGCCCTGAGAAGGACCGTTGGGGTTCTTGAAGCCTACACTAACTCCTAACGCTCTCCCTACAGCAGCTCCAGCACAATACCACTGTCCCTCAGCTAACTCACAAGGCATGTGTGGCGAGCCGCGGGAGGGGCCGACTTTTATACTCGGGTGACATCTGATCGCCCCAGCCACTCACAGCAGGGGGGTGGTATAGGGCTTGAACGTCACAGGGGGAAGTTGTAATGCCTTCCCTGTCTTTCAATTGGCCAGAAAAGCGCGCTAACGTCTCAGAAAGGAAACTGAAAGTAACCGGAACACCGCGTGGTACTCGTTACGAGTAACGAGCATCCCGAACACCCTAATATTCGCACGAATATCAAGCTCGGACGAGTACGTTCGCTCATCTCTATCTGCTACCCTTTTCAGGGGTATGGCCTTTTATGCATCTGTTATATCTCTCACATGGAGACCCAATAAATGATGCAGAGAATGGTATGCATGGCAGTGCGAGCTGCCTTTGAGCTGTCTGTCATGTATGCAGCTCTGCCTTAAACCATACATGCTTTAGTGTATTTGGATATCTTGCTACATAGAGAAATGCAAGAGATTAATTTGCAATAGTGGTTTATATGGCATCGTTGACCAATGAAGTGAGCTCTATTATGTACCGTGTTATACTTACTGTGCAGTCGTGCTGTGAACTATATATGCCATGATATCTATGAATGACCTATGCAATAGTTGCTATACAAGCACATGAATGAAGGAAATTATGTGGTTTACGATGATGCACACGCGCAGAAGAAATTTCTGTGTCTCATCATGCGAGAAGAAAGAAGATCCCGCGCCTGCGCTTTGGTGATACCGGGATTCTGGTTCGTCTGTGCAGCCCTGCATAGTCTAATATGGAGCAGAGTCGACACATGCGCTTAGAGTGTATGGGATGCTATCTTGGACAAACATGTGTACTACTATCTTACCAGCATGGAGGATCTAAAGTGGGTGCGGTCCGGCACTTGCGGCAGCCAGGTGGATTATAGCTTGCAGCTGTAAGTGGGAGTGTTTTATTTAATTTATGTGTTGTGATAGGTGGGTGTGATAGGATAGGTTGTGGTGAAGGGTGTATATATATATATAAAGACGAAAGCCCTCACTGACTCACTCACTGACTCATTCACTCACTGACTCATTCACTCACTGACTGACTCGCCAAAAGTTCTCCAACTTCCCGATGTCGTAGAAACGTGAAATTTGGCACAAGCATAGATTATCTCCAAAATAGGAAAAGTAAGTGGGTCCCAACTCGATTATTCAATTCTAGCGCAAAAGAACTAGCGTTCAAATTTAACATACATAATCTAAATCTCTCACTTAGAAACTTAGAATTTGGCACGGGCATTGAATATGTCATAAATAGGAAAAGTTAATAGGTCCCAACTCGATTATTCAATTCTATGTGCAAAAGAATTAGCGTCCAAATTTTACATACGGAATCTAATTCTCTCACTTCTCGGTGTCATAGAAACGGGAAATTTGGCACCAGCATTGATTATGTCATAAATAGGAAAAGCTAATGGGTCCCAACTCGATTATTCAATTCTATGCGCAAAAGAATTAGCCTCCAAATTTTACGTACGGAATGTAATTTTCTCACTTTCCGGTGTCATAGAAACGTAAAATTTGGCACCAGCATTGATTATGTCATAAATAGGAAGAGCTAATGGGTCCCAACTCGATTATTCAATTCTATGTGCAAAAGAATTAGCGTCCAAATTTTACATACAGAATGTAATTTTCTCACTTTCCAGTGTCATAGAAACGTGAAATTTGGCAGGAGCATTGATTATGCCATAAATAGGAAAAGCTAATGGGTCCCAACTCGATTATTCAATTCTATGCGCAAAAGAATTAGCTTCCAAATTTTATGTACGGAATGTAATTTTCTCACTTTCCGGTGTCATAGAAACATGAAATTTGGAACGGGCATTGATTATGTCATAAATAGGAAAAGTTAATCGGTCCCACCTCAATTGTTCAATTTTAAGCGCAAAAGAATTAGCGTCCACATTTTACGTACAAAATCTAATTCTCTCACTTCCCGATGTCATAGAAACTTAAAATTTGGCACGGGCATTGATTGTGTCATAAATAGGAAACGTTAATGGGTCCCAACTCGATTATTCAATTCTAAGTGCAAAAGAATTAGCGTCCAAATTTTAAGAATGAAATCTAATTCTCTCACTTCCTGATGTCATTTTATATAAAGGAAACGTCGCATAGTTACCTCCACGTGATGTTTCCTGGGTAACGGAGAGAACTATGCAAAATGGTGAACATATTTTTTTCCTCAGTATCTCTAAAGTAACCACGACTTCATAAGATTTTCCGTGTGAACACCAGATAAACACCAGTACCAAATTAACTCGGGTGAAGCCAGGTATATCAGCTAGTATATTATGTGCATTTGTCTTGTAATGGTGACTTGAAAAAGACCCCTGCGTGGGTTGAAACCTTGTACTGCTATTATGATGGAGTAAATAAAGAAGCATCAACTTGGATGCTGTTTTAAGAAGGCACTCATGACACTGCTCTGCTTTATCTCTACATTGGACTGAGTTGAAGGGACTAATGGAGTCTGGTCCTTTATTTTGAGCCTGGCGTGACTTCCTGGTATGTGCCTCCCACTCAAGTGGTTTATGTGGTAGTGCTGCTGTGAGAATACTATCGCTCTCTCTCTCTGTCTTTCTATTGCTCTTTGTTTCTCTCTGCCTCTCTATTGCTATCTCTCTCTATTTGTCTCTCTCTTGCTATCTCTCTCTATTTGTCTCTCTATCACTCTGTCTATCGATCTCTCTGTCTCTCTATGCTCTCTCTGTTTCTCTGTTCCTCTCTCTCTGTCTGTTTCTCTCTCTATCATTCTCTCTTTCTGTTTGTCTCTCTATTGCTCTCTCTCTATTTCTTTATCGCTCACTCTCTCTGTCTGTTTCTCTATCACTCTCTCTGTCTGTTTCTCTATCGCTCTCTCTCTCTGTCTGTTTTTCTATCACTCTCTCTGTCTGTTTCTCTATAGCTCTCTCTTTCTGTCTGTCTCTCCATTGCTCTCTCTGTCTGTCTCCCCATTGCTCTCTCTGTCTGTCTCTCTATCACTCTGTCCCTCTATCTATCTCTCTCTTTCTGTCTATCATGCTTTCTATTTGTGTTTCTATCGCTCATTCTCTCACTGTCTCTCTATTGCTCTCTCTGTCTCTCGATCACTCTGTCTCTTTTTTGTTCTCTCTCTCTCTGTCTGTCTCACTATCTATCTCTCTCTTTCTGGCTATTGCTCTTTCTATCTCTGTCTCTCTAGCACTTTCTCTCTGTGTTTCTAACACTCTTTCTCTCACTGTCTCTCACTATCTCTCTTTGTCTCTATCACTCTCTCACTTTGTCTCTATATTGCTTTCTTTCTGTCTCTCTCTTCTATTGTCTGTCTATCTATCACTCTTTCTGTCTTTCTATGTTCTCTCTCTCTGTGTTTCTCTGTTTCTCTATCACTCTCTCCGTCTGCTTCTTTGTCTCTCTATCGCTATCTCTGATTCTCTATTGTTCTTTCTGTCTGTCACTCTAGTGCTCTCTCTATTGCTTTCTGTCTGTTTCTTCATCAATCTCCCTGTCTCTCTATTGCTCTCTCTCTCTGTCTGTTTCTCTATTGCTTTCTCTGTCTGTCTCTCTATTGCTTTCTCTCTGTATTTCTAACGCTCTTTCTCACTGTCTCTTTCTATCGCGCTCTCTGTCTCTATCACTCACTCTGTCTCTCTATTGCTCTCTTTCTCTCTCTCTATCATTGTCTCTCCCTATCACCGCGTCTCTATCGCTCTTTATCTCACTGTCTCTCTCTATCACTCTTTCACTCTGTCTCTCTATTGCTCTCTTTTTGTCTCCCTATCATTGTCTCTTTATCTTTGTCGCTCTCTAGCACTGTCTCTCTGTCTATCACTCTTTATGTCTCTCTACACTCTCTCTCTCTGTTTCTCTGTTTCTCTATCACTCTCTGTCTGTTTTTCTCTGTCTCTCTATCGCTATCTGTTTCTCTATTGTTGTTTTTCTATCTGTCTCTCTATTGCTCTCTCTCTGACTGCCTCACTATCTATCTCTCGATTTCTGTCTATCTCTCTTTGTCTCTCTATTGCTTTCTCTGTGTTTCTGTTGGTCATTCTCTCACTGTCTCTCTCTCTCTATCACTCTCTCTGTCTCTATCACTCTCTCACTCTGTCTTTCTATTGCTCTCTTTCTGTTTCTATCATTGTCTCTCTCTATTGCTGTCTATCACTTTTTCTGTCTCTCTACGCTCTCTCTGTTTCTCTCTGTCTTTCTATTGCTATCTCTCTCTCGCTCTTTCTATCTGTCTTTATATCTCTCTCTGTCTCTCTATCGCTCTCTGTCTATCATGCTTTCTATTTGTGTTTCTATCGCTTATTCTCTCACTATCTCTCTATTGCTCTCTCTGTCTATCGCTTTCTCACTCTGTCTCTCTATTGCTCTCTCTCTTTCTGTCTCTCTATCACTCTTTATTGATGTCTCTCTATTGCTCTTTTTCTCACTGTCTCTCTATTGCTCTCTCACTCTGTTTCTCTATTACTCTCTCTACCATTGTCTCTATTGTTGTCTCTCTCTCTATTGCTGATTTTGTCTTTATCGCTCTCTCTGTCTCTCTATTGCCCTCTGTCTCTCTATTGTTATCTGTCTGTCTCTCTATTGCTCTCTGTCGCTCTCTCTGTCTGTCTCTCTATCACTATCTGTCTCTCTATTGCTCTCTCTGTCTTACTATCTATCTCTCTCTTTCTGCCTATCACTCTCTATCGATTTATCTCTGTTTCTATCACTCATTCTCTCACTGTCTATCGCTCTCACTGTCTCACTGTCTATCGCTCTCACTGTCTCTCTCTCTATCACTCTCACTGTCTCTCTCTCTATCGCTCTCACTGTCTCTCTCTCTCTCTCTATCGCTCTCACTGTCTCTCTCTATCGCTCTCACTGTCTCTTTCTCTGTCGCTCTCTCACTTTGTCTCTCTATTGCTCTCTCTATCATTGTCTCTCTCTATCTTTCTACCACTCTCTCACTCTCTGTCTCTATTGCTAACTCTCTCTCTGTCTCTCTATCACTCTTGCTTGAGCAGGGTATGGTGCAGCTCAGCAGTGTGTGCTGTGTTACTTTGCAATGCTTGACTAATTCCAGCGCATGCCTGAAATACAGGAGCCCATGCCCATAGACTTAACATTGTAACTTTCAACCCACATGACAGGTCCCTGAATGTATTATATTCACATTTGGTGATTTTACGGCACCAGTGAGCATGTGTGTCATCTAATGACACCAACATCATCCACCAAAGTTAAAGCAAAGAGGTCAAAGTGTGATGCAAGACAAAGCATGTGGTCTCGTTTATATTAGATTCTGTAATTTTGTTTTACTTATTTATGTAATTATTTTTTCTTACTATCTATCTCCCCGATGACGTCATAGACAGACCTAAGGGGGACATTCACATGCTTTTTTTTTATTTCACACTTTTCCATTGTAGCTGGAGCATCCGTAGGAGCTGCAGTTACATGGGAAAATATTCCCTATAGTGACAATAGTCACTGACAGAGCTGACCAGGATCTACTAGGACCCTGTAGCTCTGCTGTGGCAGGCAAAACACTTCCACTTTCACTTGTCAGTACATAGCACTCATTGAGTGCTGTGTACTAGGGAAATGAGCAGGCAGAAGGGGTTAAAAACCCCTTCTGCCTTCTCCTTCGGGTTCTTAGCTGTGAGTAACAGCTGACAACCTGCCCTGCTTCTGATTGATTGCAGAAGCAGGGGCTTTAATCCCTCACCATATTTTTACTATCCACTGGGATTAAAGCCCAGTACCAAGTGACATAAATTTACTGATCTTGGTACTTAATGGGTTAAAGGATTTTTTTGTTTTTCCAAAAATGGCTAGAGGGCAGAAAGGTGTGTAACAAAAAGAAAAAAAAGCAGTACTCACCTTTCAAAACTTCCTGGGTCAATGGTCTAGTCCCCACTGTTATGGTCCTGGTAACTTTTGCAATGGTCACATGTCATTTAGCGTTCACGTGACCACTACAACCAGTCACTGGCCTCAGCAATCATGTGCCACTCGTGCATATATGGCTGCTAAGGGCAGTGCTTGTCTTACTGGTCATGTGAATGATGAACGGCATCTGACCACTGCAGGAGCTTCTGGGACTGAAAAACCAGTGCTGGAATATCAGAACATCTGAAAGGTAAGTTCTGCTTTTTGTTTTCTTTTTTTTTTTTTAACGTGTTTCTGTTCTCAGAAAACCCTTTTAAATATGATGTCTGCTTTGGGAAATCACTTTTTGTTTGAGGGCTTCCTTGACAATAATTCGATCCTAGGTTGTCTCATTGCTCCCAGTGGTCAGCTCTGTTACGTATGGGTGTACATGCTGGTTTTGTTTTATTGTAAAAGTTATTTTATGCAAAAGTTGGCAGCTGCCAATGTAAGTTTCTAAAAAAAAAGGTTGTTCCAAGGAGCCACAATGTGTTATGCAGTAATAGGAGTCGAATGCTGTGGAAGTATATTAGTCCTCTCTGTGAAGTAGTCGCCAAGCATCACTTCCATAGACTGCATCAGTTTTATATTGCAGCTGAATGTACTGCAGTCTATTATACAGGACTATGTAAAGTGAAGCCTGAGATGAGTCAGATTCTACTAGCAAGGAGAGTGTGCTGCCTTTCCTGAACAACACCCTCTGGGCCAGAGTATATCCGAATATTTGTCTGGAGATGTCTTCCTTTTCCATCAAAAAAAACATTTTTCAGCAAAGAAGCCAGAAGAGATGTGGGCTTTCTGCTGTGAAGTGCCGGTACACCGCCTGCTCTCTAGTAAGCCTTGTAACCAAACCTACGCTCATCCCTTCCCCATAATGGCTCCCTACTCGGTGGAGAAACCCATCAACCCCAAGGAATCCCCTGTGGTAAGGCTATGTCCCGACCTGCCTTATCTCTTACTTGTCACACAGGGCTCTCATGGGAACCATATAACAAGTGTTAAATTCCTGCTGTAGAGTCACCACATTAGAAATAAGGCATTACAGAGTGCCCATTAAAGTCAATGGGCTGTCTGTTAAACGTATGAACATGCAAGGTCCTCGAGACTCTTCTTGCGCTCTGGCTAAAAGATAAGGGTGTTGAATAGAGATGAGCGAACACCAAAATGTTCGGGTGCTCGTTATTCGGAACGAACTTCCCGCGATGCTCGAGGGTTCGTTTCGAACAACGAACCCCATTGAAGTCAATGGGCGACCAGAGCATTTTTGTATTTCGCCGATGCTCGCTAAGGTATTCATGTGTGAAAATCTGGGCAATTCAAGAAAGTGATGGGAATGACACAGAAACGGATAGGGCAGGCGAGGGGCTACATGTTGGGCTGCATCTCAAGTTCACAGGTCCCACTATTAAGCCACAATACCGGCAAGAGTGCCCCCCCCCCCTCCCAACAACTTTTACTTCTGAAAAGCCCTCATTAGCATGGCATACCTTTGCTAAGCACCACACTAGCTACAACAAAGCACAATCACTGCCTGGATGACACTCCGCTGCCACTTCTCCTGGGTTACATGCTGACCAACCGCCCCCCCCTCCCCCCCACAGCGCACACCAAAGTGTCCCTGCGCAGCCTTCAGCTGCCCTCATGCCACACCACCCTCATGTCTATTTAGAAGTGCGTCTGCCATGAGGAGGAACCGCAGGCACACGCTGCAGAGGGTTGGCACGGCTAGGCAGCGACCCTCTTTAAAAGTGGCGGGGCGATAGCCCACAATGCTGTACAGAAGCAATGAGAAATAGAATCCTGTGCCACCGCCATCAGGAGCTGCACACGTAGGCATAGCAATGGGGAACCTATGTGGCACACACTATTCATTCTGTCAAGGTGTCTGCATGCCCCAGTTAGACCGGGCTTTTTAATTCATAGACACAGGCAGGTACAACTCCCTATTGTGAAGTCCCTGTGAACCGACAGCATGGGTGGGTGCCAGGAAGCCACCGGCGGTACATAGAAATATCCCATTGCATTGCCCAACACAGCTGAGGTAGTAATGTCGTGCATAATGCAGGTGGGCTTCGGCCCACACTGCATGCCCCAGTCAGACTGGGGTTCTTTACAAGTGTACAGATGTATTAAAAACTCCGTGTGCACCTACAGCATGGGTGGCTCCCTGGAACCCACCGGCGGTACACAAAAATATCCCATTGCATTGCCCAACACAGCTGAGGTAGTAATGTCGTGCATAATGCAGGTGGGCTTCGGCCCACACTGCATGCCCCAGTCAGACTGGGGTTCTTTAGAAATGGACACATGTAGGTTAAACTCCCTGTGGACCCACTGCCTGGGTGGGTGCCAGGAAGCCACCGGCGGTACATAGAAATATCCCATTGCATTGCCCAACACAGCTGAGGTAGTAATGTTGTGTGTAATACAGGTGGGCTTCGGCCCACACTGCATGCCCCAGTCAGACTGGGGTTCTTTAGAAGTGGACACATGTAGGTTAAACTCCCTGTGGACCCACTGCCTGGGTGGGTGCCAGGAAGCCACCGGCGGTACATAGAAATATCCCATTGCATTGCCCAACACAGCTGAGGTAGTAATGTCGTGCATAATGCAGGTGGGCTTTCGGCCCACACTGCATGCCCCAGTCAGACTGGGGTTCTTTAGAAGTGGACACATGTAGGTTAAACTCCCTGTGGACCCACTGCCTGGGTGGGTGCCAGGAAGCCACCGGCGGTACATAGAAATATCCCATTGCATTGCCCAACACAGCTGAGGTAGTAATGTTGTGTGTAATACAGGTGGGCTTCGGCCCACACTGCATGCCCCAGTCAGACTGGGGTTCTTTAGAAGTGGACACATGTAGGTTAAACTCCCTGTGGACCCACTGCCTGGGTGGGTGCCAGGAAGCCACCGGCGGTACATAGAAATATCCCATTGCATTGCCCAACACAGCTGAGGTAGTAATGTTGTGTGTAATACAGGTGGGCTTCGGCCCACACTGCATGCCCCAGTCAGACTGGGGTTCTTTAGAAGTGGACACATGTAGGTTAAACTCCCTGTGGACCCACTGCCTGGGTGGGTGCCAGGAAGCCACCGGCGGTACATAGAAATATCCCATTGCATTGCCCAACACAGCTGAGGTAGTAATGTCGTGCGTAATACAGGTGGGCTTCGGCCCACACTGCATGCCCCAGTCAGACTGGGGTTCTTTACAAGTGTACAGATGTATTAAAAACTCCGTGTGCACCTACAGCATGGGTGGCTCCCTGGAACCCACCGGCGGTACACAAAAATATCCCATTGCATTGCCCAACACAGCTGAGGTAACGTCAGCTGGAATGCAGGTGGGCTAAAAATTAATTTGATTACACTGTAGGCGAGGGCCCACAAAAATTGCTGTATCAACAGTACTAATGTACATCCCAAAAATTGGCCATGGCCAGCCAAGAGGGCAGGTGAAACCCATTAATCGCTTTGGTTAATGTGGCTTAAGTGGTAACTAGGCCTGGAGGCAGCCCAGTGTAACGAAAAATTGGTTCAAGTTACAGTTCCAACGCTTTTAAGCGCATTGAAACTTATAAAAATTGTTCAGAAAAATTATTTGAGTGAGCCTTGTGGCCCTAAGAAAAATTGCCCGTTCAGCGTGATTACGTGAGGTTTCAGGAGGAGGAGCAGGAGGAGGAGGAGGAATATTAGACACAGATTGATGAAGCAGAAATGTCCCCGTTTTGGATGGTGAGAGAGAACGTAGCTTCCATCCGCGGGTGCAGCCTACGTATTGCTTACGTATCGCTGCTGTCCGCTGGTGGAGAACAGAAGTCTGGGGAAATCCAGCCTTTGTTCATCTTTATGAGTGTTAGCCTGTCGGCACTGTCGGTTGACAAGCGGCTACGCTTATCTGTGATGATTCCCCCAGCCGCACTAAACACCCTCTCCGACAAGACGCTAGCCGCAGGACAAGCAAGCACCTCCAGGGCATACAGCGATAGTTCAGGCCACGTGTCCAGCTTCGACACCCAGTAGTTGTAGGGGGCAGAGGCGTCACCAAGGATGGTCGTGCGATCCGCTACGTACTCCCTCACCATCCTTTTACAGTGCTCCCGCCGACTCAGCCGTGACTGGGGAGCGGTGACACAGTCTTGGTGGGGAGCCATAAAGCTGTCCAGGCCCTTAAAGACTGTTGCACTGCCTGGGATGTACATGCTGCTTGATCTACGCACATCCCCTGCTACCTTGCCCTCGGTACTGCGCCTTCTGCCACTAGCGCTGTCGGCTGGGAATTTTACCATCAGCTTGTCCGCAAGGGTCCTGTGGTATAGCAACACTCTCGAACCCCTTTCCTCTTCGGGAATCAGAGTGGGCAGGTTCTCCTTATACCGTGGATCGAGCAGTGTGTACACCCAGTAATCCGTCGTGGCCAGAATGCGTGCAACGCGAGGGTCACGAGAAAGGCATCCTAACATGAAGTCAGCCATGTGTGCCAGGGTACCTGTACGCAACACATGGCTGTCTTCACTAGGAAGATCACTTTCAGGATCCTCCTCCTCCTCTCCCTCCTCAGGCCATACACGCTGAAAGGATGACAGGCAATCAGCCGGTGTACCGTCAGCAGCGGCCCAAGCTGTCTCTTCCCCCTCCTCCTCATCCTCCTCATGCTCCTCCTCCTCCTGTACGCGCTGAGAAATAGACAGGAGGGTGCCCTGACTATCCAGCGGCATACTTCCCCCGCCCCCATTTCCGAGTGCAAAGCAGCTGCCTTTATGGTTTGCAGGGAATTTCTCAAGATGCATAGCAGAGGAATGGTGACGCTAATGATTGTAGCATCGCCGCTCACCACCTGGGTAGACTCCTCAAAATTACCAAGGACATGGCAGATGTCTGCCAACCAGGCCCACTCTTCTGAAAGGAATTGAGGAGGCTGACTCCCACTGCGCCGCCCATGTTGGAGTTGGTATTCGACTATAGCTCTACGTTGTTCATAGAGCCTGGCCAACATGTGGAGCGTAGAGTTCCACCGTGTGGGCACGTCGCACAGCAGTCGGTGCACTGGCAGCTTAAAGTGATGTTGCAGGGTGCGCAGGGTGGCAGCGTCCGTGTGGGACTTGCGAAAATGTGCGCAGAGCCGGCGCGCCTTTACGAGCAGGTCTGACAAGCGTGGGTAGCTTTTCAGAAAGCGCTGAACCACCAAATTAAAGACGTGGGCCAGGCATGGCACGTGCGTGAGGCTGCCGAGCTGCAGAGCCGCCACCAGGTTACGGCCGTTGTCACACACGACCATGCCCGGTTGGAGGCTCAGCGGCGCAAGCCAGCGGTCGGTCTGCTGTGTCAGACCCTGCAGCAGTTCGTGGGCCGTGTGCCTCTTATCGCCTAAGCTGAGTATTTTCAGCACGGCCTGCTGACGCTTGCCCACCGCTGTGCTGCCACACCGCGCGACACCGACTGCTGGCGACATGCTGCTGCTAACACATCTTGATTGCGAGACAGAGGAGGAGGAGGAGGAGGGTGCTTTAGTGGAGGAAGCATACACCTCCGCAGATACCACCACCGAGCTGGGGCCCGCAATTCTGGGGGTGGGTAGGACATGAGCGGTCCCAGGCTCTGACTCTGTCCCAGCCTCCACTAAATTCACCCAATGTGCCGTCAGGGAGATGTAGTGGCCCTGCCCGCCTGTGCTTGTCCACGTGTCCGTAGTTAAGTGGACCGTGGCAGTAACCGCGTTGGTGAGGGCGCGTACAATGTTGCGGGAGACGTGGTCGTGCAGGGCTGGAACGGCACATCGGGAAAAGTAGTGGCGACTGGGAACTGAGTAGCGCGGGGCCGCCGCCTCCATGATACTTTTGAAGGACTCCGTTTCCACAACCCTATACGGCAGCATCTCAAGGCTGATGAATTTTGCTATGCGGACGGTTAACGTTTGAGCGTGCGGGTGCGTGGCGGCGTACTTGCGCTTGCGCTCCAACAGTTGCGCAAGCGACGGCTGGACGGTGCGCTGAACTACACTGCTGGATGGGGCCGAGGACAGCGGAGGTGAGGGTGTGGGTGCAGGCCAGGAGACGGTAGTGCCTGTGTCCTGAGAGGGGGGTTGCATCTCAGTGGCAGGTTGGGGCACAGGGGGAGAGGCAGGGGTGCAAACCGGAGGCGCTGAACGGCCTTCGTCCCACCTTGCGGGGTGCTTGGCCATCATATGTATGCGCATGGTGGTGGTGGTGAGGCTGTTGGTGTTGGCTCCCCGGCTGAGCTTTGCGCGACAAAGGTTGCACACCACTGTTCGTCGGTCGTCAGGCGTCTCTGTGAAAAACTGCCAGACCTTAGAGCACCTCGGCCTCTGCAGGGTGGCATGGCGCGAGGGGGCGCTTTGGGAAACACTTGGTGGATTATTCGGTCTGGCCCTGCCTCTACCCCTGGCCACCGCACTGCCTCTTGCAACCTGCCCTGCTGATGCCCTTGACTCCCCCTCTGAAGACCTGTCCTCCTGAGTAAGCGTTGCACACCAGGTGGGGTCAGTCACCTCATCGTCCTGCTGCTCTTCCTCCGAATCCTCTGTGCGTTGCTCCCTCGGACTTACTGCCCCTACTACTACCTCACTGCAAGACAACTGTGTCTGATCGTCATCGTCCTCCTCACCCACAGAAAGTTGTTGAGACAGTTGGCGGAAGTCCCCAGCCTCTTCCCCCGGACCCCGGGAACTTTCGAATGGTTGGGCATCAGTGACGATAAACTCCTCTGGTGGGAGAGGAACCGCTGCTGCCCAATCTAAGCAGGGGCCCGAGAACAGTTCCTGGGAGTGTTCCCGCTCCTGAGCAGGTGTTATTGTAGTGGAGTGAGGAGGCTGGGAGGAAGGAGGAGCAGCAGACAGAGGATTCGGATTGGCAGCAGTGGACGGCGCAGAACTGCGGGTAGACGATAGGTTGCTCGAAGCACTTTCTGCCATCCAGGACAGGACCTGCTCACACTGCTCATTTTCTAATAACCGTCTCCCGCGTGGACCCAATAATTGGGCGATGAATGTGGGGACACCAGAAACGTGCCTCTCTCCTAATCGCGCAGCAGTCGGCTGCGACACACCTGGATCAGGAGCTTGGCCTGTGCCCACACCCTGACTTGGCCCTCCGCGTCCTCGGCCGCGTCCACGTCCTCTAGGCCTACACCTACCCCTCAGCATGCTGTATTACCAGTGATTTGATTTCACAGGCAGCTAATAAATTGGCGCAAGACTGCAGGCCAAATATAATTTTTTCCCTTTTTTGAAAACGAAAGGCCCCACTGCCTCTAGTGAATGAATAATCTAAGTTTAATAACTGTGCTGTTTTCCTGCTAATGTGTCACAGAACGTGAGGGTAGCAGAGTTATTAACTGTGGCAGAGCAGGTATTTTTTTTCCCAATTAAGGAAAGCAAATGGCGAAGCCAGGAGTAAAACGTAGCTGGGTGCGTCTGATTTTTACAGGTTGCACACGCAGCCGACACGTGTCCACCGCCCTTAGGACAGACAGAGGCAGGACAAATAGAATTATTTTCCGTTTTTTTGCACCAAAAGGCAGCACTGCGTATATTCTATGAACATGAGAAGTTTAATAACTGTGCTTTTTTCCTGCTAATGTGTCACAGAACGTGAGGGTAGCAGAGTTATTAACTGTGGCAGAGCAGGTATTTTTTTTCCCAATTAAGGAAAGCAAATGGCGAAGCCAGGAGTAAAACCTAGCTGGGTGCGTCTGATTTTTACAGGTTGCACACGCAGCCGACACGTGTCCACCGCCCTTAGGACGGACAGAGGCAGGACAAATAGAATTATTTTCCGTTTTTTTGCACCAAAAGGCAGCACTGCGTATATTCTATGAACATGAGAAGTTTAATAACTGTGCTGTTTTCCTGCTAATGTGTCACAGAACATGAGGGTAGCAGAGTTATTAACTGTGGCAGAGCAGGTATTTTTTTTCCCAATTAAGGAAAGCAAATGGCGAAGCCAGGAGTAAAACCTAGCTGGGTGCGTCTGATTTTTACAGGTTGCACACGCAGCCGACACGTGTCCACCGCCCTTAGGACGGACAGAGGCAGGACAAATAGAATTATTTTCCGGTTTTTTGCACCAAAAGGCAGCACTGCGTATATTCTATGAACATGAGAAGTTTAATAACTGTGCTGTTTTCCTGCTAATGTGTCACAGAACATGAGGGTAGCAGAGTTATTAACTGTGGCAGAGCAGGTATTTTTTTTCCCAATTAAGGAAAGCAAATGGCGAAGCCAGGAGTAAAACCTAGCTGGGTGCGTCTGATTTTTACAGGTTGCACACGCAGCCGACACGTGTCCACCGCCCTTAGGACGGACAGAGGCAGGACAAATAGAATTATTTTCCGGTTTTTTGCACCAAAAGGCAGCACTGCGTATATTCTATGAACATGAGAAGTTTAATAACTGTGCTGTTTTCCTGCTAATGTGTCACAGAACGTGAGGGTAGCAGAGTTATTAACTGTGGCAGAGCAGGTATTTTTTTTCCCAATTAAGGAAAGCAAATGGCAAAGCCAGGAGTAAAACGTAGCTGGGTGCGTCTGATTTTTACAGGTTGCACACGCAGCCGACATGTGTCCACCGCCCTTAGGACGGACAGAGGCAGGACAAATAGAATTATTTTCCGTTTTTTTGCACCAAAAGGCAGCACTGCGTATATTCTATGAACATGAGAAGTTTAATAACTGTGCTGTTTTCCTGCTAATGTGTCACAGAACGTGAGGGTAGCAGAGTTATTAACTGTGGCAGAGCAGGTATTTTTTTGCCCAATTAAGGAAAGCAAATGGCGAAGCCAGGAGTAAAACCTAGCTGGGTGCGTCTGATTTTTACAGGTTGCACACGCAGCCGACACGTGTCCACCGCCCTTAGGACGGACAGAGGCAGGACAAATAGAATTATTTTCACTTGTTTTACAAGCAAAAGGCAGCACTGCGTATATTCAATGAATAATAACTGTGTTGTGGCCCTGCCTATACAATTCTTTCCCTGCAGTATCAATGGAGGGTGGAATGCTCTGCAGAGGCGATTTTGAGAAGCAAAAAAAAATGCAGCACAGCTAACAGCAGCCTGGACAGTACTGCACACGGATAAATATGGCCCTAGAAAGGACCGTTGAGGTTCTTGAAGGCTACACTCACTCCTAACACTCTCCCTGCCTATGCAGCACTTTTGTCCCTAATGCCGGGTGCAACGCTCTGCAGAGCCGATTTTGAGGGGAAAAAAATTGCCACTGCTAACAGCAGCCAACACACAGCTATCAGTGGCCCTAATAAGGACCTTTGGGGGGTCTTGAAGCCTACACTAACTACCAATTCTTTCCCTACAGCAGCTCCGGTACAAACAGCACTGTCCCTCATCTAACTCACACGGCATCTGAGGCGAACCGCGGGAGGGGCCGACTTTTATGTTCGGGTGACACCTGATCTTCCCAGCCACTCACAGCAGGGGGGTGGTATAGGGCTTGAACGTCACAGGGGGAAGTTGTAATGCCTTCCCTGTCTTTCAATTGGCCAAAAAAAGCGCGCTAACGTCTCAGGGAAGGAAGTGAAAGTAACCAGAACACTGCATGGTGTTCGTTACGAATAACGAACATCCCGAACACCCTAATATCCGCACGAATATCAAGCTCGGAAGAACACATTCGCTCATCTCTAGTGTTGAACTTGGAATTATTCTCTACTAAAAATTCCCTCATATGATACAGTACAGTGGGTGTTCTGAACCAGACAACCTATTTAAATAGGGAAGAAAATACTAATGGCTATTTACAAAGCAACTTTAAATCCTCAAAGAGACCAGTGCTGGGCCTAAATATTGCAGTCTACACAGTGTGGTAAAGCACATTTGGTTGGCAAAATCCAAAGTCGTTTTCGAGTCAAGTTGCAACTATTTTCTCTTTAAATCGACAGTGAGATATTGAATTTTTCATTCTATTTCGGCATTAGAAGGGAATCCTGAATTATTCCTCTGCCTCTCAATTCCACAATCAAGTTACTGGCATTAACCGGATAAAATGCCATCTGTAAAAGAGGAGACAGTAAAACAAACACTGGAGCAAATACCAAGGATGACAGCCGCATAGCTTTTTGTATGCATTATTTAACCTGAGCATGGTAATTAATGGTGACAGGTGCATTTGAGGTACAGAACTAAGCACTTGAGCCTTTTCTATGATTTCCTGCAATTCTAGAGCAATCTTACAGAAGCAAGGCTTCTTATCTTCTATACAAAAATCTACTTTCCTTTTTTCTTTTATTGTACTGTGTTATAAAATAATCATTCTGTGTGAATACAAGTGATGGAAATGAAGGTCTCCTTGGGTATTCTATAGTTGTTATATATACTGTTAATATTATTATAATGTTAAGGTATATTTTATATAGAAGCAGTTTGCATATTTATTAATTTATACACTTACTATCACAAATATTAATGGTAATATAAATTTATTTGCATAACTATATACAACAGCCGCTGTCAGTTGCTGCTTGTTCGTGAGGCTTTTCATCTTCAGTTTTGTCAATCAGGTTGAGATCAGATGGCAAACTCAGCCATCGAAGAATATGTCATTTCTTTGCCTTAAAAAACTCCATGGTTGCTTTTGTAGCATGTGTAAGGTCATTACCTGTATACCTTGAATTGAGCTATCTACAGTAACATGGTCAGTACACAGGAGTGACCCAGGTCTATTCGCATCATACATGTCCAAATTGACTATGCTATAATTCTGACTCAACCATGCGTAACGCATTATGGTGTGTTTTGGTGTGGTTTGAATCATCAGCCCTTCTTTTTCTTCTCCATTCTGTTGTCTTCTAGAGATGAGCGAACGTACTCGTCCGAGCTTGATGCTCGTTCGAGTATTAGGGTGTTCGAGATGCTCGTTACTCGAGACGAGCACCACGCGATGTTCGAGTTACTTTTCCTTTCATCTCTGAGACATTAGCGTGCTTTTCTGGCCAATAGAAAGACATGGAAGGCATTACAACTTCCTCCTGTGACGTTCCAGCCCTATACCACCCCCCTGCAGTGAGTGGCTGGGGAGATCAGGTGTCACCCGAGTATTTAAATCTGCCCCGCCCGCGGCTCGCCACAGATGCATTCTGACATAGATCAGGGAAAGTGCTGCTGATGCTGCTGCTATAGGGAGAGCGTTATGTTTTATTTTAGGCTTGAAGAACCCCAACAGTCCTTCTTAGGGCCACATCTGACCGTGTGCAGTACTGTTGAGGCTGCTTTTAGCAGTGTTGCACAATTTTTTTTTCGTATATCGGGCGTGCAGAGCATTGCGTCCTCAGTCTGCAGTCATTGTACAGAGTATAGGGGCAGTACTGGTGAGGCGGGGAAAGAGGGAAAGGTGAAAGAGATATACTGTCTATATAGGCAGTGGGCTTTTTCAAAAAAATTGGGGAAAAATACTATATTTGGGCTGCCTGTGACCGTCTTCAGTGTACTGCGTGTCTGCTGGGGGTAGTAGTCCTAATTAATACGCAGCTAAGCGTTACAGCAGGCTTGCGCAAAATTGTTTCCTGGCTCTGCTGTCTCCGTTACATCACCGTCATGATAGTGCCAGAGGGAAACAGTAAACATAATATACGCTGCATACAGTATCTGTCTGCTGTTTCAGCTCACCATTTAAAAAAGGGAAGCCAAATACTTAAGGCGTACCACTGCCCTTTGGCGACTTGACTGCTTCTGCGCTGTGAATTCCACTAGCTCAGTGATACGCATCTATGTCTCACTACAGGCGTGCGCAAAATTGTTTCCTGGCTCTGCTGTCTCCGTTACATCACTGCCGTGATAGCGCCAGAGGGAAACAGTAAACATAATATACGCTGCATACAGTATCTGTCTGCTGTTTCAGCTCACCATTTAAAAAAAAGGTAAGCCAAATACTTACGGCGTGCCACTGCCCTTTGGCGACTTGACTGCTTCTGCGCTGTGAATTCCACTAGCTCAGTGATACGCATCTATGTCTCACTACAGGCGTGCGCAAAATGGTTTCCTGGCTCTGCTGTGCGTTCCGTAAGCGAAGTCAGCCTCCAACCACAGGCCAATAAGCGGCACATTTAATTACAGCGTTCTGTTTCTGCTCTACTCGTAATACACTATGCTGAGGGGTAGGGGTAGGCCTAGAGGACGTGGACGCGGGCGAGGACGCCGAGGCCCAAGTCAGGGTGTGGGCACAGGCCGAGCTCCTGATCCAGGTGTATCGCAGCCGACTGCTGCGGGATTAGGAGAGAGGCAAGTTTCAGGGGTCCCCAGATAAATCTCACAATTAATGGGTCCACGCGGTAGACCTTTATTAGAAAATGAGCAGTGTGAGCAGGTCCTGTCGTGGATGGCAGAAAGTGCATCCAGCAATCTATCGACCACCCAGACTTCTACGCCGTCCACTGCTGCAACTCTGAATCCTCTGGCTGCTGCTCCTCCTTCCTCCCAGCCTCCTCCCTCCATTACAATGACACATTCTGAGGAGCTGGCAGACTCCCAGGAACTGTTCTCGGGCCCCTGCCCAGAATTGGCAGCAATGGTTCCTCTCCCACCGGAGGAGTTTGTCGTGACCGATGCCCAACCTTTGGAAAGTTCCCGGGGTCTGGGGGATGAGGCTGGGGACTTCTGGCAACTGTCTCAAGAGCTTTCAGTGGGTGAGGAGGACGATGACGATGAGACACAGTTGTCTATCACTCAGGTAGTAGTAATTGCAGTAAGTCCGAGGGAGGAGCACACAGAGGATTAGGAGGAAGAGCAGCTGGACGATGAGGTGACTGACCCCACCTGGTTTGCTAAGCCTCCTGAGGACAGGTCTTCAGAGGGGGAGGCAAGTGCAGCAGCAGGGCAGGTTGGAAGAGGCAGTGGTTTGGCCAGGGGTAGAGGCAGGGCCAGACCGAATAATCCACCAACTGTTTCCCAAAGCGCCCCCTCGCGCCATGCCACCCTGCAGAGGCCGAGGTGCTCAAAGGTCTGGCAGTTTTTCACTGAGAGTGCAGACGACCGACGAACTGTGGTGTGAAAGGTTTGTAGCGCCAAGATCAGCTGGGGAGCCACCACCACCAGCCTCACCACCACCAGCATGCGCAGGCATATGATGGCCAAGCACCCCACAAGGTGGGACGAAGGCCGTTCACCGCCTCCGGTTTGCACCACTGCCTCTCCCCCTGTGCCCCAACCTGCCACTGAGATCCAACCCCCCTCTCAGGACACAGACACGACCGTCTCCCGGCCTGCACCCACACCCTCACCTCCGCTGTCCTCGGCCCCATTCAGCAATGTCTCTCAGCGCAGCGTCCAGCCATCGCTAGCGCAACTGTTTGAGCGCAAGCACAAGTATGTCGCCACGCACCCACACGCTCAAGCGTTAAACGTGCACATAGCCAAATTGATCAGCCTGAAAAATTCTGCAGTATAGGCTTGTGGAAACCGAGGCTTTCAAAAACATGATGGCGGCGGCGGCCCCGCGCTACTCGGTTCCCAGTCGCCACTACTTTTCCCGATGTGCCGTCCCAGCCCTGCATGACCACGTCTCCCGCAACATTGTACGCGCCCTCACCAACGCGGTTACTGGCAAGGTCCACTTAACAACGGACACGTGGACAAGCACAGGCGGGCAGGGCCACTATCTCTCCCTGACGGCACATTGGGTGAATTTAGTGGAGGCTGCGACCGAGTCAGAGCCTGGGACTGCTCACGTCCTACCCACCCCCAGAATTGCGGGCCCCAGCTCGGTGCTGGTATCTGCGGCGGTGTATGCTTCCTCCACTAAACCACCCTCCTCCTCCTACAAAACCTCTGTCTCGCAATCAAGATGTGTCAGCAGCAGCACGTCGCCACCAGTCGGTGTCACGCGGGGTGGCAGCACAGCGGTGGGCAAGCGCCAGCAGGCCGTGCTGAAACTACTCAGCTTAGGAGAGAAGAGGCGCACAGCCCACGAACTGCTGCAGGGTCTGACAGAGCAGACCGACCGCTGGCTTTCGCCGCTCAGCCTCCAACCGTGCATGGTCGAGTGTGACAAGGGCCGTAACCTGGTGGCGGCTCTGCAGCTCGGCAGCCTCACGCACGTGCCATGCCTGGCCCACGTCTTTAATTTGGTGGTTCAGCGCTTTCTGAAAAGCTACCCACGCTTGTCAGACCTGCTCGGAAAGGTGCGCCGGCTCAGCGCACATTTCCGCAAGTCCAAGACGGACGCTGCCACTCTGCGGACCCTGCAACATCGGTTTAATCTGCCAGTGCACCGACTGCTGTGCGACGTGCCCACACGGTGGAACTCTACGCTCCACATGTTGGCCAGGCTCTATGAGCAGCGTAGAGCTATAGTGGAATACCAACTCCAACATGGGTGGTGTAGTGGGAGTCAGCCTCCTCAATTCTTTACAGAAGAGTGGGCCTGGTTGGCAGACATTTGCCAGGTCCTTGGAAACTTTGAGGAGTCCACCCAGATGGTGAGCGGCGATGCTGCAATCATTAGCGTCACCATTCCTTTGCTATGCCTCTTGAGAAGTTCCCTGCAAAGCATAAAGGCAGACGCTTTGCACTCGGAAACGGAGGCGGGGGAAGACAGTATGTCGCTGGATAGTCAGAGCACCCTCATGCCTATATCTCAGCGCGTTGAGGAGGAGGAGGAGGGGGAGGAGCATGAGGAGGAGGGGGAAGAGACAGCTTGGCCCACTGCTGACGGTACCCATGCTGCTTGCCTGTCATCCTTTCAGCGTGTATGGCCTGAGGAGGAGGAGGAAGATCCTGAAAGTGATCTTCCTAGTGAGGACAGCCATGTGTTGCGTACAGGTACCCTGGCACACATGGCTGACTTCATGTTAGGATGCCTTTCTAATGACCCGCGCTTTACACGCATTCTGGCCACTACGGATTACTGGGTGTACACACTGCTCGACCCACGGTATAAGGAGAACCTTTCCACTCTCATACCCGAAGAGGAAAGGGGTTCGAGAGTGATGCTATACCACAGGACCCTGGTGGACAAAATGATGGTAAAATTCCCATCAGACAGCACTAGTGGCCGAAGGCGCAGTTCCGAGGGCCAGGTAGCAGGGGAGGCGCGGAGATCAGGCAGCATGTACAGCGCAGGCATGGGAACACTCTCCAAGGCCTTTGCCAGCTTTATGGCTCCCCAGCAAGACTGTGTCACCGCTCCCCAGTCAAGGCTGAGTCGGCGGGAGCACTGTAAAAGGATGGTGAGGGAGTACGTAGCCAATCGCACGACCGTCCTCCGTGACGCCTCTGCCCCCTACAACTACTGGGTATCGAAGCTGGACACGTGGCCTGAACTCGCGCTGTATGCCCTGGAGGTGCTTGCTTGTCCTGCGGCTAGCGTCTTGTCAGAGAGGGTGTTTAGTGCGGCTGGGGGAATCATCATGGATAAGCGTACCCGCCTGTCAACCGACAGTGCCGACATGCTTACACTCATAAAGATGAACAAAGCCTGGATTTCCCCAGACTTCTCTTCTCCACCAGCGGACAGCAGCGGTACCTAAACAATACGTAGGCTGCACCCGCGGATGGAAGCATCGTTCTCTATCACCATAAAAAACGGGGACCTTTTAGCTTCATCAATCTGTGTATTATATTCATCCTCGTCCTCCTGCTCCTCCTCCTGAAACCTCACGTAATCACGCCCAACGGGCAATTTTTCTTAGGCCTACAAGGCTCAGTCATATTACTTTAGTAAACAATGTTTATACGTTTCAATTCTCATTAAAGCGTTGAAACTTGCACCTGAACCAATTATGATTTTAACTGGGCTGCCTACAGGCCTAGTTACAAATTAAGCCACATTAACCAAAGCGATTAATGGGTTTCACCTGCCCTCTTGGTTGGGCATGGGCAATTTTTCTGAGTTACATTAGTACTGTTGGTACACCAGTTTTTTTGGGCCCTTGCCTACAGTGTAATCCTAGTAATTTTTATGGGCTTCGCCTGCACTCATGGTACAGCAAGGTGTGTGGGGTTGGCCTACGCTTTTGCTACATAAACATAAATGTAAGAGAAAAGAAAGAGACTGTTATCTCCCTAAACTGCTGCAACAGGAATGTTACTGTGGCCTGTCTTGACTGCTACTACTACTGAAATGGAACTAATACTGTGCTCCCCCTATACTGCTGCTTCAGAATTGTTACTGGGGCCTGTCTGGACTGCTACTACTACTGAAATGGAACTAATACTGTGCTCCCCCTATAATGCTGCTAGTGATATGTTACTGGGGCCTGTCCCTAATGCTACCGGTGAAATGTTACTAATTCTGGGCTCTACCTATACCGCTGCTAATGCTATGTCACTGGGGTGTGGAAACGGAGGCTTCCCAAAGACATGATGGTGGCGAGGCCATTTCCCACCAACGCGGTTACTGTTAAGGTGCATATAACCACAAACACGTGGAGAGGACACGTAGTGCCTCAAAAACATCCCCCTCCTCCTCCAACAATGAAAACATTCTTGGCAAATACCTTTGCATTGGTCCGTCTGGTGGCAGTCCAAGAATTTCACCTTTAACGACACAACAAGAGAGCCCCCCCCACCATCCCCCCGCCACGGTCCACTTAATCCTGGCCACATTCCGAAAACCAACTAAATAAAACCGCGCTACTAGGTCCGCAGTCGCCACCACATTCCCACCAATGCGGTTACTGTTAAGGTACATATTACCAGTCTGACTGGGGCATGCACTGTGGGCTGAAGCACACCTATATTGTATGTGACGTTAGTTCTGCTGAGCAGGGCACTGCAATGGGATACATTTATGTACCGTCGGTGGGTTCCAGGGAGCCACCCATGCTGTGGGTCCACAGGGACTTCACATTAGGGATTTGTACCTGCCAGTGTCTATGTATTAAAACCTCGGTTAGACAGGGGCATGCAGTGTGGGCCGAAGACCACCTGCATTTAATCGGACGTTACCTCAGCTGTGATGGGCAATGCAATGGGATATATTTATGTACTGCCGGTGGCTTCCTGGGACCCACCCATGCTGTCGGTCCACACGGAGTTGTAACTGCATGTGTCCACTTCTAAAGAACCCCAGTCTGACTGGGGCATGCAGTGTGGGCCGAAGCCCACCTGCATTAAACCTGACGTTACCTCAGCTGTGATGGGCAATGCAATGGGATATATTTATGTACCGCCGGTGGCTTCCTGGGACCCACCCATGCTGTGGGTCCACAGGGACTTCACATTAGGGATTTGTACCTGCCAGTGTCTATGTATTAAAAACCCCGGTCAGACTGGGTCATGCAGTGTGGGCCGAAGACCACCTGCATTTAATTGGACGTTACCTCAGCTGTGATGGGCAATGCAATGGGATATATTTATGTACCGCCGGTGGCTTCCTGGGACCCACCCATGCTGTCGGTCCACACGGAGTTGTAACTGCATGTGTCCACTTCTAAAGAACCCCAGTCTGACTGGGGCATGCAGTGTGGGCCGAAGCCCACCTGCATTAAACCTGACGTTACCTCAGCTGTGCTGGGCACTGCAATGGGATTTATTTATGTACCGTGGGTGGGTTCCAGGGAGCCACCCATGCTGTGGGTGCACATGGAATTCCCATTGCGGAGTTGTACCTGCCTGTGACTATTTATAAAAAACCCCGGTCTGACTGGGGCATGCAGACACCTTGACAGAATGAATAGTGTGTGGCACATGGGTTCCCCATTGCTATGCCCACGTGTGCAGCTCCTGATGGATTGGATTTCTCATTGCTTCTGTACAGCATTGTGGGCTATCGCCCCGCCCCTTTTAAAGAGGGTTGCTGCCTGCCCGTGCCAACCCTCTGCAGTGTGTGCCTGCGGTTCCTCCTCATGGCAGACGCACTTATAAATAGACATGAGGGTGGTGTGGCTATGAGGCCAGCGTGTGGCATGAATGCAGCTGAAGGCTGCGCAGGGACACTTTGGTGTGCGCTGTGGACACTGAGTCGTGCGGGGGGGTTGGGCAGCATTTTACCCAGGAGAAGTGGCAGTGGAGTGTCATGCAGGCAGTGATTGTGCTTTGTTGGAGGTAGTGTGGTGCTTAGCTAAGGTATGCCTTGCTAATGAGGGTTTTTCAGAAGTAAAAATTGTTGGGAGGGGGCCCACTCTTGCCGCTATTGTGGCTTAATAGTGGGACCTGGGAACTTGAGATGTAGCCCAACATGTAGCCCCTCGCCTGCCCTATCCGTTTCTGTGTCGTTCCCACCACTTTCTTGAGTTGCCCAGATTTTCACAAATGAAAACCTTAGCGAGCATCAGCGATATACAAAAATGCTTGGGTCGCCCAATGACTTCAATGGGGTTCGGCACTCGAAACGAACACTCGAGCATCGCGAAAAGTTCGTCTCGAGTAACGAGCAACCGAGCATTTTGGTGCTCGCTCATCTCTATTGTCTTCCCTTCCTTCTAGTATAAGTTGGTATCAACTGTTCAAAAAATCTTGTGCCTCAACTTGGTGATGTTTTTAGATGTTTCCAATGTAATCTGACCTGTCTGTTCACGTTACCAGTGGTTTCATCTTGAGATAAAGTTTATGTATTTACATTCATGAAGAAGTCTCCTAATTGTTGACAATATGACCTCTATGAGAGTGTTCTTGACTTGGCTAGATGTTGTGAATTTTCCTTTGCCAATTATCCACTTTAGCTGTCTTTTGTGCTTTTCCAGGTCTTTTGGTGTTGTAGAAACTCACCAATGCTTTCTTGATTTTTAAGACTTTATCAAACAGATTTAGTCGCTCCTAAAGTTTCTGCTAGCTAAGGCATATGATAGCCTGAAATAAGAAAACAAGCCTAAAGGTGGCCTCCTTCACTTGCATTGAAATCTCCCCTTAATATTCCATAAATGAATTTCATGTTAGACCCTATTGATATTGTTATCGAAACCACACTGGTAACGATCTTTGACCTTGCTGTCAGGTGCCAAATTGTAATGGAGGAATGCCCATGAAGAGGAAAAGCTAGCTTAGTTTCTGAAAATAATGCAAAAGGACTTGTGTTATAGTAGGATGATCCTCATTTGAGAGAACTCATGAGTATTCAAGAGGACTCTGTTATTGAAAGATATTACAAGCTTTTATACAGGAAAGAAGGTGTTGTAATGTAAAGTCCCTTATTGCAGAACTATTGACCATAAGATATTTCTGTCTGCTGATAAAACAGTCTTTACAGTTGTAAGACTTTTGTGGTCGACAGTTTGAATCAAGAAAACAAATGCAGTCAAGGTTTTCATAACATTTCAACATATTCTATATACTTACGTTCCTGTATCTTCCTGTTTCAACTGTACACTATGTATAGTTCCTAATTTTAAGCCAGTTCCCCGAAGTCAATCAAGATGATAAATACATACATTTATTCTAACTTGAAACTTTAACAGTTTATATGCCATGACAATATTCTTATATATCTTTAACCTACAAAAACTAAATATCTTACAAATATTTTTAGGAAAGAAAGTACATTCCTGTCTGTGGCTACTCTAAGATCATACCTTATTTGCATGCATAGTTACTAAACTGAACTAATCTTCTGGTTGGATGCTGCAGCTGTCAATCTGAGCTGTGGAGCAGCTCAATTGACTGCAAGGGAGAGCACTTCAGAGTCCCAGCCAGTGGACCACCCCATTATGTCTGCGGAAGAATCCTGAGATATTCGAAAGCTCGCAATAACATTGTGTCTTTTTGTTAGCCATTAAAAGGTATCATATCTACAAGGTTATCATATCTTACTTGGTTTCTCTTACTGAGAACAATCACATTTCACCCAGTGGTTGTGATGTGAAGTGCAGCCTGTTGAGGGTTTTGTGGGGATATTGTGATTTGCTCTGGATCATGGGCATAACTATAGAGGATGCAGGGGATGCGGTTGCACCCGGGCCCAGGAGCCTTAGGGGGCCCATAAGGCCTCTCTTCTCCATATAGGAAGCCTAGTACTATGAATAAAGCATTATAGTTGGAGGCCCTGTTACAGGTTTTGCCATGGGGCCCAGAAGCTTCAAGTTACACCTATGCTATGGATTGTCAGCAGCTGAAAGCATCTGCAGTGAATCCACTGCAAAATCCATCTGAAAATGTTGTTGCAGATTTTGGTTTGGATCCACAGCAGATTTCACCCCTTAAATTGAAATTCAATCGAAAGGGTAAAAGCAGCATCAAATCCACAGCAAAATCTGCAACAAAATCTGAACCAAATGGTGTGGATTTTGACATGGTTTTGCTGTGGATCTTTTCAGCAAATTAATTGTATGTGAACGCACCCTAATTGTTAAATTCCTGGATTTTCCTTGCAATGAAAAAAACACGTATGACGAGAAACAAACTGTATCTCCAGTTCGGAGTTGCAGAGTGAAAGATTTTTTCCCTAACAAACTAATCAAGCCTTTGACTTTTTAAGATGATTCTGTCTTTTTGACAAGAGATACATTAATGGAGTATTCTATGCCGAAGCTTTTCCTGCGACTTGCAGAGATTAAAGCAAATGTCCATGGTAGACGAAATGCACAGTGACACTGAGCTATAATCCAAAAGTGGCACAACCTAAGGGCCTGTGCGCTTGTCTTGCATTGTAGTCTTTTATAAGGTCATAGCACAGACTAGATGATAAACCACTACAGTAGGTTATTGATGAAGAAACTGAATGCTGTGGCTTTGCATGAACATTTGTTAGTCATCTTAACCCCTTTGTGCCACACATATAACTATATACGACCCTGTGCAGTTAGCACGTAAGTAGTTTTGGACATCCTACGCTGTATATTCAGCTAGCTCAGGAGCCTAACCCGCTCCATACACAGCAGGTATCAGTGGTCTTTGACAACTGACACCTGCCGGAAACAGTTCTGACTTTGATCATGACTGTTAACCCTTTAAATGCTGCTTTTTGTTCTGACAGCGGCATGAAAATGTCCTGATCAGGAATTGAATGCCCCAAATTGAGACCCCGCAAAAGATCTCAGGGGTGCTGTCTGGATGTCATGGCAGCTTGGGGACTTCTGAAGGTCACCATAGTCATCCAATTGTAAACTATTAAGATAGGCCATCAACAGTAGATTGGTGGGGGTCCACCATCCGGGATTTCTGCCAATCAGCTATTTGTCAGGCCTGTGCACTCAATATACTGAGCTGATTTCTGCAAGAAGGAGACAACTCCTTTTTTCACTGCAGTGGTCAGGATTGGTATTGCAGATACTAAGCCTGGCCAATGCAATGGGACTGGAGCTGTCTGCAGAAATCAGATCAGTGTATTGAGCACATCGGCCTGCCAAACAGCTGATTGATGGGGGTCTCAGACGGAAGTCTCCTAGTGATCTACTATTGATGGCTTATCCTGCATATACTCCATCAAAAGTTTACAACTGGACAACCCCTTTAAATACTGACTTTATAATTAAAATAATTTACTCTTAAATCAACTTTATCATTACACACAGAATAGCTTGCCTGTATCTGGCAAGACAAGTAGATGCACTGTTTGGTAAAATATGTGAAGATACATATACAGTACATGGGCTTTTGGGCATCACAAGTCATTGGAAGCTGATCATACAATACAGGGAGGGTTGTATTGACAAGTCCTCCTTTGGGGCACAACAGATTCAAATTCCCACTTTAAGTGTAAGCATTCAAAGTCCTCACACTCTCTGCTATACATATTTATGAAAATGTGGTCACTCTGAGTTGATCATATTAGTAGAGATGAGCGAGCATGCTCGTTTAAGGCTGAGGCTCGAGCGAGCATCGGTCTTTTCAAGTAACTGATTACTTGTCTGGGGGTGGCAGGAAGGGGGGGGGAGAGGGATCCCCCACTCCCCGTCGCCCCCCGCATGGTGCACAGACGAATAATCAGTTATTTGAAAAGACCGATGCTTGCCTTAAACGAGCGTGCTCGCTCATCTCTACATATTAGCGGGGTCATGGAAAAAGAGAATATTTTCATCCTTTTGTTTTTGCTGTGCCATTGACAATGAGCTAAAAACTAACATACAGAGCGTGCCATTAGCCTAACTAGTTATGTCTTACCACACTCTAATAGCATTGCAAAACAATCGCATAACACTTGGGAGAAATTAGCGCGAACGGGCGATTTCCAGCTATTAAGTCTTGAGCTTAATTAGCAGTGGAATTGTCTGTTCACACGATCAGAGGTGCATTGTGCATATTATCTAGCTCCCATAGGAGACTATGGAAACTTCTGCGCAGCACACACCAAAGATAGGTCAGGTCCTATCTTTTCTCGCACCACGGACCTTAGATGCAAGCTTTGCACATGCATGTTCTATCTTTGTTAAATGCAAGTTTTTTGGCGTCTAAAATTCCTTTATATGAACGTTTCCATAGACACGATCTTTTCCTGCACCTAAACTGTGCTAAAACCACACTTGTGTGAACGAGCCCTTATGGTAAGGCTGGTGTTTAACCTCTGTATCTTCTTTTGCATGGGCAAAATGAAACTTGCTCATACAGAAGATGATAGTTGCATCTAATTGAAAGTGTCTAATGAATGTGCATTCCATCTTCAATACCTTCTGGGACTTTCACAAACTAACTAGTACTGCCATTGCCACTGAAATGCTTCAAAGATGTTCTATTCTCCCCCGTAGACTCAGTCAAGCTACATAATCTCTTCATAAAAGCAAGATTCTCCACTTTTCCAAAAACATGAATTATTACTGATTTCATTCATACTGGAAGTACTGTAATTCCCTTTCAGATCAATGCCTTTTTTTTACTCTTCAGACTAAAGATGCTTTTACATGGAGCGATAACACAGGTCTGAAAAAAAAAATTTAAGAGCTGTTTTGGTTATTCCACGAAATCTTTATATTTTTCGGTACGCTAAATCCGAAAATGACCTCCATTTTGTCATATGACATCACGTTTCCTGACAATTCAGTTATCTATGTTAAATAAGGCAATACCTCAAAAGAAATGAAAATAGATTAATTTTTAATTACAAATTTTACATGAAAATCATTTTTGAACTGAAATGAGCTCACTAAAAAACACACTAAAATGGTTTCTTTTTCCCTGTGAGGCTCCTCTTGGTACATTTACGCTTGTGAGTAGCGTCTGGAATGTTTCTCTGAAGCATCCAACAGTAGTCTGCCATCATTGTAATGCTCCAGTTTCCCCCTGGTATCTTCTTTCCATCTCTTTAATGTCCTGGTGGAAACGTTCACCTTGTTCTTTACTCACAGCTCCCACATTTTCAGGAAAAAGTAGTCAAGGTGGGACTGGAGGAAATGCACTTTCAAACTCAGCAGGCAACTTAAAGGGGTTGTCCCGCGCCGAAACGTTTTTTTTTTTTCACCCCCCCCCCCCCCCGTTCGGCGCGAGACAACCTCGATGCAGGGGTTAAAAAAGAACACCGGACAGCGCTTACCTGAATCCCCGCGCTCCGGTGACTTCTTACTTACCGGTTGAAGATGGCCGCCGGGATCTTCTTCCTCGGTGGACCGCAGGGCTTCTGTGCGGTCCATTGCCGATTCCAGCCTCATGATTGGCTGGAATCGGCACGTAACGGGGCGGAGCTACACGGAGCTACACGGAGCCCCATTGAGAAAAGAAGAAGACCCGGACTGCGCAAGCGCATCTAATTTGGCCATTAGACGCCGAAAATTAGACGGCCTCCATGGAAACGAGGACGCTAGCAACGGAGCAGGTAAGTGAAAAACTTCTTATAACTTCTGTATGGCTCATAATTAATGCACAATGTATATTACAAAGTGCATTAATATGGCCATACAGAAGTGTATAGACCCACTTGCTGCCGCGGGACAACCCTTTTAAGCTTGAAATGCTTTCAGCTTTCGTCCGACGATCTTTTTATAGTCAGGATCTTTCTTATTGCCTAAAAAGTTCTCTACGACCATTTTAAATGCAATCCACTCTTCTTTTTGAGAATCTGTCATGGTATTGACAAGCTATAAACCTTCTAATGTCTGGCCGACGAACACACCTTCCTTCAATTTTGCCTTGGAGAGGCCTGGAAACTTGGTGACCAAATATTTGAAGCATTCTCCTTCTCATGGAAGTGATTTCACGAATTGCTTCATTAATCCCAATTTTATATGGAGAGGTGGTAGAAGAACTTCATATGGAGGTATCACATTTTCTCTTGGTCCAGTGATTTTGTCGGTCTTGACTGTCCCATAGACACAGAAAACAAGGATATTTGGTATAGCCAGCTTGTTGCCTGAGCAGCATGCACAAGACCTTTAAATCCCCACACACTTGCCAACCATGGTCTTCATATTTAAGTTTATGAAGAACCAATTCCAGGTTTTCGTAGGTTTCCTTTAAGTGTACAGAATGACCTACAGGGATAGAAGCATAAAAACTGCCGTTGTGGAGGAAAACTGCTTTGAGACTTCTTTTTGAAGAATCTATGAAAAGACGCCATTGCTTTGAATCATATTGGATTTTGAATTGACCCATCAAGCCTTTGACATCAATGCAATAAACGAACTTGTCTTCTTGGGCAAAGTAAAGAACAAACTCCTTTTCACGATATCTGTACCATGAAAAAGACACTCCTGGCAATTATAAATTCATGCTTTTGAGCCTTGAACCAAGTAACTCAGTGGCATCATTGGGAAGATTCCAGTCTCTTACCAAATCATTCATCTCCTCCTGGGAAAAAAATTTTGGTTTTGTATTATCTTCAAAGTCAGAACTTGATTCGTCATCTGGTTCGGGTATGACTCCACCTTCATTGGAGCGAGGTATCTCTTCCAAGGTAGCAGGGGACTTGGGTACTGGTATATCTGTGCCATGGGGATGGGACGAATTGCTGAGTGAAGATTGGGGTATGAAATGGAATGCTTTCATTTGGAATTATACCCTTTCACATCGCATGAATAAAAAGTATCAGACGTCACTATGGTTCTTTTGCTCTCGCCATACCATAAGTATCCCATAATGGAAAGCTTTTTTCTTACCCTTGAATCAATTTTAGAGGTCCCAAACACACCGTTTGCATACTTTATGAGGCGCCCAAACTTTATCTTGATCTCTAAGTTTTAGTACGAAGTACGCGAAGACTTTTTTCACAAAGTTTGTAATACTCAGCTGTTGCTTCAACACTGTATATTCACCACAAATGAAACAGAAACTGTCCGGCAAATTAATACACTTTCACGGAGCCATAACTCTAACTTGGGGAAACACGATTTAAGAATCACGAAGAGATTGTGGGAGTTACTCCCTCTCTCCGTTTGTCAGTGGCCACAGCAGCAGAGAGCTGGTGTCACTGGCATTGGCGGCAGACACTGAGTGGGAAAGTGAGCTGTCAGCGGCCACAGCAGCAGAGAGACGGGTTCTGGGACAGAGCTGAGAGGTGGCACAGACATGTCTGTAGAAGGAAGCTGTGAGGGAGCAGTATGACACTGTCAGCACAGGTGCAACCTAGCGGTTTGCCACGGGGAAAAGGAAGGGGATGGCTGCTCTGTTTAGAGTGAATTCTGCAGCGTGCTAGGACCTTGCTCATTGCAGCCAATCCGCTCCTGGGGGCGACACTGCCCTGTCAAGCACCCTGTATCTTGTCTGTACCCATATTTCTGGTGGTGTCAAGATACAATAGTACCATAGGCGAGAACCAAAAATTAAAATTGAATCAAGCCCATGCATGTCAGAGCCAGCGTGGTCAGCTTGCAACGTGTTGATGCTGGTTTCCATTAGCTGACTCTCAAAGTTCTTTTCCTTGAAAGCTATGTTTTTTTGGCATTGTATATCTTAAATGCACTGATGTGAATTAGTTATTAGTAATGTTGACTTTGAATTTAGTTAAAAACCCCAAGATAAAAAAATACCAAAAATTGAGAAAAAATGGCTACATTTGAAGAGAATTTTGCATTTTGTGGTAAATCCTGACGTCTAGGATTTTTTTCAATTTTTTTTTTCATGTTCAGCACACCAAAATATATGGAAATTAGTTGAAAATAATCAAACAGCTTTTAAGTCACAGATCTGTGTTATCGTTCAGATTCCTGCGATCCTGCGAGAATCTCAACAACTATCGTTCAGTGTAAATGCATGCCCTGACTGAACGACGAACGAAAAGTTGTTCACTTTTTGTTCATTGTTCAGTTTCTGCATGCAGAAAACTGAAAGACGTATCGGTCCATGTAAACAGGCAGTCATTCACTTATGAGCAACTGCCTGCTTGCTGTGAATGGATTGCGGGCGGGCTGAAACGATCCCAAGCCTACTCAACCTTCATTCAGTCAGCGATGCTCATTGCTGTGTAAAAGCAGAGGAATGATTGTCATGGGGACAACAGAAGCAGACAAATCATCCCATGTAAAAGCAACCTAACATTTTATTTGGCTTGTGTGATATCAAAATAAACTTGTAATGCAACAGCCACATACATTCCATGAGTGTATATATGTGCAGAATTTTCTAAGATACAGATGGCTTGTATACTAGCTCATGACCTCCTGCAAGGCTGCAGCTATTTTAAAGCTAACCTTTCAGACAACTTATTCTTATCTAATAGTCTGTGTGTGTCCCATCAATTTTGTAATAGACTTTCATTAATTTTTTTTTACCATTGAAAATCAAGGCTGAAGTGCAGCCCTTTTTCAATCCCCTGCTTGTTGTTAAGCTTTTAGCTTCCATAGCAACTGGGACTTTTAAGACATTTTTTAGCTGTGGGGGAAGGAATGTCTTCACAAAATCAGCTTTTCTCCACTCCCTTCTCTCAGCTCTGCAGTCATTGTGTACAAAATCTCTGCCTCTCCTGATGTTATATTTACCTAACGTGGAATGTGCACTTACTGTCATGTTGTAGGCATTATGTATTGTGACAACACAGGGGTTACATATCACGCCAAATGGTCACTTCTCTTCTTTACTTGCACTTTATTCACACAATCTTTAACAGCAACCTAAAAGACTGGGTCTCCAGATAAATAATAAATACTTGCAACAACAAAAGTCTCTTTTAAACATCCCTTCACAGTCCTTTTTAGAGTCCCCTCAGTAAAGTCCTCCACAGGGTTAAAGGCAACCGCAACAACAAGTCCACTTGATTTGCACAGACCTGTGGGTGTCCAGATCGCAGCTGGTCCTTAGTCTGTCATGCCTTCAGACCCTTAGTCCCAGGGCAGGCGTACTTCAGGGGTCCTGCTGGAACCATGTAGTTCCTGGTCCATAATGTCTCTCTACTGCATACCACAGGAGTCACCGGTTAACTGCAGTCTGAATCTCCCAGGCATACACACACCTCTGCAAGGTGTGGAGGTGAGGGGCGTCTCCCTCTCCACCTCTGGCCTTCTTAGTCACATACTGGGCCTGGCAGCCCCAGCTCCACTGAGCTGTCACACTGTCTCTGGTGTTGAGGTGAGGGGGTCTCCCTGTCCACCTCTGGCCTTCTTAGCCACACACAGGGCCTGGCAGCCCTACAGCTCCACTGAGCTGTCACACTGGGCCTAGCAGCCCTGCACTCTCCCACTGCAGTGGGAACAACCCTTTTTTATAGCACTGACCACACTTGTGGGTGTTTTCCCTCTTGTTTCAGGCATCAGACTGATTGTCTGTTGCCCCCTACAGGCCATCCTCTGTAGCGCACCCCTACAGTATCTTCAGTTTGGTTTGGGTAAGGCAGCACTATTCTTATTAGACTGATTACATTGGTCAACAGTGAAAATCTTTCCGACTTGAAAATAGGTATTTCTTAAACATTTCAAGCTAAAATGGCATTGCAAACTTTGAGTTAGCTCTTAGCTCTGAGATGCAGCCCATTTAAGTTATATGTACCTTTATACAGATCCACAAGGTTAGATGAGTGAAATCATTAAATAAAAAAAGTATATAGTAAAATAGTTGAATAACTAAAATGTAAATCAGATACTGAAATGCTTAGGCTGGGTTCACAAGGGACGGATTTGCCGCAAAAATCTCGCTGCTTGGCTGCACCCAAAAACAGCCATTCCACGAGAATTCCGCTGAAATTCCATCTCGTGTGACGCCAGCCTTAATATGCTGCGACTATGCAAACACTCAGGCTAGTAAAGCAGCTGAAAAGGATCAATCCATTATGCTGCTTTGGTCACAGAAAACTGAAAACATACATATAATGCCACAACATAAAATAAGTGCACATACTAGGCTAGCTAAATATATGATCGGGAGAGGCAGAGATTGCGTACACACTGACACACTGCTTGCGTTACTGAGAGCAGCGTGAGTGCAGGGGACTGAGCCTGTGAGGATAGCCCCGCCCCCACATCAAGGAAATGCCCGGAAGTCCCATTTGCCAGGGGAAGCTAAATGCCCTTTAGACATGATTTGCAGTGCTAAAACAAAATTATGAAAGTATGTTCCAAATTAATGAGACATTCACAAGCTATTAGATGAGCAGGAGTTGTCTGAAAAATTACTTATGCATTAAGCTAGTTAGCGGTCACCAGTGCAGGGCATGGAAGTCATAGATTCTGTGATGCGCTATGGGGATGAAGGGGCATAAAGCATTCAAGACCTGGGTATTGAGTAATCAGGCACGTACGATAGTTGAGCACAGAGTGATTTGATACTTTGGAAAGCTGGGTAATAAGTAGTCTGGCATCCACTTAGCAGTCTTCAGTATGTAATAAGAAGGAAGGTACTTTCAGGGCAACAAGTTTGTGAAGCCCACTCAGGACCTATTGGTTGATGTATTTAGATCTTGAAAATCTTGATAGCAAAAACAGTAGCCGGAGGAATGATCACAGCAACGTAGAAAATTAATGATAACCTTTGATTGGGCCCTTAAAGGGTACCTTCTTTACATTTCTGTCGGGAGATGTGGTGAGCTGCATAAAAAGGAGGCACCTTTCAATTACATCTCTTGCTTTGGTACTTAAAAAGCATATGTCAGTAGTTTTAGCCATGCAAAACTGCTGACAACGATAGTCAGAGGCAGGGAAGAGGAAAGTAAATATATTTTTATGGATGCTTTCAGGGTCTTCAGCAAGAAAAGCAGAGAGAAAATGAAGTTTGACGCCACTGCCAAAAGTCCTCTGGAAGAGACCACTATAGCTGGAGCAGCTCACTGGACAGAGATGACAACACTTGAGCGAGAAGTCCCATTCCAGAGCACTTATAATGGCAGTACCAAAATTTACATTCTCACTGCTGGGGACCCGGAAAGCACCAATAAAGGTACATTTACACCCCTCTCCCCCACTACTAACTTGCTCCATCAGCGGTTTTGCATCAATACAACTGCTAACAGGTTCCCATTAATATCATTGGACTTTCTGTAAAGAGCAAAACATTCATTTGCAGCGTCCCATAGGGAGACCTCAGACATCTGACATACGTGGGGAGCTGGGAGGGTAATGTGATGGCTTGTCACGGCGGCACTTACCAAACTCCTTTCCCAGAGGGATACACGCAATAAAGGCCAGAGTATTACTGCAGGCCACCATAGACACCCCTATAATAGTGAATTCTAATAACACAGGAAAAATAGGGGTTGTAGTTGTTACGGGTGATGCCACCGTTCCTACACACTGGAATGACCTTTGGTGGAGAATAAACACAAAGACAGTCTTGGAGTACCACGGGCCCCTAGGAATGGTTGGGGCGCGGCATAAACTTTTACTTGCAAACTTGAACAGATTACAGAAGGCAGTTCACCTTAAGACTTTACAGTGCAGGCAAATGACTTTCAAACGTAGTAAAGATTATTTCTCTTGCAGTACCTCCACCCAGACTCAGAGTTGCGTGGGTGTGACAATTAAACGGTGTACCTTTACACAGTGATCCTGGCTCTGGACGGCTGCATAGGAAAATTAGACAGAGAGGTAGTACCTTTGCACTCACCTTGTCTGAAGAATTACTTACAATTACTCCCTCACTATTGAAGACTCAATCCACTCACATCCAGAATGCAGACATCATGGGAAATCTCTCCTCCTCCATCTTTACCACAAGGAAGCTGAAGGTGCCTCCATGTGGCTCTGTGCTTTAGACTCTCTAAACCCAGAAGATGAAACTCCTTCCCGCTCTCAATCACTCCTATTTATACCCTCTCTCATACCATGTGTCATGATAAACTTAATACATTTACATGCAGACTTGAATTTTATTAAAGTTAACCTCTCAAGCGCCGCAGCTGTGCAACACACATACTGGAAATTACAAGACAGCTTTGCACAGTGCATCCACATAAGACAAACATGTATGACTTTTATGGAGGGGACCAGGATGATGTACTGGGTTACTACACATTCGTTTGAGAAAAATTTCCTCCTAAATACACTACTGAACAGGTTTATGAATGGTATAACGAGCATGGGGACCATTTCTGACAACTGTCTTCAAATACAAAAAGCTTTCCCATGTGTCACTGAAACGTATTTAAACTGCAGTCTACCAGGTTAACAGTGTACTCTTCTACGATTTTTGAGATGATCGTTTGTAGTTTCAAGTGCAGAATGTGGAACTGAAATATTATCTTCTTTTATAAAACATCAGTTTAAAAGGAAAAGTAAAATCCATTGTTCCCCGCAGGTGAACTTTTATTCCATTTACTGTAGATGGAGTCGTCCTTACAGACATTCACAAGGAACCAACTCACCATCCAGTAATACACGTCATTTAAATTATTAGTAATGGCCTGAGTGAATGCTCCTATTAGGTCATGTTGAATCATAACTTGACTGTGCCATGCGGGCACTTTGACCTGATTGATGCTAACAACATAGCTTTTACGTACATGCTCAATCCATCCAATAAATTGCTTACAACCTAGTCATATGTAAAAGAAGAGATGTGAAATATTGTCATACTATATACAGTACATTTATTGCATTCAAATGTGATATAACCTCTCATTAAGATGTTAATGAAATACAGAGTTATTACAAATAATCTTCCAAAATTCGAAACACTCATAACTCTCTTTTAATGACACTCAGATATGTAACTTTAATATAAACGGGGGGGGGGGGGGGGAAATAAAAACTTTGTTGCACAACATCACTAATGTTTTCTGCATCAGAAGTGTTTAATGTGAGCCCCTTGTGTCACTCAACACACATCGAGCCTGTAGTCAAGCGAAAAACATGTTGTAGCATATCATGATTGATTGATATAATGCTTCTATGATGTGTACCCGTGGATCATATATGGTGGGTGGTAGGGGGGGAGCATATAGACTCTATCTTTAACACTGCCACCAGAGAAAAAAAATTCACAAGGTGTAAGGTCCGGGAAACATGGAGGCCAAGGAAGGAAATTCATTATCATCACAACCTGCATGGCCAAGCCATCTGTTTAGTAGTCGCGTATTGAGCTCACTTCTGACTTCATTGTGAAAATTGGGGGGTGCTTTGTCCTGTTTGAACATGAAACCTGGGGTTTCCCATTCCATCTGCTGCAGAAGTCATATCTGTAGTGTGCAGGTAGGAAATCCCTGGGATTGTTTCCTCATGGAAAAAGAAGGAGCCGTACACTTTCTTACAGGTTAGAGTCCAAAACGCATTCACTGAGGGGAAGTTGTGCATATGCTCCACCTAGACAGGTGCGTTCTACCTCCCCCAGATTCGGACATTACAGTTGTTAACTGTGTCCAAAAGGTGGAAGGTAGCTTCATTACTAAACACTAAAGATTCCATGAAACCATCGCTTTCCATTAGTTTGCATACTCTCACAGAAAGAACGTTGTCTTGCTTTGTCATCCGGTTTCAGGCCCTGTAACAATTGCAGTCAGTAGGGATAACATCACAAACATTTGTACAGAATCTTCCACACAGTCGACTGTGGGACGTCCAATTCTCTACTTGCCTTTACGTTGGATTTCTAAGGACTTTGTGTGAAACTTGCATGGACATTCTCCACACCTATTGGTGGACGGCCAGATGGTCTTTGCTTACAGATGCAACTTTTTTCATTAAAATTGAAGTACAACTTACCTATTGTGCCTCTTTGGTTGGATGTTCACCAAATACTGTTCAGAAATTACATTGCACACTACGAACAGACTGATGTACGTCAAAATCAAGGACACAAAACGCTCTCCTGTCTTTGTTGGCAGCCATTCTGTCTCACATCTCCCTAGCGACAATTACATTGGAATGAATGTTTTTGGTCTGTCTAACAGTAAGACTGTCCTTGTTGCCCATAGCAACCAATCATAGCGTAACTTTCATTTTACTTCACCAACAAGGACATCTTACTGTTAGACAGCTCTGCTAAATGAATATATTTGAGTTTCTGTTTCCATTGATATCAAATTTCTGTATCTGAGCTTCATTAAAGGGGTTGTCCCGCGCCGAAACGGGTTTTTTTTTTTTTTTAAACCCCCCCCCCCGTTCGGCGCGAGACAACCCCGATGCAGGGGTTAAAAAAACAACCCCCACAGCGCTTACCTGAATCCCGGCGGTCCGGCGTCTTCATACTCACCTGCTGAAGATGGCCGCCGGGATCCTCTGTCTCCATGGACCGCAGGGCTTCTGTGCGGTCCATTGCCGATTCCAGCCTCCTGATTGGCTGGAATCGGCACGTGACGGGGCGGAGCTACACGGAGCTACACGGAGCCCCATAGAGAAGAGGAGAAGACCCGGACTGCGCAAGCGCGGCTAATTTGGCCATCGGAGGGCGAAAATTAGTCGGCACCATGGAGACGAGGACGCCAGCAACGGAGCAGGTAAGTATAAAACTTTTTATAACTTCTGTATGGCTCATAATTAATGCACAATGTACATTACAAAGTGCATTATTATGGCCATGCAGAAGTGTATAGACCCACTTGCTGCCTCGGGACAACCCCTTTAAATGTGAGTTGTGAGTGCTTCAAATCAGGAAGATCATTTGTAATAACACTGTATTACTAGGATATGCCATTAGTACCTAATTGTCGGGGAGTGACTGATATGACCCCAGCCAATGTGCTCTGCTTCTCCTGCTCATGATGGCTGCAATTGCTAAATGGAGTTGTCCCCACATTGCTATTAGTTAGCACTTAATTATAAGTCTACAGAGGTCCAGGTGCAATTTATTTAGAAATGCCTAGGCAAAAGTGCTGATCCTCACTACCTGTCCTCCAATGTGTCACAACAACATGTCCTTCAGCTTTTGCTTCTGCAGTCTATTGAGTCACAAAGGGCGAAGAAGATCCAGCATTGTCAGCTGCCTCCTCCCAGTACCAGCTTCTAGGCAAAAAAGAATACTGCCTTGCTTATTACAAAGTTTCAAAAAAAAATATCGAGAATTAGAGAGTCCCTTTTGATCAAGTACAAAGAAATCTTTATTTTCATAATCTAAAGTTACTGTAGTTTAAAGGTCAATATTTTTCATCTAATATTTCAGAGATTACCGCTGTTTGCACTGTCATATACAATAGAATAATAAACTTTGAAAAAATTAGCAAGAAGCATCTGCAAAGATCTTACCTGTATATCACAGAACTGCTAGAAATATTGGTCCCTTGCCAAAACCTTCCAATCTCACACACAATATTGTATAAAGAATTCACAGTATTTTGATATGTACAATATAAAATACACTTTTAATTTCAGTCATTTAAAATGATTTATACCAAAGCCTGTTATGCCATATTCTGTCTCCTAGATACTGACTAGAGATGAGCGAGCACCAAAATGCTCGGGTACTCGTTATTCGAGTCGAGCTTTTCGCAAAATTCAAAAGCTCTATTCGAGTAACGAACCCCATTGACTTCAATGGGAGACTCAAGCATTTTTGTGTGGGACCCGCAGGTTGCCAAGCTTTTCTTTCTCCCTCTCTCTCCATATAAATAAGATATCATTCTTTAGGCTTCTACTTACTACACATAAGCCCTCCCCTGATTTTTCAGGGAGGCATGAAATATAAACGCTACCCCGAGAATTAGCCCTAGCTGCATTACATTAAAAAAACTGAATATATTACCTAGCAGACTCAGTCCAGGTCACTTTCGCTACTCTCTGGAGCGCCGTTCAGTACTGAACAGCCGCTATGTTAAGCAATGGGGAGGGACGTGGAGCATGAGGAGAGAAATCGCGGGATTCTTATTCAGTGTAAATGCTCCCCGCTCAATGCTTCACATAGGAGGTGAAGCGCTGAGTGAGAAGCCCGCAATCCGGCTGTGAAGTTTGTCTGAACTCTCTGCATGAGCAAAAACAACCTTAGCAATGACATCAATGCTCGTGCAGTCATTTAGACGACTCTCATCCCGGCTAAATGGGACATAATACAATGTTATTTCTCGGACTCCAAGAAAATAGCCACAGCTCATGCGCCACTGCCACTAGGAATCCAATTCAGCTGTTTTTGTAAAGGGTAGTGCCACTCTGCAATATCTATCATGCATGCATGCAGACATAGTAACCATAACATAGCTCCTGTGGGAGCCCATGGCAGCGGCTGTAGGTGGGAGGGAGGTTAGCAGCATGGCTGTTAATCTCCCTCCCTCTGTTCTCCCTCCCCCCGTGCAGTCTCACTTCTCGTTCCTCCCCGCTCGTTTTGTGCAATGAGAGGGGGCGGGACATGGACGAAGCCAAGCACACGCCCTCTTCTTGCCCTTTGTCTATAGCCATCAATGGGAGAAGTCGGGGTGGACCGGATCTTAGCTCTGCCCCCTCCCATTGCACAGAACGAGGGGGGAGGAATGAGAGGTGAGCCTGCGATGGGGAGGGGGAAATGGACGATGGCCTGGTGAGCTCGGTGGATTTTGCGCCGGCCTCATCAGACCATATGAACGGGTGCACAAACCTTTGATTTGTGCACCTGTTCACCAGACTTTTCACTCCCATTGTAGCGTATATCCGCCGGCTGTGAAAACGGCCGGCCGATATGCACTCATGTGAAAGAAGCCTAAGAGAGTGTTCAGTGCTCTCTTCAATCCCCTCTTTATACATTACCTGTGCCAGTTATTGTTCATACAGGAAAATGGAACTATATCTCTACAGTGCTACCTATTGGAAGGCAGCATTTCTCTAAGTTAATGTCAGACCTCTTAACAAGCCTTGTAACAATAACTGAGAATTATGAACCAAAGCCAGCATCTTCTACATAATGAGAAGATAACCATGCACAGACAGCTGTTTTAGGGTGATTACCCCTCATCAGTATGCAGAAGGCTTCTGGCTTGGTTTGAGAGAGGCCTATAGATATGGATTGGAAAGGGTATAATTTTTCCTTAGAGAACAGCTAAAAGGTGTGAGGAGACTTATAAGGCCACCCATGCTCCTCTGGGATATATGCTCTACAGCACCAATTATTTTTCTTTTGCAATATTCCAATGTCAGACCTTTAAGCAAGCCCTGTAACAATGACTGTATACAAGACATATGAAAGCAGCAAGGATTTGAAGGAAAAACTGTCAAAGAAAGAAAAAATAATAAGGATTTGTTAACATCTGCATTTGAGGCTCCATTATAGATCTGGTCCAAAACCCTGGATCCAAATAATGCAGCATGCTGCACTATTTTGTTTGGTAAAATGGCAGATGGCATGTCAGAAACCACATGGACCTCATTATAATTAATGACTCAATGCCATCCATGTCTAATGTGCTGGATTTGGCATTTCCATGATTTTCATTGTTGGGCTCCTATGACAAAGTTGAACAATGGAAATATAGTTGGATGTTAACCCTTTCCAATCCACTGTCTGACGTCTTTCAACATTCTGATTGAAGCCCGTACAGCTCCGATAACAGAAGACGTCTGGCAGGGTATTCTTACTCTAGATTACTAGCCGCTCGATTGTTGGGGGCCTCTCCGACATGTCATATACTGCAGTACTGGCTCTAGCCAGCAGATGGTGCCATTGTAAAATGGCAGAAAGAGGAAGCCCCCTAAAAAGCCCTGAATCCAAAATTGGATTGCAAAGGATTAATATAGCCTTATCAAAATATATTCTTAAACTATGGTACACAAATAATAATGTGCCTAAAACTCAGAAATCAACAGAGTTTTCAGTACATTATTATTGTGACGGAGTAGGATGCAGAAAAGGCCAATCTATTAAATGCCACCTTCTCTACTGTATTCAAACAGGACAATCCAATGACAGGTGATGTGATCGGTGATAATGTAAATTCCCCATTAAATGTCACCTGTTTAACCCATTCCCGCTGCAGGGCGTAAGTTTACGTCCTGGGAGCGGGGTACTTCCCGCAACAGGGCGTAAACTTACGTCCTGGAGATAGCGCTGGATCATATGTGATCCAGCGCTATCCCGCAGCGGGAGCCGGCTGTCAGTCACAGCCGGCGTCTCGCTGCAGCAGCGCGGGGACATCAGAGATGCGCCCGGCACTTTTAACCCCTTCCCTGCCGCGATCTAAGTAGATCGCGGCAGGGGAAGAGTTCACAGCGGGAGCGCGGCTCCCTCTGTGTCTCCGGCCGGAACTCGCGATGTCATCGCAAGAGCCCGGCCTGTCACCATGGCAACAGGACGCCAGACACTGGCGTCCTGTATTGCCTATGCCTGAGATCGCTGTATGAGCGATAAGGCATGGGAGAGCAGTAGCTCTGCCATGCCTTATGACAGCGATCATCAGGGCAGTGGTTAAAGTCCCTCAGTGGGACACAAACAGTGTAAAAAAAAGAAAGATTTAAAAAATGAATTAAAAAAATGTAAAAAAAAGAGTAAAAAAAACCATTTTTTATGCTTTTTCTCAGATTAGCATAAAAAAAGGTAAAAAAAAAATAAAACCCCACATATTTGGTATTGTCGCGTCCGTAACGATGCGTACAATAAGTTGCACATGCTTTTGACTGTGCACTGAAAAAAACGCTAAAAAAAAAGCTAAAAAACTGAGGCAAAATGCTCATTTTTAGCATTTTGCCTCACTAAAAACGCAATAAAAGTGATCAAAAAAGTCGTATGTACGCCAAAATGGTACCAATAAAATCTACAGCTCGTCTCGCAAAAAATAAGCCCTCATAGAGCTCTGTACATCAAAAAAAAAAAAGTTACGTGACTTTGAATGCAGCAATTTAGAATAGAAAAAAGATTTCCAAAAAAAAGGGTTTTTATTGCAGAAAAGTGGGAAAACCTAAAAAAAATGTTAGAATTTTGGTATCGTTGTAACCGTACCGGTCTGCAGAAAAAATGGAAAGTCTCATTTATGCTGCATGATTAACGGTGTAAAAAAAAAATAAAAAAATCTATGGCAGAATTGATGCGTTTTCTCTCTCTGCTATCATTAAAAAAAAAAAAAAAATTTACAATATAGTCTATGTACCCAAAATTGGCATCGATAAAAACTACAGTTCACCACGCAAAAAACAAGCCCTTATACGGCCGCGTCCACGGAAAAATAAAAAAGTTATGGCTTTTGAAAAATGGAGATGGAAAAATACCAAAAAATCGCTTGGTCCTCAACGCCAAAATAGGCCATGTCATGAAGGGGTTAAACCAAGAATAAATGAAGAGCTGCTTTAAAAACACTCTAATAGACAAATCACCAATTCAGGATTGCATTTACCCCCTAATTCTGCAGGAATTAAGTAATGTGATGGACAGTTACATATTTTTAATATTTCAGGATTCTATAAGGACAAGGTCTGTTCCATAGGACTGGTGTAAAGCATACATGATTCCAATATTCAACAAGGGATAACAGAGTAAGGTCAATAGGTTTATCCTCTGTTGGAGGTATAATGTTGAAGGATTTCTAAAAGATGCTATTTTGGAGTACAGTATGTTAAAGAAAAAAATGTAACACAGCCTCAATATGTTTTTATGGGGGATCGGTCCAGTCAACTAATCTGATCAGCTTCTACAATAAGGTAAGATCCAAACTAGACTATAGAAAGTCATTGAATGTCTTACATCTAGATTTTTTCCAAGCGTTTGATTCTGTGCTGCATTAAAGGTTGGTATATACAATAAAAATGCTTAGTCTGGTCGAGAATCTGTGTAAGTACGTAAGTAGGTGGCTTAATGATAGAACGCAGAGGGGAGTTATTAATGGTGCTTACTCTGGGTCACCGTTACTAATGGGATACCACAGGGGGCAGTATTGGGCCCTATTCTTTTTTTTAATTAATGTATTTATTAATTACCTTGTTCAGGGATGGTACAGTAAAATATCAATATTTGTAGATTATATGTAAAGTAATAAACACAAGAGAGGACAGTATATGACTGCAAATGGATCTGAATAAGTTGGGGACTTGCGCAGAAAATGGCAAATTAGGTTTACCACTGATAAATGTAAAGTTATGCATGTGGGCAGAGAAAATACATGTCACCATTATTTATGAAATGTGAAACTACTGGGCAAAACTGACATGGTAAAGGTATTGGAGATTTTACTTCACTGTAAACCTAACCGGAGCAACTAGTGTCAGGTAGCTGCTGCCAAGGCAAATAGGATCATGAGGGGGCATCAAAAGAGGTCTAGGGGCACATGATGAGAACATTGTTCTTCCTCTTTACAAGCCACTGGTCAGATCACACATGGAATATTGTGTACAGCTTTGGGCACCAGTACTCAAGAATGATATATCAGAGCCTGAGCGGGTACAAAGACGGCCAATGAAAGTAATAAACGGAATGGATGGACTATAGTACCCAGAGAGGCTAACAAAATTACGATTATTTAATTTAGAAAAAAAGACAGCTGATGGGCGACCTCATAACTATGTATAAATATATTAGTGACAAAACAGAGATCTCTACAAATGACTGTAACAAGGGGGTATCCTCTATGTCTAGAGGAAAGAAGGTTTCTACAACGGTCAGTGTAATGCACTATAGAGGGATTTGTAGCAGCTGGAAGCTTTGGTGGAAAATTGGCAAAGGATGTTTAATGTGGATAAATGTAAGTTAATGTACTTGAGCTGAGGAAACAAAATGTACAATTATGTATTAAATAGTAACACTGGGTAAAACTGCCACTGAAAGAGACTTGGGAATATTGGTGTTCAGTAAACTCAACTTAAACGACCAGTGCCAGATAGCTGCTGCCAAGGCATATGAAATCATGGGATGCATCAAAAGGGGCACAGCTGCTCATGACAAATCTATACAAATCACAAGGCAGATCACACATAGAATGCTGTGTTCAATTTTGTATACCTGTGTATAAGGCGGACATAGCTGAACTGCAGCGGTTGCAGAGGATGACGACTAAGGTAATTAAGGAAATAGGTGGATTGCACTCCAAGACAAACACCAAGAGATCACTCAGTTTGGAAAAAAGATGGCCTGGTGGTGATTTAATTACGATGTACAAATATATCAATGGACAGTACAGAGATCTTTCTAATGATCCTTTTATACCTAGACCTGTAAACATAACAAAGAAGCAACATTTTCCCATAGTATAGGTCAATTGTCATTCCCCTCATGGGAGTTTTTGCCTTACTCTTAATCAATATGATGGGGTTATACAGTAGGTTAGACTTTTTTTCAACCTTATCAACTATATAAGAATGCAATATATGCGCAGCCCATATGGGCCCAGTGCTTTCCCTTTTTGCTTTGGCTTGAAGAGCTTGCATTATTTAAGGCTATGGAAACCATTGTGCATGCAAAATCAATATACACATATCTTACTAAGTCCCTGCCGAAAAATTGATGCACCTATCTGTTTTTGCTTTGAGTTTTCCTTGCCATGCACTTAAAAAGTTTTATACTTGCAACGCAAGTCCTCCATTGAGATTTGTGGCTGAGGGGCATTTCCAGTACTGATCAGCACAAGCTCAGCTCCCCCTGCCCTCTCATCTGTCAGAGGCTATGTAGCCACATCCACTAAATACTGCACAATGTTATCTCTCTGTTTACAAGTGGGGGAGAGATTGGTAGTGGTGGGGCAGATAATGCAGTACTATCCCTAGAGCAAATGACAAGGCTGGGGAGCTGAGCTGGGTTAAAAAAACAGAGCCTAATTATACAATGGACGAGGTGGCTGGGTGGAAGATGCTTTGGGTGGAGAGCAGAGTATTCTATTTTATTATTTATGACTTTGAGTGAATGTAATAAACAATGACATACAAGCTTTAATAGATTGCACTTCCCTGTGTAAAGACTCCCATGAACTTAAAAATAGATGCCGTATGTGCTGATTTCTGGCAGTCTCTGCAGAAAGCAACTGAGTGGTCATAGAATCATGGAACAGTAGAGTTGGAAGGGACCTCCAGGGTCATCGGGTCGGTATTGGTGTATCTTGATGCAACCAGTAAGTCCTGGTGGCATCAAGATTGACAGGGGGTGACGCCCCCTGTATGTGATTGGCAGCAGAGGTGGATGGGCTGCAGGTCCTGGCAGCCCATTAATGATTTATGGGGAAAGCATACAGCCTTCCCCGTTGCAGGCAGTCAGCCAGCCCCAGCTGCAAGGTCCTTCCCTGGCGGCCGCCCAGAATGCATGCTTTGAGAAACATACCGCAGTCCCTGCTGCAGGCAGCCAGCCCGAGCTGCAAGTCCTTATGGCATCAAGATTGACAGGGGGTGACACCCCCTTTATGTGATTGGCTGCAAAGGTGGATGGGCTGCAGGTCCTGGCCGCCCACTAATGATTTATGGGGAAAGCATACAGCGTTCCCCATTGCAGGCAAGCAGTCAGACAGCCCCAGCTACAAGGTCCTTCCCCGGCAGCCTCTCAGAATGCGTACTTTGAGAAACATACCGCAGCCCCCGCTGCAGGCAGCCAGCCTGAGCTGCAAGTTTGTTCCCCGAAGCGCACAGCGGGGTACGCAGCAGGAACAGCACTCCGGCTTTAATCTCCTTCCCCAGTGGCGCCACTCATTTATCTGAGAGGGGCCGCGTCAGCAGGAACACCACAGCGGTGTCAAATGACTTCCCTAGCACCGCTGCAGGACAGAGCACACAGCACCATGGGACAGTGACTCACCGCCGGCAGTGGCAGATTTCTGCAGTAGGAGAAGGAGAGCTGGGAGGCCATACAGCGCGGGGGGATAGTGACTGAGTGCTGGCGGCCACCTAGTACCGGCAGAGGACAGCCGGGAAGACAAAACACTGTGAGAGGCAGCGCTGGCAGACTACCACTGGAGGATGACAGCAGGGAGCCCATACAGCGCAGGGGGGACAGTGACTCACTGCTGCATGGGGCCGCAGCAGTGGGGGATTGTTACTGACGCCCGGCGCATGCACGGCACTGGCAACTTACACTGAGGCCGGGGAGGACAGTCATAGGGCTGGGAAATAATGCATCCTAGGACCTTCCAGGACCTTCAATTCTTGCACAAATCGGGAACTAGGGGTGTGACAGGGGTGTGTCTCCTGTCAAACCCCTAGCTTCCGGTGGCGTCAAGATACACCATGACCCATCGGGTCCAACCGCCTGCTCAGTGCAGGATTCACTAAATCATCCTAGACAAATGTCTGCCCATCCTTTGTTTGAACACTTGAACAACTCCCGTGGTAACCTGTTCCACTCATTGATCAAAGTTTTTCTAATATCTAATCTGTGTTTCCTCCCTTTTTATCCCATTGCTTCTAGTCTTTCCTTGTGCAAATGAGAATAGGGATGATCCCTCTGCACTGTGACAGCCCTTCAGATATTTGTAGGCAGCTATTAAGTCTCCTCTCAGCCTTCTTTTTTTGCAAGCTAAACATTCTCAGACCCTTTACCCATTCGTATAGGACATGATTTGCAGACTATTATTGCAAAAATGTTGGACCTGGTAAATAAGAAGGTAGAAAGGCATAAATGCAACATATGTGACCTAAGTAAAATCCCTAAAAGATGGGTGGAATACTGGGTGGTCTGGTCATATTTTAAAAAGTCTAATTACAAATTGCGGAATACCAACTCCATGGATTCAGAAATCGGCAGAACACTCAATGTTGTTGCAAAAAGGTGGTTGACATTACAAAGGGTGAAATTTGCTGTTATATCCATTATGCTCAATTATAGGAGGGCCCTTTTAAAAGTTTGCTATGGGGCTCAGTATGCTCCATTATTGCCCCTGCTTATAGTTGTAAATTTCCATTACATTTACAAGTGCTTGACTTTCTGCCACATCCTGTTTAACACTTACAGAAGTTTTCTATTGGAGACTGCTGCTTTTCATGTGGTTTAAATGGATGGAATCACTGTACTTTCATTAGCTATAATCAAAGCAGCTCTCTGGAGATCCTCAGATGTTCCCTTAAAAACAATGAACACCTGGTATTTAAGTTCCCTGCAGTCCTTTGGCTTATCATTTATTGAACACTTCTTGTGATATCAAAGTTGCTGGATATATACAGTTGTCTATCAACATACAATATTAATTGGTTCCAGGGCAACCATTGTATGATAAAAATGTATTATGTTGAAACCATCAGTCTATGGAAAACTGCTAATTGGTTCTGAAGTACCCAAAATGTCTACCTAAAGTGCGGACGACAGGGTTTCTTTTTATAATGTAGATGTCCAGAGTTTGACAGGCAATCAATAGAGGGGGCAAGCATGGAAAAATGTGTTTTCACTAGAGTAGCCCTTTAAACCCATAAAAAAATACAACAGTATATTTAACAGCTGCAGAATAATTTCCAACTGCGTGAGGGCATATCCACATTATCCACACTAATCCACATTGGCATTTTTTCGGTACTGTATGTCATTGTGAAAAAAACTGATACGAATGGGTCAGTCAATTTAGCCTATTCATTACTATAGGGCAGAGTACTGCCAAACTGCATTATCAGTTCTATTAGTTGTATTGTTAAGACATACCATAAAAATTTACCAGTCTGGATATGCCCAAGTGGCATATTCAGACGAGCGTGTTTATGTGCGTACAATTGTGCGCACAAAAACGCACCTATTAGAACCATTGGTTCCCTATGGTCTGTTCACATGTTTGTGTTTTACAGGTGTGTAAACGCACGTACGTGCAAAACATAGGACATGCGTGCACCATAGGTCTGTGGTGCGTGTCAATATTTTCCAGTGGTGAGTCACCTTGTCACTGAACACTGTGACAGCACTGTAACAGTGTTCAATCACAATGGTGAATCCCACGCAGGGAATAAAGAATCCCCTGCCACAGCTGTTACAGCTGTGACAGCTGTGGCAGAGGATTGCGATGTTCTCCCATTGGATTGCAATGTTCCCCCACCAACGCTTCAGCAGCCCCATTGAAAGCAGTGGGCTGCCGGCAAGCCCTGCAGGGATTTTCAGGGAAGGGTTTTAAATATAAACCCTTCCCTGATAATTATCCCTAGAATGTGTTAAAAGTAAAAGAAATATATACTCACCTCTCCTCAGCTGCCGGGACTCAGGCGCATCAGCCTGTCTTCTCCCTGCACTGCTCTGACTCTATTTCAGGAGGCGGGGATTTAAAATCCTCGCCTTCTGAAAGGGGTGTATCTGATTGGCTAGCGCTCAGCCAATCACAGGCAGCACTCAGCCAGCAGCCCATTGCTTTCAATGGGACTGCAGAAGCGCCGATCCCATTGAAAGCAATGGGAGAACATCGCAAACCTCTGCCACAGCGGTCACAGCTGTGACAGCTGGGGCAGGGAATTTTTTATTCTCCGCGGGAAGTCCCCTTATCACTGAAACTGTGACAGAGAAGGGCTTATATTTCAAGCCCTTCCCTGAAAATCACTGCAGGGTTGTCGGCATGCTATTGCATTCAAGGCAATGGGCACGGACCTGCATTCACTGTGGTAGACATGATGATTAGTTAGCGTAAAATGTCTATTGATTTGTAATGAACTGGAAGTATTACACAGCTGTAGTGATTTGACTCTATAGAGGCTAATGACTGCATAATTTCATTATGGTAATTGCTGGACAATGGCATGGTGAAAGATGTGTGTTTTGTGTCTTCAGCCAAATGTGGAGTTCTGCTGCATAAGGAAAGAGTTAAATCACAGTGCTATATGTATTGCTTGTGTTCATCTTGGATGTTTCCCCAGCCCTGCCCCCACACAGAAACTTCTTAAATAACACAGAAACTACTTAAACAATGACTTGTCACGTACACAGAAATTCCTTCAGCTCGACCGCATGCTGAGGGGACAAAGTCCACGCTACACTGGACTTGAGAGCAGGAGGAGAAGGAGGCTGGGGATTCTATATGACCCAGCGAATAACAATATGTATATGTTACTGATGTAATCTGTTGCACACCCATAAAGGGCAGGTATCATGTGTTTCAATAAAATTAGGGCTCTGAAGATCATAACTCAGAGAGCTGGTTGAGATTCAAGGCTGATGACTTGTGTCTGACTGGATTCTTTCATTATGTGTGCACACTATACAATTAGGAAGCTACAGAATATCCTGAAACCTGCTGGAGGAAAATATTATCCAGATCAATTGGCGTCCCTGGGTGGGCGGGTAGATGTGTGACTTTTTTTATTCTGGAAAGATACAGAGACTGGCAGATAAGACGCAGAACTCACGGGCCCGAAAATCTACAGAACATGGTAAGATTGCTTTATGTTAATCTATCTGTGTGATGACTTCTGTCGGTTTATCTGTCTGCCTCTACAGCCACAGTAATAAATCACTGAAAGGCAGGTAATATAGTTCTGAATACCCGATTATCACCGTGTAACCTGTCTAGGGGTATTCTGTATGCTATGAATATTGTGTCTGAGACGGTTAAAGATTGTGTATACAAGACCAAGAGACAAATTCTGTGAGGGTTAATGTGCGTAGACAGGCGGACTTCAGTGTATAGCAGGACATAGTCTGTGTTCCTATACGCTTTGAGGGCGCACGCCCGAGGGACGCACGCTCCTAGGTAATAGTGTGAGGTCAGGTAGATTTAAAATACGCGTGTTCACATGTATGATCGAGCTTGTTATGTTCTCATATGTGGAAAGGGATATGCGGGAATTATAGCCGTGGTGTGACGGCTGAAGTCTCTGGATATTGTTGAGGTCTTGGTCACTGAATATAATCGTCAGTCTCTGTGTATAGCTAAATGTCCTGTCCAAACTGTGTGCAGGGAGTGCTGTTGGGGATTACTAGTAGAGGGTGGGCTGTTGCAAAGGTTGGTGAGATATATACCTTGAGCCGTTGTGGGTATTCTCCAGTAATCCCGTCTGTCCCGTCTGTTCGGTGTTATAGAATTAATGTGCATTGTGATTTGCGAGGGATATAAGAAGAGATGGGTGGAATTTGGTAAAGGAGTTTTACTGTGTCCAGAAATTTCAAATAGGATAGAATAAGCAGGCAGAATAGAATACGGGATCAGTGCAGGATGTTTTGGAATATGCAAAATATGTAGAAATGTTTTACAAAGTAAAGGATCAGGAAAGTTGGTGAAAGAAAGAAATGTCGGGTTGTAGACAGATACGCAGGAAGCCCTAGCAGAAAGGAAAGTGTTTTAGATTGCTAGGAGGTGGTGTAATATAGAAAAGGGATTCACAAGCAGAATTGGGTGAGGGGAGGAGGAAAGAGTGTAGTGGGGGATGTGTATTGCCTGTATCATGAACAATGTAATGCCTTTGTGTTGACTATAGCCCATCCCTATAATGGCGGCCGCACTTGCAATGTTTTAAAACCCCCACATAGTGTGACTCTGCAGCAAGTGTGGTGAGCCCTGCCCCCATCCTGAAATTACTTCCCCCCATGTGCTCACTTTCAGGGTGTGTGACGTTACTTCTGGCCATTCCAATCTGGGACAGGACTGAGCCCCGCCCCTTCCTCCCCCAGCAGCCATATTGCCTCACCTGGGAGATTTGTAGCCCCGCCCCTTTCTGCCTCTGGCGGCCATCTTGCTGCACTTGGGAGGCCTACATTCCCCAATGCCACTGTATCCAGTGCTAACATCATGATTGTCTGAAGTAAGGTCCTGTTTGACCAGACTTTGTTACGCTCCAAAATGTGGCCACTTGGATGTGTGATAAGTTCAGGGAAACAAACCTTTGTTCTTTGTGAAGATGCAGCTTAGGACATAGTAGATGACTAAGCTGGTTTATAGTGTATAGAAGATTGGAGTTGATGCATGGGGGGGACAGAGGCCAGGGACCCATGAGCAGGAGAAGCCCTCTCATGGTGTGTTCCCAGGGGCTGTGTTTTCCACTGCCTGCTTCTCCAATGGATGCTCAGACAGATGATGTTAAGGAAGGCTCCTACAGATGGAATAATTTCCCTATAGTCACCCAGCTAACTTTTTCACGCAATTTAATGAAGTAATTTTGTTTTTTATGTGAGAAAGAGGGACTGAATTGCTCAGAGTAGGATGTCAATTCCTCCGTATTCTTTAGTTTTTTTCCTTATGTCTTGGTACATTCTAGTGTCAGTCTACACTGAAGCTATAATTATATTCCAACAGGAGAGTGAAAGTTAAACATTGAAATTCCCTGAATGCTATTTCACTGGGTGACTGTAAATTTTGTTTGTGTTGCGCCCCCTTGTGTTAAAAATGCTAACTGCGACCAGGAAAAAAGAAAAAAAAGATCTAAAGGATATTTTCGCTCAGACTTTGCTGCATACAATGTCACCTTGACCTACAAAGTGCTTGTTTTTGTGCCTCTTGGTTTCCCTTTTCAACTTGTACTAGTTTGAACGCAATGACTCTTTTTTCCATTGAGTATTCCGGTTCAAAAGGGGGGAGGCATAGGTGATCTGGGTCATAGGTGATCTAGGTGTTGTAGATCAGGTATTGGTTTGTTTGTTTTTAAATTAATAAAAAAATGAAATAAGATAAAAAGGAAATAAATGATTTTGTGCTACGAGATTCTGATCCATGTGAAATAGAACATCAACATGATTATTTATTACTAATACAGTAAGAAACTGCAGGTATGCAAACAGTTACTGGAACCTCTGTTGACAATGCATGTGTTGAGCTTTTTGCAGATGGTACCAGGGTGAGGATTGATGACTCCACATCAGATATGCAGTGGTCACACAACAAGATGTCCTAGAAGCAGAAGCTCTGCCTCCGCATGTCTCAGCACAAGAAGCGGAACTGAAGGCCCTCACTGAGGCGAGTAGAGTGGCGAAAGGTAAGACGGCAACCCTTTACACTGACTCCTGGTATGCATTTGGCATAGCTCATGATTACGGCCCAATATGGAAGACCAGACAGTTTTTTACCTTAGCAGGACAACCAATTGAGAATGGTGCAGCGGTGCAGAGTCTCATGGAGGCCCTACTACTACCCAACAATGGAGAGCTCACACCGATTCCTACACTGGAGAAGCGAGAGACGACACCCTCGCTAACAGCACAGCAAAGGCAGCGGCCCTCAAGCCGTGGAAGAAAGAAGAAAGATACTGACAGCATGAGTCAGTGGCAAAAACTTTGGACATTGACAAAATTTGGACTTTGATATCCTAAAGACTTTACAGTTACAAGCCAGGAAGGAAAGAAAGGATAAATGGACTAATATGGGAGCAGCAGAAACAGGACCGTGTATGGTGAACAGTCAACAGCACTTGCCTACCGCAGTTCATGTATCCCATGATGGCCCAGCTGACGCACGGAAAGACCTACCTAGTGAAGCAGCAATGACGTAGATTCTTGAAAGAGGACGGGCGACTCCTGGGTTCTCTGTAGCTGCTGCATCATTTGTCCAGTTTAGCATGATCTATGCCATAGGTGAGTCAGGGCAGAAGTAAATTTGCCACATCACACTTCACGCCGAAAATGGGGCTACTTTGAAAAGACTGTCATCCAATAGCCCTATTCAGTGTTAGATATGAACCCAGGGGGGATCCGAGATTGTATGGGCTAGCCCCAAGGCTAGGTTGCTACTATCCTCAGTAGTTACAATTACAATCTGATATGTTGACTAAGTATGTGATGTCCGTTGTTAAAGCACTAACCAAAGCCTATGCACAGGTGTTCTCTTCCAGACTCAGAGGCAGACACTGGGACACATATCTTGCAGCCTGGGGATTGGGTGTGTGTCAAGAAGTTCCTCAGGAAGCACCCTCTTGAGCCCCGATTTGATGGTCCCTACCAGGTGCTTCTGACTACTGCCACAGCTGTGAAATTAGCCATAAGACTTACATGGATCCACGCTTCATACTGTAAGAAAGCCTCCGATCCGGGAGACCAGTCTTAGTTGTGCCGAAGACATTACTCTGGTTAGGGCTAGTGAGAGAGGAGGGTGGCAACTGGAATCCTTAGTCGGAAGGATATGAGGGTATGGTTACCTTCTGGTATAACTCGTCCAACACTCAAGTAGCCGCATATTCCTTCGACTATTGTACTGTGGTCCTGTGTCTAGGCGCAAGATCCCACCGCGGACCAGATTTAGCTCAGTCCAGCTGGTTATATGACTTATATACCCGGGGAATACAATATGTTTTCGCCACTGATAATGTCTGGGGAGAAGACTGCCGTTATTGGGGATCAGTGGGACGGAACACAGGAACTGACTAGTACTATAAACCGCGAAGTGCCTTAAATAAGAAAGATAAGAGCGGGAAATCCCTAATTAGTCGTTTAACCCTCCTTGAGAATAATAAGGACAGCAGGTATTGGAAGGCTGAACTTAGTATGTTGCTTGGTTTTAATACGGTTTTTACACTAACCATGGGAAATCCAAGCCCGGGGGACGGGAGGACAGATCCCTTAGGGAAGTTTAAAACAAGGGATATGGTAGATGCTCCCAAATGGAAGCCTTCACTTAGTCCTGTGCCCATAATTAACCCCCTCCGCCATAAGATAAAGACCTTGATGAACATGATGATCATAGCCGACCCTACCTTTGAGGACCCCTTGACAGTAGCGACTGGTTACTCTGACCAGAATCTCTGGTTGGAGTTGATGAGGTACAATGCTAACAGGAGCAACAAGTCTAACTGTTGCGTGTGCGGTAGTACACGACCACACTTGGGGATGGTCCCCCTAAATCTCCCTGTAGATGCTGAAGAGTGTTTCCTTAGTTTCGTCGTTAGCACTTCCACCAATTACACTGCTTGTGAGAAGTGGAAAAAGGAATACTCTATAACTACTTAAGTGTTTTGCACCGGAGAGAGTATTACTGACTACCCTGGAAAATACACCTGCCAGGCAAATGGGCAGGGTGGAGGGAGATTTTTGGGGAACTCACTAACGGGTATTGCACCTCCTACGGTACGATAGGAGGGGAATGGATGCAGAATCAGGTCCAGTCCTTAGGAGACGTTTACTGGCTTTGTGGAGACATGAGGTGGAGGACCCGCCTGGAAGGTAATTGGGCAGGGAAGTGTGCCTTAGTAAAGCTCTTATGCTCCTCCACATCCTGTCAGACAGCATTGAGGATAATGAGGTTACCCCCAATAGTTACTTTATCTCGATCCAACTCTGTCTGTGTTTTGTGGTTATCCTGTCATGTTGGTCTATCATTGTTTTCTGCATAGGTACGGCGGTTCCTTCCAGTCTTGTCACTAGGTAGTGTAGGGTCAGTGTTGGCGGCCTGGACCTGTCCACCTTCAGGGCTATCTCCAGGAGGGACATTGGTGTGGGTGAAGATCAGGGAGTTCCACGCCATGCGTACCTGTGCACACTACTAGTATTGTAACATTATACTAGAGCGAGAAGAGAGACTCCTGGTGGTAGTTTTGATCTACACGTGTACATTGACGTCATAGGACAGCCAAGGGGGGTACCTGACGAGTTTTAAAAATTAGAGACCAAGTTAAAACTAGATTCGAGTCCATTTTTCTGATCATTATGGTAAATAAAATGTTGACTGGACTAATTATGTTTATTATAATCAGCAGCGGTTTATAAATTACACTAGAGATGCCTTATAGGGACTAGTCGACCAATAGGACCTACCTCGACTATGACTTTTCAAAATAGAATGGCCTTAGATATGATTTTAGCTAAAAAGGGGAATGTCTGTAAGATGATAGGGGAGACTTGTACCTACATCCCAGACAACACGTGACCCGTGGGTAAAGACGCAGTTGCCATTAAGAAGCTGACCGCACTAACTAAAAAGAGCTAACCTCTGGGACCAGTACTTGCCATGGATGAGTGGTGGCAAAGGATCCTGGCTCAGATGGGTGTCGCTGTTGTATGTGCACTGATTATCTTTTCCGTTCTAGTCTGCTGTGTTATCCCGTGTCAGAGAGACCTGTGAAACTGCCGCTGAAAAAGCCGCTCCCACAATGAGTTTGCTGGATGCATCCCCAGAAGGAGTGGACAAGTCCTACACCCCCTTGAAGACCCTAAATCGAACCTTCAACGCGCTCCAGTTATAGGCTCACACGCAGAGAACTGTGAAAATTAGATGGAGAGTTACAGGATAGACATTTTAAGGGGGGATTGTGATAGACATGATGATTAGTTAGCGTAAAATGTCTATTGATTTGTAATTAACTGGAAGTATTACGCAGCTGTAGTGATTTGACTCTATAGAGGCTAATGACTGCATAATTTCATTATGGTAATTGCTGGACAATGGCATGGTGAAAGATGTGTGTTTTGTGACTTCAGCCAAATGTGGAGTTCTGCTGCATAAGGAAAGAGTTAAATCACAGTGCTATATGTATTGCTTGTGTTCATCTTGGATGTTTCCCCAGCCCTGCCGCCACACAGAAACTTCTTAAATAACACAGAAACTACTTAAACAATGACTTGTCACGTACACAGAAATTCCTTCAGCTCGACCGCATGCTGAGGGGACAAAGTCCACGCTACACTGGACTTGAGAGCAGGAGGAGAAGGAGGTTGAAGATTCTATATGACCCAGCGAATAAGAATATGTATATGTTACTGATGTATTCTGTTGCACACCCATAAAGGGCAGGTATCATGTGTTTCAATAAAATTAGGGCTCTGAAGATCATAACTCAGGGAGCTGGTTGAGATTCAAGGCTGATGACTTGTGTCTGACTGGATTCTTTCATTATGTGTGCACACTATACAATTTGGAAGCTACAGAATACCCTGAAACCTGCTGGAGGAAAATAGGATCCAGATCATCACGTGTGTTTGTGCACATACGTGGATGCGCGGTTTTGTGCGCAACTATGTATGGCACACGCACACTCTTATGTGAATGCACCCTAAAGTGACTAATGGTAGATTTTTAATTTAGAAGATGCTTTGAGTCCACCCCCCCCCCCCTGTAAGTGAGATACTATGAGTTAACCCCCCTTTAAGTAATCCAATTCAAAAGACCTATTAAACAATAAAAGCACAGATTAAAAAATAAAATTCCTGAGAAATTATTGTTCGAATTTTTTTAAATTTGTTTCACTGAGTAATAATAACAGATCTATTCTAACAAGTACAGTATTGTGAAGTATTTTGCCTCATACATTAAATAAAATAAATATTCATAGAACAATAATAATTTGTGTTGTGATTTATTACTGTTTACACTTGAAGAGTTTATAGGACATCTGCTGATAAATCATGGGAAAGTGAGAAAACACAGGAGGGTGATAAGAAAACACTAAGAGCCGTATCGCTAAAATAATCGCTGTGTCTATCTAACAAAATGGTACAGTTAGTGTATTAGTGATGGAAAGGCTTTTTGTGTAAAACTCATACTAGAAGAATGCACCATATATCCCAAACCTAATGAAAACTTTCAGGACACTTTCTATTTTTAAACATAATTTTTTCATATGGAATGGTATTGTTAGCCATATCTGTCCATTGGGTCATAGTTGGAGGTCATCTGTCCATCCATTTATCACCACCGCTTGGGTGCCAAAAAAGCATTTTGCATACTAAAATCCATACATGGTGTTGCCATTGTTTGATGTCCAGAAGTCCCATTAAAAAAACCTCTCGACTCTCAGTATATGAATCACTAAAACCTAACTAAGCAAATCAGTCATTTTGCACCAAAAGGTCTGAATCTCAGTACATGCCTATATCAAATGTATAACTCAGCATCAGGTGAAAAACATCTATGACATTGGGAACTGGTTTGACTCCACATCGGGCACAGTCTTTTGGGAATAATATAACATTGATGCAAAATGTATAATTAAATGACTTTTTTTTACCACTTGAGATACTGATAATTGAGATTTCATAGCATCAAACCAATCCTCGGTAGTAATTAATGGAACAAGGAATTTCCATTGATCCTATTCTTTTAGGGTGCCTTCACATTGGCCATGAAATCGCACGATTTCTCAGCACTGAGAGGCTGCGAGAAATCGCTGAATTATGAAGCCAATGGCTTCCAATGGCTCCTTGCACATGTGTGATGTTTTAACACTTGCGATGCAGCGTGAAAGCAAAATCGCAGCATGACCTATCTTTTTGCGATCTCGCCCTTTGTTTCTGACCGGGCCGGCAGCAGCAGCAGTGCCAGTCCCATTGAAATCAAAGGGAGATGATCGCGATCCTCTGCTTCTGTTGTGACAGCAGTGGCAGGGGTCTCCCCGCGGCGCAGATTTTTGGCGTGGGTGATTGAAATATAAGTGGCAGAGGATCGCGATCGCACATGCAGTATTTTTTTTGTCATTTAATATTTATTTTCTCTTTTGGCTTCAGCACACGCTATGTAAAATTGCATCAAATTGTTAAAATATTCAAATCTCCTGTAACAGCTCTTGGTATTACCATATGTTCATGTTAGTTTACATTTCTGTTGGTTAGGGTTTTTATGCAACAGACTTTCATAGCATTTTCCAATCCAAATACTATATTTTGTTTCAATGGTTTTTATTACAGTTTTTGAATTGTAAAACAGAGTATAACAAATGAGATAATCATCTTTCGTGTACCCGGATATATGCACATGGCATATCATGCAGCATACAAAATCAGTGGCACAGTAAATGAATACATTGAAATCTATAAAACATACAATTAAAAAAAGAAAAAGAAGTGGAAAAGAAAGCATGTAGATATGAGAGTAATTACCAAGTTTATAAAAGTGGTATGATCAGTGTTCCACGCATTTGTCATCTCGCCCTAATGGCTCGTAGGCTTATCCTGAGGATGGGGCCATAGTCCAATCGCTACACAATAGGTGCTAGACAACCATGCTCTTCATATGTAATGGATTTTGGGAAACATAAGGGTGTTACATACAAGCATTTTCTCATGTATGTGTTTGATTAATTGAGTTTACAAAAGTCTTTCCTATATTAGGGACATCTGTGCTTTTCCCATGTCTTAGCATGGTAAGATTGGATGAAGCTAGTATTTTGCATCCTAGTATTCGAAACTTTGGTGGGATTGCGTGTAAGCCAATATTCAATAAGGCTAAAGAAGGAGCTTTCAGTACTACACAACCCACCAAAGAGGATATCATTTGAAATACAGGGTCGCAATATTGTAGAAGAAATGTGCAGCTCCACAAAACAGGTTGCAATGTACAATTTCTCCAACAGTTGGCTGTCCAGTTAGGATACATTTGAGCTAATCGGACTGGAAGATAATACAATCTCAATGTGATTTTAATTAGTGTCTTCGCATCTAAACTACATTTAAGTTCTTTATTAGAGATGAGCGAACGCGTTCGTCCGAGCTTGATATTCGTGCGAATATTAGGGTGTTCGGGATGTTCGTTATTCGTAACGAACACCATGCGGTGTTCTGGTTACTTTCACTTCCTTCCCTGAGACGTTAGCGCGCTTTTCTGGCCAATTGAAAGACAGGGAAGGCATTACAACTTCCCCCTGCGTCGTTCAAGCCCTATACCACCCCCCTGCTGTGAGTGGCTGGCGAGATCAGGTGTTCGCCTAATATAAAAGTCGGCCCCTCCCGCGGCTCGCCTCAGATGCCTGGTGAGTTAGATGAGGGACAGTGCTGTTTATACCGGAGCTGCTGTAGGGAAAGAATTGGTAGTTAGTGTAGGCTTCAAGACCCCCCAAAGGTCCTTATTAGGGCCACTGATAGCTGTGTGTTGGCTGCTGTTAGCAGTGGCATTTTTTTTTTCTCAAAATCGCCTCTGCAGACCGTTGCACCTGGCATTAGGGACAGAAGTGCTGCATAGGCAGGGAGAGTGTTAGGAGTGAGTGTAGCCTTCAAGAACCTCAACGGTCCTTTCTAGGGCCATATTTATCCGTGTGCAGTACTGTCCAGGCTGCTGTTAGCTGTGCTGCATTTTTTTTGGGCTTCTCAAAATCGCCTCTGCAGAGCATTCCACCCTCCATTGATACTGCAGGGAAAGAATTGTATAGGCAGGGCCACAACACAGTTATTATTCATAGAATATACGCAGTGCTGCCTTTTGGTGGAAAAACAAGTGAAAACAAATCTATTTGTCCAGCCTCTGTCCGTCCTTACGGGCGGTGGACACGTGTGAGCTGCGTGAAAAACATTGCTAAATCATACGCACCCAGCTACGCTTTACTGCTGGCTTCGCCATTTGCTTTCCTTAATTGGGAAAAAAAATACCTGCTCTGCCAGAGTTATAATAACTCTGCTACCCTCACGTTCTGTGACACATTAGCAGGGACACAGCACAGTTATTAAACTTCTCATGTTCATTGAATATACGCAGTGCTGCCTTTTGGTGGAAAAACAAGTGAAAACAAATCTATTTGTCCAGCCTCTGTCCGTCCTTACGGGCGGTGGACACGTGTGAGCTGCGTGAAAAACATTGCTAAATCATACGCACCCAGCTACGCTTTACTGCTGGCTTCGCCATTTGCTTTCCTTAATTGGGAAAAAAAATACCTGCTCTGCCAGAGTTATAATAACTCTGCTACCCTCACGTTCTGTGACACATTAGCAGGGACACAGCACAGTTATTAAACTTCTCATGTTCATTGAATATACGCAGTGCTGCCTTTTGGTGGAAAAACAAGTGAAAACAAATCTATTTGTCCAGCCTCTGTCCGTCCTTACGGGCGGTGGACACGTGTGAGCTGCGTGAAAAACATTGCTAAATCATACGCACCCAGCTACGCTTTACTGCTGGCTTCGCCATTTGCTTTCCTTAATTGGGAAAAAAAATACCTGCTCTGCCAGAGTTATAATAACTCTGCTACCCTCACGTTCTGTGACACATTAGCAGGGACACAGCACAGTTATTAAACTTCTCATGTTCATTGAATATACGCAGTGCTGCCTTTTGGTGGAAAAACAAGTGGAAACAAATCTATTTGTCCAGCCTCTGTCCGTCCTTATGGGCGGTGGACACGTGTGAGCTGCGTGAAAAACATTGCTAAATCATACGCACCCAGCTACGCTTTACTGCTGGCTTCGCCATTTGCTTTCCTTAATTGGGAAAAAAAATACCTGCTCTGCCAGAGTTATAATAACTCTGCTACCCTCACGTTCTGTGACACATTAGCAGGGACACAGCACAGTTATTAAACTTCTCATGTTCATTGAATATACGCAGTGCTGCCTTTTGGTGGAAAAACAAGTGAAAACAAATCTATTTGTCCAGCCTCTGTCCGTCCTTACGGGCGGTGGACACGTGTGAGCTGCGTGAAAAACATTGCTAAATCATACGCACCCAGCTACGCTTTACTGCTGGCTTCGCCATTTGCTTTCCTTAATTGGGAAAAAAAATACCTGCTCTGCCAGAGTTATAATAACTCTGCTACCCTCACGTTCTGTGACACATTAGCAGGGACACAGCACAGTTATTAAACTTAGATTATTCATTCACTAGAGGCAGTGGGGCCTTTCGTTTTCCAAAAAGGGAAAAAATTATATTTGGCCTGCAGTCTTGCGCCAATTTATTTCCTGCCTGTGAAATCAAATCACTGGTAATACAGCATGCTGAGGGGTAGGGGTAGGCCTAGAGGACGTGGACGCGGCCGAGGACGCGGAGGGCCAAGTCAGGGTGTGGGCACAGGCCGAGCTCCTGATCCCGGTGTGTCGCAGCCGACTGCTGCGCGATTAGGAGAGAGGCACGTTTCTGGCGTCCCCACATTCATCGCCCAATTAATGGGTCCACGCGGGAGACGGTTATTAGAAAATGAGCAGTGTGAGCAGGTCCTGTCCTGGATGGCAGAAAGTGCTTCGAGCAACCTATCGTCAACACGCAGTTCTGCGCCGTCCACTGCTGCAAATCCGAATCCTCTGTCTGCTGCTCCTCCTTCCTCCCAGCCTCCTCACTCCACTACAATGACACCTGCTCAGGAGCGGGAACACTCCCAGGAACTGTTCTCGGGCCCCTGCTTAGATTGGGCAGCAGCGGTTCCTCTCCCACCAGAGGAGTTTATCGTCACTGATGCCCAACCATTCGAAAGTTCCCGGGGTCCGAGGGAAGAGGCTGGGGACTTCCGCCAACTGTCTCAACAACTTTCTGTGGGTGAGGAGGACGATGACGATCAGACACAGTTGTCTTGCAGTGAGGTAGTAGTAAGGGCAGTAAGTCCAAGGGAGCAGCGCACAGAGGATTCGGAGGAAGAGCAGCAGGACGATGAGGTGACTGACCCCACCTGGTGTGCAACGCTTACTCAGGAGGACAGGTCTTCAGAGGGGGAGTCAAGGGCATCAGCAGGGCAGGTTGCAAGAGGCAGTGCGGTGGCCAGGGCCAGGGGTAGAGGCAGGGCCAGACCGAATAATCCACCAAGTGTTTCCCAAAGCGCCCCCTCGCGCCATGCCACCCTGCAGAGGCCGAGGTGCTCTAAGGTCTGGCAGTTTTTCACAGAGACGCCTGACGACCGACGAACAGTGGTGTGCAACCTTTGTTGCGCAAAGCTCAGCCGGGGAGCCAACACCAACAGCCTCACCACCACCACCATGCGCAGACATATGATGGCCAAGCACCCCACAAGGTGGGACGAAGGCCGTTCACCGCCTCCGGTTTGCACCCCTGCCTCTCCCCCTGTGCCCCAACCTGCCACTGAGATGCAACCCCCCTCTCAGGACACAGGCACTACCGCCTCATGGCCTGCACCCACACCCTCATCTCCGCTGTCCTCGGCCCCATCCAGCAGTGTAGTTCAGCGCACCGTTCAGCCGTCGCTTGCGCAAGTGTTCGAGCGCAAGCGCAAGTACGCCGCCACGCACCCGCACGCTCAAACGTTAACCGTCCGCATAGCAAAATTCATCAGCCTTGAGATGCTGCCGTATAGGGTTGTGGAAACTGAGTCCTTCAAAAGTATCATGGAGGCGGCGGCCCCGCGCTACTCAGTTCCCAGTCGCCACTACTTTTCCCGATGTGCCGTCCCAGCCCTGCACGACCACGTCTCCCGCAACATTGTGCGCGCCCTCACCAACGCGGTTACTGCCACGGTCCACTTAACTACGGACACGTGGACAAGCACAGGCGGGCAGGGCCACTACATCTCCCTGACGGCACATTGGGTGAATTTAGTGGAGGCTGGGACAGAGTCAGAGCCTGGGACCGCTCACGTCCTACCCACCCCCAGAATTGCGGGCCCCAGCTCGGTGCTGGTATCTGCGGAGGTGTATGCTTCCTCCACTAAAGCACCCTCCTCCTCCTCCTCCTCTGTCTCGCAATCAAGATGTGTTAGCAGCAGCATGTCGCCAGCAGTCGGTGTCGCGCGGTGTGGCAGCACAGCGGTGGGCAAGCGTCAGCAGGCCGTGCTGAAACTACTCAGCTTAGGCGATAAGAGGCACACGGCCCACGAACTGCTGCAGGGTCTGACAGAGCAGACCGACCGCTGGCTTGCGCCGCTGAGCCTCCAACCGGGCATGGTCGTGTGTGACAACGGCCGTAACCTGGTGGCGGCTCTGCAGCTCGGCAGCCTCACGCACGTGCCATGCCTGGCCCACGTCTTTAATTTGGTGGTTCAGCGCTTTCTGAAAAGCTACCCACGCTTGTCAGACCTGCTCGTAAAGGCGCGCCGGCTCTGCGCACATTTCCGCAAGTCCCACACGGACGCTGCCACCCTGCGCACCCTGCAACATCACTTTAAGCTGCCAGTGCACCGACTGCTGTGCGACGTGCCCACACGGTGGAACTCTACGCTCCACATGTTGGCCAGGCTCTATGAACAACGTAGAGCTATAGTCGAATACCAACTCCAACATGGGCGGCGCAGTGGGAGTCAGCCTCCTCAATTCCTTTCAGAAGAGTGGGCCTGGTTGGCAGACATCTGCCATGTCCTTGGTAATTTTGAGGAGTCTACCCAGGTGGTGAGCGGCGATGCTACAATCATTAGCGTCACCATTCCTCTGCTATGCATCTTGAGAAATTCCCTGCAAACCATAAAGGCAGCTGCTTTGCGCTCGGAAACGGGGGCGGGGGAAGACAGTATGCCGCTGGATAGTCAGGGCACCCTCCTGTCTATTTCTCAGCGCGTACAGGAGGAGGAGGAGGAGCATGAGGAGGATGAGGAGGAGGGGGAAGAGACAGCTTGGGCCGCTGCTGACGGTACACCGGCTGATTGCCTGTCATCCTTTCAGCGTGTATGGCCTGAGGAGGAGGAGGAGGAGGAGGATCCTGAAAGTGATCTTCCTAGTGAAGACAGCCATGTGTTGCGTACAGGTACCCTGGCACACATGGCTGACTTCATGTTAGGATGCCTTTCTCGTGACCCTCGCGTTGCACGCATTCTGGCCACTACGGATTACTGGGTGTACACACTGCTCGATCCACGGTATAAGGAGAACCTGCCCACTCTGATTCCCGAAGAGGAAAGGGGTTCGAGAGTGTTGCTATACCACAGGACCCTTGCGGACAAGCTGATGGTAAAATTCCCAGCCGACAGCGCTAGTGGCAGAAGGCGCAGTACCGAGGGCAAGGTAGCAGGGGATGTGCGTAGATCGAGCAGCATGTACATCCCAGGCAGTGCAACAGTCTTTAAGGGCCTGGCCAGCTTTATGGCTCCCCACCAAGACTGTGTCACCGCTCCCCAGTCACGGCTGAGTCGGCGGGAGCACTGTAAAAGGATGGTGAGGGAGTACGTAGCGGATCGCACGACCATCCTTGGTGACGCCTCTGCCCCCTACAACTACTGGGTGTCGAAGCTGGACATGTGGCCTGAACTAGCGCTGTATGCCCTGGAGGTGCTTGCTTGTCCTGCGGCTAGCGTGTTGTCGGAGAGGGTGTTTAGTGCGGCTGGGGGAATCATCACAGATAAGCGTAGCCGCTTGTCAACCGACAGTGCCGACAGGCTAACACTCATCAAGATGAACAAAGGCTGGATTTCCCCAGACTTCTGTTCTCCACCAGCGGACAGCAGCGATACGTAAGCAATACGTAGGCTGCACCCGCGGATGGAAGCTACGTTCTCTCTCACCATCCAAAACGGGGACATTTCTGCTTCATCAATCTGTGTCTAATATTCCTCCTCCTCCTCCTCCTGCTCCTCCTCCTGAAACCTCACGTAATCACGCTGAACGGGCAATTTTTCTTAGGGCCACAAGGCTCACTCAAATAATTTTTCAGAACAATTTTTATAAGTTTCAATGCGCTTAAAAGCATTGGAACTTTAACTTGAACCAATTTTTCGTTACACTGGGCTGCCTCCAGGCCTAGTTACCACTTAAGCCACATTAACCAAAGCGATTAATGGGTTTCACCTGCCCTCTTGGCTGGCCATGGCCAATTTTTGGGATGTACATTAGTACTGTTGATACAGCAATTTTTGTGGGCCCTCGCCTACAGTGTAATCAAATTAATTTTTAGCCCACCTGCATTACAGCTGACGTTACCTCAGCTGTGTTGGGCAATGCAATGGGATATTTTTATGTACCGCCGGTGGGTTCCAGGGAGCCACCCATGCTGTAGGTGAACACTGAGTTTTTAATACATCTGTACACTTCTAAAGAACCCGTCTGACTGGGGCATGCAGTGTGGGCCGAAGCCCACCTGTATTACGCACGACATTACTACCTCAGCTGTGTTGGGCAATGCAATGGGATATTTCTATGTACCGCCGGTGGCTTCCTGGCACCCACCCAGGCAGTGGGTCCACAGGGAGTTTAACCTACATGTGTCCACTTGTAAAGAACCCCAGTCTGACTGGGGCATGCAGTGTGGGCCGAAGCCCACCTGCATTAAGCACGACATTACTACCTCAGCTGTGTTGGGCAATGCAATGGGATATTTTTGTGTACCGCCGGTGGGTTCCAGGGAGCCACCCATGCTGTAGGTGCACACTGAGTTTTTAATACATCTGTACACTTCTAAAGAACCCGTCTGACTGGGGCATGCAGTGTGGGCCGAAGCCCACCTGTATTACGCACGACATTACTACCTCAGCTGTGTTGGGCAATGCAATGGGATATTTCTATGTACCGTCGGTGGCTTCCTGGCACCCACCCAGGCAGTGGGTCCACAGGGAGTTTAACCTACATGTGTCCACTTGTAAAGAACCCCAGTCTGACTGGGGCATGCAGTGTGGGCCGAAGCCCACCTGCATTAACCCTTTCCAGTCCACTGTGTGACCTGTGAAGACATTAGGGTTTAAGGCTGTACAGCTCCGTTGTTGGTAGACGTCCGTCGGGGTTCTCTTACTGTATATTGCCAGCCTCTCTGCTGTCGGAGCCTATCCTACGTGTCAGCTCATGCAGTACTGGCTTTAGCCAGCATATAGCGCCGTTGTATAACAGCAGAAAAAGAGTAAGCCCCCTAGGAAAACCATATACAAATTGGATTGGAAAGGGTTAAGCACAACATTACTACCTCAGCTGTGTTGGGCAATGCAATGGGATATTTCTATGTACCGCCGGTGGCTTCCTGGCACCCACCCATGCTGTAGGTGCACACGGACTTTTTACTACATCTGTACACTTATAAAGAACCCCAGTCAGACTGGGGCATGCAGTGTGGGCCGAAGCCCACCTGCATTAAGCACGACATTACTACCTCAGCTGTGTTGGGCAATGCAATGGGATATTTCTGTGTACCGCCGGTGGGTTCCAGGGAGCCACCCATGCTGTGGGTCGACAGGGACTTCACAATAGGGAGTTGTACCTGCCTGTGTCTATGAATTAAAAAGCCCGGTCTGACTGGGGCATGCAGACACCTTGACAGAATGAATAGTGTGTGGCACATAGGTTCCCCATTGCTATGCCCACGTGTGCAGCTCCTGATGGCGGTGGCACAGGATTCTATTTCTCATTGCTTCTGTACAGCATTGTGGGCTATCGCTCCGCCACTTTTAAAGAGGGTCGCTGCCTAGCCGTGCCAACCTCTGCAGTGTGTGCCTGCGGTCCCTCGTCATGGCAGATGCAATTCTAAATAGACATGAGCGTGGTGTGGCATGAGGGCAGCTGAAGGCTGCCCAGGGACACTTTGGTGTGCGCTGTGGGGGGAGAGGGGGGGCGGTTGGGCAGCATGTAACCCAGGAGAAGTGTCAGTGGAGTGTCATGCAGGCAGTGATTGTGCTTTGTTGGAGGTAGTGTGGTGCTTAGCAAAGGTATGCCATGCTAATGAGGGCTTTTCAGAAGTAAAAGTTGTTGGGAGGGGGGGGGGCCCACTCTTGCCGGTATTGTGGCTTAATAGTGGGACCTGTGAACTTGAGATGCAGCCCAACACGTAGCCCCTCGCCTGCCCTATCCGTCACTGTGTCATTCCCATCACTTTCCTGAATTGCCCAGATTTTCACACATGAAAACCTTAGCGAGCATCGGCGAAATACAAAAATGTTCTGGTCGCCCATTGACTTCAATGGGGTTCGTTGTTCGAAACGAACCCTCGAGCATCACGGGAAGTTCGTTCCGAATAACGAACACCCGAACATTTTGGTGTTCGCTCATCTCTATTCTTTATGTGTCAGTTAAAAGGCTCGATTCCATCTTTTTCACTGAACATTTGAGCAGGCTCCCTCTCCCGTTCCTTTAGTATATATATATATTTTTTTATTTATTTATTTATTTATTTTAATTATTCAATCATGCAATAAGGTATAGACAGGCTTTGGCCCTTTAGTTCCTCTGGAAAATATCTTGAATATGTTTAAGTTACCCTGAAACAAAGGGGGCTTATTAGCCTTTTAAAACATGGTGGATTTGTAAGTATTTGCAGTGATCTCCAGGGTCAAATGGTGCTGAGACACTAACTGATCATATGGTGCAAGTGATTGTGCCAGATTGAAGATGCCTGATGAGATCCACTTAGAGATATTCAGGTAAATGATACCATATTGCAGCAGTTCCAAGGAATATATTCCCTTGGAAAAGGCCCTTGGGGTTTTGCATGGTTGTGAAATATTTTCTATGCGGTTAGGGCTGTCTCACACAAGCATATGGTAGTTGCGTATTACGCTCATGGGTATTGCACACGTAATGCGCTATACCAATATCGCATAGGCTGCCATGTTGCCCTTCACACAAATTGCACCTATTATGTGCTCAAAAAAATTGTAGCTTGTTTTATCTTGGTACGTATTACACACATACACGCCAAGATAGTGCATTGCAGTGGGTGGCCCTCAGCCTGCAAGATACGCTTATATGAACCCCGCCTTAAAGAGATATGGGTCAGTGGGGAGAGATATAATGGTATAGGTAGTTGACACAAAGGGAATAGATTTAATTGAAGCAGGAGTCTGAGTTCCAAACCTCCACAATGAGGCAAACTGAGATACATGCAAAGTTAGGTTGTAATCGTAAATATCAGGAATGCCCAGTCCTCCTACCTATCTGTCTTTTATAAGCATTTTATTAGTTAGACAGGGTCTCCACATCCCCTAAATAAATTGTGACTACAATCGATTCAGAGCTACAAAAACATGTTTTGGCAGGACAATGCAGAAATGTGGAACAAATATAGTAATTTTGGTAATAAAAGCATTTTAAAAGTAGCTACTCTTCCCAGCTGTGATATCTCGAATTTATAAAGTCTTTGAGATTCTTCCAGTAACACCTTTTGCATGGGCTCAAAGTTATATTGGTATACATTTTCGTGTAAATATGTGGTACCCAGATATTTGATACCCCCAGTCAAATTAATACTTTTTTGGAAATAGTGTAATATATCTTCAGAAATGTTCATTGGTAAGAGCTAGGATTTTTGTGCATTTATTTTGTAGTAAAAAATCTTGCCAAAATCCTTGATAACCTCGAGTGCAGTATCTAGAGCGAGTATAGGGCCTGTTAGAGTTAATTAGAGATGAGCGAGCACCAAAATGCTCGGGTGCTCGTTACTCGAGTCAAACTTTCAGTGATGCTCGAGAGTTCGTTTCGAGTAACGAACCCCATTGAAGTCAATGGGCGACTCGAGCATTTTTGATATGAAGTGTTTATGGTCTCCAATTAGGACTCCTTTGAGTGAGGGCTTTTCCCTTAGGGCTTGGTCTAATGGTTTTAATGATAATATGAATATCAATGGGGACAAGGGTCAGCCCTGCCTAGTGCCATATAGCTTGAAAAATAGACCCCTCAAAGCCTATTTTACTCAAGGCCTTGAATCCATATGCCCAATTTATGCACTCAAATGCCTTTTTGGAGTCCAAAGCTAACAAGACTGCAGGGATTTTCTTAGACTCTGTAAAATGGGTAATTTTTAGTACTCCCCTTAGTGTTATCTGAAGCTTGATGGACTTTCATGGATCCTACCTGATCTTTCCCAATTAATATTGGCCAAATAGGTGCCAATCTGAAGGCCAGTATTTTTGTGTACATTTTTATATCTGTGTTTAGTAATGAGATGGATGGAAAATTGTATTCCTAAATAGGGTTTTTTCCCTATTTAGGAATGGTGATTATAAGTACTTGTTGGTTTTCTTTTAGAAATGAAGCCTCTATGCTCAGCAGCTGAAATGTTTTTCCCATATACGGAATTAGAATTGCCCAGAAGATTTTGTAATAAGCCTTTGTCCATCAGGGCCTGATGATTTATCCGCTGGCAAGGAGTTAATATGTTCAAGCACTTCAGTTACTGAGAATGAAGAGTCAAAAATTCTCTCTGAGCTGCAGAAAGGGAACATAAATTCATCTTTAGTAAAAATGTTTGAACATGATGGACCGCACTTGGAAATGTGAAAGGATCATCTTTTAGGCTATATAGGGCTGAATAGTCGTTTTAAAATGATTTGCTATATCCATTTATTGTCCATTTCTGTGTGTTATTTGGGCTTAATAGGTATGAGATCCAAGATTTGAGATGCCAAGCCTTAAGATGAGAAGCCAATAGTTTCCCAGATTTGTTGTTTTGTGAGCAGCATTGGGCTTTGATTCTTTTTAGTTTCCTCTCATAATTCTGAAGCAATATATTTTGAAGTGCCTATCTGTATTAAAATAATTCTTCTGCTTTTTGCCTTGTGTTAACTTATTTTGTGTTTCAAATACTTTAATTTTATCGAATATCTTCTCTAATAGCTTGGTTCTTTTTTTTAATATAGTGTCCTAATCTTATGAATGGGCTTCTTATATACGCTTTGTGTGAATTCAATAGAACATGAACATGCATTATTATTAAAATATTCCCTTATGTCCCTTTTAAGAGTATTCCTATGTTCTGCCTGAGATAACAAGGTCGTTACTTTACCATAAGTATGTTGTTTGATTATATTGTTCCACAATTGCTAAGGATATCGCTGCATGATGGGGCAATGTAATTGCCTCGATCGCCGATTTCTGAGATAGCAGTAATAAACGTCTATCAATTATGAGCATGTCAATCCAGAAGTAACTGTTATGCACATATGAGTAAAAGCAATAATCTTTCTCAGAGCTATGCATAGCTCAGCAAACATCAAAAAGCTCCTATTTCCACAATATATCACCCAGGGACTAGACATACATAGGCAGTTAAGAGATTGTATCTATGCTAACATCTGAACCGGTGTTGACCAACTGCTTCAGAGCTGCAACATTTGTTTGGGAGTATACAGTAAGTTCTCAGATGTTTCCTGGTTTGGTCATCCATAGTAACACACCAACAAGGCATATGAAGCAGCAATGTGGTTGCTTACGGGATTTTACAGTGTGCCAATCTCCGGTCATATGTTGAAGAATTTGGTGAGGATTTTTGGCAGGTAAGGAAACATTTAAGTTCCATTGCTTTATAAAGCAGATTCGATCTTCCAAACACTTGGCAACAAAAATAGTGTTGCCCTTAGTGATCAGGAGCCATACTGGAAATCTCCATCTATATGGGATTTTGTGATCGCTGAGTGTTGTTGTGACAGAGAGTAATTCTCATTTTTGAGCCAGTGTTTCCGCAGACAAGTCTATGTACAAATAAGAAGATTGACATGACCCAGTTAGAGGATTTGCTTTCCTAGCAGCATCCAGTAAGTTCTCCTTTAAATGGAAGAAGTGAATATGAGCCAAAACATGCTTCGCTACATGATCCTGTTTAGGGCAAGGGAGTCTATCCACCCTATCAATTATCAATCAAGTCCTTTACTCAACACTCTGGTAACAATGCTTTTATGAGACTCTGTAGATACTGCAGAAGTTCAGAGGGAAATTTTCTGGAATGTGCCAGCAATTGGGATACATGAAAAATCTCCGCTAAGGGTGAGGTTGCACCAGTAGTATGTGATAAATTGCTCACCTTTGCATCAGATGATACTTCCAGAGTGTCCGGTCTCTGCCTCTGTTTTTGTAAGGAGAATTTATGTGTTTACCAAGGAGAAGACAATCTCAGATCTCGTGTAGAAGTCTAGGCCCATAGGAGAAATACAAATCACACCAGCCTTGTTGTGCTATCAAATGATTTCTAATGTATTCAAAGTTGTATGTGGTTTATATACCATAAATGACATCACAGGGAAAGTATCTACCTCCAAGAATAATTAGAATACATGATGGGCTACAACTAAGATGTTTAACATAAGCTACACCTTTTAAGGTGTAACTATAACATACAAAGAAACCGTTCTTATGTCAGTGAGAAGGTATGCAAGGCAGGCAGTCTGAAAGACTATCTTATCTTCTCTCTGTCTTTATCGGTACCATTCACTGGTATATAGAAAAGGTTTCGTTTATCCCCTTCACTACTTATACTAGCAGCATGCTATATCTTCCTAGTCTACAATCTAATAGCAAAACAATTCACTGATACATTGATCTACAATTTTCTTAACAGTTTTTCTGGGCTAGCAGAAAAAGAAGAGGCTGCAGCCACCACGTGGCTGAGTAGTCAATGATGATGATATTGCTGTAGAGACTTTTGCTTGGTATCTGCAAGGCTGCTCTCCAAAGTGTTGTGTGCAGAAGCAATCGGAACAGCGTGGCTGGGAAGGAAAACCTCGCTATAAGTAGTTTCGAACCTGTATCCTCGCTGCTGCTCCATAGAATCAGTCCACTCAGGTGAGCACTCCACGGGCTCTGAAGTAGGAGAGCTGCCCTGTGAGTTTCTAGCTGTGCTATCTTGATATCACTAAGAGGACTAGGAAAAAAAATATTGGGCTTGCCTGAATTACTGGCCAACTGCTTTTCCCTCTGCAGCATCCTGGAGGTATAAGCAATAAGTGAGGCCCATGTAGCTATTTTTTTCCCTCTGTAATGTTGCTTTTGGGCCCTGGTAGTTCAGGGGCTCTGCACTAGGCAGTCATTCAGTCTGGCAGCCAAGCCACATTCCCCCAAATGCTATATTTTGGAGTTGGGATTGCGTACTATGATGTACGTACAGGATCATGTAGAGGCTGAATAGTTAACACATCAGTGGACTTTAATAAAAATTACCATACTGCAACAAGTTAAAATCCTGATGAAACACAATCCATTGAAAGATCAGTGTGTATTTTTATAAAATGCTTTAAAAGAACAAACTGGAAAAGTTTTTAGCTAAAATAGAAGACATGCAGAACAATAAATAAACCAAAATATGTAACAAATAAAGGTCTTGTAATTTCTGAAATATTTAAAAAAGAAATGAGACAAGTCTAAGCAGGATACAGCATTTTATTGCATAAAAGCAGTCTAAAATACATGGCAGCACTTGACTTGATAAAAAAAGGTCAAAAAGAATGTAACATTTTCCACAGTGATCCTAAGACAACTTCCATCACAGTTTGAAGGCTTGCGCATATGATGTTACAGAGAATGTGAACACTTTGGTCCATGAAGGCAAGTAAATATATTCTAAGCTCCAAACCCGTCGAAACCTCAAGTCATAGAAATATCAATATAGAATATCTTCTCTCAGGTAAGGCAAAAGTACCCAAACCAAAATATCAACAACTTAAAGGGGTATTCCCATCTTCCTCGTTCTCCTGTCTCAAGCTGTTCTGCTGACCTCCTCTTTCCCGTGTCCTAAGGTTGTGGGTGGTACTAAGCCCGGTCATTATATGACAGCAAGCTATGTGTGTGCGCTCCTGATGTAATAGTATACTAGCAGCATCGACAGTTAAAAGCATTGGATGTACTTGCATTGTTACATTGATACTGATGTCCATACAATATTTCCATGTCAGCAGATAATGGTCCTGATGTTCTTACCCAGCTCACTCTGAAGACCCATTCACATGGGAGTATTTTTGGTGGTGTGTGTCTGTTCCACAGCAGCATTCAACCTTATTATAGCCTATGAGGCTATTCAGACGGCCCATGTGAAAAAATGTCTGCTTAACCTATTCTCGTCCATTTTGGAGAATGAAAATAGGACATGCAATTTGCATGGTCCATGCAGAGCAAATTGCACGTGGACAGGTGTCAATGTGCTGTCCTAATGCCACACATGTCCATGTCATTAATCTAAACTGTTGCTTCTCTATTTCCATATATGGTGCTTAAGCACATAGACATTGTGACAGCCCTGATAAGGACTTTGATGTATTCTTAGCGGTGTGTGGGTGCCAAACTTCTTCACTTCTACTGCAGAGTGGAGAGGATTGGCGGGACAAAGAGATGAACATGATGGCTCTCAGGCTATTCCACATGCTGAGATCTGTTCTATGCAGAAAGGTGGCTGGTCTGGAAGCTATTGTGAATGAACCTGGGCAAACGTCATAGAATGAAAGCAAGAGCTTCTATACAAGCATGGCCACCACTGCAGGAAGAGGTGGTGTCCATGGCCAACGAAAACTATACGTAAGCAAAGAAAGGGGCCTGGGCAGAATAGAAACAAAAGGGAAAAAGAAAGGTGTGTGTGTGTGTGTGTATATATATATATATATATATATATATATATATATATATATATACTTGACCTATGGGAAAGATTGAGATAAGGTCAATGAGATGGGACTACCCCTTTAAGTACTGATCCAGACAGCAGGGATTTTAGATTTGCAAATGCAAGAAAAGCAAATTCTCAGCACTAAAAGAATTAGAGACAAAACGTAGAGACGAAACATGTTTAAAAAAGAGAGAGGACAGCCAATCCCCTTGATCGATGTGATCATATTTTATTTACACAGTATGTCGGAGTGTTATATGTAAATGTAAACAGTTATTATTAATAAGATCCTTGGCAATGTATTGGCATGCATTTCAAAATCCTTAAAATCTCTATGAAAAGTTAATATTCTCAGGCACCTACAGTATATTGAAGAAGTTTTCATTACAGTATACCATAGCTGCCCAAATCTTATTCCTTTGTTCAAGTATCTATGTAAAATATGTCCAAGCAGATAAAGTGCAAAGTCTGTAAAGTTTATATAAGCAGTGGATAGGCCTCTGTGAAAAAAAATCATATGTACAGTCAATACATTTCAACAATCAGTGTTATAGTGTTCAGATACTTCTTTCTTTCCTTCCATGAAACATAGATAATTACACACATTAAGAAAATAATATTGTTTTTCCAGTCCTGGATGTCTACTGAGTATCAAGTGCAGAGTAGATAAATACTTATGATATACTTTGGTTAATGTAAATTTAGTATAAATACTCATGGCTTAGCATACGACCAGCATTTTGTTCAGTACATTCTATTGGTTTGGTACAGGATAGTTCACACAGAGGCAGAGGCGTAACTTGAAGCTCCTGGGCCCCAATGCAAAATCTGGAACGGGGCCCCCAACTATAATGCTTTATTCATAGTACTGGGCTCCCTATATGGAGAAGAGAGGCCTAATGGGCCCCCTAAGGCTCCTGGGCCTGGGTGCAACCACATCCCCTGCATCCTCTATAGTTACGCCCCTGCACAGAGCATATACACACAGATGTAGCCCTTGTAGCTGACACATTGACAATGGCTATTTAGTTCAACGGTGCTGATGGAAGAGTAAATCATAGTGTCAATCTGGTGTATACCTTGACATACAGAGTGTACATCTGTGTCTGTGCCCATTTCCATGTATGAATAACTGAAATTATGAATATGGAACTATGGAAAGTTAAATATACATTACATTTTTATCATATTAATAATAAATGGGTAAATTCCCGACTATAGTGTAGAAATTAAATGTACAGACATCTACTAACGAACCCTGAATCCTTTATTAGAGGTATAGTATTGCATTATGACAGATAACATACTTTACTGGCTGTTGATGCCAAGCAACACTTCAGAAAGAAGTTTTCTGGGGTTTTATAAAAATTGGCTAACATTAGTAAATGTGATAAATTAAAAATAATCATTACTTGAATAAATTCACTGCTGCTGCAGTACAGTCTTCATCAGCCTTCAAGTGCTTTGCTGAAGCCATAATGTACCACATCAATAATGTGTCGTACATCCACATGACTTAAGGCCAGTGATGGACTGCAGTGGTCATTTGGATGTACAGCAATGGTAAGCAAAAATCAAAAGCGACCAATGGAGTGGTAGCGCTGGATCAGCTGGTGAGTTAAGCAGTGAGTCAGTGAGTAATGGTTATTTTTTATTTTAATACATTTCTTTTTGCTAACTCTTGGAAAACCCTTTTAACTCTAAATTTATGAACTATGTATTAAATGAGAACTCCTATAAATATATTGGGGGAAGCCTGCATGACCATCTTATATATAGGGTGATCATAATTAAACTAGAGCTGTTCAGAGGTCTCCAGGGAAAAAATAAGGCGCTTGAAGGGAAGCAGATCTGTAAAATATATTCTAAAATCAAATTCCACCGATTTTTTTTTTTGGGGGGGGGAGGGGGTGGTAGTGGCAGGAAGAAGAAATTATTAACTTTATGCACCTTTTCAAGTTGTGTCCCCAGGGGAGCAGTGGTAGAAACAGTGCCACTATTATGTTGTCTGGAAGGGTACATTTGGTCACTTCCATAAAGTTCTAACATGCAATAATAGCATATCAGAAGTTTAAAACAGTGGAAATCTGAGCACAGTAGTTAAAGATGTATAATGCTCAGTTGAGTTGTGTAATAAATTCTAGCCATTTACTTAAATAGCATCCTGACATTTCTGATGGTGACCCTGGTCCTGCAAGACTCTAAAGCAGTGTATTTAAAGGGGTTGCACCACAATTACCTTTTATTACCTATCCGTAGGATAGGTGTAAAAGTCTGATCGGTGGAGGGTCCCACTGCTGTGACCCGCTGATCCCAAGAACAGGGGTCCGGGTCCCCCTCTCCTCCTTACTGTGGGTTTACTGCACCTTCCATAGTGAGGAGGAGATTGAATGGAGCAATGGCCATTCCATTCATTTTCAATGTGACTACTGGAGATAGCCAAGTAAAATGTAATTCTGGTACATCCTTTTTAAGTTGGCAATTATTATATATTAATATATGGAGTTCCCATTCAATAATATTCACCTATGCTTGCACAATCCAAGTTTATACTGAATCAACCTTGACTTGATTATTATTTGTTAACATTGGCGATGGTTTGCTTTTAATCTTCTCTGCTCCATCATTAGAACTGTCTTGAAAGAATATCTTTGCAGTACAAATGGAGATGATAATCCTTTTGTATTCCCTCCTGAAGTTTTGATTCAGGAGACCATATACGATAGCATTAAGGCAACTGTTGAAATATGCCATGTAATAACTGCCAACAAACAACCATTCAGGGATTCTAGGTAGAATCATGTCCGGGTTTACAGCAACAGCCAAGCCTATAAAGTTCAATGGAGCCCAGCAGACTGCGAATAACACAAATACCACAAACATTGTCAAAAAGTTCCTGAAGTCATGAGGTTTAAGTTTGGGCTTGTTATCTGGTTTTACCCTACGTCTCACTTGAATAACTAAGATCCATATGCGTAAGTAGCAAAAAGTTACTATAGTAATTGGGAGTATAAAATGGAAAAACACCACTGCAATGGTGTACGCTGAACTAACAGACTGTGAGAATGTACAGGAGTAGATCCGGGCATCATATTGTAATGATCCAACAAATAAATTTGGCACAATGGCAATGAATGTTAGCACCCAAATCAGAATCACATAGAACAATGAATTTTTGTCACTGTACAACTTGTCATATTTGAGGCTATGACAAATGTAGCAGTAGCGGTTGATTGCGACCCCAGCAATGTTGAATATAGATCCTATGACGCTTATTCCCATTAAGAATCCACTAATTTGGCAATGTAGATATCCAAGATTCCACCCTTTTCGAAATATTGATGTCACTACCAAGGGATATGGGTAAATGGCCACCACCAGGTCTGCCACAGCCAGGCTTACGACAAATATATTTCCTGCAAAAGAAAAATATATACACTTAGAAAAATAGGCACATAATACTTTTAGGTTATGTGTATCATAATTAATCACTTAACTAGAAGGAGATCTACAAGAGAACGCTTTAAACATTCTATACGCATGTCATCTTTCTCAGTTTATTATACTCCAAGTAGAGCTTTGCTAGTAAGCACAAAATTGAAATTACAGACTTGCAAATATAAACCTTTATTTTTGGATGACTCAATGGACATCCGTAGTTTTTCTCAGTTCCTTAAGTCAACATGAACCCAAGATAGGGATGCTTGTTGTCACCGAGAGTGTTATATTCTGAAACTATGCTGTGCTTCAGAGTAAATACACTTTTTAATTTTTACTTGGAGCTGAGCTCTGAGTCATGGGGGTGGGCTGTGCTGGCCATGGCCGACTGGGTGTATTCAGAGTGATAGCTCTTTCCCCTTTTGTCTTCAGGGAGAGAGCTGTCAATCTTCATGCATTGGGCAGGAAACGGTCAGCATTGGCCAACCCTAGTGACTCGGAATTCAGCTCTGAGTCAAACTTCAACGTATATTTATTCTAAAACCTCAGTGTTTCAGAATGAAACCCTCCAATAGGCATACCTGTTTTGGGTTCATGTTGCCCTTGGTTCGGGCAGCATGAACCTGATGACACAATGCCTTTTGTAACAGTCCTAGGGGTCTTCAAAAAGGGAATCTTCCATTTCCCTGTTTGCAGTGACATGGTGGACTATAGAGCAGAAGCTAATGTATACACAATGCTTGGCACAAACTGCATATTTGTGTACACTGAAAACACTGATGTAGATAGTTTTTAAAGAAAAAGGTAAATTAATATTAGCTTACATAATTTACTATTGCTACATTTTACTTTTTTATAGGCAGAAGAAGATGGTGAGTTGATAGACTGGAGCTTAGTGAAAGTCCTTACAGGAAATCCGAGGTCTCAAATCTATCTCCAATTTAAAGGTTTGTTTACACATACCAGAAAATGGTGCAGATCTTCCACGGTGGGAAATCCACACCAAAATCTGCATCCTTTTCACATCAAAATCCCTAGCAGTGCATTTTTTGATGGGGAAAAGCTGCAGCTTTTGGTGCCGGTTTTCCGCTATGTGTTTTCCAAGAGAAAACTATTGGTGACCTATACTCCAGACAGGTCACCAATACCAGATCAGCAAGAGTCTGCCAATATTGACTCCAGGCACTTAGCTCATCAGATGGAGCTATGGATGGCTGGGCCTGTCAAAACTCAGTGGTGAAAGTAGATCACCAGTGAGAAAAAGAAATAATAGAGAATTGCTGCACTCATATTGAGGCTAATAAGATAGGGGTAGAGAGGTTTACTAAAGTCCAATAGATGGGTGAGTATATAAAGATTATGTTTATAGATGGTTAACTTTGTTACTCTTTTTATTATTCATTCACCACGATGCAAATCCATGTGTAATAGTCTCACTAAAGCTAGGAGGACAAGGATATCACCTGACAATTATGGCACAAATTATGAAGAAGTCATTCTAAAGGTACATAGGGTGATTATAGCACAAATAATTGCTGGAAACAGCAAATTTGGGTGATAGTCACCATGTGTACACATGACTGCCATCAGGGCACAGAGCAAAAAAATCACTCACTTGTTGGAGTTGCTTGGTTTTTAGCTGAGCTACAAACCAAGCCACTATTGGCCCTCGTAACCAGGCAGTCATTCATCTATGGCTACCTGTTTACAGTGAATGGAGTGGAGTGGCTGGAGGAGACCTCTGGCTGCTCTGTCTAGATTCTTTATATGACTAATCGCTCCTGTGTGAAACACTGGAGCAGTAGTCTGTAGGGCGGTTGCCGGGCACATATGTGCCCAATAGTATTCCCATTGAAAGAGACCTTAACTTTCCAAGTAGCCTTGAAAGAAGTATAGAAACCCTCTTTGCAGAAGTCAGATGCTATTTTACCAATAATCTGCAAGCTCATGGGCATAGGTGACATCTGGACATATTGAAATGCGTTGTTCAGTTTTGAAAACCCACTTTCATGTACACTGTTATAAAATACTGAGTTAACAGAAGGGGTTCCCTGTTTAGGATCCTCATATCTGGGCCGCAGTCTAGAGAGATTGCTTAGTGTCATTTTCTCTGATGAACCTGCCCTGTACTGCATGAGATGACATTCCAATGATTCGAATGGGCACAGAGTAATGCTTAATTTCCCCTATGTAGTGCTGCAAGAAAGCTGAACACTTGCTGCCTGGTTTCCCAAAGATTATGTGCTTATAGTCAATGGACCCTTCTAACAAGTTTGTCGAAAGCAAAGACATCTTTAATGTGCATAGAGAAAAATTAATGACATTCCGAACATAAAAAAGAAAAAAATGGGGCAGATGACAGTTTTTCAGATTTTGCATCCTTTGCTATTTATCAAGTCATTCTCCATAACTGGAATGTTCATATTTTGTTATACAATTCTGATAAAAACTAGTTCTCTGTGCCTAAAGGTAACCTGTCACACCCTAGTAGCACTGTAAACTTACAAGCATTTAGCATAGCCTGTTGATTCAGTAGCCTGTACACCGTCCAAGGTTTTACAGAACATTTGGCATGAATTTTATTAGATTTTAGCAATTTTCTTAAAAACGTAGTATTAATAATTGAACGGATACATTTTGGGGGCCATCAAATCATTTGTAGGCTACAAGTTATTTCTTTGTTTATGTCTCTTGATACTTTCAGATGTCTTGTGAAATATGCAGGATGTTCTTCCCTGATATAATTAAATATGTATTACCCCTGACATCATTAGCACTAGAAAACTAGAAGGAAGTGTCCATTTTTTTTAATCATTAGGTTATACAATATTTTACTTTGTAGTTTCTAATATTTATTTCAAAAGTATTCTGTCTGAACCCATTTAAAAGAGATTTCAGAAAAGTGATAGATAAGAAGAATGTGTTTCAAGCTTTTCTAAAAAAAAATGTAAAATATAAAAAGTGCAAAGCACTTAAAGCTGCTTTGGGGACCATAATGTGCGCTGCAGCAGATTGGAGTTCTGATTTATTTTTATTGTATGTTGCTCTACTGCATGTTATATTCATTATTACTATCATTACTGGGACAAATAATCACAGAGCAGGGAACTGTCAAATAACCAGCTATGCATAAATGATAATCAGCATACTGTACCTCACAGCCACAGCTTATGTTCAATTTCTACTTCATATAAATGTTTTCAGTTGATTTCTATTTTTTCTTATAGCCTTCTATGCTACATTCATTTCAAAGACACTCCATCATTTAAAAAAAAGTTATTATGATATATATTGCTGGTCTGTGGTTTTAAAATTCATTCTAGCTATATGTGCCATTGTTATGTGATATTGGCTTGCTGTAGCCTGCTCATCAGTTTTATGTACCAAGGTCTCAATTAAAGGTATTGCATAATCTGAAAATTACCTACTGCTTCAGGCCTCGGTCACACGACCGTTTTTTGGTCCGATCTGCAGACGCGCTTCGATCTGCAGATCTATAGACCAAATGCATCCCAATGGGATCGGTCACATGTCCGCTTTTTATGCGGATGTGCGATCAATTATAGGAAACAACGATTCGCAGAATGTGCCTATCTCCGTTCTGCGCATCGCTGTGTTCTATATATGCGCTCAATGGGGCTGGCGGCAGCAGTGCCGACCCCATTGAGAACATATACTATAAAGATCGTTCTCCGGCAGAGAAGAACGATGTTCGCCCATTGAATTCAATGGAGCCGGCAATACAGCCGGCTCCATTGAAAGCAATGGGCTGCCGGCGAGCGCAGGATGAATTTTCGGGAAGGGCTTAAAAATATAAGCCCTTCCCTGAAAACCATCCTAAAATGTGTAAAAATAAAAAAAAAGTATACTCACCTTTTCCCTGCAGACGGAGTTCAGCCGCGTCCGGCCGGCAGTTGTCCTGAACTGCTCTGTGTAGTATTCAGCAGGCGGGGATTTAAAATCCCCGCCTGCTGAAAGGGCTGCCTCTGATTGGTCACAGCCCTCACCAATCAGAGGCAGCTCTCACTCACCCATTCATGAATGGGTGAGCGAGTGCTGCCTCTGATTGGCTGAGCGAAGGGACCAATCAGAGGCAGGTCTCAGCTATTGAAGTGCAGCCTCCCGACTGTTACTTCTCAGACACCATCTTGATTTTTAGACTTCTCCCTGCTTTCTCTTCCTCTACGTTATCCTAGCAATCTCATGATACATAAAGAACAGCATCCCATGACCAGAGCCAGTACCATCTATGCCTGCTGGAAGGACAGTGTAATCATCACTCTCTATATGCACCTAAATAAGCCTAATGTTATAAATATACAGTCAGCGAAGATGAGCTGTAATTTTCTTCATTATAACTATTTGACAAGAGCCTCTAATCATCAGCAGTATCAGTCCATGCTGTTTCATCATACAGGAAGATAGTGACTCCTGGAGAGTACAGAGAGACAAGTAATTCCCAGGTGGACATAATGAGATTACATAACACAAATGAAAAAAAAAGGATTCCAAGGATTTTCAGATAGAAAGGAATTACTAAACAAAGTAATACCAGCCAACTTATATGTACGAGGGACTAGTTTCATAAACAATTTTATATTTTTTTTTAAATCGCCAGAGTAGCCATTTAATCTTTTTACAAATATTTCTGCTGTAATTTCATGGTTCGTTATCTCTATTATCAGGGGCATGTCTGTCAGGAAGGGGTGTTTTTTAAACTCAATATTGATTGAAAACATTTGGAATTCTTAATTTTTTTGACAATGTGATTAAAGCAAATGTGTTTTCAGAAAATGACATATAATGTAAGTCAAGCTTTGACATTAAACATGTTTTATAGGAATTCTCTGCAAATTATTTCTTACATTTTCAATGCCATAATCTGTTGTATAAAGTTTTAAAAAATCCAAAAATCCATCAGTTCTTACACTGATCACTAAACCTAATAATAGTTTAACACTTCTCGTTCTGTAGGGAAACCTTTCCAGTGGTTATCTCATTTTCATCCCTTTCCCTGCACAACCTGCAACAGTCTCCCATAGATGTCAATTGGTTCCCTCCTGTCCATTTTGTCTATGGCCCATGATACTGCTGTAAAGCATATGTCAAAATGCTGTTAACCAGAGTGGTAACATGAAGTTTTGGGGCCCTAATGCGAAATCTGTAACAGGGCCCCCAACTACAATGCTTTATTCATACTACTAGGCTTACTATATGGAGAAGAGAGGCCTTATGAACCCCCTAAGGTCCTGGAGCAACTGCATCCTCTGCATCCCCTATAGTTACGCCAGTGCTGTTAACTTCAGCTTAGGCAAGATGGCCGCCCCATATTCATGTACAGACAATAGAATAAAAAGAGGAAATAAAAAAAGATTGGACAAATGGAATAGGTTTCACTTTGTGGTTTTAATTAGCATAAGGATATAGGTGATACATTCCATTTAAAATCATTAAATGCAAAATACTGTACTAGTTAGCACAAAGACTTAAAAGTCCTGAATGGTAAGGCGGACTACTGTCAATGTGCAATCTGCTGCAAAGAAAAGAGGTTATGTCCCAGATATTCTCATCATAATAGTAGGAGGAGAATTTGAATGAAAGCTGTATTATTCTCTCTATATACCAAAATAAATATGTCCTAGGCAGGTGGGGACAATGAAAAGTGGTAAAGAAAGTACAGAATCCGCATCTCAAGGAGTTAGAATGAGTGATAGATTAGTGACTGTATGTGCCTCTGTATCCGCTGGCAGGTTCATGGAATAGCACATAGTTGGGTAGATGTTCTGATGAGTATATGGGGTGAGCACCAAAACAGTTCTTCACTTCAACTAGTAAGAAAATTAAAACTTAGGGCGCCTGCACATGAGCGGAAATTCCACGGCGAGATTTCCCGCTGAATTTCCGCCGCTGAAAGCCTGCATAGGATTGCGCTAACAAACGCAATCCTATGCAGACGGCCTTGGTTTGGCCGCGCGAAATCTCGCGTTGCAAACAATCCGCGGTATGTCCTATTTGTGTGCGGGGCTCTGCAAGCCCCGCACAGAAACGTCACTCACCCACCGCCGGCTCTGGTCTGCGCATGCGCCGGCTGCCCGGCAAGCCGGCACATCAAACAGCCGGAGCCGCGGCAAGAATCCTTGCCGCTGGATCTGACCCACCCGTCTACAGGTGGCCTCAGGCCACCTGCAGACGGGCGGAAATTTTGCGGCGGGATTCCCGGCAGAATTTCCGCCCCTGGACGCCTGCATAGGATTGCATTACAGCACGCAATCCTATGCAGATGGCCGCGGTTTGTCTGCGCGAAATCACACGCAGCAAACAAACCACTGCATGTTTTAGAAACGTCACTCACCGGCCGCCAGCTCCGCTCTGCGCATGCGCTGGCAGCCCAGCAGCTGGCACATGAAAGAGCCGGAGCTGCGGGAGCGGGTGAGTCTGCGGTGCTCTCTGCAGGCACTCGGGTCGGGTCCCGCTGCGAGAATTCTCGCAGCTGGATCCGACCTGGTCGTCTGCAGGCGGCCTTATTGAAATATGTTTACAAATGTGGTAACCAGAGATACATTAATTCAAAACATTTCTTTTCTCTCCCGCAGAATCTCTGTGCCATCCTCCCAAAGTCAGAAGGCAGTGAGATCCAAGATGGCGCTCACCGCACGGCAACGCAGCTGGTGCATGTTGGAATTTGCTAAAACAAACCATGCAATGACTGTCCAGTGTGCTTTCAAATGCAAATTTAATGTGGATCCACCTACTAACAAGTCAATTTTGAAGGGGTACAACAATTTCATTGAGAAAGGATGCATCTGTAATCTGAGAAAGGGACATTCAGGCCAACCATCGGTCTCAGAGCAAGTTGGTGATCGCATCAGAGAAGCCTTTTTGTGCAGCCCCAAGCAGTCAACACGTAGAACTAGCTGAGAGTTACACGTCCCACAAAACATGGTAAACAAGATCTTACACCACACTCTTATGGTTTCAGCCTAATAAACTGCAAGTGGCCCAAAAGTTACACCTGCAAGACAATGAAATGCAATTTGAATTTTGCAGGAATCTTCAGGCGTTAATGGGAAAGGACGATAACCTGCTGTTAAAGATTATTTTTAGCAATGAAGCAACTTTCCACGTAAGTAAAAAGGTCAACAGGCACAATTTGAGGATATAGAAAAGTGAGAATCGGCATGCCACCCTTGAGGTTGAACTTGAAGCTATAAACTCAATCACCCCCGATAAGCTGTGGAACGCCTAGTCCGAGCTAGATTATCGCATCAATATTTGCCGAGTAACGGATGGGGCACACATAGAGTGTGTATAGGTACCAACCAATACCACAGGAAACTTTATGGGTTGATGCAACTATAGCCCCAATGTGTACAAATATTCGAATAAAGCTACATTCTGTACCTGTTGTAAATCAAGGACTGTTCTTATGCTCACCCTGTATACTCAATGGTTAGCAATACAATCTAGTCTACCATGAGGTTTTAGTCTATACATGTGTAAGGGTGGCATTCTGTAACCCCTGAAATGAAATAAGGTTGTAAAGTAACAAACCTGCTAGTTTAAACTGCATGATGTTTTATTTTATTGGTGCAGTCTGCCCTCTACTGGTCCATCTAGGTGCAGCCACTTCGAATTGTAATTGATAATGTTTAGTTATCTTTCACTTTTGATTGGCTGTGGCTGGACACATGAGGTGTGTGGACTCCAGGAATCACATATGCCTGATAAACAGGGTGTGTGCGACATTGGAGATGGAGAAGAGCAACAGAGAGTTTTGCAGCAAGATGGATTGGTGCCAGTTGGGTTGCTGTACCAGGCCCTCTAGCATAGCTTCAAGTCCCGATTTAGTTCCCAGGTCATGACTGTGAAAAGATGGGACAGTTTGCTGATGGGGTATCGTCACACAGAGATCAGAACTATAAATGCAAGATTATGTCGGACTACATGTCAGTTACTAGAGAAGGGCACGTGAGAGTAACCCCAGAAGATCGCAGTGCTGGGGCTCCAGTCTATCAGGTCAATAAATAGTTTTTACTTAGTTTTTCCTATTTCCCATTGTAATTATTCCTTGATACAATAGTACACCTCTACAGCATCAGTACTGTCTATCATTCAATCCGGCACCATACAGAGGGTTTATGAACCTAGTCCAAGCCTATGTGAAGTCCTGTGCCAGCTTTCTGAAGGCCTGATGGAGGTCCATGCAAATAATTTAACAGTCTGAGCAGGGCCTGCTGATAAGAGAGGATCTCCCCGCAGATTGGCTACATTTTAAGGCATTTGGCACTAGTTTACACAAGGTGTGCAGGAAATCTGTTCTTACACCAGTGTTATTCCTTTCATCTGCAATATAACTCTAAGGCAAATGCCTGTCTTATTTCTTTCTCTCTTGTGCACTCGGCATAAACAATCATTTGACCCCTTAAAGACGTGGCCCTTTTTTTCATTTTTGTTTTATTTTCCACTTTCAAAAAATCATAACTCTTTCTTTTATCCGTCGACATAGCTGTCTGACAACTTGTTTTTTGCAGGGCGAGTTGCAATTTTCAATGATATTATTTAACGTACCAGTTAATATACTGCAAAACTTTAGAAAATGTCAAAGTGGAATGAAATGGAGAAAAAACAAAATTCTGCCATGTTGGGTGGTTCTGCCATGTTGGGTGGGGAAGGGTGGGGGGGTCTTGTTTTTATAGCATACACACTGTGGCAAAAATAACATGATAACTTTATTCTACAGACCAAATTTGTATAGTTTTCTTTTTTTGCTGTACTGCTTTTAAAATATGAAATATCTTTGGAAAAACATAAAACTATTTTATGCTCCCCTATTAAGACAGCTATAACTTTTTTTTCCGTTGGGCAAGGACATGTTTTTTTCTGGAACGTCCTGAAGTTTCTATTGGTACCATTTTGGAGTACATACGACTTTTTGGTAATTTTTTTGTTAAATTTTTTTCTTAGAGAGGGGGTGACCAAAAAAGTGTAGTTCTGGAATTGCGTATTTTTTTTTCAGAATGACATTACTGTGTAAGCTAAATATTTTGTTATTTAAATAAATCTGACTTTGAGGGCTCAGTCAGACGAGCAAATTTTAAACGCATATATAGTTGCATTTTCGATTTGCATCTATTAGAACTAATGCTTTCCAATGAAAGTCGTCTCATGGCTGTTTTGTACAAGCAAATAAAATTTGCACCTGTAAAAAATAGGACAGCTTTTTGCTATACGCACATCACATCACACTGAAGGAATTCCCTGCCCCAGCTGTGGAAGCTGTGGCAGGGGATTCCTTCATCCCCGCGGGGAGTCCCCTCATCACTGAACACTGTGACAGCACTGTCACAGTGTTCAATGATTAGGGGAGAGGATCACAATGCTATCCCATTGTTTTCAATGGGGATGGCGCTACTGCCGCCCCATTGAAAGCAATGGGAGTGGATCACTATCCCCTGCTGCAGCTGTGACAATGGCGGCAGGGGATTTCTTGGATATGAAACTCCTGGATGCTGTCACATCCAGGGATTTCACCTTATCAATGGGCCCCATTGAAAACATAAGCAGCGCATCTCGCTCCCCTGCCACAGCTTTGACAGTTGTGACAGCTGTGGCAGAGGATCATGATGCTATCCCATTGCTTTCAATGGGGCCAGCGCTGCTGCTGTCCTATTGAAAGCAATGGGATGAAGGCAACCCATTGAAGGACACCCAGCTGTAGCAGTGGATTCCTTGGATGTAAAACCCCTGGATGCTGTTACATCCAGGGGTTTCATCTTGTTGTCAATGGGATAGCATCCCAGCGGGGATGAAGGAATCCCCTGCCATAGCTGTCACAGTTGTGGCAGGGGAGCGCTATGTACTCCCTTTGTTATCAATGGGGCTGGCACTGCTACCTCCTAAATGCAGAAAAAATACTTAGCTCAAGAAAATGGAAAATGGCAAGAAGCAGATTCATGGATGATATCAGAATGGTTAAAGGAAGGTAATTTAATTCAATACTATGAAAAAACAAAATGGACCCTTGACTAGAATGACTGGATGACTATGTACGATTCTAAATGTTAGACACATCTAGAACCTTACTGTTACAGTAATACACTTATGTCTTAAACACCCTACATATGCCTTAAAAAGTCCTATGCCTTTATAAACTACTCATTAAATGGGAAAAAACACTTATTATAATTGAACCTCTTAAATAGAGATGAGTGAGCGTACTCGCTAAGGCAAATTACTCAAGTGAGTTTTGCCATTTTCGAATACATGCCCGCTAATGCCGAAAGATTCGAGGGCCGGCGGGGGTGAGCGGTGAGTTGCGGTAGTGGACATGGGGGAGCGAAGGGGAGAGAGAGATCTCCCCACCTGCCCCCGAATCTTTTGGCACGAGCGAGCATGTACTCAAAAAAGGCAATACTTGCCCGAGTAATTTGTCTTAGCGAGTACGCTCGCTCATCTCTACTCTTAAACTATTATTGGATCTGCTTTACACATTGTACTTATCTGCCCTGTGAGCAAAGACTCCCACCAGAATTCTACTATTCATTATTTTCTTGTGGTTTCTATAATCTTCTTAACCCCATTCCTTCCTTTCTATCTGTCCCCTTCCCATCCAAACCACTTGTCCTATAAAAACTGAAAGTCAATCATTTTAAAAATTTGCAGAAAGAACTAAAATCTGTGCTAATTTCTTTTTCTACAACATGTGAATGCGGATTTGAAAACCCGAATATCTTACGTGGTAGTCTGCTTGGAATTCCACAGCAAATCCACCCATTGTGAATATAGCCTTAGGTTTTTATCTGTTTGATGTAATATAATCCCACAGTTGGAATAATTAAATGATGAATTTGTACTGTGAAGCTAGTTAAGAAATAAAGGGAAATAAGGAATTATCATTATTGATGTTCATTGAAACCCTGTGTCATGCAACTAAAGCCATTTCTCAGGTCTTTCCCTATGCTTCAGGAGAAATGTAGTGTTACATTACATACTGTCAATTCAAATGAATGGCTGATCCTATAATTAGCGGCCTGGTCACTCTTTGATAATGAGTATTGACTTTGGATAATAGAGGGTACCAGGAAATGTCATCCATGCTATGTACAATTGAAGAGGTATTTTCTGAAATGACTCATGTTCATGTTCCAAAGAAATTGAGGTAAGAGTGGTTATGTACTTATCATGATGCCTACTGCGTCATTAGCAACATATCGTAGCCAAAATCACTAAAATACCTGCAAAATATTCACTGCGAAGATCAAAATTTATTCCAAAGTGTCAAAAGTCACACCACAAAAAATCCTGTTTTGTGGAAAACGGCATTTGTTGGATTTAAGTCACTTCTGAAATCACTTCTTCAATTGTAGAACACTTACCTTACTATGTTCAGAAAGTACAGCTACCAGCACATACACTGAACATTTGCATAGACACCCATACACCTAGCATCTTCCAAAGAAGCGTCACTTTGGGATACACCAGATTACTATGCATCTGCATGCAGATATATATTCTTTTTTAACCATATACCGTATATACCGGCGTATAAGACGACTTTTGAACCCCAAAAAAAAGAAAGTGTCAAAAAAAAAAAAATCATTACTCACCTCCCCCGGTGTTCTGCGGCGCTGCTGCAGGCTGTCGCTCCCTCCTGGTCCCCGGCAGAGCATTGCTTTCTGGACGCAGGGCTTGAAATCCCCGCCTCCAGAAAGCTAATACTGTGATTGGCTAACACACGCTGTCAGCCAATCACAGCCATTCAATGACATCATTGAATGACTGTGATTGGCTGAAGGCACGTGTGTTTTAGCCAATCACAGCCATTCAATGATGTCATTGAATGGCTGTGATTGGCTGACGGCCCTGCGTCCAGAAAGCAATGCTCTGCCGGGGACCAGGAGGGAGCGACAGCCTGCAGCAGTGCCGCAGAACGCCGGGGAAGGTGAGTAATGATTTTTTTTTTTGCTCACTCTATTCCCAGAGTATAAGGTGACAGTTGGGGGGGTCGTCTTATACGCCCCGTCGCCTTATACGCCGGAATATACGGTAGTAAAAGCATACTGTAGTTTGTTATACAGAGGCACACAATGAAAGAGCATCCTGCATTGTATAGGGCAGAGGCATAACTTGAGGTTTCTGGGCCACAATGCAAAATCTGTAACAGGGCCCCCAATTATAATGCTTTATTCATAGTAGTGGGCTTCCTATATGAAAAACAGAGGATTTATGGGCCCCCTAAGGCTCCTGGGCCTGGGTGCAACCGCATCCCCTGCATCCCCTATAGTTACGCCCCTGGTATAGGGTCTAAAACAAAACATTGGTAGCCTATTAGCAATTTTTTGCACTGAAAACCTATGCAGTAGCTTATATTACATGGTTGTATACATCAGGAAATACTTTTAACATATGCCTCTAATGGGAGTAAAAACAAGATGTGAACAAAGCCTAACAAAATGAAAAAATAACTTTTCTTTAAATTACTTTTTTTTACAAAGTTATGTAATGCTACGGTGTACTTACTAAATGAGCATTACCTGATTCTTCTGTTTGGTACCTTACAGAACATTTGAGCATGCTGGGAGATTAGTTTTTTCTTTCATCCCCATTGAAAGTGATTTGGGACTATAGTGTAGATATACAAGAAGAGATGATCTTTCTATGAATCACTATATTTTAAAATTCACATTGTGACAGACTCTAACCTAATGTATTTTCACTCTGCTGGTTCAGAATTTTTATGAGCACCTTTCCACTGATTTTATAGATTTAATTTAAGGTAAAAGCCAAGACATCACACAGCCCTAATGTACAAGCGATATAAATAGACTAAAATTATATGATTGGAACAAGGTTAAGGAGAGGCAATGACAAGAAAGACAGGCGCAAGTAGACCATTCAGCGTCTTTCCTTCTGATTTTACGTAATTTGCTGTCATAGATTTTTTACAATGAGGAGTTCTTGACATGTCCGTAAAAGCTGGTTGTCCTGGATGGTTGTCACAGCTGTCTATAGGATATGCTCTAAAACTAAGGAAAAGATGAATTCTAACTGGTGCGAATATTAAGGCTCTATTAGGTAACTTCCACAAAATTAACAGGAAGCAAGAATAACCACTTGTATGTTTCGGGTGTGTTAAAACATGCCTGAAAGGTTTAAGTGGCTATTCTTGGCTCTTGTGAACTTTATGAAAATTTCTTAATAAAGCCCTAACAATTTATCTACTTGAAACACTGAACTTCCTCTCTTCCTTATGGCATTTTGCTACCAGCCAGGTACAGTTGTGTGTCCCAATGTGAGTTGAGTTAGTATCAGCCACATATTATATGCCTAAGAGTACTCTAAGTTGGTGCGTAAGGTTGTGTTCTTAGTATCCCGCTTTAAGGCTAAGACTGCACGGCACCTTTGGTCATCACGCATTCTACATTGCCTTTATCACAAGCATCACAATGAAAGTGAAAGTGGTTGCACTGCAACCAATAAGGTACACATCAGTCATAATAAACCAAAACCTGCTGGATTTCTTGCAGCTGCCACATTGTGGTCTCATCAACATATGTGTTGCAACAGAAGCACATTGACTTACAATACATGCAATACTGGCATGATGACACTGCAATCTTTGGCCCTGCAAAATGTGCCATGCACAATGTCGCTATATGGACTTAGCCTTCATGAATACACAAAACAGGCAGGTAGTTTAAATCAAATTATTCTTTATCACTACTAACAACTATTGAAGTCAGGTTGATAGTTTCAATACACACAATGGGTATGAAGCTTGAGGCCTCATGTCCACGGGGAAAATCAGATCCGCTGCAGATTCTCCATGGAGAATCTGCAGCGGGTCCCTCCTGCCCCGCGGACATGAGCGCCGAAAATAGCAATTTAAAAGAATTTACCTATCCGGCGCGGGCGACGAAGCTCTGCTCTTCCTCACGGCCGGATCTTCATTTTCGGCCGGCGGATGAATTCCTGACGCCGGCGGCACGTCGCCGGCACGTCGTCGACGTGCTGCGCGCATGCGCCGGGCACATCCGCCGAGCCGAAGCAAGGGAGATGCGGCCGTGAGGAAGAGAAGAGCTTCGCGGTCCGCTGCGGGTGAGTAAATGCTTTAAATTCCTATTTTAGGTCTCCCGCGGATCCGGACGGCTTCCATAGGCTTCAATAGAAGCCCGCGGGAGCCGTCCCCGCGGGAGACCCGCATGAAAATGGAGCATGGTCCAGATTTTTTCATGCTCCATTTTTTTTAAAATCACTTTTATTGACGATCCGCGGGTATTTATGTACCCGCGGGTGGTCAATGCATCCCTATGGGGTGCGGATCCGCATGCAGGAAATCCGCTGCGGATCCTAAATCCTATTTTCCCCGTGGACATGAGCCCTGATAGTTAAAACAGATGAGATAGCACTGTAGCTTGAATGTTACAGAATGTTCTAGAACAATAATTATTCAGAAGCACTTTAAAGCAACTGTTACTTGAGAAAGCTCCTAATACCATGTTACACAGCAATGCTTCACTCTACTCTCCACTGGGCACAACTGATTCCCAAAAGAAACACAGCCCAAGGGTCAATACACAACATTGATTTACCCACCAAACACTCCTCCTCATGGTCCCTCTACACCAGTGTTCCCCAAACTCCAGTCCTCATGGGCCCCCACAGGTCATGTTTTCAGGATATCCTACAGAAAGGATAGAAAGAACACCCGTGGCAATGTCTGAGGCCCCGACAATAATCTCCTGTGTAATACTGAGGAAATTCTTAAAACATGACCTGTGGGAGTCCATGAGGACTGGAATCTGGGAAACACTGCTCTAGACTGACTCACCTAACCCACACCCATATGGATTAGCTCACCAGGTATACTGAGGCCCCTAGAAAACTATCTTCTGTGACTAGACTACCAACAACCCTATTTTGAACCCCAACAGCTGTCTCTGCAAGGTTTCAGTTAAGCGCTCAGCAACCCAAGTCTAGCACCCTTCTTTCTCAATTGACCCTTTTATGGATTTTGATGTGGAATACACATTAAAACCATCAGTCAGTGGAAGGAAGTGGGTGTTGAATGCTGAAGACTACATCCTAACAATGCAATGTGAGTGCTGCTACTGATAAAATGTACATGCTCAAAAAATGTTTTTCAGACACATAAAACAAAAATCAGCCTGTCAGTGCAGGTGGTTACAAGTTCTCTTAAAGGGCTCAGGTCGACAAGCATTTTTTTTGCGCATGAATAGCCACGTGAAAGCATCCAATTTTTACAAGCGTGAAAAAAATCACAGCTGCAAAAGATAGGACATGTGAGTGCAAATGCACCTCTTCATGTGATTTTTCTGTGCGGAGATTTTTATGGCACGGCAATTCGTGCGAGAAAAATCCCCCTCCTGTGCTGCAAAATCTATTTATAACATAATAAAGAGAAAATTATTTAACACTTAATAAGCAATTGTATCGTTTTTATTCCTATATCACCATTTTTTACAGAAGTTGTGTTTTCTTATAAAATAGATGAAAAGCTTTTTTAATTGATATCAGTGCCTGCATATTTATCAGCAGATATGAATAACAAATGCATGTAATATTAAACATACAGTTCCAGTATTCCAACTGTAACTAATTACATTGACTTAGATGATAATATTCATTAGCCTTCACAGTAAGGAGCAAGAATGACTGAAATAACAATATAAATGTTTAAATATGTCTTCATTCATGTCTTGGCAACATAGATATGTCTTCTTTGTAGCTCTTGGGAGTTGAATGACCCAGAAAAAAGAGGAAGCTGTTCTTCATAATGTCTTGAGCAGATAGTTTTTAAAGCAAAATTTAATTTTTCATCAAATGCAACTTTGAAAAATACGGGAATGCCTCAACACAAGGTTTGCTTAAAATACAAAAAATGTATCGTAAGTGAACCTCCAATTGACTGCGATGTGTATTTACAGAAGTTGCTCATGTTGTGGTGGCAACAGGATTACTGCATGAATGTCCATGTGCTGTCCGGTGCGAATTGCACCCAAGATTCCCACATGCAACTCGTATGCAGCCATCTGAATGAGGCCTTTGGCTAAGGCTACACAATGCAGCTGGCCATTGGCAGGCCAACCCTATGACCTTAGTCCCTTTAGTGATTTTGTGCCTTATTGACCAATGATTTTTCTTAGCTTTCTTTGATTGCTTTGATTGTCGATCATTGCACTCCAAGGGACATAACATTTTTATTTGTTGTCTATGTAGCTCTATGAGGGCTTGATTTTTGTGGCAAGTTGTATTTTTCTTAATGGCACTACTTTGGAGTACATATAACATACTGTTTGATTTTTATTTATTTTGGGGGGATTAAAAGAAACAAGAAATTCTACTTTTTCCGTTTTATTTGCCATACAGTATGAATGTCATGTTATCTTTATTCTGCAAGTCAAAATGATAAGGGCGCCCACCCACTGGCGATTTTTTTTTCTTTGCGTTTTTTCTCAAGAGCAATTAGAATTGAATGTACTCCTGTCCACTGGCGTTTTTTTTTGCGTTGCGTTGCGATTTTTAACATAGGAACTGTCAGTTGCATATGTGTCCTTATTTTTCTCCTAATGCACCCATGAAAGTCAATGGAAATTAATGGAAAAGCCGCGAAAACGCGCGGAAAACGCGGGAAAAACGCCGCGAAAACGCTGCGTTTTTCACGCACGAAAATCGCAAACGCCAGTGGGTGGGCGCCCTCAGGGTGATACCAATTGTGTAATTTTTTTTGTGTCAATACTCTTCTACAATAAAACACTGAAAAAATACTTATATTTGCATCAACACATTCCAGGAACCATAGAATACTTATTTTTCCCCCAATGGAACTGTGTGACAGTTTGTGTTTTGTAAGATAAGTTGTAGTTTGCATTGGTGCCATTTTGGGGATACTTACATCTTTTTTTATCACATTTTTATAGCATTTTTTGGGGTGGCAGATGTATAAAACATAGCAATTTGACTTTGTTTTTTGTCCTTTTTTATGCTGCTCACTGTGCTGTATAAATGTTTATTCCAGTTGTGCATATAGAGCCTAGGAATCATGAAATAGTTAAGAGTCAAACAAGGTCCTACTTTCTTTTATTATTATGAGAATTGAACATTTGTCTGTTTCTGTATTTCCATTAATTATAATAGAATTGCACCTCACTATTCTGAACAGATGGCCTGGACACTTCTATTCTGGTTAGCAGTTGGCGTCCCAGTTTGCATGTATGGGTGTCACTAGGAGGGTAGCAGGTAGAGATGAGCGAGCATACTCGCTAAGGGCAATTGCTTGATCGAGCATTGCCCATAGCGAGTGCCTGCCCGCTGGGGGGCAAAGATTCGGCTGGCGGCGCCGGGCGGGGGGCGGCGGGGGAGAGTGGGGAGGAACGGAGGGGAGATCTCTCTCTCCCTCTCCACCCTCCCCCCCCCCGCTCCCTCCTGCTCACTGCCGCAACTCACCTGTCACCCGCGCCGGCAGCCGAACCTTCTGTGCCGAGCGGGGAGATACTCGCTAAGGACAATGCTCGATCGAGTAATTGTCCATAGCGAGTATGCTCGCTCATCTTTAGTAGCAGGTAGAGCAATTACAGTGAGGTTTAGCATGTTTTTGATTTGCCATTTGTATTACAGCAAGTGGCAAAGAGTGGCTAGTAATTCCTGTAAATAGGGAAGATCATTTGTATATTCAGGAGAAGAAAGATGAGAAGAAGATACAGGTGACAAAGCAATACTATGATAATCATATACTTTTCATTTCTTGATTACACTCTCTGATGAAAATATTCATTGCAGAGTGAGGTCCACATTTCCTATGAGTCCCTTTGGGTATCATTGCATGTGCTCTGGATTTCAATCGGTCTTGCACTACTGCCCTAAGAATGTATGCATGCATACGACAGCATACTTAAAGGGCTAGTACACATTGAGCTAAATTATCCCCAACCTATCCCCTTTCAGACGCGATAAAAAGCTGTCCGAAAATCGAGCCCATCTGATGTACTGGATTACGATGCATCCATTCAGATGGTTGAGTTTCCGGTGCTTAAAAATGATTGTACGCTGGCCAGAAAAGATGGTTCTGGAACTATCTTCCATCCGGAATACGCCATCTGGTCCCATAGACTCCTATGGGAGCCTATGAGAGCTGCCGGAAAAGGGAGGTGGGAGAGAGCTTAGTAGCTGCTCTGCTAAACTCTCTCCCCCTTCCCCCCCCCCCCCCGTCTACATCCCTTGTCAGCTGCCTGCTGTTGGCGGCCCCATTGAAAGCAAAAGTCTGCCAGCAACCCCTGGAGTGATTTTCATCGAAGGGCTTTAAATATAAGCCCTTCCCTGAAAATTATTACTATCTTTTGTAAAAATATATATACTCACCTCTCCGCTGCTGCCGGGACTCAGGTGCATCTAGCCACTTGGGTACCATCACTGTAATGAAGTTCTTTCACCAGGCAGGGATTTAAAATTCCTGCCTGCTAAAAGGGCTGCGTCTGCTTGGCTAAGCGCTCAGCCAATCATTAAATTCATTGAATGGCTCAGCGCTGCCTGTGATTGGCTGAGCACTGTGACCAATAACAGGCAGTGCTCAGCTTTCATTCAATGAATGGATAATCCGCTGCCTATGATTGGCTGAGTGCTCAGCCATTCAGATGCAGCTCTTTCAGCAGGCGGGGATTTACAATCCCCGCCTGCTGAGAGAACTCCATTACAGTGACGGAACCCAAGCGGCTAGATGCACCTGAGCCCCAGCAGCGTGGAGAGGTAAGTATGATTTTGTTCTTATCTTGTACTACAACTAATATTGATTTTTTAAGGTAAGGGCTTATATTTAAGCCCTTCCCTGGAAAACTCTGCAGGGGTGCCAGCATCCTATTGCTTTCAATGGGGCCACCGGCAGCGATGGCCCCATTAAAATCAATTGGAGAGCTTTGCGCTCCTCTGCCACAGCTGTCACAGGGATGTATGCACGCATACAACAGCATACTTAAAGATGTGACATCTGTGGCAGGTGATTCTTTACTCCTCCCGGGGTGTCCCCTTGTCACTGAACACTGTGACAGTGCTGTCATAGTGTTCAGTGATGAGGGGACTCCCCGCAGGGAATATTGACACGCACCATGGACCTATGGTGCACGCATGTCCTATCTTTTACAGGTGCGCGTTTGCACTCCTGTAAAATATGGACATGTGAACACACCTTAGGGAACCAATGGCTCTAATAGATGTGCGGTTATAAGCGCACGTATGTCCGCACACATTCATCTGAATGCACCCTTATGTTTTTCTGCAGTACCACATCAACCAAGAAATCTGTAAGTGACAGCAGGGCAAAAGTATTGAGTTTATTACTGTCGTCTCAGCCCCTGTACACTCTTCCATTGATCCCAAGAGGGTGGTACTTCTGTTTATAACCACCCCTTCCCCCATAACTATTGGAGAAGCTAAGTATTTCCTGCTTATCTGCACAAGAAGGTATTGAAGTTACAGATGTAGCAAATTTTAACCCAATGCTGTTCCCTTACTGCAGCAAGTTATTTTAACACGGCAAAAGCCATTGAAAGGGCAAGAAGAAGTTCTGCACCACAGTTTATTAAACACATTGTGTCAAGTTTGAATTTGATACATCTGTTCATTAAATGTATTATGAGAAAGTGGAGTCTTTCATAAAATGCACAGAAAGCTAATGCTGGACTCATCTTTAGGCCTTAGTCAGACGGGCGTTTTTTTACGCGATTTGCGCATGCGTCCGGCGATTTTTAAAAACCATTGCTTTGCAATGGTATCGGACACATGAGCGCTTTTTATGCGCTCGTCCGATAAATTATAGAACATAAATCGCAGATCGCACCTATCTGTGATCTGCAATTCCTGTTCTCTTCTCCATATGCGCTCAATGGGGCCGGCGGCAGCAGCGCCGACCCCATTGAGAACATATAGAAGACAAATCATTCTTCTCTGCCACAGCTGTAACAGCTGTGGCAGAGAAGAACGATGTTTGCCCATTGAATTCAATGGAGCCAGCAATACAGCCGGCTCCATTGAAAGCAATGGGCTGCCGGACAGCACTGGATGAATTGTCGGGAAGGGCTTAAATATATAAGCCCTTCCCTGCAATTCATCCAGAAAAGTGTTAAAATAAAAAAAATATATAAACTTACCTTGTCCCGGCAGCCGGACTTCAGCGCGGCCGGCCTGCAGTGGGTGTGAAGGGGGTGTGAGTCAGACCTGCCCCCTGATTGGCTCAGCGCTGAGCTACTCAGAGGCAGGTCTCACTCACACCCATTCATGAATTCATCTCCGGCTGCCGGGACAAGGTAAGTATATATATTTTTTTTATTTTAACACTTTTCTGGATGAATTGCAGGGAAGGGCTTATATATTTAAGCCCTTCCCGACAATTCATCCCACACTCGCCCGCAGTGCATTGCTTTCAATGGAGCCGGCTGTATTGTCGTCCCCATTGAATGCAATGCGCTGGACAGCTCCGGCCCATTTCTAATGAAACGCGGCTAGGAGCAGATTTTCGGGTGATTTTCGGGCACCGGTCATGCGATTTGCGGATGCGCATCAGTCATGCGATCCGCAAATCGCGCGAAAAAACGCCCGTCTAAGGCCTTAGGCATAAGTGGCATGTTTGAATTCTAGTTATCTTCAAGCTTTCCAGCCATTCACAAATTTCTGGACCTCTGTAAAAATAGACTGCTTTTTTCCAGCATCCATGAAAAAAAATTCATGCGTTCATGATTTTTTTGAGGGTGATAGTTCATAAGCAGGTTATAATGACTGCAATTATCAGCATTTTCCAGATCACTAAATGCTGGCGATTAATTTATGGCAGTCTTTTGATCTATAGACATGAATGACTTCTATCTTCATCATTCATTATAGTTTTCCAATATGTCCATAAAAATGCTAGTTGTCCAAAAGAAAAAAACATTTAGGTAGGCAAGCCTGCATAACGTCAACTTTTATTTTTGCCAGGTGCTGTGAATCTGCTTGGGTTAGACTTTCAGACATACATTTGTGTTTTTATGTATTTTTTGCAAAATGTAACACCTTTAGCAAAAAATTGCATGAGGGCATTGTAGCAAGCGGGGTGCACTTGCTTGCGGGATTGCTGACCTCTCGTACGTGAAATGGCGCACTATACGTGTAAAAATGGCTCCGGAGATGTCTATTTCTTTGTCTGGCTCCTGCCACCCTTTTTCCACAGCACATCACACAACGTAAATATATATAATTCAAATAAGCACCCCAACTTGGGTGTGAGTCCAGGGGCATCATCCCTGTTGGACTCTGGCATTTGCTAGGCCACCAACCTGCAGCATCTCCCTCTGCTGCACTGGTCATCTCTCTCTCTCTAACTTGATTCTGGCAGGAACTGGCCCTTTTCTAGTTCCTGCTCCACCCCTTTGTGTTATCCCTCGCACCAGAGGTCCTGTCTGCAGCCCTCTACAGGCCCTTCTGTGTACTGCACTACTACAGTACCCTTGAGTGTAAAGTGCTGGGTAGTATTTTCACAATGTGGCAGTTATTTACTTTCAGAAGACATATGAGCATTGGGGTATAATGTGATTTTTTAAATAATTTTAGAATATAGGTTTTATCTGCGTATGTCAAAAGTGTGAAATTTGTCATGAAAGCTCTGGCAGCAAAAGGGTAAAAAAAAAAAATCTTTTCAAGGCAAAACACAAAATTGTAGTTGGTGAAATGTAGTGATTTAGCCTTTCCTTTGTGTTTGATGTAATACAATTTCACACATGCCTGGGCTCTCCAATTCTCCGCTGAGGGAATTTATTGTTGTCTTTTGGAAAGTTTAGCTTTAGATTTAGAAGAGGAAAGAAGACCTTATAATATAGGAGGGATGAGTGCTAATAGAACGACTGTATGTTAAAAGTAATTATAGTATTCATCTTACACCTTTCATTATCATAGGATTGATTGCTCAAAGTGGGTAGACTTTTATACATATGTGAGCTGGAGACAGCTGGATCCGCACAGTGACATATAAATTACTGTATAACAAAATATATCATGTAAGGAAATCTGAAGAAAGATAAAAGGAGCAGTTATGCAGTTGGAATAAAAGTGCCACACGTTCATCACCACCATATTGAATAGGACTTAGTTGACCTCACAATTGAGGATTACATTTGATGAAACGGGTTGAAAAGTGCCACTGAACAAATGCCACAATGGCATACATGTGCAACCTACAATATAAATAAATAAATCTTCTTATTTGTATAGCACCAACTTATTCCGCAGCATTTTTAAGTAATTTATTTAGGCCTCCTTCCCACGAACGGATTTCCGCCGCGTAATTCGCGGCGAAAATCCGCTGCGTTGCCCGCAGCTATTAGGTTCTATTGAACCTAATAGCACAATGCTCACGATGCGTAATTCCAGCGCGGAATTACGCACCGCGATTTCTCCCGTCCTCACCCGCAGCATGCTCTATTTTCTGCGGGTGAGGACGGGCTGTACGCACTGACGGCTTCCATTGCAGTCAATGGAAGCCGTCCGTTCACGCTCTCTCCCGCTGTAACCAGCGGGAGATAGCGTGAAAAAACGCTTTCCCGCCCACCGCCGCGCGTCATATGACGCCAAATGACACGTCCGGCCGCGTCACGTGACACGGCCGGCCGTGCACGTGACACAGCTGGTGACGCGGCGGTGGTGGGCGGTGACGGGCGGTGACGCGGCGGTGGTGGGCGGGGAAGCGATTTCACGCTATCTCCCGCAGGTAAGTATAGGGGCTCTGGGGGGCGCCGTGACGGGCTTCACTGCGTAATATTACGCGGCGGACCCCGTCACGCTCGTGGGAAGGAGGCCTTAATCCTCCCAAGCTGGGTACTTATTTTACAGACCTCTTGAGCCAGACACCTGAACCATGCAGGGATTGAACTTGCAACCTTCAGGTCGTGAGCGAGAGCTTAGGACTGTGTTTCTGTTGCCTTAACACTCTGCACCAAAAGGCTCTTCGATAAGAACTGAAAATGAAAAAAATTAGAGCCTTCAAGTTGGTGTAGTGGGCCAGCCAGTGTCACATGGGTATAAGCGCATTTATAAGTGCATATGTGCCGCATATTTGCACGATGGACATTGTGTATTTGCGCACACATCTGCGTGTTTTACTGTACTTTTTCCATGCACAAATCATTTGCTTTTGCACGTGCAAAATAAAAACACACTAGAATGCTCCCATTCATTGAAATGTACAATTACGTTAATTAGTTCAATATGTGCTATTTTCGTATGCAAATACGTAGGAAGAAGAAAGCTGGTTGTGCATTATTTTGTGCAAACAAATTGAGTGTGCAAGAGACACGCATGTAAACAAACCTATTGAAATCAATGGGTTCTATTCACTGCGGATTGTGTGCGTAAGTTTTCTATGCGCAAATACATTCATGTGACACAGGCCTCATAGAGTAGAACACAGCAATATAAAAAAAAATAATATATTCTTAGGCAGCCAATAATGACCAATTCCACTAGTTAACAGAATTACTAAGAGATGAATGAACACTTCTCTCACATCTCCTTATCACACTCAGGGTAGTATCGACGTGGCATTAACAATCAATAATCAGTTAATACTGAATTCATATAGAAACCATGCTGACTTTTATGATGGTGGGGCTACTGGTCGCATCATGGCTGTATCTGGGTGGCTGCTATGTGAGACTATGCCCTCATTGTTGGCCCGGAGGTATAATAGTAATAAAGATGTGTTCACCGTTTTATAGTTTATACCAGGGGTGTTGGTAAACTGCAGATAGGTGGCATACTATGAGACATGGTGGAAGGGTAGACTGCGGATACAACTGAATGTGGTGATCATTGGTGCCTACAGAAACAGTGCAAGGAGCAAACAGGGATTTGCAAAAAGTCATGTTGATGACCTATATTTGAAACATAGCATAGAAAGAGCGCATGGTCCATCTAGTCGCCCTTATATTATTTCCTTTTCATTTCTCTCTTAGGGTTCAGTCACACAGGCAGCACTCCTCGGGCATTTCCGTGCGGAAAAACACCCGCACCACGTGCGGACGAAAATACTCATGACCAGCTCCATTGCCAGCCATATGTTCTTTCTCTGGCAGGTGCGGATTTTCGCCTGCACCTTCTGTGCAAGCGTTTTTCTGCACGGAAATACGCGTGGACCTCCGTCCGTGTGACTGAGCCCTTAGGATAAATCTTGCCAATCCCAGGCATGCTCAAATTAATTTACTGTTGATTTTCCAACCACATCTGCTGGATGATTATTCCAAGCTTCTACTACTCTTTCAGTACTTCAGTGTTTGTTTGCTTAATTGTTCTTAATGAATACAAGTCCATTTTAATAGCATTGTTGGATTTATATAATTTTAATTATCAGCGCTTTAACTTTGAGCTACCCAATATGGTGGATGCGACTGCTTTGGTTCGATTCTAACCATGATTCACTGCTATTTAGGATGATTCTAACCATGATTCACTGCTACTGAGTACGATTCTAACCAGGATTTACTGCTATTGAGGACCAGTTCCATGCACCATTGAGTGTGATGTGCCTGTAATTTAATAGGATTTGGTGAGTGCAATACTGGGTTACTGCTTATTACATCATTTTGGATGCATTCCGGGTTTGTCCACACTGCACTGCATAAACTAGGTGATACTATGCAGGCGATGATCTTAAAATGTGTTATCTGCTGTTTTACACAGGAGAACAAGTAATCTTAATGCATTATTCAAAGTTATCACAATGTACTAAAATTTAGACAAATAATTTAAGCGGTATTCTCAAGATAGACTTTTATCATCTATCCATAGGGTAGGTGATAAAAATGTAATTCATTGGGGTCTCATCGCTGAAACTCCCACGATCTCAAGAATGCGGGTACTGTTTACACTCTCCTTCTCAATGCAGTATTGCTGCACCCCCCAGTGAGGAGAAGATTAATGGAGAGGCAGCTTGTGTACTTGGCTATTTCCATCAGCCCCATTGAAATTAATGGAGCGGTGGCCATATATGTACACTGTTGGAAATAGCCGCACACCACGCTATGCTGAACAGTAGCACCACTCCAGGGAGAAGAAAGCCTGGCCCTAACCTAGCAGGGGAGGTGAAGAGTCTCTGCCTAGAACCGGAGTAATCTTCTCGATAGAGACGGCCCTACGGTCTTCATCCTGGGCCCTGATAGACCCTGGAGAGATGAACCGAACAGCAAAGCAAAAGAGAAATGAAAAGCAGAAATAAAACTGAAAAGGAACCCACAGCTTCTTATCTGCAAAAAGCAATACACCCAACACAGAAGAGCTCCAAACTCTAAGTATTCCACCATGGAACAGAATAAGCAGCACTGATCACCAGGATGGGTGAGAATATAAAGCCACTCTACAACTTGGACTGTTGGAGTGAATAGAAAACTACACCTCCACCCTACTCCCAGGCATGACTAATCCAGCATGCATCCATGCAGCAAAGAAAGACAGCACCAGCAGTCTCTGCACATGGTGCATTAACCCTTGTCCTGCATAATAAGGCGACAAGTCCTGGCCTGTGTCAAGGCCACCATGGCACGACACTGTCGCGACCGTCCAGCGGTGACACATACTTTTCTAACCTATCTCGGGATAACCCCTTTAAATGAGCAGTTTGGCTCTGCTATATCGGTAATCATATTTTTTTTTATCACTTATTGCTGGAAATAAAGTATTTAGCATAAGTGAAATAAACTGAGCTGTATATCCCATGAAATTAAGGTCTTTTTATTGTTTTCATTTGCCTAAAGAGTGATTTGAGAAACTGTACACTTATATACTGAATAAATATGGGTCATGTAAGTGGTGCTCACAATTGAATCCCCAGACTTCCTGCAGTACACAAAAGACACAAGTGTTTTATATTGTAATTCACAGTAAATGGTCCCTTTATTAACCAACAATCATTAATTTGCTGGAACGAAATAAGATCTGCCAGAATAGATGCAAAGACAAATCAAACGCAGATAATAAATCGGTCTTTATGTAACAGAACATCACCTACAATATAGATATACATTATTCAATACCTTTATTCTAGAGGTGTAGTAACATACCGGTAGTATCATTCATTGGGAAGATTGTTATTTGCTGTGGATGTCAGGGCATTGTAATGCTAAGAAAAAGGAACTGATTCTATTGTTAGAATTGATTCTATAGAAATATACTCTATGTATATTTCATATATACCTACTGCTTAGAAGAAATGGAGGAAAGGACTACTAAAATGCTACAACAGAGCGAGCTGCAATTTTATAAAAATTAGCATGCTTTTAAAAAAATGCTGTGCGTGAACACAAAATTATATTTTCTGCTTCGCTGACTGCAAGCATTCTAATGTTGCTCTTTTTCCACATAATGAAAGCAATGACAGAAAAAAGACCATAAACACTCGGAGTGAACCCAGCCTAAAGCTAGCAACTGTCTTGTTCTATCTACAAGCAGAGATGCAATTATATTGGGTGCAGGGGCTGCAGTGACCATGTAGACTGGAGTGAGGATGGAGGGGGCAAACGTTCCACAGCATAGGGGATTACTATGTGATCGGTGGGAATCCAACTGCTGGGACTAAGTACACTGATTATGACAACAGGGGTTCTAAAGGTTCCCAAATGAATGAAGTGGTGGTCACTTGTGTGCCCTATTGCTGCATTCATTTCATTGGGATTCCAAAGATTGTGGAGTGGGGGGTTCGGCTATTTCCAGACCCCCATCAACCAGATAGTTATCCCCTACCCTGTGCGTAAGGAATAACTTTGTCAGACAATCCTTTTGATTGACACATTAAGTTTGTAGTGAGATATAATGGCAATTTTATTTCACTTTATGTTACTGTTTTACGGCAATCAGCCACAATTAATAAAAAATGGGAAAGGGTGGGGTCCCAGAAGTTGACCCCACTGCTGGTATAAAAATCATTTTTGTGTACTTTTCTCCAATGCGTTTCGAATATCCTGGATATTTTCCCTTTCTTTTTGTTCTTCCCCAGTGTCATATTGTTTTTTGAATAATCCTAATACATATTGAATTTGAAAAATGCATCATGCCTTCTCAAAATGCCCTTCAATAAGTACAGTATAAACCAAAGATTGCTTCCTTTCGGCACAGCATGCTATTCCGTAAATACATTCCAATTGTGTTCTTATTCTCTTTCACTATCTTGTTCACACAACAGGCAAAAGTGATACCCAGTAACATCCAATTTTGGAGATAAACTCAAATTGCTATTTTTTTAGGCTTTCACTTGTTCTCTTGCTAACCAACAAACCAGAGATCTGCTTTATATCAACAAATGCAAAGAAACGTTTCTGGTTAAATATTTTCTTGTGGCTAGAAGGCAAATCCTTGAAGAGCAAGCATCAGTTTATAGATCTGTTATTATCATTCCATGCACCTTGTTCCACGGTCTCTGCTCCGTATGAGGTATGATAAAGAAGAACAATCATTTAAAGTAGCCTTTAGGGAATTATTACCTATGCTATCATAGAACTCAGCCATGACATGCACCAATGGATGGATAAATCATTATATCACTCAGCTCCCCTTTTTAGCTACATGGTGTATGACCTTTTTAATTTAGAAACCATATAAGCTTATCCTAAGGGTTCCCAAAATATTATTGAACACAACATTGTGTTTAATGTATTGCATATCTAATACATATACAAATGTAGCGCAGTTTAATTTAAGGGCTTTTAAGCACTAGCGTTTTGTAACGCTGCGCTATCACTGCGTTTTTTTAACTGCAATTTTCAATGGGACTTTCTAAAGTTAAAATCGAATAGCACAAAAATCGCAGGTTTGCACTTTTTTCTTTTGCGATTTTTTTTTCGCGATGTGATTTTAACATTAGGAAGTCCCATCGACATTTGCAGTAAAAAAAAACGCAGCGATATTGCAGCGTTAAAAAAACACTAGTGGGTGAAAGCCCTAAGACTTAACATGTCTAGGCTGGGTTCACACGGGATCCGTGCAGAATTTCTGTGCCGCAAATCCACCGGCGGCTCCTAGTCCCGAGATTTTGCAAAAATCTCATCCACATTGGGCGGCCAGTCCGTCGCGGCAAAGCTGCACTGAGCTGGCATTGCGGTGCACAATTGACAGCCACAGCATGTCAATTCTTTTTATCTTTTCTGTTCTGGCCCCACTCCTCTCTATGGGGAGAGAAAGTCGCAACGGAACACCGGCGGCCAAACTGCTCCAAAACACACAGGTTTTGAAGCAGCACTTATCCCGCAGAAATCTTGTTTTTTTGCTATGGCCAAGCCATGAAAGTATCCTTTCAATAAACTAAAATATAATGTAATGTACAGATGCAACAAAATGTAACCTGAGTGTAACAACTTTGTGATAAATTGTTGGTAACAAACAAACTATAACACAGAAAGCCATCTAAGGGCTGACACCCACTGGCGTTTTTTCTCTATTGTGCTGCGCAAGCAAGTGAAAACACTCGCCTTGCAGTGCAAGAAAGACGCCGGGATGAAGATGGGATATCGCCAGTCTTTTCAATGGGGCCAGCGGCAGCAGCGCTAGCCCCATTGAAAAGATAGGAAGAATACCACGGACTTCTGCCACAGCTGTCATAGCTGTGGCAGCTGTGGCAGAAGTGCAGCATGCTATCCCAATGCTTTCAAATGCCCGCCTGCTAAAAGTGCTGGACAGCAGTGCAGGGGAGCCAGGCGGAGGACGCGTCTGAGCGACGGAGAGGTAAGTAAATTTTTTTCCCTTTTTTTACCATTTAATGATGATTTTTCAGGGAAGGGCTTATATTTCAAGCCCTTCCCCGAAAATCATACTGCAGGCTTTGCCACAAACCACTGCTTTCAATGGGACTGGCAGCAGGATAGCATGCTACACTTCTGCCACAGGTGTCACAGCTGTGGCAGAGGATTCCTTCAGTCCTGCCGTCCCTGCAGGGATGAAGGAAACTCCTGCCACAGCTGTCACAGCTGTGTCAGAAGTCCACGGTATTCTCCTTTACTTTTCAATGGGGCTAGCGCTGCTGCCGCTAGCCCCATTGAAAAGACTGGCGATATCCCAGCCTCATCCCGGCATCTTTCTTGCACTGCAAGGCGAGTGTTTTCACTTGCTCTCACAGTGCAATAAAGAAAAAAACACCAGTGGGTGTCAGCCCTTAGATGGCTTTCTGTGTTATAGTTTGTTTGTTACCAACAATTTATCACAAAGTTGTTACACTCAGGTTACATTTTGTGGCATCTGTACATTACATTATATTTTAGTTTATTGAAAGGATACTTTTTTCTCAGTGCATTGGTATGGTGAGACATAACTTTAATATTTTACACGTATGTAGCATTCTAGCTGGCAATGTTCAAGGATCTTCAGAAGAAATTTCAACCCAAAAGGTCTTTATTATAAAATTTTCCTCTGAACATACAAAAGTTATTCCACAAGAGCTCAATAACAATTTGTCAATTATGCCAGCCAGCTGACTTAAGAGTAATGTGGCCTCCTATCTCTCCACCAAGTTCTGTGTAGCTGAGAATACTTCAGTTGTTGTCATGCTTGGTGATGAATTTTATACCCCTCAGATGTTGGATACTGTGAATAGTATGACGCTGTAAAATAGTAACCTTGGGGTAACCTTTCTGGTTTATTAGTTTTAGCGCTTTCTGTAAATTTCCCACCTTACTAGTACCAAAGCAGCCTCAAACTATGACATTTCTCAGCTATGCTTGACAGAAGGCATTATCCATGCCTCCAGGATTCTTTCGTTTGCTCTGTGCCTCACATATTACTCTTTGATCCATGCACCTCAGACTTATCCATTTCACTTCTTTCCAGTCATCCACTTTGTGCTTTTTGTTTAACTTATGTTTATATTTACCATTTTTCACTATTTTTCCTGGCCATATTTTTACTGCAGAGGACACTTGTATTTGGGGTGTATTATCTATATGGGTCTTCCCACTAATGACATTTGGCCCATTACTGGGCACACAGGTCACAAGTTAAAGAACCTGGCTTCTCATCACTAGCTTGTCCAAGGTATTAAGGCGTTCTATATAGCAATGCTTGAGCAAGCGTGTTACCACTCAATACAAACTCTACGGGAGATATAGAAGGTTCTGTAAATTATCAGTTAAATAACCATTTGGAACATGGAGACCAGCTTAACCCCTTAAGGACCAGGTTGTTTTGTACCTTAAGGACCAGACACTTTTTAGGGATTTTACCCATGTGGCGGTTTTACTGCTCCATTTTTTTTCCTTTAGCTACCAAAATTATTTTTGCTGCGTTTTTTTTTTCCGTGACATATTGGACTATTTTTTAATATCTTTTTCACTGACTTTTTTTTCCGTTTTTTAGTTTTATTGGGGGTAAAATGCTAAAAAAAATGATTTTTTTTAACATTTATAGTTTAAAAAATTTTTTTTTTATATTTACACTAAAATAAAGTATGGGAATGGGTTCCTCTATTTGTTTCGGACGTTTTGATATATAGTATGTATGGGTTTGGTTTACAGGGCGCATACGGCGACGGTTTTTGTTGGCGTCTGCTTTGTGTTATTCTCTTTCTTTTGTATGTATTGTTGTTTTATTCTGTTGTTTTGTTTTACTTATGTATGTAATTGTGTTTTTTACTATCTGTGTCCCCCATGACGTCATATAAGACCTCTGGGGGACACTCACTTTTTTTTTTTTTTTAACTTTATTTGACATTTTCCCACTGTAGCTGGGCAGTCCATAGGACCCTCAGTTACAGGGGAAAGCAATCCCTATGGTGACATTAGTCACCTGCAGAGCTGCCAGGGTCTAAGTCTGACCCTCCAGCTCTGCATAGCAGGGAATCCCGGGAGGTCACATGACCCCTCGAGGCTCCCGTAGTGAAAGTACTTCTTACTTTCACTTTGCCCCGACAGTGTTCATTGAGCACTGTACATCGGGGAAGCAGAAGGCAGGAAGGGTTAAAAACCCCTCCTGCCTTCTGCTCCAGGTTATCAGCTGTCACAAACAGCTGATAACCCGTACCTGCCCTGACTGATTGCAGAGTCAGGAGACTTAGAGCACCGCCGTATTTTTACAATCGGTGGTCCTCAAAGCCCAGCACCAGCCGCCGTATATATACAGTGGCTGGTCCTTAATGGGTTAAAGAATCTATAAAAAGTCAATATTCATACTCATGCTCATATTCAATGGACAATTTAGCACCACATAACTTTCATGTATTTTCTCATCTATATGTGATTGTTCTCAGTAAGAGAAACCAAGTAATCTTGTAGACATGATACCTTTTAATGCCTAACAAAATTCCATGATGTTATTGTGAGTTTTTGGACCTCTCAGGATCCTTACTCAGGCATAATGAAGCAGATCTGTACAAATGTACACATATGAAAAGGCGCAAACCTAATTTGCACTTAAAACAATACCAGTCAGCTGGTAAGGAATGTGACAGTTTTATGATATCTAAATTGGTGTTAGGGGGTCGCAGGCCTGTGTGTTATCTCTCCTTCAAACCTGCAAATAAGGAAGATAGAACAACACCTCTGCAGCGTCACCTATTCAATGGCAGCATTCCTTCAAATCAATGTATGACCTTTTACCAAGTCTGTAAAACAATAATTGTGAATAGCACCCATTCTGGATGGTCTCCTTGGGGAGAGATGATGCCATCCCCCAACCCATCCACCCCCAGGTGTCTCCACACACCCTTTGGGTGCTCTCCTTAAGGACACCACTCTTGACCTCCTTCAGACCTTCCATATTCTCCACTGATGTAAGAACCCCACTCCGATGTTCATTCCATTCTTGAGGGTATCAAAAATGGCAATCAATTTATACTCTCAAATTCTTCTATGATGCTGCGACTTGAAGTTGCCCTTCAGTATGATAACTCTTATCTGTTCTATGTTGTGTTGGTGACTTGAAATTTTTTCTGCCACAGGTAATTCCGTCTTTCCCTCTCTAATTGTGTGGCGATGAGGTCTCATCCTGGCTCTCAGTGCTTGTCCTGTTTCACCAATATAAAGCCCCCCAACAGGACATTTACTACACAGGAATCTTGTAGTCCTGCTGTGTGTTGGGGATTTGTATCATGTCCGTGGTTAGTACATGTGAGCAGTTTTTGCAGCTCCTTACCTTACAGGGGTAAGTTCCATTTTGTGTGTCAGAGGGCAATGCACTACTGATTATAAAATTCCTCAAATTTGGAGGTTGCCTGTAGCATGAGAGAGGAGAACAGAACTACAGAAATAGAACTTAAAGGGGTTGTTTAGGTGTGGACAATTTTTTTAAAACATGGGTGCAACTGCGTTAAAACAATAAAAGCAGCCATACACACCTGCCCTCTCCCTAATGATTCAACACAGTAGTTCTCGCAGTCCTCCCGGTCTTTGTTAATGAGCGGCTACAACCTGACTACTGCAGCCAATCAGAGACTACAGTGGTCACATGCTATTCCACTGGCATCCTGGTTGCCAGCATCTGAACTGTGAAGCCAAAAGCGGCATGTGACAGCTGTGGCCTCAGGGGTAGCTGTTTGTAAACAAAGACAGGGAGGATCATGGGAGCTAAAGCGCTACAGTGCCAGGGGAATGAAGATGTGAATATGGCTGCATTTATTGGTTTAACACAGCTGCACCAATGTTTAAAAAATTATCCACACCCAGACAACCCCTTTTTATGGGATCACAATCTACTGTATATTCCTCTGACACTTACTGCACAGATACCAAGTGGAATCTGACTTTCTAAAGGAGAGAGACACAGTCCCTGCATTTTTATGGTATTATATATAGAATGTATCAGAATTTCCTAAATTTATAACGACAATGTCTTGAAAGATGGAATGTCACTTTAAGCATTTTCTTCCGGTTTACTTGTAATTTAGGTCAAAGTTTCACAATATTGCATTTCACAAAACATCTTGTCCACATCCTTACTCTACAACACTATGCCCATGCTAAATGATTACACAGAATACAAATAGATTCCAAAGACATTTTGCTGAAAAAGGAAAAGGCCTTTAAGCTAAGAAATGCTGGTAACATACAAGTTTTATTTGTATAAAAAAACTATTTGACCTATCTTGATACACACACATTTAATTCTAATGCTTGAGTATACAACTATAAAGAAAAATCTTACATAACCAGGATTACACAAAACAGATAAGAATGCAATCCTGATCACATTATCTGTGCACTTCAGAATCTCAGCATTCTTAGAAAGTGAATGTACACCGATCAGCGATAAGATGAAAACCACTGACAATTGAAGTGAATCGCATTAATTATGTGTGACTGTGCACCTGTTGAGGGATATATTAGGCAGCACGTACAGCATACATCCAGTTTTTGAAGTTAAGGTGTTGGAAGCCTGAAAAACGGGGAGCTGTAAGGTGAAACTGTGATAGATAAATGATTAGGTCAGAGTACCTCTAAAATGGCAAGTCTTATGGTTTGTTCCTGGTGTGTAGTGGATTGTACCTACTGTACCAAAAGTGGTCCAAAGGAAGGACAACTGATATATTGGCGACAGGGCCACATGTGCCCAAGGCCCACTCATGCATCTAGGGAGTGAAGGCAAGCCTGTCTGGACTGATCCTGCAAAAGAGTTACTGTAGCATAAATTGCTGTAAAGTTAATGCTGACTATCATAAAAAAAGGTGCTGGTACACAGTGAATTTCAGCTTGCTATGTTTGGGGCTGTGCTTACAATAGTTATGTGAACAGCAGAAATGGATCACAGATCAATGGTAGAAGGTGTACTTGCCTGATGAAATGCATTTTCTTTTACATCATGTGGATGGTGATTTGCATGCGCATTGCTTAAAGGGGTTGTCCCGAGGCAGCAAGTGGGTCTATACACTTCTGTATGGCCATAATAATGCACTTTGTAATATACATTGTGCATTAATTATGAGCCATACAGAAGGTATAAAAAGTTTTTTACTTACCTGCTCCGTTGCTAGCGTCCTCGTCTCCATGGTGCCGACTAATTTTTGGCCTCCGATGGCCAAATTAGCCGCGCTTGCGCAGTCCGGGTCTTCAGCAGTCTTCTATGGAGCCGCTCGTGCCAGAGAGCGGCTCCGTGTAGCTCCGCCCCGTCACGTGCCGATTCCAGCCAATCAGGAGGCTGGAATCGGCAGTGGACCGCACAGAAGAGCTGCGGTCCACGAAGACAGAGGATCCCGGCGGCCATCTTCAGCGGTAAGTATTGAAGTCACCGGAGCGCGGGGATTAAGGTAAGCGCTCCGGTAAACTTTCTTTACTTCCCTGCATCGGGGTTGTCTCGCGCCGAACGGGGGGGGGGGTTGAAAAAAAAAAAAAAACAGTTTCGGCGCGGGACAACCCCTTTAACTGGGGAAGTGGTGACTTTAGGATGCACCATGGAGAAAATATGATGCAGTGGTTCTGGGATCGCTTCCTTTCTAAGTAATCTGGTACAGGTTTTGTATGTGTTTCTCTATCCTCTGGCTCTGGTGGGAGTGGTATTTGGTGAGACATGCTTGGTTCATAGACACAGGCAGGTACAACTCGCTATTGTGAAGTCCCTGTGGACCAACAGCATGGGTGGGTGCCAGGAAGCCACCGGCGGTACATAAATATATCCCATTGCATTGCCCATCACAGCTGAGGTAATAAATTCATGTTTAATGCAGGTGGGCTTCGGCCCACACTGCATGCCGCAGTCAGACTGGGGTTCTTTAGAAGTGGACACATGTAGTTACAACTCCCTGTGGACCCACAGCATGGGTGGCTCCCTGGAACCCACCGGCGGTACATAAATATATCCCATTGCATATCACAGCTGAGGTAATAAATTCATGTTTAATGCAGGTGGGCTTCGGTCCACACTGCATGCCCCAGTCAGACTGGGGTTCTTTAAAAGTGGACACATGCAGTTACAACTCCCTGTGGACCCACAGCATGGGTGGGTGCCAGGAAGCCACTGGCGGTACATAAATACATCCCATTGCATTGCCCAGCACAGCTGATGTAACGTCAGCTGTAATGCAGGTGGGCTAAAAATTAATTTGATTACACTGTAGGCGAGGGTCCCCAAAAATTGATGTATCAACAGTACTAATGTACCTCAGAAAAATTGCCCATGCCCAACCAAGAGGGCAGGTGAAATCCATTAATCGCTTTGGTTAATGTGGCTTAATTGGTAACTAGGCCTGGAGGCAGCCCAGTTAAAATAAATATTGGTTCAGGTGAAAGTTTCAACGCTTTAATGAGCATTGAAACATATAAAAATTGTTTAGAAAAATTATATGACTGAGCCTTGTGGGCCTAAGAAAAATTGCCCGTTCGGCGTGATTATGTGAGGTTTCAGGAGGAGGAGCAGGAGGAGGAGGAGGAATATTATACACAGATTGATGAAGCAAAAAGGTCCCCGTTTTTGATGGGGATAGAGAACGATGCTTCCATCCGCGGGTGCAGCCTACGTATTGCTTAGGTATCGCTGCTGTCCGCTGGTGGAGAAGAGAAGTCTGGGGAAATCCAGGCTTTGTTCATCTTGATGAGTGTTAGCCTGTCGGCACTGTCGGTTGACAGGCGGGTACGCTTATCTGTGATGATTCCCCCAGCCGCACTAAACACCCTCTCTGACAAGACGCTAGCCGCAGGACAAGCAAGCACCTCCAGGGCATACAGCGCGAGTTCAGGCCACGTGTCCAGCTTCGGCACCCAGTAGTTGTAGGGGGCAGAGGCGTCACGGAGGACGGTCGTGCGATCGGCTACGTACTCCCTCACCATCCTTTTACAGTGCTCCCGCCGACTCAGCCGTGACTGGGGAGCGGTGACACAGTCTTGCTGGGGAGCCATAAAGCTGTCAAGGGCCTTAGACAGCGTTGCCCTGCCTGTGCTGTACATGCTGCCTGATCTCCGCGCCTCCCCTGCTACCTGGCCCTCGGAACTGCGCCTTCGGCCACTAGCGCTGTTGTATGGGAATTTTACCATCAGTTTCTCCGCCAGGGTCCTGTGGTATAGCAACACTCTCGAACCCCTTTCCTCTTCGGGTATGAGAGTGGAAAGGTTCTCCTTATACCGTGGGTCAAGCAGTGTGTACACCCAGTAATCCGTAGTGGCCAGCATGCGTGTAACGCGAGGGTCACGAGAAAGGCATCCTAACATGACGTCAGCCATGTGTGCCAGGGTACCTGTACGCAACACATGGCTGTCCTCACTAGGAAGATCACTTTCAGGATCCTCCTCCTCCTCCTCCTCAGGCCATACACGCTGAATGGATGACAGGCAAGCAGCATGTGTACCCTCAGCAGTGTGCCAAGCTGTCTCTTCCCCCTCCTCCTCATGCTCCTCCTCCTCCTCCTCCTCACCGCGCTGAGATATAGACAGGAGGGTGCTCTGACTATCCAGCGAAATACTGTCTTCCCCCGGCTCTGTTTCCGAGCGCAAAGCGTCTGCCTTTATGCTTTGCAGGGAACTTCTCAAGAGACATAGCAGAGGAATGGTGACGCTAATGATTGCAGCATCGCCGCTCACCACCTGTGTAGACTCCTCAAAGTTTCCAAGGACCTGGCAGATGTCTGCCAACCAGGCCCACTCTTCTGAAAGGAATTGAGGAGGCTGACTCCCACTGCGCCGCCCATGTTGGAGTTGGTATTCCACTATAGCTCTATGCTGCTCATAGAGCCTGGCCAACATGTGGAGCGTAGAGTTCCACCGTGTGGGCACGTCGCGCAGCAGTCGGTGCACTGGCAGATTAAACCGATGTTGCAGGGTGCGCAGGGTGGCAGCGTCTGTGTGGGACTTGCGGAAATGTGTGCAGAGACGGCACACCTTTCCGAGAAGGTCTGACAAGCGTGGGTAGCTTTTCAGAAAGCGCTGAACCACCAAATTAAAGACGTGGGCCAGGCATGGCACGTGCGTGAGGCTGCCGAGCTGCAGAGCCGCCACCAGGTTACGGCCGTTGTCACACACGACCATGCCCGGTTGGAGGCTCAGTGGCGCATGCCAGCGGTCGGTCTGCTCTGTCAGACCCTGCAGCAGTTCGTGGGCCGTGTGCCTCTTATCTCCTAAGTTGAGTAGTTTCAGCACTGCCTGCTGACGCTTGCCCACCGCTGTGCTGCCACGCCGCGCAACACCGACTGCTGGCGACGTGCTGCTGCTGACACATCTTGATTGCGAGACAGAGGTTGCGTAGGAGGAGGAGGAGGAGGGTGCTTTAGATACCACCACCGAGCTGTGGCCCGCAATTCTGGGGGTGGGTAGGACGTGAGCGGTCCCAGGCTCTGACTCTGTCCCAGCCTCCACTAAATTCACCCAATGTGCCGTCAGGGAGATATAGTGGCCCTGCCCGCCTGTGCTTGTCCATGTGTCCGTTGTTAAGTGGACCTTGGCAGTAACCACGTTGGTGAGGGCGCGTACAATGTTGCGGGAGACGTGGTCGTGCAGGGCTGGGACGGCACATCGGGAAAAGTAGTGGCGACTGGGAACTGAGTAGCGCGGGGCCGCCGCCGCCATCATACCTTTGAAAGCCTCCATTTCCACAACCCTATACGGCAGCATCTCCAGGCTGATAAATTTGGCTACGTGCACGTTTAACGCTTGAGCGTGCGGGTGCGTGGTGGCGTACTTGCGCTTGCGCTTAAACACTTGCTGCCTTTGCCTGCACCTGTGAAACTTTTGACTGATTTGCCTATCGACTTTATTACGGATTTGCTGACTTCTGAGAGTAACACTGTCATCTGTGTTGTGGTTGATCATTTTAGCAAAATGTGTCTGTCACGTCCATGTGGCACAAGAGCGCCATGCCCAACATGATGCACACAGAACACAAAAAGCATGCACCAAATAATGCTGGACAGTGAACATCACACCAGGCACAATTAGATGATTTGTCCCTTACCTAACAGGGAAACGGGGAGCCTCTGCCTAACAGCAGAGTAATTGTCCCGATAATGACAGCCCCACTGTCTTCATCTGGGCCCTGACTGTCTCTTACAGGAACCCCTGCAGAGGGGCACTGACACAGCAAAGCAAAACAATAAAGGGTTAACAAAAGCAACTGAAAGGAACACCAGTATTTAACTGAATAAGAAGCTTTACACCTAGGCTAGAAACTGACACCTACACTAACCACTCCCCTAGAGAACTGAAATAAACAGCAAGGGGAAGAGGGCGGGGTAGGAATATAAAGCCCTCCCCACCTACTGATAGGCAGATCAGCTAGGGAACCCCACCCCAAACCTTCTCTCCAGGTATAATATGTAAGTAGCATACCAGTATGCAGTAGCCTGTAGTGTCGGAGATCTTTTTTGTCGGAATGAAAGGCACATTTCAGGTTTTATGTAATTCAGTATGCTGATTTAAAAAATCAAGACAAAAAAACGGGAACACCTCCCTAAATGACCGGGAAAACTGGAAAAATTCACTGCCATGTTTTAATACAAAGAAAGACTTCAACTATCCTTCTCCTAAATACTATATGAGTAAATTGAGTAGGCTAATAAGTATATGACTGTTGTAAAGATTGTAATGCTTTTTTGTACTGCCAGTACAGAAATATAAATAACATATAATATGGTTCTGATCTTTCATGTATTTTGGTTTTAATTAATAATAAATAACAAATGAATATGTTTTCTTTTGGGGATAAAATAAATAATAAACAACATAAATAAACAAATATATAAAATATGAAAATTATTGAGACTAATATGATTTTTCTGTTTTTCAAGTGTAAATAGGGAGGTGTTCCGGTTTTTGGAGAATTTTGTTAGGGATTTTGTATATTAGGCCGCCTGCAGACGAGCGGGTCGGATCCGGCAGCGAGAAATCTCGCCGCGCGATCCGACCCGAGCGCCTGCAGGGACGAGCGCGTACTCACCCGCGCCTGGCGGCCCCGGCTCTTTGATGTGCCGGCTGCCGCGCAGCCGGCGCATGCGCAGACCGGAGCCGGCGGCCAGGTGAGTGCGTGCCCCGCACAAAATTAGAACATGCCGCGGTTTGTTTGCCGTGCGAGATTTTGCGCGGCCAAACCGCGGCCGTCTGCATAGGAGTGCGTATTGTAATGCACTCCTATGCAGACTTTCAGCGGCGGAAATCCCGCGGGAAATCCCGCGGCGGGATTTCCGCTCGTCTGCAGGCGGCCTAAGGGTGTGTTTTAATGTGTGTATTAAGCTTGACAAAGTTCCCGGTTGGGATAGAAATGTTGCTGTCTGTTTACGCATGGACCATGTGGAATAAAGTGTCCTTTTAAAGATTTGAACATATGCCGTGGATGCTGCTTCCTTAATATTGATATACAATGGAGGCACTACTGGATCTGGGATCCGATTCTGTGGAGGTGTTGCATCCAACAAATACGAATACACCGCTCAGTATATGATTACTTGAGAAGTGAGTGCTGCTCAACAGTTTATTTATTTTTGATGCCATACTGAATTTTGGTGATCATGTTAACAATCACTAGATCTGTACATAAGGTTTATAAAACACATGATTCACAGAAGGTGTGTGTTCACACATTTATATATTGCTTTTGGAATTTTTTTCTGATTTTTGCTGCTACAAGAAAGTTGTCGTATACGGCAATGCATGACTAAAAAGTGACTACAATATGTGAATACAAATATTGTGAATGTCATTGTTTAAATATTACAAACATCGAAGAACAAAAATAACCCACAAGTTCTTTTCTTTGACTTATATGCAGGGCACAATGAGTTGCGCAACAGGCAAAAAAAATGCCTTACGGCTGTAAAGTTATAAAGTTTTGGGCGGGTTACACATAGTCAGACTGTTCAAAGTTCCACTTCACTCAACCAAAAATAGAAGGTGAAATTGATGTTCATATTGAAGGCTGGTTTGACAGGTAAAAATTTCCATTACGTCCTATCAATGACAGCTTCAAGACTTTTCTCAAGCGTGCAAAGCCTTGGACCATGCTGTCTGTGTTAGCCTTTTTTGATGAAAATGCTTGGTCCATTTGACCATTTATGCCTACTTTAACATTATTGAACATATACTCCTACATAGCAACTGTGCTTCCAGACTCCAATGGCATCTTCAAATAGGAGAATAAAGCTTATTCTAAAGTACATACACTGTCTCTCAATCGAAGCCTTTTATTTTACATTACTGCAGATGTAAGTCTGTAAGTCCCCAGTCTACAAACTGATTTCATGCCTTGTAGGGTTGAATAAGTGCAGCCTTATTTATAACTCTGCATTCATTGTAGCACTAATCATTGTATATATCCAAAGTACATACCGTACAGTACGTGTACCTATTTGTTGCTTTATAAGGTAATGCATTTTATATCTCCGTTTTCCTTTATTTATTATACCTTTTTGTTTATTTTCCATTTTTAGTTTTTGTTGCTTGAACAAAGCCAATATCCAATCTGAATAAACTAATATGCCAGGTAATACAGCATTATCCTCAAACTACCAATTTCTCAACCAACCTTTATCTGAAATGTAACAAGAATATTTGATGACCACGTCTTCCAATCTGAGAATAAAGCAGCTGCATTTCTAGGCTTGCAGTCAATAAATAGCAAGTGTTATTTATCAAAATGTACTAAGAACATGGCAATATCACCCAAAGTGTTTATACAATACGTGACTGGGTGAAATGTGCCACATCTCAATTTCAGCACATCCTTGGTAAGTATAAGAAAAAAATTATGTAATTAAAGACAGATCCTGTGTATAGCTTTACTGAGACTAAAGGGAATAGCAAACAAATTTGGCATCACAATCCACTTCACTGTTGTGATATTAATATGAAATTGGGCAGACGTAATGAAAAGAATTGGATTTTGGCATGTTTTCATACTTGCTAAGTATTAAAAGGATCTTTTTTTTTTACAGAAATACATTAAATTACTAACACTGCATTTGCCTGGAAAGTCTGTAGCCTTTGGGTATTAACTATCCATTCATTCTGAATTTCATTAACAAAATGTGTGAATTGTGTTGCAAGGTGTTCTCTGTGCAGTGTTCATTGGGGACACAATGGATGCTATGTATGTAGCTAGAATCTAGTGAAATCTCATGGAATATTTTGGAACATAAAACTGTACCGTATGTTCTACTGGAAAATTAGACACATTTTTGTTAAGACAAAAGGACCCTCATTTACTGTCTGCAAACTGTCTCTTATCATTTTAAGGGCTCAGTCACACGAGTGCATCCGGGCGCCGATGCGTCCGTGTTACTGCAGGATAAGACAGCCGCACTGCAGGTGCAGATGACTCTCCGCACTGCCGGAGGAAAGAACACATGACCGGCTCCATTGCCGGTCATGTGTTCTTTCTTTCTGCGGTGCGGAGGGTTGTCCGCACCTGCAGTGCTGTCGTCTTCTTCGTGCAGTAATCACGGGCGCATTGGCGCCCGATTGCACTCGTGTGACTGAGCCCTAAACTGTGCTTTAATTTTTTTATTAAATCTACGGTAAATCCAGAAAATTCTAAATTCGTTTTACCATCCAAATAGTTTACTTTAGCAAGGGAGACAGGGGAAAAAGGGAGATCGAATTCCCAAATCTTCCAAATTTTTTTTTTTGTAGCCCAGTTTTTCGTATTCTGTGGTTAAAGTTAAAACTTTATATAACACCTTCTTGTGTGAACAAATTACATACAGCGATCAACTAAAAATAATGCCAATCATCAATTTCCTGCAGAAATTAGCAATCAGCAGAGAGTTATCACCTAGAATTCTAAGTATTGGAGAAAGGAGGAGTTTACTTGGCTTTTTCTTGCAATTTTTTTGAAAACCTCATCTTCCATATACATATCTTAATCTGGACCCACTCCTATATAAGCTATAAGAAACCAACCTCTGGTTGAAGACATCTCGGGCAACTGGACTTGCTTTGATGAATTTACCTTTAAACTATGGTGTATAGTGCATCTATGTATGATGTCAAATTAAGTAAAGCAATATGTTTTACTTAAAAAGTAGATGCTTTTATCATGTAATATTTAAATGCTGTGCTTTTCTCTCACTTTCTTATTTGTTAACCCTTTCCAATCCACTGTCTGACGTCTTCAGACATTCTGATTGAAGGCTGTACAGCTCCGATGTCAGAAGACGTCCGGCAGGGTATTCTTACTGTATATTACTGGCCGCTCTGTTGTTGGAGGCCTCTCCAGCATGTCCTATACTACAGTACTAGCCAGCAGATGGTGCCATTGTATAATGGCAGATAGAGAAAACCCCCTAGGAAACCCTGCATCCAAAATTGGATTGCAAAGGGCTAATACCTGATGTAGATTTCCCTGTACTCCTAAAGCCTGCAAATATAATTTTTCTAGTTAGCCAGTAAAGATATCATTTATATAATACTTTTGTCTTTTTTATATACAAGAGTATTTATCATCATATAAATTACTCATGTTTTGAAAGATGTTGGACCAGCAGATTTTTCTGTACCCTTCTAAGATGCTATCCCATCTTAGTTTACTACTTAATGGTTTGCCTTTCCCATAATCTAATAGTTTATATACTTTGGACAGATTTTGGACAGATTTTTTTTTGTCTCGTGGCTCAAGTAATGCTTTAAATATCCCTGTAAAAAGTTAATCATTTAGAATTTACCACCAAACTCTTTAGAGTGTCTAAAGTAAATTTAAATAAGAGAAGTCAGATCCACAAAGATTACAAGAATTCTACAATGTTGTCCACTCTAAAATGTTCCCACTCTCTGTACCATTGCTTATATAACAGATCCACTTTACTCCAGGTTACAAAATGCCCAGAATTCATATAACTCTTACAGAATGGAGGGAAGTCAAAAGAACAATTAATATTCTTACATTTTTTCAATATCTCCTAGCTCTTATGTAATATCACACTAGATGAATGATTACCAAGTAGAAATTGCCCAGATTCTATTAAAGAGAGCCTGTCAGCTCAAACATGTTGTCTAATCTGCAGGCAACATGTTATAGAGCAGAAGGAGCCGAGCAGATTGATATATAGTTGTATGAGGAAAGATTCATTATAACTTGTATTATAGACATTTAAACTGAGTAATACAATGGGCGGTCCTGATTGACAGCAATCTGCGTATGACTGTACATACAGCTGCAGCTGTCAGTCACTGATAGCTCCGCCCATTGGACTGTTCAGTTCAGAATGAGCAGAGATAAAATGACTATAATACAAGGTATACTGAATCTGCCCCCATAAAACTATATATTAATCTGCTCGCCTCCTCCTGCTCTATAACATGATGCCTGCAGTTTGGACAACATGCTGAACCTGACAGATTCCCTTCAACTTTCATGTTTTCATCAGTTTACATTGCTAAATTTATAGGAGAAATCCAGTCAAAAAATACATGTGAAATGATCAGATCAGTAAAGTCTGCCGGCTCAGAAGACAACCATTTTCCAGAAATACTTAGTACTGGAATTTGTAATTACCTAGATTTATGCATTATTGACCTGCGAGATATAGTTAACCCTGGAAATACTAGTAACATTTCTAATGCCACATAGCATTTTGTAATTGAATACAACAATTCCACCAAGCACTGCAAGAGAGTGCCTAATCCTGAGCTGCTACAGACTGATAGCCTGGCCATTGAATCAGGATGGCACAGACAGAACTACAAGCCCAGGGAAAGCAGGCTGTGCCAACAGTGTGACCAGGAGGCCATGGAGGATGAGGCTCACGTCCTACTGCAATTACTCAGATACTCAGTGATGAGGGACACTCATCTCAGGAGACTCTCTGATCTCCACCAGGACTTCATATCCATGGAGGAGGAGGAGAAACTTCACATTCTGCTGGAGGAAGAGGAAGACAAAGTGGCCATAGCAGTAAGGACAGGTAACACAGGAATCAGGGTACAATGCAAACACCAGGCTTACAAAAATATGTTTTTATTTTAGCAAATAAACTTGAAGATTAATTTGGCAGTAGAAGCTTCTGTTAATAGATAAGCAATATGTAGTTATTTAAAAATGTTAGACACCCTAACTGGCTCTAAAAATATGATTAGCTCTAACATGAGTGGGGTATTGTAACAATCTTCTATAAATCACAAAGATCAGCCACATACTTCAACTGCAGAACATGTGATAGTACCACCGAATGTTTCAACCCATCAATACCAATCGCCCGCACACAGTCCTAAAGTAACAGAGTTGTCCAATAACTTGTCCCCAGCTGGCAGATAAAAATGTGCTCCTCTGAACTTGGTTTGAGCTTGTGTATTTTAACTGGCAGGCCTGCATTAAAGTCACTACCCATGCGCACACATTGGGCGTTTTCCTGAGGGTCCATCTCATTTGCGTATCTCCAGTGTGAGTGTGTTTGGTACCATAATGTAGGTGATGCATCTTTGGACATCTGTTACGGGTACCCAAATTCGCAGAGCTGTAGGATGATGTAAAATCTTTGCAGCAGCCTCTCTAGCTGTAGTCCCTGCATCTTTATTCTTTCAGCAATGTCGATTCTGGTGCGTTATGGGGACGCACTTCTGCACTCCTGTCTTGTGCCACTGAGCCTCTCCAACAAGCACAGATTCTCCAGGACAAGTCTTCCACAGTTTCCCAAGCTGACTCCTCACTCCTTTGGCAACTATCTCTCCTGGCAATGCAGTCTCACTTAAGGCTCAGTACTACTGGAACTGCTTTCCAGCTTTCAGCTCTCTATGATTTCAAGTCCTTCAGATCTCTCACCTGACCTTTGCAGCCAATGGGAAGTTGTATACAATATTCTATAGAGAAATACACAAACTGCAGTAATGTATGACAGTCAGTAGAGGTTGCCCTTATACCATCCAAATTACATAACTATAGGAACTATAACAGAACTCATTACAGCACAAGCTCGAACCTGGGCTCTCAGCAGCACAATATGTCAATGCCTTCCATAGATTAAAAGGAGTGCGAAATGTCATGGATTTCCATACCCTCTACATAATATGCCATGGAGCTCTAGCCGCCCACCCCAGAAGTGCCACCCCTACCCCCCAATCGCTATTTTTTTTCTAATCTCTTTGGCAATAGCAATGTCCATTTAGTTGTGCCAATAAAGCTTCTTTGAATCTTACCTAATAAAGCCTGCTTTGATATGAGTCTGACTGGCAGCACAAATCGAAATGTGTTTTCAAAATTTAAGAAATGTTTCAAATGCGCTATAGCACTGGATCAAGGAGTTACTACATCTGCTTTCTATCACTCTATTCCGAAGTCCGACCCATGCAGTTACAGTAAGTTATTGCAAGGTAGAGCTGGTTCTACCCCCTCCTCCAATCATAATGCAATGTGCATAATTGTGATAAATGACACTATTTTTCTTTTGAAAAGTATCATTCAAAAACTATTCATATTTTTGACCCTGTGCTTGTACTCAATGAAAGTTCTCCGTTACTAAACGTATCATAATGGATTCATCATATTCGTCATGGCTCCTGTAAAAACAGATGACTTGATGACAGTGTGAGCGGCCGTAGGGGATAAAAAAAGCACAGATGGAACAGGAGTAGGAATGGCATGAATAACAATGTTGAAGAGCCATTCTCATAATAGTAACATAATCCCAAGTGTCTCTATAGAGGGCCAGTCCCTACCATCGTGCAAGATAAAAATAAAATGTTATATTTAGATATGCACATGTCACATCTAGCGCAAATACACATAAAACCTAACACTGACAGGTTTAATGCCAAGGGATCTTTGAGGTCTGTGTGGTTATGGAAAATTCTTCACATGGAAATGTGTTTACTGAATCAAGAAGTGGGTCAAATGTGCTATACTGTAAATGTAGAGAAACGGCATTCTATAGAGTTACACACATCCCCATACGTAATGCATGTTTACTAACTTACACAATGCTTCCAAGAGTGAACCTTGGACAATGCTTTCCGATGCTCACTATTTAAGTTTTAAAAGTTGCTATAGTAAAAGAAAAGTGACAAATGCAAAAATGAGAAAGGATTGAAATGATTTCAGATGGAATCATAAAACATAAAGCGGAGATTTATCAAAACTGTGCAAAGTAAAAGTAAAGCAATAGTCTGTTGACCAATCCAACTCTATGTCAAAAAGCACCCCTCCAGTCCCGGACAAAAAAAGATGGCCTCACCACTTCTCTGACTACCTGATGCACACTGTACACCATTAATCTAAAACACTGCACTTTGCTTGGATTGGCCAGCACTGCTCATAAGTGAGAGAAGCCGTGTGGCCATCCTGGTTTGACCAATACTGCAGGGTTGCTTTAAAGGGGTTTTCCGGGCAAGAACTTTGGATGACCGATTTTCAGGATAGGTCATCAATAGTTAACCCTTTGCAATCCAATTTTGGATTCAGGGTTGCCTAGGGGGCTTTCTCTTTCTGTCATTATAAAATGGCGCCATCTGCTGGCTAGAGCCAGTACTGTGATATGTGACATGCTGGAGAGGCCCCTGACAACAGAGTGGCCAGTAATACACAGTAAGGGTGGATTCACACAGGGCGGATTTGCCACGGTTTTGCCGCAGCAGATCCGCCCGCGGCAAAACCGCCCGTGGCCGCTATTCTCGGGATTAGCCAGCCATGTGGACGAGATTTCTCAGAAACCTCGTCCACACGGGATGGCTAATCTGCTGCGGTAAATCCGGTCGAAACCGCGGCTGCGGCCGCCGCAGCCACGGTTTCAAAAGATTGAGCATGTCTGTTTACAGTCGGTTTTTTGTTTATTTATGTTATCGCCGCGCTCTCTTTTATGGGAGAGCCGGCCGCAACGGAAAAGCATGCGGCCGGACCGCTTCAAAGCCGCCGCGGCTTAAACCGTGGCGGTTCTCCCGGCGGAAATCTCGCGGTTTTTGCTGCAGCCAAACCGCGATATTTCCGAAGAAAATACGCCCCGTGTGAACCCTGCCTAAGAATACCCTGGCGGATGTTTTCTGACATCGGAGCTCTACAGCCTTCAATCAGAATGTCTATAGACTTCAGACAGTGGATTGGAAAGGGTTAATAGATGACCTGGATTCCTGCATTGATAATTAATAAAATGTGGTCTGATTGTTATCTAAGTTACAATTTTAGACAAACACAATGTAACAAAACTAATAACACATAACCGATTGTACCGTTCATGTGTTTTATTGAGCACATTCAGTTAACATCGACTGTACAGGAATCAAAAGTAAGTGAACCTCTGACTTCTCTAAGAGCTAACTACCAAAAGGTGTTTCGGTTCAGGAGATGACATTGAGGCCTCGTTCACACAAACGCTATTTAAGCACTCTAATAGCTGCGCTAAAAGACCAAAAAAAAAAAATAATCGCATGTCGCTCGTGCAAAAATTGCGTGAACGGGTGATTTCCAGCTAATAAGTCTCGAGCTTAATTAGCTGTGAATTGCCTGTGCACACAGTCTGAGTTGCATGGTGCGTGTTATCAAGCTCCAATAGGAGTCTATGGAAACTCCTGTGCAGCTCGCACCAAACATAGCTCAGGTCCTATCTCTTCTCGCATAACGGACCTTAGATGAGTGCTTTGTAGTCGCCGGTCCTATCTTTGTTAGATGTGAGTATTTTTCGTGTTCAAACTTCCTTTATGCGAACGCTTCTATAGGAAACCATTGGCTCTAGTAGACACAATCTTTTCACGCGCCTCTAATGCGCTAAAACCGCGCTCATATGAACGAGGCCTTAAAGTGTTGGTTTTATAGGTACTTTGCCCATACCAGTCCACACAAGTTACTGCTATTCTGTAACCTTAAAGAACCTCATTATTTTGCCATAATCATTAAAGAAACACCCTGTCAAATCTAATGCACTGAGTTATGGCAAGTGCAGAACCTGAGGGGTGATGCTTGACACACATTCTTTTTTCTGTTCTTTAAATCCCTGTGTCATGTACTAATCCTCAGGCCTTGCACTAGGCATAACACAGTGTATACGTTTTGCCTGGAGCATTTCCTTAATTTTACTGTCACTTTTATACATTTTGTAAAGGTTGTACAATATATTGAGAATAATGTTGGAACCTTTGAGAACCATGGGATCCCATTTATTCAGGAACATTACATTTAGAATACATGACATTCTGAATATGTTCATTAAAAGTATGTTCAAGGGCTAAATGTTGCTATAAGCACAGTCAGTGACCGTGGTCAGAACACAGCAACATGTACTAGACAGCAGAAGCCTTTCTCTACATTCTGCTGCCACTGGACAGATCTAAAAAATCTCCCCGAGACAAATCAATTTTGAAATGCTGGATTAATTTTTCTGCTGTGATTCATAATATGACAGTTGCAGGAAGTGAAAGCTAGGAGCAAATCTTCACTAGTTTTCAATTTGTACAGAATGACATCATTTTCTGCTTTTCTATTGAAAATAAGATACAGTTGTATTAGAAATTTTGCAGTGAATGCAGAAAAGAGTTTAGAAGCACGGCAGTGTAAGAGGATTTCATTCGTAATGCTTTGCGTTAGGCTAACATAAAGGGTTTTGTGCATTTATTAAAACATTTTTTATTTTATCCAGAAAATCCTAAGTACATAATTAATGTAAGTACATCCGCGTTTTACTGTAATTATTTTAACTTGATATAAAAATGTTAAAGGGGTGTCTTACATTACGAAAAAACCCTGGCTGTTTTCTTTTTCTAGAAACAGCGCCACTGATGGATTGTTCCCGCTTTTGAAGCTCACTTGAAAAGAGACAGGAGTAGTGCTGTTTTTGTAAAGAGCCATGTAGTCCTCATATGACCCTTCCAAAAATATAATAACATCCTATAGCTAATAGCTTAAATGGGTGTTCCGGTTCCGACAAGTTATTGTTATGCAGCATGGACGCCGGAGTGGTATCATATTCAATCACGTACAAAAGGGATAGTGAACTGCATACTGGGAGCTTGACTCACGGACAGACATAACATAAGGACTGACAAACGACCAAAACACTCACCTTGCATACCTGCACACATAACAGATGGACTTGCTATAAAAGTATGAGGTATTAGTTTGTGGATTGGCCAAGTCACTTAAGCCTGTGAGCCTGAACTTCAAGGGTCCTTGTTGTCTCATAGATCCCTGCTCTAACAAGACAACATCAACCAGAACCCATGTTCTGCAAGCAGGGTGATCGCCCCAATAAGTACAGCCCCATACTGGAACCTAAAGCCCTCACTAGCCCAGAGATGATACATGATCCAGCAGGACAGGGTACAGTTCACATCAACACACTAGGGCTAGCCTGCAATGCAAAACACCATTAACACTGAATATGCCTGTTCACATGTAATGTCTGACCACCTGCACAGATACTGAACACAACACTGTTCACACACATATACACAGAACATGCCTGTTCATGCATAATGTCCGGAACTCCACACCCAGCCAGCTCAATTAAACAGCACCTGTGAAGCTGTGCTCATGGAAACCTGTAGAACCACATGTCCCAGACACACAAACTAACAGTTATCCTCTATCTGTGGGATAAGGGATAACTAGCTGATTGGTGAGGGTTCAATCACTAGGACCAGTACTGATCATTAGAGTGGGGTTCCGGGGTGGTTCCCAAATGAAGTGCAGGTCGGGCAGTGCAGAAAGCACAAGGTGGGCAGGCACACTGTGCTCCATTCATTTCAATTTGAGCACCTAAGTGAAGCACTCGGCAATCTTTGACACTATCATTGAAATAAATGGAACACAGTGCACCGAGCCATCCTGTTCTTCCTGTACTGTGCTTCCTTAATTTGGGGACAACCCAGGACACCGTTGTCATGGTCAGTGGGGGTCCCAGTAGTCAGACCCCTAACGATCAGCTAGTTATTGCCTATCCTGTGGATAGGAGATCACTTGCTGCTAGTTATTCTGTGGATAGGGAATAACTTGTTGGAACCAGAATACCTCTTTAAATCTGAATTTTTGCTTTATCTTTGTCATATTTATAGTGTATCGAACTTTTCAGATAACTTTTCAGAATAAGCTACTGTGAGGATTAACACTATTTCTGGCCACTGCAGGTTGTATATCTGATTCTCATTTCCCTCAGAACTGGTGGAACTAGTCTTAGCTATTATGCTGTCTTCTATACATTGTGCACAGAAAACTGAGATTTGTGCTCTTTAACTGTCTGTAACACACACAGAGAAACATAACATCAGCATGAAGGACAGTTTACAGCAGTGCTGAGCAGAGTAGATGTGAATAAATAGTGGCAAATCTCTCACCATTAGTTTTAACAGCAAGTCTACATGAATCTCCTCTCTTCATAGAATCATAGAGTTTGAAGGGACCTCCAGGTCAACCCCCTGCTCAATGTAGAATTCACTAAATCATTCCAGACAGATGTCTGTCCTGCCTCTGTTTGAAGATTTCCACTGAGGGAGAACTCACCACCTCACAAGGTAACCTGTTCCACTCATTGATCTCACCACTGTCTAATATTTAATTTGTGTCTCCTCACTTTCAGTTTCAGCCAATTGCTTCTAGTCTTTCCTTGTGCAAATGAGAATAGGGCTGATCCCTCTGCACTGTGACAGCCCTTCAGATATTTGTAGACAGCTATTAAGTCTCTTCTCAGCCTTCTTTTTTACAAGCTCAATATTCCCAAATCCTTTTACCTGTTTCTAGTAGGGTTTTTCCTTAAGGAAAGAGGAGGCTTATAAGGCCATCCATGCTCCTCTGGGAAATATGCAAATGGAAAGATAGAACAATACCTCTGTAGCACCACCTATTGGAAGGCAGCATTCCTGCAAGTCACTGTCAGACTTTTTAAACAAGCCTTATAACAATGACTGGGAGTTGTGAGCCAGAAAAACCCTGCACAGACAGCTGTTTCGGGGTGATTGTCCCTCATCAGTGTGCAGTAATTTTTTAAAATTCCCCTCCTCTCTGTTCTCATAGATTTCAATGAGCTGGTTGACTCATCCTGCTCCTACACTTTCTGTCCTACCATTGTTCTGTCTCCAGTAACAGAAAATATCACTTGAAAAAATATAGTGGCCTGCAAGATGGAAGGAATGGGAACCTTTAATAGTCCGAACTTTAGAGGGAAGTTTCAGCACAAAAACGTCATTTTAGGTAAATAAAGCAAATTTGCTGGTTATAATATTGACTATCATGTAATCACAAGTTGTATGACAATTAAGTGATTATATAAAATATTTAGACACAGCTTAAAATTAAAAAAAGGAATAGTGTGCACCAAATTTACATAAATTGTTACAGTCACAGCCCTGGGTATAAATAGATGATGGTAGAGATCTCTGTAGTGTCCCCTGATATATTTATACATAGTTATTAGGTCGTGCCTCAGACATCTTTTTTCTAAAGTAAATAACCCCAATTTTGATCACCTCTCTGGGTTTTGCAGTCCACCCATTCCATTTATTACTTTAGTTGACTGCCTTTTTACCTGCTCAAGCTAGGATATAAAAAACACAGCAGTTCAAAAACACATGACAACCGTCTCTATGACAACGCGGCATACTGGAGCACCACATGACTGAGCGTGATGACGTGTCCGCATCACGTGTTTTAGACGTGATGACGTTTCCATGAGATCGGTGGACGCCAGCGGGACTGATTTGAATGTAAGAGATAATCTTAATCATTATTTATTTTTTATATATATATAGATGTATGAGTGTCTTGGTTATTATTGGCTTGAGAAAGGTGCCTGCGTGCACTGAAACGTGTTGCCTATATACACCACTTGGGAATAAAGTGAAACTTGAATTCACCAGACCCTGTGACGTAATTGGAACTGGGATAATTTGAGGAGTTGACACTTCAAGAAGGGGGCTTCTTGGTAGATACACCCCCCTCCTCCAGAGTAATTGCCGTCCCTATTCTCTTTTCCTTTCTTCTGGATTGACGATTTGTTCGGCCATCGCTTTTCATATTGTAAGAGCGCAGACTTTTTTTCCCTCCTATTCATGGCAAGCTAGGATATGTCATTCTTGAGTACCGGTGCCCAAAACTGTACATAGTATTCCATCCGTGGTCTAACCAGTGACTTGTAAAGAGGAAGAACAATGTTCTCATCATGTGCCCCTGGACCTCTTTTGATGCATCTTATGATCCTACTTGACTTGGCAGCAGCAGCCTGACACTGGTTGCTCCAGTTAAGCTTATAGCTAAAATCCCCAAGTCCTTTTCCATGTCAGTGTTTCCCAGTGGTTTCCCATTTAGTTTGTAATGGTGACATGTATTTCCCCTGCCCATGTACAGAACCTTACATTTATCAGTGTTATACCTCATTTGCCAATTTTCTGCCTAAGCCCCTAATTTATCCAGATCCATTTGCAACCGTATTCTAACCTCTTGTGTTAATTTCTTTACATACTTTTGTATAATCTGCAAATATTGATATTTTACTGTGCAATCCTTTACCCGCAATAGAAGTAAGATTTACCAGCCTATAGTTTCCAGGTCCACATTTTGATCCCTTATTGAATATCGGCACTGCACTGGCTATGCACCAATACAGTGGTATAGACCCCCTTATTTTAGAGTCCTTAAATATAAGAAACAACAATCTGTCTATCACATTACTTAAAGGGGCTATCCAAGAAGCAGCTGCCGGGATACACCAGGGTCATAGCGGGAGCACTACCCTGACCCCGATCTAGCGGCCGGCACTCGGAATTGCAAGTCCAGCTCCCATTGATTGCAATGAAAACTATGCTTGCAATTATGAACGCTGGCTGCTACACAGGGGTCAGAGATTTGCTTCCACTCCAACCCTGGTGTATCTGGCGGAGCTGCCTGGATAATCCCTTTAATTCCCTTTGAACCCTGTGTGTTTTCTATTTTAACCTTTTTAGGTGGCTCTAACTAAAAAAAAAGGAATTACAATTTAAAGCACAATATATATGTAATAAGTTTTCAAAACTCTATTCACATGTACTATAGCAGGAAAAAAATCAGTGTGGAATTCTGTTCTGTTTTTACAGCAGATTTCACTCTTTACAAGCAAATGTGCAGCAAAATCAGTGGCAAAATTCCCACATAATGTAATAAACCTGATATCTATATATAAAGTTGAAATACTAAATGCTTTTCTTTAAAATGTTCATTCACAGTTAAATACAATATTCATTTTATATATACTTAGATTTACGGATATGTATATATATGTAAACATACGCATATGTCTTAAGATTCTGCCTCTACAGTTCAATACAGGAGTGAAAAACATAATGGACTAATGCAAGTTCTGGCAACAGTAAATGCCGTTCTCGAAGCCAAAAATTTTTCCCATCTCCTTGGCCACAATACTAGTGTACATACATACAAATATATTTGTTGATTATTCTGGCTAACCATGTCTGCTTGACAAAAAGGAAATAATGTGAGCAGCCTGGATCCTGGAGTGTAGAATTAATGTTTATGTACCTCCAGTAGGGTATGTTTTAATGATATCTTCATAGGAAGCCAATAGGATTAAACAGCTATTCGGGTTTAGTATAAACTAGTGCCAATGCTCACATATGGCCTTGATGACTTAATCAAGAATGAATACAATGTTTTAGAGCTATGGAAGTAACAGACATAACACTCCAAACACAGATTTTTTTTTGTTTCATTGTTTAAAGCTATTATTCCATAAAATCATTTGATGTATCCGTCTAAAATTATTCAAAAATCAAACATACACAAATCTGAGTCAGACAGCGAAAGCTATTTCTATTAGGTTACATGGCCTTGCAAACCTTTTATATAGTACATTGTTGTATTGAACTACTTTAAATGCACCATGATATCAAAGGAAAAATACAACAAACTAATAAGCAAACTTGTTCACCCCATTGCTAAGCTGGCATCATATATTACATATACTGCATATAGTACTTGGCTACTTTTAACTCCTTCCCGCTCCTGGACGTACCTGGTACGTCATGGCAGCCTGGTACTTCCCGCAACATGACGTACCTGGTACGTCCTGGAGATAGCACGGGATCACATGTGATCCCGCGCTATCCCGCAGCGGGAGCCGGCTGTCAGTCACAGCCGGCGTCCTGCTCCAACAGCGGGGGGACATCGGAGATGCGCCCACCGCTGTTAACCCCTTCCCTGCCGCGATCTAAGTAGATCGCGGCAGGGAAAGAGTTCACAGGGATCGCGATCCCTGTGTGTCTCCGGCCGGAACTCGCGATGTCATCGCAAGAGCCCGGCCTGTCACCATGGCAACAGGACGCCAGACACTGGCGTCCTGTATTGCCTGTGCCTATAATCGCTGTACAAGCGATAAGGCATGGCAGAGCAGTAGCTCTGCCATGCCTTATGACAGCGATCATAGGCACAGTGCTGCAAGTCCCTCAGAGGGACTCAAATAGTGTAAAAAAAAAGAAAAGAAAAGTGTAAAAAAAAGAAAAATGTAAAAAAAAAAATGTAAAAAACCCCTTTTTTATGCTTTTTCTAATATTAGCATAAAAAAAGGGGAAAAAAACTAAAACCCCACATATTGGATATTGACGCGTCCGTAACGACGTGTACAAAAAGTTGAACATGCTTTTTATTTTGTACGACAAAAAGCGTAAAAAAAACCGCTAAAAAACAGAGGCAAAATGCTAATTTTTAGCATTTTGCCTCACAAAAAATGCAATAAAAGTGATCAAAAAAGCCGTACATTTCCCAAAATGGTACCAATAAAAACTACAGCTCGTCTCGCAAAAAATAAGCCCTTAAATAGCTCCGTACATAGAAAAATAAAAAAGTTACAGGACTTTGAATGCAGCTATAGAGAAAAAAAAAGATTTCCAAAAAAAGGGGGTTTTATTGCAAAAAAGTGTAAAAACCTAAAAAAAAATAACAATTTTGGTATCGTTGTTACCGTACCGACCCGCAGAAAAAATTTAGTGTGTCATTTATGCTGCATGATTAACGCTGTAAAAAAAAAAAAATAATCTATGGCAGAATTGATGCGTTTTCTCTCCCTGTTATCATTAAAAAAAAAAAAAAAAAAATTTACGATATTGTCTATATACCCAAAAGTGGCACCGATAAAAACTACAGATCGCCACGCAAAAAACAAGCCCTTACACGGCCGCGTCCACGGAAAAATAAAAAAGTTATGGCTTTTGAAAAATGGAGATGGAAAAATACCAAAAAATCGCTTGGTCCTCAACGCCAAAATAGGCCATGTCATTAAGGGGTTAAAGTATGTTCACATGGTGCAGATTTGCTGCCTCCAGCCATATTAAGATGCAGGTGGGATGGTGTACATTGGTGCAGCAGTGACAGACAGACAGAGGCTCAATGCAGCAAATATCAAGTTTTTACTAAGCACACATATAAAATATAAATTATCACTCCATGGAAAGGAACAATACTTGAACGTTATATATAACTTTACCATACTGTCCAAAACAGTCAAAGCTAATGAACACATGGGCTTATTGCCCACTCTGAAACAATCCGTACACTGGGCTTTTAGCCTGAAAGTATGTCTTTTAATAGCTTTAAGCTAAGTAACACTGACTCTAGAACTCAGCAGCACGGTCTTCAGCTGGAATGGCCTTACCACCCATGCCGGATCTCACACTCACAGTGAGAACTCACAGTCTCTTTCATCTTGCAGCAAAACTGGCACAACTATAGACCCTACATTTTTTTCAAGAGCCCCCTTACCAGAATATCAGCTGGTCCCTTACCCCGTCACAATCTGCCCCCCTAGTCCATCCATTCTCTAAAAATGTTATTACCGTAATCTGCATGTTTTACTCAAGGTGGAAAAAATCTAAAAGTTAGTGTTATTTTATTAGGTATGTGTTCATAGAATACAAAACACTACAAAGTAAGTGTTCCAAAAGTACTACAATCTTTTACATTTATTGTGGATGTGGTATCCCCTTGAAAGGCAAGTCCTCTAGATGACAAAAATAATGTTACGTCTAATATGTGCTGTAGAACCACCTTCCATTTTGTTGCCTCACATTGAATTTAATGTTGCAAATCTTTGTCTATGCCATGGCCTTTTAAAGAAAGCTGCAATAACTTCCAAGGCAAATAACTGTTCTTAAGCACAGACCTGCTTTCATGGCTAGGCAACATTTCATAAAGACTTTTCCAGGCCTTCAATTTAGGAGAAAATCCTTCTTTTGCCAAAATACTAATATTTTGGGGGTATCTAGTTCCACTGGCGAAGAGTGTAAATGACAAATGGTGAATAGACTATGGTGGTGTGGAGACATGTTAGAGACCTGGGAATGTGATTATTATACTTACCGGGTCCCCACAGACTATGGATCTACTTTATCCAGTGGTGTAACTTTGTATTCTTTTTTTTTAAGACATGCAAGTATTTTCTACAGTAGAAATGGTATAACAAGCCCCTCACTCCTCACAAGAGACCATCCACTTATATTAGAGTCCTTGGGTTCACTAATTTGCAGAAGGTCCACAATGCAGCCCAAGCCCCCCCACCCCCCCCCAAATTCCATGAAAACACAGCCACACATATGGGGAACACTGTCATTCTTCCAAAAGTTTGTCAAAATAGTGTACAGTAGTGTAGGAGTCAGTTGTGGCACAGGGATGTCACTGAAAACAAAACAAAAGGCCTACATAGCATTTCCTAGGTCAAAAACTGCATCAAGAAAGACAGCGGATGTGCTGCTTGTTTTCAAAAGCAACGTCATAAATTTTACAAAGAGAAATTCTGCCAGGGGAAAACAACACTCAAGCACAAGCCTGCTCCAAGGAATAGTTTTAGAGCCATCAAAACATTTTACGCAAGACAGCAGGTGTGCTGCTGGTTTTAAAAGCAATGCTATAAAGTTTGCAAAGGACAAATTCTACCAAGTGAACAGAACAGCCAAGCATGGACCTTCTCCAAGGAAAAAGCTGTAGAGCTACCCCAGTTTCTTGTGCTCTAGAACATTTTCATTTTGGGAGAAGGAGGAGGAAGATACATGGTGGAAGCAGAAGAAGGAGAGCATAATAATAATAAATAATATTAATCTTTATTTGTATAGCGCCAACTTATTCCGCAGCGCAGAGAGCAGCAGCAGTTCCACCACCAGCAGCCACAACAGCACTTTGAGGGCAGAGCGTGCTCTTCTTGAAAGCATGAGAGCTATAGGTCCATATTTCCATATGGACGTATTTTTCATTTGGGGGAATTAGGAGGAGTAAACATGGTGGAAGCAGGAGAAGTAGAGCAGCAACAGTTCCACCACCACCCCCAGCACCTTGAGGGCCCAGTGTAGTCTTTGATATAAATCTATGCTAAGTCATATGTGAGTAAAAAATTTTAGCATGCTAACTAATCAGTGGAATCTGCCATGGGGGTGCAGAAGTCAGGTGACATCCATGCCTGGTTTATTTTTAGAAACATCAGGAAATCCACTTTGTCTGTGAACAGGCAGATGCATCTGTCAGATATCACACCCCCAGCTATGCTTAAGATCCTTTTTGAAAGCACACTGGCAGCAGGGCAGGCAAGCACCACTAAAGCATGTTGTGCAAGTTCTGGCCAATCATCCACCTTAGACACCCAGAAGTCAAAGGGGCCAACGCAATGTTTGAGTACATCCATGAAGGAGCTGACATGCTCTTGGACCATCTTAAATAAGTGCAGCCTGTGACTTTCTGTCCTACCCTGTGCTTTTGCTGTAGGGTATGACAGGCTGAAAAAACTATGCCACGCCTCTGTTAGACTTTCCCTACCACCGAAGGTGGTGCTACTGTGGTGGCTTCCTGCTCATCAATCATGAGCCTGCGGCCTTGGGGAAATGCACTGCTCAAGCTGCTAACAGTCTGTTCTGATAGTGCTGCATTGTGAGGTCCTTTTCCACTGCCAGAATGAGATCTGCCATTTTCGCTTTGTAGCAGGAATCAAGGAGGTTGGCCACCCAGTAATGATCTAATGTGCTGATGTGGGCTATGCGATGGTCCTTCTGCAAACACTACAGTATAAATGCATTCATATGCCTCAAAGTGCTAAAGGCTGATGACCCACATTCCTCAGGGTCTGGCCTAGGAGTGTCCTCTGGCTGCTCCCATCATGCATGTAGAATAGCTGGGGTTAGTGATGGATGAAAGGAACAGTGACTAGCCCTCTTCCCTGCCTTTGGTCCTATTTTATCTCCTTCCTCTTCTTCCCTCTCTATACTTCTCCCATGGGTGGAAAAGTATGTTGGAGAGGATGCCCCCCTTTCTTGCCCAAAGCCACCCGCCCTGTGGTCTTGAGTATTGGCTAATTAGCCAGACAGTTAGAAGATTGGTATTTCTTCCGCCTCCTCCTGTGACAACAACATGTCATTGTCCTTGAGGCCCTGTTGCGTCTGTTACAGCAGGCAGATAACAGGGATGGTCTTACTGATCAATGGGTCATCAAGACTACCCATTTTGGTTGCTTCCTCAAAGCAGACTAAAAAGGCATACATGGCTTTGATCTGTAGAAATTCCACAGGCATCAAGTGACTGACAACCATACAGTGTCTGCTAATGGAAAACACTATCTGAAACTTCATGCTGCTGGCTTAGCTTCTGCAACATATACAACATGAAATGCCACCATGTAGGCACATCACAAATGAGACGGTTGGGTGGTATCCTGAACTGTGACTGCACCTCCGCCGGATGAGAGACAGCTAAGTGTGAATGCCGAAAGTGTGAGCAAAGTTGCCTGGCCTTTTCCAGCAATAGTTGTAAACCTGCATAATTGTTTAGGAAGCGTTGCACTACCAGGTTCAGCACATAAGGCAAGGGATGTGTGTGAGATTGCTGAGGCAAAGGGCTGTCAGAATATTGGCCCCATTGTCACATATGAACTTGCCTGGCTTCAGATTGCACAGGGTCAGCCATGTGCCAGCCTGGGCTGCAGACCTGTAAACAGCTCTTCGGCTGTGTGGCTTCACTACCCTAGTCGTATGATAAAAAAAATGGTAATTGATGGTACATACTCTAATTTTGGGACCATTACTAGTGGGGTACCAAAGAAGTCAGTATTGGGCCGCATTCTTTTGAATATATTTATTAATGACCTGGTATAAAAATTACATAGTAAAATATCAATATTTGCAGATTATACAAAAATATGTAAAGTAATTAACACAAGAGAGGACACAATGCAGTTGCAAGAGGATCTAGATAAGTTGGGGTCTTGGGCAGAATAGTTGCAAATGAGGTTTAACATTGATAAATGTAAGGTTATACACATGGGCAGGGAAATACATGTCACCATTGCTCACTAAATGGGAAACCACTGGGATACACTAACATGGAAAAGGACTTGGGGATTTTAGTTAACTGTAATCTTAACTGAAGCAACTAGTGTCAGGCAGCTGCTAAGGCAAATAGGATCAGGGGGTGCATCAAAAGAGGTCTAGGGGCACATGACGAGAACATTGTTCTTCCTCTTTACAAGTCACTGGTCAGACCACACATGGAATATTGTGTACAGTTTGGAGCATCGGTACTCAAGAAGGACATATCAGAGTTTGAGGCGGTGAAAGGTGGGCAACTAAAGTAATAAATGGAATGCACGGACTACAATACCCAGAGAGGTTACCAAAATTTAGGTTGTTTAGTTTAGAAAAAGATGGCTGAGGGGTAACCTAATAACTATGCATGAATATATCAGGGGACAATACAGAGATCTCTCCCAGCATCTATTTATACCCAGGATTGTGACTGCAACAAGGGGGCGCCCTCTACATCTAGAGGAAAGAAGGTTTCATCCCTGACCTAGAAGGGGGATTTTACTGAAAGAACAGTGAGACTATGAAACTCTCTGCCTGAGGACATTGTGATGGCGAATTCGATAAGAGTTTAAAAGGGGCCAGAATGCCATTCTTAAGCATTACAATATTACATGTTATAGTCACTGATTACTTCAGAAGGGTTATTGATCCATGGATTATTGTGATTGCCAGACTTGGAATTGGGAAGGATTTTTTCCCCTTAAAGGGGTTCTGACACAAATAATGTTTTTATGCTTTAGCAGCCATTGTTCCCTGGTCTGCCTAATGGACCCAGGGAACCCATGGTGTAATGGCTGCTAAAGCATAAAAAGATAATACTTACCTGCTCTTCTGTTGTTGTTGACATCGGGGGGGTCATCTCCCAGCAGGCGCTGTTCCTCCTCTTCTGTCTGCACGAGCCGCGCCGCTCCAGGATCGCGCGCATGCGCAGTGGAGAGGTGCCCTCTGACAGGAGTCAGGACGGGCTGCGTCTCCACTGCGCATGTGCAGCACTCCGGAGTTCAGCAGGACGGACGGGCCGCCCACAGCAAGCACTGCTTGTGACGTGCTTGCTGTAGGCGGTCCGTCCGTTCACCTCGGAAGTGCCTGACAGACGGACCAAAGCAGGAAGCGGTCTTTTTGACCGCTCCTGCTCTGCTTTAAAGGCACAGAAGAAGATGCCGGCTGGAGGGGACATGCCTGGCGATCGGGCTAGGCCAGGCAAGGTGAGTACAATTTTTTTTTTTTGATGTCAGAACCCCTTTAAATGAGGAAAATTGGCTTATACTTCATTGGGGGTTTTTTTGCTTTCTTTTGGATCAACATAGGGGTAGTGTAATAGGTTGAACTAGGTGGACATATGTCTTTTTTCAACCTAACATACTATGTTCCTATGCAGTTCTATACTTCATTAGAGAAGGCAGAATTCATTCCCAAGTTTCTGGATTTTTAGTGAATCAGAGTGATTAACATTTTGGAGAATCAATGCTCAATATAAAATTCTCCTATCCTGCCAACGAGAAAGGCTAAAAAATGTATTCAGCTTTGGCAATAAACCACATCAATTGTTAACCATCTGTCAGATTACTTTCTGTTGTATAGAAACAATATTATTCTTACTACAGAAACACAGGTTATCATTGTGAACACTCAATACCAGCCAAATTATGTTTTGTCTTTTTAGGACTTGTTCTAGACTGTACTGTTTTGCTAGTCAGATGGCAACAAATAAAAGGGACCTTCCAGATGGCAATCTTACATCAGGCAATAAAAAGCCCTGGTCAGGAAGGATTTCTTTTATAATAAGTTGTTTAGCTGTCATCAGACAATTGTCTTCTTGTAACTTTCTATATTAGGATCGGGGGTGCGGATTTTGGTGCAGAATTTTTTTGCTACTTTAGGTGCATCTTGCAGAAATATTCTGTGAAAGGTCCCTGACAAATACTATTATCCAATAATATTTCAGAGACTTCTCAATACAAAATCAAAATAAGTGTTTACTTGTATTTAAAAGAAGCATGATTGTCACCACCAAGATTGGGCATGAGGCTCACTCTGTACATAGAAGTGCTTTACACTTAAAATGTGTATTAAGGATTTAAAATATACTAGAAAAACCTATATCATTCATAAATCCTGCCTTCTAATCCCTAAAATACTGCGTAGTGAATTAAGATATTGTACTGGAAGACGCTCACAGCATGGATACATGCTAATAACACCGTTTGCAAGTGCAAGCTCTATGCCCTTGAAAACAGTTCAAATCCTTGACAAGTTGGATAAATTAGACTTCTTTTGAGACAGACAATGCAGATGATCAAAGACATGCATTTCTATTTTGCTTCTTACTCTGTCATTTAACGCAATGAACAAATCCAACAGGAAACCTATGGGAAATATAAAAATATCAATATCCATTAAAATGCATGAACTAAGATTTGAAAATGACTCATGGGTATATCAACCATGGCTTTGTGATTTTCATCAGCTCAGTAAGGTGCAAACCTGAACTTTATGTCATTTTTTTCAATTTCTTTGAATCCCCTAGCCATAGTTTCTATTGCATTTTAGTTTACCACAGAAAGCCCCAAAATCTGGTGGGGTACCCAAGTCTGAGGGTGTAATGGAGCAATGAAGGGAGATTGCCTGAGCACTTCAGAATTTATTCTTTAAAGGGATACATTATATAAAGCTGATATCTTGTGTATTTGCATAAAAAGAAAATAAAAGTAGCAAAATTGGAAACTAAAACATTGCTGCGTATGTTCTTTTTATTGGTATTTGAGACAATTTGTAGGAAGGACATTATAGCATATATCTAATCTGTCCTTACTAGAGATGAGCGAACACCAAAATGTTCGGGTGTTCGTTATTCGGAACGAACTTCCCGCGATGCTCGAGGGTTCGTTTCGAACAACGAACCCCATTGAAGTCAATGGGCGACCAGAACATTTTTGTATTTCGCCGATGCTCGCTAAGGTTTTCATGTGTGAAAATCTGGGCAATTCAGGAAAGTGATGGGAATGACACAGTGACGGATAGGGCAGGCGAGGGGCTACGTGTTGGGCTGCATCTCAAGTTCACAGGTCCCACTATTAAGCCACAATACCGGCAAGAGTGGGCCCCCCCCCCCTCCCAACAACTTTTACTTCTGAAAAGCCCTCATTAGCATGGCATACCTTTGCTAAGCACCACACTACCTCCAACAAAGCACAATCACTGCCTGCATGACACTCCACTGACACTTCTCCTGGGTTACATGCTGCCCAACCGCCCCCCCTCCCCCCCCACAGCGCACACCAAAGTGTCCCTGGGCAGCCTTCAGCTGCCCTCATGCCACACCACGCTCATGTCTATTTAGAATTGCGTCTGCCATGACGAGGGACCGCAGGCACACACTGCAGAGGTTGGCATGGCTAGGCAGCGACCCTCTTTAAAAGTGGCGGAGCGATAGCCCACAATGCTGTACAGAAGCAATGAGAAATAGAATCCTGTGCCACCGCCATCAGGAGCTGCACACGTGGGCATAGCAATGGGGAACCTATGTGCCACACACTATTCATTCTGTCAAGGTGTCTGCATGCCCCAGTCAGACCGGGCTTTTTAATTCATAGACACAGGCAGGTACAACTCCCTATTGTGAAGTCCCTGTCGACCCACAGCATGGGTGGCTCCCTGGAACCCACCGGCGGTACACAGAAATATCCCATTGCATTGCCCAACACAGCTGAGGTAGTAATGTCGTGCTTAATGCAGGTGGGCTTCGGCCCACACTGCATGCCCCAGTCTGACTGGGGTTCTTTATAAGTGTACAGATGTAGTAAAAACTCCGTGTGCACCTACAGCATGGGTGGGTGCCAGGAAGCCACCGGCGGTACATAGAAATATCCCATTGCATTGCCCAACACAGCTGAGGTAGTAATGTCGTGCGTAATACAGGTGGGCTTCGGCCCACACTGCATGCCCCAGTCAGACGGGTTCTTTAGAAGTGTACAGATGTATTAAAAACTCAGTGTGCACCTACAGCATGGGTGGCTCCCTGGAACCCACCGGCGGTACACAAAAATATCCCATTGCATTGCCCAACACAGCTGAGGTAGTAATGTCGTGCTTAATGCAGGTGGGCTTCGGCCCACACTGCATGCCCCAGTCAGACTGGGGTTCTTTACAAGTGGACACATGTAGGTTAAACTCCCTGTGGACCCACTGCCTGGGTGGGTGCCAGGAAGCCACCGGCGGTACATAGAAATATCCCATTGCATTGCCCAACACAGCTGAGGTAGTAATGTCGTGCGTAATACAGGTGGGCTTCGGCCCACACTGCATGCCCCAGTCAGACGGGTTCTTTAGAAGTGTACAGATGTATTAAAAACTCAGTGTTCACCTACAGCATGGGTGGCTCCCTGGAACCCACCGGCGGTACATAAAAATATCCCATTGCGTTGCCCAACACAGCTGAGGTAACGTCAGCTGTAATGCAGGTGGGCTAAAAATTAATTTGATTACACTGTAGGCGAGGGCCCACAAAAATTGCTGTATCAACAGTACTAATGTACATCCCAAAAATTGGCCATGGCCAGCCAAGAGGGCAGGTGAAACCCATTAATCGCTTTGGTTAATGTGGCTTAAGTGGTAACTAGGCCTGGAGGCAGCCCAGTGTAACGAAAAATTGGTTCAAGTTAAAGTTCCAATGCTTTTAAGCGCATTGAAACATTAAAATTGTTCTGAAAAATTATTTGAGTGAGCCTTGTGGCCCTAAGAAAAATTGCCCGTTCAGCGTGATTACGTGAGGTTTCAGGAGGAGGAGCAGGAGGAGGAGGAGGAGGAATATTAGACACAGATTGATGAAGCAGAAATGTCCCCGTTTTGGATGGTGAGAGAGAACGTAGCTTCCATCCGCGGGTGCAGCCTACGTATTGCTTACGTATCGCTGCTGTCCGCTGGTGGAGAACAGAAGTCTGGGGAAATCCAGCCTTTGTTCATCTTGATGAGTGTTAGCCTGTCGGCACTGTCGGTTGACAAGCGGCTACGCTTATCTGTGATGATTCCCCCAGCCGCACTAAACACCCTCTCCGACAACACGCTAGCTGCAGGACAAGCAAGCACCTCCAGGGCATACAGCGCTAGTTCAGGCCACATGTCCAGCTTCGACACCCAGTAGTTGTAGGGGGCAGAGGCGTCACCAAGGATGGTCGTGCGATCGGCTACGTACTCCCTCACCATCCTTTTACAGTGCTCCCGCCGACTCAGCCGTGACTGGGGAGCGGTGACACAGTCTTGGTGGGGAGCCATAAAGCTGGCCAGGCCCTTAAAGACTGTTGCACTGCCTGGGATGTACATGCTGCTCGATCTACGCACATCCCCTGCTACCTTGCCCTCGGTACTGCGCCTTCTGCCACTAGCGCTGTCGGCTGGGAATTTTACCATCAGCTTGTCCGCAAGGGTCCTGTGGTATAGCAACACTCTCGAACCCCTTTCCTCTTCGGGAATCAGAGTGGGCAGGTTCTCCTTATACCGTGGATCGAGCAGTGTGTACACCCAGTAATCCGTAGTGGCCAGAATGCGTGCAACGCGAGGGTCACGAGAAAGGCATCCTAACATGAAGTCAGCCATGTGTGCCAGAGTACCTGTACGCAACACATGGCTGTCTTCACTAGGAAGATCACTTTCAGGATCCTCCTCCTCCTCCTCCTCCTCCTCCTCCTCCTCAGGCCATACACGCTGAAAGGATGACAGGCAATCAGCCGGTGTACCGTCAGCAGCGGCCCAAGCTGTCTCTTCCCCCTCCTCCTCATCCTCCTCATGCTCCTCCTCCTCCTCCTGTACGCGCTGAGAAATAGACAGGAGGGTGCCCTGACTATCCAGCGGCATACTGTCTTCCCCCGCCCCCGTTTCCGAGCGCAAAGCAGCTGCCTTTATGGTTTGCAGGGAATTTCTCAAGATGCATAGCAGAGGAATGGTGACGCTAATGATTGTAGCATCGCCGCTCACCACCTGGGTAGACTCCTCAAAATTACCAAGGACATAGCAGATGTCTGCCAACCAGGCCCACTCTTCTGAAAGGAATTGAGGAGGCTGACTCCCACTGCGCCGCCCATGTTGGAGTTGGTATTCGACTATAGCTCTACGTTGTTCATAGAGCCTGGCCAACGTGTGGAGCGTAGAGTTCCACCGTGTGGGCACGTCGCACAGCAGTCGGTGCACTGGCAGCTTAAAGTGATGTTGCAGGGTGCGCAGGGTGGCAGCGTCCGTGTGGGACTTGCGGAAATGTGCGCAGAGCCGGCGCGCCTTTACGAGCAGGTCTGACAAGCGTGGGTAGCTTTTCAGAAAGCGCTGAACCACCAAATTAAAGACGTGGGCCAGGCATGGCACGTGCGTGAGGCTGCCAAGCTGCAGAGCCGCCACCAGGTTACGCCCGTTGTCACACACGACCATGCCCGGTTGGAGGCTCAGCGGCGCAAGCCAGCGGTCGGTCTGCTCTGTCAGACCCTGCAGCAGTTCGTGGGCCGTGTGCCTCTTATCGCCTAAGCTGAGTAGTTTCAGCACGGCCTGCTGACGCTTGCCCACCGCTGTGCTGCCACACCGCGCGACACCGACTGCTGGCGACATGCTGCTGCTAACACATCTTGATTGCGAGACAGAGGAGGAGGAGGAGGAGGAGGGTGCTTTAGTGGAGGAAGCATACACCTCCGCAGATACCAGCACCGAGCTGGGGCCCGCAATTCTGGGGGTGGGTAGGACGTGAGCGGTCCCAGGCTCTGACTCTGTCCCAGCCTCCACTAAATTCACCCAATGTGCCGTCAGGGAGATGTAGTGGCCCTGCCCGCCTGTGCTTGTCCACGTGTCCGTAGTTAAGTGGACCGTGGCAGTAACCGCGTTGGTGAGGGCGCGCACAATGTTGCGGGAGACGTGGTCGTGCAGGGCTGGGACGGCACATCGGGAAAAGTAGTGGCGACTGGGAACTGAGTAGCGCGGGGCCGCCGCCTCCATGATACTTTTGAAGGACTCAGTTTCCACAACCCTATACGGCAGCATCTCAAGGCTGATGAATTTTGCTATGCGGACGGTTAACGTTTGAGCGTGCGGGTGCGTGGCGGCGTACTTGCGCTTGCGCTCGAACACTTGCGCAAGCGACGGCTGAACGGTGCGCTGAACTACACTGCTGGATGGGGCTGAGGACAGCGGAGATGAGGGTGTGGGTGCAGGCCATGAGGCGGTAGTGCCTGTGTCCTGAGAGGGGGGTTGCATCTCAGTGGCAGGTTGGGGCACAGGGGGAGAGGCAGGGGTGCAAACCGGAGGCGGTGAACGGCCTTCGTCCCACCTTGTGGGGTGCTTGGCCATCATATGTCTGCGCATGGTGGTGGTGGTGAGGCTGTTGGTGTTGGCTCCCCGGCTGAGCTTTGCGCAACAAAGGTTGCACACCACTGTTCGTCGGTCGTCAGGCGTCTCTGTGAAAAACTGCCAGACCTTAGAGCACCTCGGCCTCTGCAGGGTGGCATGGCGCGAGGGGGCGCTTTGGGAAACACTTGGTGGATTATTCGGTCTGGCCCTGCCTCTACCCCTGGCCCTGGCCACCGCACTGCCTCTTGCAACCTGCCCTGCTGATGCCATTGACTCCCCCTCTGAAGACCTGTCCTCCTGAGTAAGCGTTGCACACCAGGTGGGGTCAGTCACCTCATCGTCCTGCTGCTCTTCCTCCGAATCCTCTGTGCGCTGCTCCCTTGGACTTACTGCCCTTACTACTACCTCACTGCAAGACAACTGTGTCTGATCGTCATCGTCCTCCTCACCCACAGAAAGTTGTTGAGACAGTTGGCGGAAGTCCCCAGCCTCTTCCCTCGGACCCCGGGAACTTTCGAATGGTTGGGCATCAGTGACGATAAACTCCTCTGGTGGGAGAGGAACCGCTGCTGCCCAATCTAAGCAGGGGCCCGAGAACAGTTCCTGGGAGTGTTCCCGCTCCTGAGCAGGTGTCATTGTAGTGGAGTGAGGAGGCTGGGAGGAAGGAGGAGCAGCAGACAGAGGATTCGGATTTGCAGCAGTGGACGGCGCAGAACTGCGTGTTGACGATAGGTTGCTCGAAGCACTTTCTGCCATCCAGGACAGGACCTGCTCACACTGCTCATTTTCTAATAACCGTCTCCCGCGTGGACCCATTAATTGGGCGATGAATGTGGGGACGCCAGAAACGTGCCTCTCTCCTAATCGCGCAGCAGTCGGCTGCGACACACCGGGATCAGGAGCTCGGCCTGTGCCCACACCCTGACTTGGCCCTCCGCGTCCTCGGCCGCGTCCACGTCCTCTAGGCCTACCCCTACCCCTCAGCATGCTGTATTACCAGTGATTTGATTTCACAGGCAGGAAATAAATTGGCGCAAGACTGCAGGCCAAATATAATTTTTTCCCTTTTTGGAAAACGAAAGGCCCCACTGCCTCTAGTGAATGAATAATCTAAGTTTAATAACTGTGCTGTGTCCCTGCTAATGTGTCACAGAACGTGAGGGTAGCAGAGTTATTATAACTCTGGCAGAGCAGGTATTTTTTTCCCAATTAAGGAAAGCAAATGGCGAAGCCAGCAGTAAAGCGTAGCTGGGTGCGTATGATTTAGCAATGTTTTTCACGCAGCTCACACGTGTCCACCGCCCGTAAGGACGGACAGAGGCTGGACAAATAGATTTGTTTCCACTTGTTTTTCCACCAAAAGGCAGCACTGCGTATATTCAATGAACATGAGAAGTTTAATAACTGTGCTGTGTCCCTGCTAATGTGTCACAGAACGTGAGGGTAGCAGAGTTATTATAACTCTGGCAGAGCAGGTATTTTTTTCCCAATTAAGGAAAGCAAATGGCGAAGCCAGCAGTAAAGCGTAGCTGGGTGCGTATGATTTAGCAATGTTTTTCACGCAGCTCACACGTGTCCACCGCCCGTAAGGACGGACAGAGGCTGGACAAATAGATTTGTTTTCACTTGTTTTTCCACCAAAAGGCAGCACTGCGTATATTCAATGAACATGAGAAGTTTAATAACTGTGCTGTGTCCCTGCTAATGTGTCACAGAACGTGAGGGTAGCAGAGTTATTATAACTCTGGCAGAGCAGGTATTTTTTTTCCCAATTAAGGAAAGCAAATGGCGAAGCCAGCAGTAAAGCGTAGCTGGGTGCGTATGATTTAGCAATGTTTTTCACGCAGCTCACACGTGTCCACCGCCCGTAAGGACGGACAGAGGCTGGACAAATAGATTTGTTTCCACTTGTTTTTCCACCAAAAGGCAGCACTGCGTATATTCAATGAACATGAGAAGTTTAATAACTGTGCTGTGTCCCTGCTAATGTGTCACAGAACGTGAGGGTAGCAGAGTTATTATAACTCTGGCAGAGCAGGTATTTTTTTTCCCAATTAAGGAAAGCAAATGGCGAAGCCAGCAGTAAAGCGTAGCTGGGTGCGTATGATTTAGCAATGTTTTTCACGCAGCTCACACGTGTCCACCGCCCGTAAGGACGGACAGAGGCTGGACAAATAGATTTGTTTCCACTTGTTTTTCCACCAAAAGGCAGCACTGCGTATATTCAATGAACATGAGAAGTTTAATAACTGTGCTGTGTCCCTGCTAATGTGTCACAGAACGTGAGGGTAGCAGAGTTATTATAACTCTGGCAGAGCAGGTATTTTTTTTCCCAATTAAGGAAAGCAAATGGCGAAGCCAGCAGTAAAGCGTAGCTGGGTGCGTATGATTTAGCAATGTTTTTCACGCAGCTCACACGTGTCCACCGCCCGTAAGGACGGACAGAGGCTGGACAAATAGATTTGTTTTCACTTGTTTTTCCACCAAAAGGCAGCACTGCGTATATTCAATGAACATGAGAAGTTTAATAACTGTGCTGTGTCCCTGCTAATGTGTCACAGAACGTGAGGGTAGCAGAGTTATTATAACTCTGGCAGAGCAGGTATTTTTTTTCCCAATTAAGGAAAGCAAATGGCGTAGCCAGCAGTAAAGCGTAGCTGGGTGCGTATGATTTAGCAATGTTTTTCACGCAGCTCACACATGTCCACCGCCCGTAAGGACGGACAGAGGCTGGACAAATAGATTTGTTTTCACTTGTTTTTCCACCAAAAGGCAGCACTGCGTATATTCTATGAATAATAACTGTGTTGTGGCCCTGCCTATACAATTCTTTCCCTGCAGTATCAATGGAGGGTGGAATGCTCTGCAGAGGCGATTTTGAGAAGCCCAAAAAAAATGCAGCACAGCTAACAGCAGCCAGCACAGTACTGCACACGGATAAATATGGCCCTAGAAAGGACCGTTGAGGTTCTTGAAGGCTACACTCACTCCTAACACTCTCCCTGCCTATGCAGCACTTCTGTCCCTAATGCCAGGTGCAACGCTCTGCAGAGCCGATTTTGAGAAAAAAAAAATGCCACTGCTAACAGCAGCCAACACACAGCTATCAGTGGCCCTAATAAGGACCTTTGGGGGTCTTGAAGCCTACACTAACTACCAATTCTTTCCCTACAGCAGCTCCGGTATAAACAGCACTGTCCCTCATCTAACTCACACCACATCTGAGGCGAGCCGCGGGAGGGGCCGACTTTTATATTAGGCGAACACCTGATCTCGCCAGCCACTCACAGCAGGGGGGTGGTATAGGGCTTAAACGTTGCAGGGGGAAGTTGTAATGCCTTCCCTGTCTTTCAATTGGCCAGAAAAGCGCGCTAACGTCTCAGGGAAGGAAGTGAAAGTAACCAGAACACCGCATGGTGTTCGTCACGAATAACGAACATCCCGAACACCCTAATATTCGCACGAATATCAAGCTCGGACGAACGCGTTCGCTCATCTCTAGTCCTTACTCTTAATTGCCTATGCACCTTCAACAGCTGTTGGGATGTCATGAGAGCTACTTTCCTTGACTTCCCCATACACATGAACATTCATGGGCTTAGTAAGGTAAGGCTCGGCCACACAGCTTTTGTGGTGGAGTACTTCCTGGGAAACAAAAGTAGTAAGCATTAAAATTCAACATCCCCAATCCTTGTCCCCAACATCATCTGTTGGGAAGAGTTGATCAGCTGCTATAAACATTACAGAGTAGTCCAGCTCCGCTGTAATTGGCAGGTTCCCATGATTAAACACTAATGTGTATGGTGGTTTGGTCTATTGTGCATATTAATCTCTATGAAGGCAGAAGGGTTGAGCTGTTGCCAGACACACTTATCTTGTGAACAAACAATAGCGGTAATCTGGGAACGTCCAACTTGACAGAGATACTGACAGTGCACATATATAGTTAATTGTCTATGTAGTATCCATAGTAAGCTATATGGAAATATGAACACAGAAAAAAGCAGCAAGGCAATGATTGAAATTTAAGCTTATGTAGAAGTCTGAGCAAAGTAAAACTCAGAATTAAATGTGTTCAGTTAGAACCATTTTGATTTGAGCTTTAAATCTCTTTATATTATTACTCCTTCAATACTGCTTTAACGCCTTGACCAGCAACGAAATCCCCAGACAGTTACGAGTCATTTATAGTACCACTGACTTCATATTTAACAAAGGGTCCCCATAGCTCCCATAGGCTCCTTGGGCCTGAGTATGCTTGTAACTTCTGCACCCAATACAATTACTATAATAATAATATAATTACATAACTCCTAATGTAAGTTTTCCAAGAGTTCGGCGATACTTTATGTAAAATATCACATTGACATGCGCCAAATCTGAAATAAATAATTGTATTTATGTAGAATTCTCTGTTTATACTTGACAGCAAACTACTCTATAGCTGTCAATATCCTGCTGATATACTTTCAGGGCAACCATGGGTAAGCAAGGGTGCTCCCAGCTTTAAGAAGAAAGTAAAATGGTACCCAAACCTCTAACTTTGAAAATGTAGGGATGGTCCGTAAATGCGTCGGCTTAAAGTCTGGGAAGGGTGATCCCTGAGGCAACGTTGTTACTGTGAATCATTTAATCCCCCTATTCTGAAAATATCCTGTAAGGGGGTTGATGTGAGATGCTGTCACATGCAGCTCCCCCTTTCCAAAGGTGAGAACTGTACCATGCTGCTATTTGTTGTCTATGGACTTCATAGGTCCTTAAAACCATGATTAGGACTACTAACTGTTGCACCACCATTTGTTGTTGCTCTTTGTTTGCCATGTTTTGTTACCATGTTTTATTGCAGGTACTCGAGACAGGTACGTGGGGTCACCGGCCAGGCACAGGGTTGGATTCGGCTGCGGGATCCCGCAAGTGGAATCTGACCTGTTTGTGTACAGGCGGTCATAGGCTCCATTAAGGGCAGAGTACTAGAGTATAATTGGCACTGCTTCATGCACCTTATGGTGAGTTGTGACACAGCAGCAGAAAGTCCACCGGTATCAGTGTGCCTAGTCTGACTGAAGTAAGGCAGCTATGCAGGAGAAATGGAGTTGGTTCCAGCAAGCCCAAAGCTGAACTTTAAACTCTGAGAATCTGTAGGTGATGATCCATTGATTTCCTCTCTTGGATTGTGAATTGTGACCTTGTGTAGTTTGACCTGAAGAAGTTCCTCTGGATATTGATGCAATTCCAGATTGCTACCTGAAAGTGTGCACTGTGGGACAGTCAAGCCCTGAGAGAGCTGCCAAGTGGTTCAAGTGTTGGGCGTAACCTGTTGTCCTGTGTTTTGTCCTGTTCAAGTGAGTTCCCTCCTGACGTCAACAGAGACTGTAATCAATGAGCTTACTGCTCTGCAAAGAGATTGTAACCATTATGCTTTTTGCCCAAATAAAATACTTTTTTTTGGCAATAGATACGGTTACCACTAAACTGTGTGCCCTAGTTGTAAACATAAACTTCTGTGTCTGGTATAGACATTGCAACCATCAAATGTATACTTATTTTGACTGTAATGCCTTGTGCCTCCTCTGGAGTAAAGTTTTCTTAAGTTCCCTTAAGGCTAGAGATGAGCGAGCACACTTGTCCGAGCTTGATGCTCGTTCGAGTGCTAGGGTACTCGAGAAGCTTGTTACTCGAGACGAACACCACGCGGTACTTGAGTCAATTGAATTTCCCTTCCCCGCATGTTTAGCGCCATTTTCTAGCCAATAAACATGCGGGGAAGGCATTACCACTTCCTGCTGTGATGTGTCAGCCCTCTGCCCAACAGCAGTGAGTGGCTGGGCCGATCAGGTGACCGCCAAGTACTTAAAATGGTCCCGCCCGTGGGTCGCCTTAGACGCATGCTGGCAGAGGTTAGGGATAGTGCTGCTGCTGATATAGGGACAGTGTTAGAGTAGGATCCTGTCGTCAAGAACCCCAACGGTCCTGCTTAGGGCTTTTCCTCATAGTGTGCATTACTGTTGTGGCTGGCTGGGAGCATTAGTGCACCATTTTTTTTTAAGCATCTCGGGCTGTGCAGGCCATTTCAGCTATACTGTGCTGTGTGTGCAGTGCCGTAGGCAGAGTGTAGGGACACAGTTACTTATATAGGGAAAGTTTAACAGTCCTCCTGATCCTCTGTACAAGAACCCCAACGGTCCTTCTTAGGGATACATCTGACCATGTGCATTATAGTTGTGGCTGGCTGGGAGCAGTAGTGCACCAACTTTTGTATTACGCATCTAGGCCTGTTCCCACCCTTTCAGTTATAGCTTCCTCAGCCTGCAGTGCCTTACAACGAGCTCTCACTGTAAAACTGCACTCTAAAATTTCCTAGGCTACTGCAAAGTATTTCAGTTATACCGATCTGTGTGTGCAGTGCCATAGGCAGAGTGTAGGGACACAGCTACTTATATAGGGAAAGTTTTACAGTCTTCGTGATCCTCTGTACAAGAACCCCAACGGTCCTTTTTTAGGCTACTTCTCACCATGTGCATTATAGTTGTGGCTGGCTGGGAGCAGTAGTGCACCAATTTTTTTATTACACATCTAGCCCTGTGCAGAGCCTTTCAGTTATACTGTTCTATGTCTGCAGTGCATTAGACAGAGGTCTCACCGCGAAACAGTACTGTAATATTCCCTGGGCCACTGCAAACTATTTCAGCTCTGCCACTATACAGAGCATCTCACAATACCCTTTCCTTGGTGGGGGTGGGCGGGGGGGCTGAGATAGCCGCAGTTACCAGTACTATCCACTGGCTTTAGAGTCTTCTCCCACTCCATACAGTCTCTCCTATCTACAAGTCTTTGTCAGCGGTAAATTACCCCTAGGTATCAGGGCAAGATAGCGGGTTAATTTTTTCAAGTCACAGCATAGAGCCTCCGCTATCTACAAGTCTCTGTGTGCGGTGAATTAGCCACAGTTGTCAGCGCTGTACAGTGGGGTAATTTATTTGGGTCCTACTCTATTCTTAATCCGCCATGATGAGGAGTAGGGGTAAGGGTTGAGGACGAGGATGTGGGCATCCAAGTGAGGGTGTGGGCACAGGCCGAGTTCCTGGGCGGGGTGAATCACAGCCAGCCTGCATTGTGGAGATGTGTAGAAGTGGTGGCACCTGAGTCCCCTTTATGCCCACGTTTGCGGCTCCTGACAATTTTGTGACGGAGGTGGCACGGGATTGGAATAATGATCATACATCAATTTATCAATTCTCAACTGCATTGTGGGCTATTGCCTACACTTTCAAACAGGGTCGCTGCCTGGCCCTGCCAACCTTCTGCAGTGTGTACCTCCGGTTTCTCCTCATCCAGTACGCACTTATAAATAGACATGAGGGTGGTGTGGCTATGAAGCGAGCGTGTAGCATGAGGCCAGCTGAACGCTGCGCAGGGACACTTTTGTGTGCGCTGTGGCCGCAGGGTCGTGTGGGGGGTTGGACAGCAATGCCAGCATGTAACCCTGGAGAAGAGGCAGCGGTGTCACCCGCAGGCAGTGATTGTCTTTCATTGTAGGTAGTGTGGTGCTTGGCTAAGATGTGCCAGCGCGTGTGCCTTGCTAATGAGGGTTTGTCCGAAGTAAATTGTTAGGGGGGTGACCGCCAGGCTCTTGCCTCCATTTTGGCTTAATAGTGGGACCTTGGAGCCTCAGATGCAGCCCTGCATGCTGCCCCTGCCCTTCCCTATCCGTTTCTGTGGTGTTTCCATGACTTTTTGATGCTTTCTGGTGTTTCACAAGTTATCACCTATGCAGAGCATCGGTCCCATACAAAAATGCTTGAATCCCCCATTGACTTCAATAGGGTTCGTTACTCGAAAAGAGCTCTCAAGTATTACGAAAAGTTCGACTTGAGCAACGAGTACCCGAGCATTTTGGTGATCACTCATCTCTACTTAAGGCCTATTTGCACGTAAAGATAATCTTTCAAACGATTGAAACATTTAAAGTTTTAGTGATCGTTTTGCATAAAGTACATTTTAACTGGCACTAATGCAAATGAACCTCCAGGAGCTGCTTGCAGAACTCAGCAGAAAACAACGTTATCTCTAGTGCCCGTGGAGATAACAGCCTGCTGCCTGTTTTCTCCCACAGGCTGCAGAGAGAAAACAATGTTATCTCCTGTTTCCATGGAGAACACAGTGTGCGGTCTGAACAATGGTTTCTAAGCTCACCTTAAAATTATCCTTCAGACGAAAAGTGCATGATGGTAGCATTTACACACAATGATTATCGCTCATATGCCATCATTTTAACGAATTTTGAGCGATAATCGTTACGTGTAAATGGGCCTTTAGTTACTGCGTCATTATCAAATGGAGCCTTGCAGGTAAGGTCAAAGGCCGCAAAGAAGAACCCTCTTTCAAACCCAAATCCGAATTAAGCTTACAGTGGTTCCAAAAGGTCAACTATACCTTTCGCACGGAAGAACTTTCAGCCTAGGAAAACAGATTCCACAAAACGTTTCAAAAATTCTAGGACCGCTTAACTAAATTCAGTGAATCAGAAACTTTTCTTTCAAGCATTTGCATCTTATCTCTTATATATCTTAAAATTCTTCTGCCATTTGACAAAATAACAGGTTTCCTTGTGTTAGGAAATGAAAGAATCAAACAAGGCAATCTTTCCTAATTGAAACCTTTGAGAAAGGTTTCCCTGCCTAACAGGATCCAGATCTTGGCACACAAAGACCCTCTTGTACGGAAATTTTGGCCGATCACAAGTCGCATAGTGAGAAAGTAGCAGTTTTCTTATCGGATACAACTTTATAGGTTTAAGAATTATCAATGATGTCTTGTAGCAAAATTTTGCAAAAGTAGACTTGTACATTATGCCGCCAGAAGCGACAGTGCCTGTGGAAATCTGTGCTAAGTAGGTTTCGTAAACCATAATGCCTATACCTTTGCGCATAATAATGCTTTATGAATATTTGTCCTAGAATCTGCTTCCTCTTTTTCAGCTTGACATGTAATCAGTTTTATCTGGCAAAATTCTTGGGCAAATGGCTTTACTCTACCCAGGTTAATCCAAGCCCAAGTGCACTTTATCTATGTAAGCAGATGTATAACAAAATATATTCTTCCTGTTTCTGACAGATTATCTAGAAACTCTGGCTGTAGTCATAGAGTAAGCACAGATTGTTTCACAGTACCAGATGCTTCTCCTATTGTTACATTTTGCAAAGACCTGAAGTACACTTGCCATCACCCTGAATTATTTTACCAAGCATAAAGCAGAACTAAGGAATGAAAACCAAGCCAGGAGAAAATTACAATTTATGTCTTAAGCATTAAATAATTCCTTTGCTGCATTTTATTTTCCTTGACATTTGATCATAGAATGCATTCATTCATAAGTTGGCATCAAGATAAAATGGAGTACACTGTAGGCCCTCCAGCAGAGAAGCAATTAAATATCCGACATAGACGGAGACAGCAGATGATGACAGAAAATATATATTTATTTCTCTCATTACATAGCGCTAGACTGGAGTTTATTTTTTTTCTCCTGCTCAGAAGGAAATTGTTCTAATCCCATCAGATTTAACAGCCGATGGTGGTGGTTAATCCATTTTCAGCAGGAAATAGCATGAGATAATGCTCGAGCAACTTGAATTTTTAGTATTACTAAAATAAATATGATTCAAGAGACTGGGCACTAAATCTGTTGAGTCAGAAATAGAAACAATCTAATTTTATATCAACCTCATTAGCGTATACGATTTGTTTAGCATTTTTTTACTACTCTTGTAAATCAAGTCAAGCATCATGTGGAGGTTGCTTTATTGTTAAGGAACTCTAAAATGTATTATCTCTGTCATCAGCATACAGGTAGGTATACTGAATAATACATTGTTTTTACAATTCTTAGAATACCTGAGTACTGGACCAAGAAAGTAGCGGAGAATATAATTTCACTACCGCTGTGCTGTAGGGATCGTTATCAGAATACAGATATCTTGTACCGCAAGCTCTGTACCCTCAATGAAATGAGCAGAAGAGTTATCACTAAGTTCTGATGGGCACTACCACCAACCTATTCCATTTACAGGGGATGGTGATGGAAGGAGAACATGGGAAGTTGCCTGCAGATCACTACGAGATCAAGGAAAGCACATGAAGGCTGGCTGCACACGGAAAGATTTGCAGATTTGCATTGTGGAATCTGGAGCAGGCGTCCGCCGCCAGATTCCGCAGCAAGTACAGTACATAGCATGCTATGGCAAATCACGGTTTCATCTCCACGAGCGGAAATCGATTGTGATTTTCCGCTCGCGGAGAAGAAGTCGCAGCATCCCGCAATTCTTTGTGGACTCTGCATGTACGGCTTCCATTGAAGTCAATGGAAGCCGTCTGATCCGCAGCCCTTCCTCAAGGTCACGGCTTCCACTAACAGATAACGCGGAAAAAGTAGTGATTTAAAAAAAAAAAAGATCTGTACTGCATATGTCCTATGGCTTGCCATCCGCAGTACAGCAAAAAGACTTCCATGCGGAATCTGACCCGCCTGTGTGCAGGTGACCTATCTCTGTATAGTAACATGATTCAACATAATTCCTGTGCTAAGACATTACTGTGTGTATTATGCTTGTTCTGTGGGTATATTGTTCCCATACTATGTTGTATTATGTGTATTATGCCATTACTATAACATCACTTCTTTTAGCTGCTGAACATATTACACCTGTTCAGTGACACCACTTATATACACTGTGATATCAAATCAGAAATTAGATGCAATATATATTATGGAATTACTTGTAATACAATACTATACTTCAGACTAATGTTTCAGACAACTTATGCTCATCTAATAGCCTGTGTGTGTCTCATCAATCTTGTAATATACTTTCACTAAAAATGTTTTTTGTTTTGCCACTGAAAATTAAATTTGAAGTAGCTGCCACTAGGGGTCTCCCATCCTGCTCCTCTGCAATCCACTGCCTGCTGTTAGGTACTGAGTTTCTCTAGTAGCTAGAATGCTGGAACATTTTCTTCACTGTGGGGAAGGATGATATCTTCACAGGCTGCTTCCATGCACTTGAAGGCTGACAGATGTGCACAGTGTCTGCAATTTCCACATTATCTGCCTTTCCTGCTATTACAGCATGTGTGTGTATACACATTACTTTGGGTTTACTAATCATTTGGCCAAAATGTCTCTGAAAGCTCAACTTCTACAATCATCCTGGGGCAGCAAAGGGGTGGACATTTAGATATTGCCTCCTTGCTGATTGGACCACAGACAGAGCAATGCAGTATGCAAAGTGAATGAAAGAAAGTACAGAACAGTAAACTACTGGCAGTATGCTAGGCTTGCTACGTGCCTCCTCGTGAGATACAAATAGCAAGAAAGCAAAAGAAAAATGGGAAAGACCACCTGAAAATCAGAAATTGCAGATATGAAATGGTGCAAACAGCAGCATATGACTGGGTAAAGAGAACCTGGCATGTTTTAGAAAACTTGTTGAAAGCTCACGTACCCTTTAAAGGGTATCCGTCAGCTTCTATGAGCTGAATAAAATAAAGTTACACTATGGGTTCATAGGAGTGGCGGCACTGTGTTTTGGGGGGGTGTTTCTTATTTTCATTTGTCTCCTGATTCCCCACTGTCTACTTGCAAAGCTGCTGCTCAGTGCATACAGCAGAGTTTTTGAGCACAAACACGCTGTGCTCTCATTGTTATTTCTCAAGAAGTCCTCTGTAAGCACTGAGCGGCAGATTTTCATACTTAGCACATGAAATCAGGGATGCAGATAAGTATAAAAGTCACACCCTCAGCAATCCCTCTACTATGAGCCCGTAGCTTTAATTCATAGAAGCTGACAGATTCTCTTTTAAGTACTGTCAGAATCAGCAGATGTACATCTGTGCCTCACACTGGTTAAACCTAGGGTCAAATTCAGAGGCAAATACCTGAGGAACCCTGGTCTTCAACCTTTAACCTCACCAATCAGGATGTGGGCTTCACTATGGGTTCCCCAGACCAACACTCCGAAAGTGGTTCCAGTACTGTGGTGTCATGTCCGCATGGCACAACAGCACCACACTCAGCACAGACACAGGGTGACTTTCACGCGGAAAGCAAAAAGCATACACCAAACAATGCTGGACAGTGAACACCACTCCAGGCACCATCAGATGGAAAAGACCAGTCCCTTACCTAACAGGGAAGTGAGGAGCCCCTGCAAAAGCAGAGTAATTGTTCCAATAAGGACAGCACCACTGTCTTTTCATGGGCCATGACTATGCTTGGCAGGAACCCCTGGAGAGGTGCACTGACACAGCAAAGCGAAACAATAATGGTAAAAAAAACTACAGAAATGATCACCAGTACTTATCTGAATAAGGAGCTTTCCACCCAGCATAGAGGCACCAGCCACCCCTCTATTGAACTGAAATAAACAGCAAGAAGAAAAAGCAGGGGTAGGAATATAAAGCCCTCCACACCTGCTGCTAGGTAGAGCAGTTAGAGAATCACACCCCAAACCCTCTCTCAAGGTATGATACATAGTTAGCATACAAATATGCAGTATACTGGGAGATAGGAGGCAGCAATCTCTGCACAATGTGCATTAACCATTGTCCTGCATAGTAACAGGGTGACAAGTCTGACCCTGTGTCGTGGCCACCATGGTACAAAGCCACATGTCGTGACCAACAAGCCACGACATGTGGAACTTGCTGCAGCTATAGACCAAGGTGCAGTACCTGAGGGTGTGAAAACAGGCATAGTCAGACAGGCAGCACAACTTCAGGACAAGGAGCAAGCCAGATGTAAGGACCCACAAAATTGGTTCAGCATGGTACAACAGACCAAAGGTTGTGGAAAGCAGCAGACAGAAGTGTGAAGAGTATAACAAGCCAGCGTCAGAAACATAGACAGGAACATAGTCAACAATAGGTGAAGTCAAGAACCAGATAATCAGAACACACTTGGACAGAACCTTAGCAGGACCAAAAGACCACAAACTCAGTCACCCACCATGGGGTGGGGTTTGTCTTATATAGCTGGAGATACCACATGTTTTGCAAGGAAAGATGTTGCAAGGTACATACTGGCCCTTTAAGATCATGGGCATGCCCAGGCCATAGACAAAGACCAGGCAGATGCCAGTGTGAGGACTCTGTTTGGGGCAGGGACAGGATGCACACCATGACCATCAGAAGAGGTAAGCTAGTGACTGCGGCCACAAAGTCCTTTTAAAGTAAAGCTTCACTTTACATGATTTGTGAACCAGCCAGTGCCCTACTCACATCTGTGCTCCATTTTAAACAGAAGCCACAATGCAGTGCTGGAATCATCACCTAACAGACACCAACAGTGCCCAACTGATCCTATCGTCTTATAATGAGGTCCAACGGTGTTCTATCATGGTGTACTTTGTTGAATATGGCAAAATCTGCAATTAATTCTCTTATGCAGCTATGAACTCAGCCTAAGGTGTACCTACCGTTTAATTTCTTTTCTGTGAAACCAGCAGTACTGTAAGGGATTTCCAGCATTTTCTGATATATTTAACAAAGCTATGGTACTTTGCTTCCTTAGAACCGAGCACTGTTCCTTTGTCTGTCTCCTTGCTCATTCTTATGAATCTGGGCTGCCTTTTATTTCTACTAGGGGTCAATCTGTAGCTGTTCCAATTCAGTTCAGTAGGAGACCCATCCAGCTGTACATATCTATTCCCTAATGGAGACAACAGGCAGCTGAGATCTTTACATATCTGGAGGAAACAGAAGAATGGTGTTCTGTACTAAAGATGTAGAACATCATATACTTATGAAGTACATGAGGAAAATGTTCCGGTTCATTTATATTCCTTAGAAATGAAATTCTAAAAGTTAAGCAGCTTTACACCTTTTAAATGTTTCTTGCATGAGACATAGGAATGGCTGTGTTCAAATTTACTGTGTCTAATTTAAAGTTAGACTAGAGTATGAGATCTTACTCTGATTCCAGACCTATCACTGTGTACTATAGTAGCCCCCTATTAAAATAATCCTTTATTACTACTACTGTCTATAACCACTACTCCTATGTTTTATATTGGACAATGTGATGAAAAGACTACTGTAGACCAATAAGAACAAGAATACTGTATACTTCTCATCCCTATAGTATTGCTGTTGCTGCTGGCAGCAACAAATTAAGCTGGGTTCAAACCTGCGCTGTGCATTCCACTGTTCAGTTCTGTCCTGGAAACAGAACTGAAAAACTGAATTTACCGGATCCATCACAAGCTGAAGGGCACCAGGCGGACCTCATTCACTACAATGGAGTCCGTCGGACTTCCAGCATTCCCTGCAGCAATTACCAGACAGTAAAGCGCAGCATGCTGCACTATTTTGTCCAGCATTTTGTGCCACATCTGCAAACAGAGCTTCCAGTGCAGGTGTGACCCTAGCCTTAGCAGCTGTCAATGACAAATTCACCTTTTTTCTACATCTTTAGATGCTAAAGGTAAAAATTAACAAAATATGGCATTATATATTTCTGTTTAGACATATACAAGACTGCCTGATCTGTGACTTGGCATTTACTTATCATTTATTTTGCTAAATTAAGAGATCGAAAACAAAAAGGTTAAAAAGTACCAAATTAAGTTGATATTTATGTGAATGAGGATGTGGTTTCTTTTTTTTTGTAATATCCAGATGTTCATATTTTAGTCATTAGGATTTTGTCATTTACGTCTTTGGAATGGCATTGTTATAACTCACATAATGTAGCAGTTTTGACTGTAATCCTATTGAAAACAATTGATGACATGTGGTGATTTCACTATAAGCTGTGGCACAGGTGTTTATCACTAAAATAGATAGTTTCATATGAGGATAGATAGATAGATAGATAGATAGATATGAGATAGATAGATAGATAGATTGATATGAGATAGATAGATAGATAGATTGATATGAGATAGATTGATATGAGATAGATAGATAGACATGAGATAGATATATATGAGATAGATAGATATATAGATATTAGAGATGAGCGAACGTACTCGTCCGAGCTTGATACTCGTTCGAGTATTAGCGTGTTCGAGATGCTCGTAACGAGCACCACGCGATGTTCGAGATACTTTCACTTTCATCTCTGAGACGTTAGCGCGCTTTTCAGGCCAATTGAAAGACAGGGAAGGCATTACAACTTCCCCCTGCGACGATCAAGCCCTATACCACCCCCCTGCAGTGAGTGGCTGGGGAGATCAGGTGTCACCCGAGTATAAAAATCGGCCCCTCCCGCGGCTCGCCTCAGATGCGTTGTGACTAGAGATGAGCGAGCACCAAAATGCTCAGGTGCTCGTTACTCGAGACGAACTTTTCGCGATGCTCGAGGGTTCGTTTCGAGTAACGAACCCCATTGAAGTCAATGGGCGACTCGAGCACTTTTGTATATCGCCAATGCTCGCTAAGGTTTTCATTTGTGAAAATCAGGGCAATACAAGAAAGTGATGGGAACGACACAGCAACGGATAGGGCAGGCGAGGGGCTACAGGTTGGGCTGCATCTCAAGTTCACAGGTCCCAATATTAAGCCACAATAGCAGCAAGAGTGCCCCCCGTCCCAACAACTTTTACATCTGAAAAGCCCTCATTAGCAATGCATACCTTAGCTAAGCACCACACTACCTCCAACAAAGCACAATCACTGCCTGCATGACACTCCGCTGCCACTTCTCCTGGGTTACATGCTGCCAAATCTCCCCCCCCCCCCCCCACAACCCAGTGTCCACAGCGCACACCAAACTGTCCCTGCTAAGCCTTCAGCTGCCCTCATGCCACGCCACCCTCATGTCTATTTATAAGTGCGTCTGCCACAGGAAAAGCAGGCATACACTGCAGAGGGTTGGCACAGCTAGGCAGCGACCCTCTTTAAAAGGGGCGGGGCGATAGCCCACAATGCTGTACATAAGCAATGAGAAATCCAATCCTGTGCCACCTCCATCTGGAGCTGCACTTGTGGGCATAGCAATGGGGAACCTATGTGCCACACACTATTCATTCTGTCAAGGTGTCTGCATGCCCCAGTCAGACCGCGTTTTTTTATATATAGTCACAGGCAGGTACAACTCCGGAATGGGAATTCCGTGTGCACCCACAGCATGGGTGGCTCCCTGGAACCCACCGGCGGTACATAAATATATCCCATTGCAGTGCCCATCACAGCTGATGTAATGTCGTGCTTAATGCAGGTGGGCTTCGGCCCACACTGCATGCCCCAGTCAGACTGGGGTTCTTTAGAAGTGGAAACAGATGCATTTACAACTCCCTGTGGACCCACAGCATGGGTGGGTGCCAGGAAGCCACCGGCGGTACATAAATACATCCCATTGCATTGCCCAACACAGCTGAGGTAGTAATGTGATGTTTAATGCAGGTGGGCTTCGGCCCACACTGCATGCCCCAGTCAGACTGGGGTTCTTTAGAAGTGGAAACAGATGCATTTACAACTCCCTGTGGACCCACAGCATGGGTGGCTCCCTGGAACCCACCGGCGGTACATAAATATATCCCATTGCATTGCCCAACACAGCTGAGGTAGTAATGTCATGTTTAATGCAGGTGGGCTTCGGCCCACACTGCATGCCCCAGTCAGACTGGGGTTCTTTAGAAGTGGAAACAGATGCATTTACAATTCCCTGTGGACCCACAGCATGGGTGGCTCCCTGGAACCCACCGGCGGTACATAAATATATCCCATTGCAGTGCCCATCACAGCTGATGTAATGTCGTGCTTAATGCAGGTGGGCTTCGGCCCACACTGCATGCCCCAGTCAGACTGGGGTTCTTTAGAAGTGGACACATGTAGTTACAACTCCCTGTGGACCCACAGCATGGGTGGGTGCCAGGAAGCCACCGGCGGTACATAAAAATATCCCATTGCATTGCCCAACACAGCTGATGTAACGTCAGCTGTAATGCAGGTGGGCTAAAAATTAATTTGATTACACTGTAGGCGAGAACCCACAAAAATTGCTGTATCAACAGTACTAATGTACCTCAGAAAAATTGCCCGTGCCCAACCAAGAGGGCAGGTGAAACCCATTAATCGCTTCAGTTAATGTGGCTTAATTGGTAACTAGGCCAGGAGGCAGCCCAGTTAAAATAAAAATTGGTTGAGGTGAAGTTTCAACGCTTTAATGAGCATTGAAACGTATAAAAATTGTTTAGAAAAATTATATGACTGAGCCTTGTGGGCCTAAGAAAAATTGCACGTTCGGCGTGATTACGTGAGGTTTCAGGAGGAGGAGCAGGAGGAGGAGGAGGAATATTATACACAGATTGATGAAGCGAAAAGGTCCCCGTTTTTGATGGGGATACAGAACGATGCTTCCATCCGCGGGTGCAGCCTACGTATTGCTTACGTATCGCTGCTGTCCGCTGGTGGAGAAGAGAAGTCTGGGGAAATCCAGGCTTTGTTCATATTGATGAGTGTTAGCCTGTCGGCACTGTCGGTTGACAGGCGGGTACGCTTATCTGTGATGATTCCCCCAGCCGCACTAAACACCCTCTCTGACAAGACGCTAGCCGCAGGACAAGCAAGCACCTCCAGGGCATACAGCGCGAGTTCAGGCCACGTGTCCAGCTTCGACACCCAGTAGTTGTAGGGGGCAGAGGCGTCACGGAGGACGGTCGTGCGATCGGCTATGTACTCCCTCACCATCCTTTTACAGTGCTCCCGCCGACTCAGCCGTGACTGGGGAGCGGTGACACAGTCTTGCTGGGGAGCCATAAAGAAGTCAGGGGCCTTAAAGAGTGTTGCCCTGCCTGTGCTGTACATGCTGCCTGATCTCCGCGCCTCCCCTGCTACCTAGCCCTCGGAACTGCGCCTTCGGCCACTAGCGCTGTCGTATGGGAATTTTACCATCAGTTTGTCCGCCAGGGTCCTGTGGTATAGCAACACTCTCGAACCCCTTTCCTCTTCGGGTATGAGAGTGGAAAGGTTCTCCTTATACCGTGGGTCGAGCAGTGTGTACACCCAGTAATCCGTAGTGGCTAGAATGCGTGTAACACGAGGGTCACGAGAAACGCATCCTAACATGAAGTCAGCCATGTGTGCCAGGGTACCTGTACGCAACACATGGCTGTCCTCACTAGGAAGATCACTTTCAGGATCCTCTTCCTCCTCCTCCTCCGGCCATAGACGCTGAAAGGATGACAGCCCAGCAGCATGTGTACCCTCACCAGTGGGCCAAGCTGTCTCTTCCCCCTCCTCCTCATCTTCCTCCTCCTCCTCCTCCTCACCACGCTGAGATATAGACAGGAGGGTGCTCTGACTATCCAGCGACATACTGTCTTCCCCCGGCTCTGTTTCCGAGTGCAAAGCATCTGCCTTTATGCTTTGCAGGGAACTTCTCAAGAGGCATAGCAGAGGAATGGTGATGCTAATGATTGCAGCATCGCCGCTCACCACCTGGGTAGACTCCTCAAACTTTCCAAGGACCTGGCAGATATCTGCCAACCAGGCCCACTCTTCTGTAAATAATTGAGGAGGCTGACTCCCACTGCACCGCCCACCTTTCCGAGCAGGTCTGACAAGCGTGGGTAGCTTTTCAGAAAGTGCTGAACCACCAAATTAAAGACGTGGGCCAGGCATGGCACGTGCGTGAGGCTGCCGAGCTGCAGAGCCGCCACCAGGTTACGGCCGTTGTCACACACGACCATGCCCGGTTGGAGGCTCAGCGGCGCAAGCCAGCGGTCGGTCTGCTCTGTCAGACCCTGCAGCAGTTCGTGGGCCGTGTGCCTCTTATCTCCTAAGCTGAGTAGTTTCAGCACGGCCTGCTGACGCTTGCCCACCGCTGTGCTGCCACGCTGCGCGACACCGACTGCTGGCGACGTGCTGCTGCTGCTGACACATCTTGATTGCGAGACAGAGGTTGCATTGGAGGAGGAGGAGGAGGAGGGTGGTTTAGTGGAGGAAGCATACACCGCCGCAGATACCACCACCGAGCTGGGGCCCGTAATTCTGGGGGTGGGTAGGACGTGAGCGGTCCCAGGCTCTGACTCTGTCCCAGCCTCCACTAAATTCACCCAATGTGCCGTCAGGGAGATATAGTGGCCCTGCCCGCCTGTGCTTGTCCACGTGTCGGTTGTTAAGTGGACCTTGGCAGTAACCGCGTTGGTGAGGGCGTGTACAATGTTGCGGGAGACGTGGTCGTTTAGGGCTGGGACGGCACATCGGGAAAAGTAGTGGCGACTGGGAACTGAGTAGCGCGGGGCCGCCGCCGTCATCATACTTTTGAAGGACTCCGTTTCCACAAGCCTATACGGCAGCATCTCCAGGCTGATAAATTTGGCTACATGCACGTTTAACGCTTGAGCGTGGGGGTGCGTGGTGGCGTACTTGCGCTTGCGCTCAAACACTTGCGCTAGCGACGGCTGGACGCTGCGCTGACAGACATTGCTGGATGGGGCCGAGGACAGCGGAGGTGAGGGTGTGGGTGCAGGCCAGGAGACGGTAGTGCCTGTATCCTCAGAGCGGGCTTGGATCTCAGTGGCAGGTTGGGGCACAGGGGGAGAGGCAGCGGTGCAAACCGGAGGCGGTGAACGGCCTTCGTCCCACCTTGTGGGGTGCTTGGCCATCATATGTCTGCGCATGCTGGTGGTGGTGAGGCTGGTGGTGGTGGCTCCCCGGCTGATCTTGGCGCGACAAAGGTTGCACACCACTGTTCGTCGGTCGTCTGCACTCTCAGTGAAAAACTGCCAGACCTTTGAGCACCTCGGCCTCTGCAGGGTGGCATGGCGCGAGGGGGCGCTTTGGGAAACAGTTGGTGGATTATTCGGTCTGGCCCTGCCTCTACCCCTGGCCACCGCACTGCCTCTTGCAACCTGCCCTGCTGCTGCCCTTGCCTCCCCCTCTGAAGAGCTGTCCTCAGTAGGCGTAGCAAACCAGGTGGGGTCAGTCACCTCATTGTCCTGCTGCTCTTCCTCAGAATCCTCGGTGCGCTCCTCCCTCGGACTTAATGCCCTTACTACTACCTCACTGATAGACAACTGTGTCTCATCGTCATCGGCCTCCTCACCCACTGAAAGGTCTTGAGACAGTTGCCGGAAGTCCCCAGCCTCATCCCCCGGACCCCGGGAACTTTGCAATGGTTGGGCATCAGTGACGATAAACTCCTCTGGTGGGAGAGGAACCACTGCTGCCCAATCTGAGCAGGGGCCCGAGAACAGTTCCTGGGAGTCTGTCCGCTCCTCAGAATGTCTCATTTTCATGGAGTGAGGAGGCTGGGAGGAAGGAGGAGCAGCAGCCAGAGGATTCTGAGTTGCAGCAGTGGACGGCGCAGAACTCTGGGTGGACGATAGGTTGCTGGAAGCACTTTCTGCCATCCACGACAGGACCTGCTCACACTGCTCATTTTCTAATAAAGGTCTACCGCGTGGACCCATTAAATGTGCTATGAATAGAGATGAGCGAACACCAAAATGTTCGGGTGTTCGTTATTCGAAATGAACTTCCCGCGATGTTCGAGGGTTCGTTTCGAGTAACGAACCCCATTGAAGTCAATGGGCGACCAGAGCATTTTTGTATTTCGCCGATGCTCGCTAAGGTTTTCATGTGTGAAAATCTGGGCAATTCAAGAAAGTGATGGGAATGACACAGAAACGGATAGGGCAGGCGAGGGGCTACATGTTGGGCTGCATCTCAAGTTCACAGGTCCCACTATTAAGCCACAATACCGGCAAGAGTGGGCCCCCCCCCTCCCAACAACTTTTACTTCTGAAAAGCCCTCATTAGCATGGCATACCTTTGCTAAGCACCACACTAGCTACAACAAAGCACAATCACTGCCTGCATGACACTCCGCTGCCACTTCTCCTGGGTTACATGCTGCCCAACCGCCCCCCCCTCCCCCCCACAGCGCACACCAAAGTGTCCCTGCGCAGCCTTCAGCTGCCCTCATGCCACGCCACACTCATGTCTATTTAGAAGTGCGTCTGCCATGAGGAGGAACCGCAGGCACACACTGCAGAGGGTTGGCACGGCTAGGCAGCGACCCTCTTTAAAAGGGGCGGGGCGATAGCCCACAATGCTGTACAGAAGCAATGAGAAATATAATCCTGTGCCACCGCCATCAGGAGCTGCACACGTGGGCATAGCAATGGGGAACCTATGTGCCACACACTATTCATTCTGTCAAGGTGTCTGCATGCCCCAGTCAGACTGGTAATATGTACCTTAACAGTAACCGCGTTGGTGGTAATGTGGTGGTGACTGCGGACCTAGTAGCACGGTTGTATTTTGTTGGTTTTCGGAATGCGGCCAGGATTAAGTGGGCCGTGGCGGGGGGATGGTGTGGGGGCTCTCTTGTTGTGTCGGTAAAGGTGAAATTCTTGGACTGCCACCAGACGAACCAATGCAAAGGCATTTGCCAAGAATGTTTTCCCTGTTGGAGGAGGAGGGGGATGTTTTTGAGGCACTACGTGTCCTCTCCACGTGTCCGTGGTTATATGCACCTTAACAGTAACCGCGTTGGTGGGAAATGGCCTCGCCGCCATCATGTCTTTGGGAAGCCTCTGTTTCCACACCCCAGAGACATACCATTAGCAGCGGTATAGGCAGAGCCCAGAATTCGTAACATTTCAGCCGTAGCATTAGGACAGGCCCCACTAACATATCACTAGCAGTATTATAGGAGGAGCGCAGTCTTCGTTCCATGTCAGCAATAGTAGCACTCAAGACAGGCCCCAGTAACAATTCCGAAGCAGCAGTATAGCGGGAGCGCAGTCTTCGTTCCATGTCAGCAATAGTAGCACTCAAGACAGGCCCCAGTAACAATTCCGAAGCAGCAGTATAGCGGGAGCGCAGTCTTCGTTCCATGTCAGCAATAGTAGCACTCATGACAGGCCCCAGTAACAATTCCGAAGCAGCAGTATAGCGGGAGCGCAGTATTAGTTCCATTTCAGTAGCCTTAGTATAGCCAAGGCCCAAGTTACATTTATGTAGCTAAAGTGTAGGCCAACCCCACACACCTTTCTGTACCATGAGTGCAGGCGAAGAACATACAAATTGCTATGATTACACTGTAGGTGAAGGCCCCAAAAATTTGGTGTACCAACAGTACTAATGTACCTCAGTAAAAATTGGCCATGCCCAACCAAGATGGCAGGTGAATCGCTTTGGTTAATGTGGCTTAAGTGGTAACTAGGCCTGGAGGCAGCCCAGTGTAACGAAAAATTGGTTCAAGTTAAAGTTCCAACGCTTTTAAGCGCATTGAAACTTATAAAAATTGTTCAGAAAAATTATTTGAGTGAGCCTTGTGGCCCTAAGAAAAATTGCCCGTTCACCGTGATTACGTGAGGTTTCAGGAGGAGGAGCAGGAGGAGGAGGAGGAATATTAGACACAGATTGATGAAGCAGAAATGTCCCCGTTTTGGATGGTGAGAGAGAACGTAGCTTCCATCCGCGGGTGCAGCCTACGTATTGCTTACGTATCGCTGCTGTCCGCTGGTGGAGAACAGAAGTCTGGGGAAATCCAGCCTTTGTTCATCTTGATGAGTGTTAGCCTGTCGGCACTGTCGGTTGACAAGCGGCTACGCTTATCTGTGATGATTCCCCCAGCCGCACTAAACACCCTCTCTGACAAGACGCTAGCCGCAGGACAAGCAAGCACCTCCAGGGCATACAGCGCTAGTTCAGGCCACGTGTCCAGCTTCGACACCCAGTAGTTGTAGGTGGCAGAGGCGTCACGGAGGATGGTCGTGCGATCGGCTACGTACTCCCTCACCATCCTTTTACAGTGCTCCCGCCGACTCAGCCTTTACTGGGGAGTGGTGACACAGTCTTGGTGGGGAGCCATAAAGCTGTCCAGGCCCTTAAAGACTGTTGCACTGCCTGGGATGTACATGCTGCTCGATCTACGCACCTCCCCTGCTACCTTGCCCTCGGTACTGCGCCTTCTGCCACTAGCGCTGTCGGCTGGGAATTTTACCATCAGCTTGTCCGCAAGGGTCCTGTGGTATAGCAACACTCTCGAACCCCTTTCCTCTTCGGGAATGAGAGTGGGCAGGTTCTCCTTATAGCGTGGGTCGAGCAGTGTGTACACCCAGTAATCCGTCGTGGCCAGAATGCGTGCAACGCGAGGGACACGAGAAAGGCATCCTAACATGAAGTCAGCCATGTGTGCCAGGGTACCTGTACGCAACACATGGCTGTCTTCACTAGGAAGATCACTTTCAGGATCCTCCTCCTCCTCCTCCTCCTCAGGCCATACACGCTGAAAGGATGACAGGCAATCAGCCGGTGTACCGTCAGCAGCGGGCCAAGCTGTCTCTTCCCCCTCCTCCTCATGCTCCTCCTCCTCCTCCTGTACGCGCTGAGAAATAGACAGGAGGGTGCCCTGACTATCCAGCGGCATACTGTCTTCCCCCGCCCCCGTTTCCGAGCGCAAAGCAGCTGCCTTTATGGTTTGCAGGGAATTTCTCAAGATGCATAGCAGAGGAATGGTGACGCTAATGATTGTAGCATCGCCGCTCACCACCTGGGTAGACTCCTCAAAATTACCAAGGACATGGCAGATGTCTGCCAACCAGGCCCACTCTTCTGAAAGGAATTGAGGAGGCTGACTCCCACTGCGCCGCCCATGTTGGAGTTGGTATTCGACTTTAGCTCTACGCTGTTCATAGAGCCTGGCCAACATGTGGAGCGTAGAGTTCCACCATGTGGGCACGTCGCACAGCAGTCGGTGCACTGGCAGCTTAAAGTGATGTTGCAGGGTGCGCAGGGTGGCAGCGTCCGTGTGGGACTTGCGGAAATGTGCGCAGAGCCGGCGCGCCTTTACGAGCAGGTCTGACAAGCGTGGGTAGCTTTTCAGAAAGCGCTGAACCACCAAATTAAAGACGTGGGCCAGGCATGGCACGTGCGTGAGGCTGCCGAGCTGCAGAGCCGCCACCAGGTTACGGCCGTTGTCACACACGACCATGCCCGGTTGGAGGCTCAGCGGCGCAAGCCAGCGGTCGGTCTGCTGTGTCAGACCCTGCAGCAGTTCGTGGGCCGTGTGCCTCTTATCGCCTAAGCTGAGTAGTTTCAGCACGGCCTGCTGACGCTTGCCCACCGCTGTGCTGCCACGCCACGCGACACCGACTGCTGGCGACGTCCTGCTGCTGCTGACACATCTAGATTGCGAGACAGAGGTTGAGGAGGAGGAGGGTGCTTTAGTGGAAGAAGCATACACCGCCGCAGATACCACCACCGAGCTGGGGCCCGCAATTCTGGGGGTGGGTAGGACGTGAGCGGTCCCAGGCTCTGACTCTGTCCCAGCCTCCACTAAATTCACCCAATGTGCCGTCAGGGAGATGTAGTGGCCCTGCCCGCCTGTGCTTGTCCACGTGTCCGTTGTTAAGTGGACCGTGGCAGTAACCGCGTTGGTGAGGGCGCGTACAATGTTGCGGGAGACGTGGTCGTGCAGGGCTGGGACGGCACATCGGGAAAAGTAGTGGCGACTGGGAACTGAGTAGCGCGGGGCCGCCGCCTCCATGATACTTTTGAAGGACTCCGTTTCCACAACCCTATACGGCAGCATCTCAAGGCTGATGAATTTTGCTATGCGGACGGTTAACGTTTGAGCGTGCGGGTGCGTGGCGGCGTACTTGCGCTTGCACTCCAACAGTTGCGCAAGCGACGGCTGGACGGTGCGCTGAACTACACTGCTGGATGGGGCCGAGGACAGCGGAGATGAGGGTGAACGTGAGGGTAGCAGAGTTATTAACTCTGGCAGAGCAGGTATTTTTTTTCCCAATTAAGGAAAGCAAATGGCGAAGCCAGCAGTAAACCTTAGCTGGGTGCGTCTGATTTTTAAACGTTGCACACGCAGCCGACACGTGTCCACCGCCCTTAGGACGGACAGAGGCAGGACAAATACAATTATTTTCAGTTTTTTTCCACCAAAAGGCAGCACTGCGTATATTCAATGAACATGAGAAGTTTAATAACTGTGCTGTGGCCCTGCTAATGTGGCACAGAACGTGAGGGTAGCAGAGTTATTAACTCTGGCAGAGCAGGTATTTTTTTTCCCAATTAAGGAAAGCAAATGGCGAAGCCAGCAGTAAACCGTAGCTGGGTGCGTCTGATTTTTAAACGTTGCACACGCAGCCGACACGTGTCCACCGCCCTTAGGACGGACAGAGGCAGGACAAATAGAATTATTTTCAGTTTTTTTCCACCAAAAGGCAGCACTGCGTATATTCAATGAACATGAGAAGTTTAATAACTCTGCTGTGGCCCTGCTAATGTGGCACAGAACGTGAGGGTAGCAGAGTTATTAACTCTGGCAGAGCAGGTATTTTTTTTCCCAATTAAGGAAAGCAAATGGCGAAGCCAGGAGTAAAACGTAGCTGGGTGCGTCTGATTTTTAAACGTTGCACACGCAGCCGACACGTGTCCACAGCCCTTAGGACGGACAGAGGCAGGACAAATAGAATTATTTTCAGTTTTTTTCCACCAAAAGGCCGCACTGCGTATATTCAATGAATAATAACTGTGTTGTGGCCCTGCCTACACAATTCTTTCCCTGCAGTATCAATGGAGGGTGCAATGCTCTGCAGAGGCGATTTTGAGAAGAAAAAAAAAATGCAGCACAGCTAACAGCAGCCAGCACAGTACTGCACACGGTTAAATATGGCCCTAGAAAGGACCGTTGAGGTTCTTGAAGGCTACACTCACTCCTAACACTCTCCCTGCCTATGCAGCACTTCTGTCCCTAATGCCGGGTGCAACGCTCTGCAGAGGCGATTTTCAGAAAAAAAATAATTGCCACTGCTAACAGCAGCCAACACACAGCTATCAGTGGCCCTAATAAGGACCTTTGGGGGTCTTGAAGCCTACACTAACTACCAATTCTTTCCCTACAGCAGCTCCGGTACAAACAGCACTGTCCCTCATCTAACTCACACGGCATCTGAGGCGAGCCGCGGGAGGGGCCGACTTTTATATTCGGCGGACACCTGATCACCCCAGCCACTCACAGCAGGGGGGTGGTATAGGGCTGGAACAACACAGGGGGAAGTTGTAATGCCTTCCCTGTCTTTCAATTGGCCAGAAAAGCGCGCTAACGTCTCAGGGAAGGAAGTGAAAGTAACCCGAACACCGCATGGTGTTCGTTACGAATAACGAACATCCCGAACACCCTAATATTCGCACGAATATCAAGCTCGGACGAACACGTTCGCTCATCTCTAGCTATGAATGTGGGGACGCCAGAAACGTGCCTCTCTCCTAATCCCACAGCAGTCGGCTGCGATACACCTGGATCAGGAGCTCGGCCTGTGCCCACACCCGGACTAGGGCCTCCGCGTCCTCGGCCGCGCCCACGTCCTCTACGCCTACCCCTACCCCTCAGCATGCTGTATTACCAGGAATGCAGAAACACAACGCTGTAATTAAATGTGCCGCTTATTGGCCTGTGGTTGGAGGCTGACTTCCTTTACGGAACCCCAGGAAATAATTTGGTGCAAGCCTGCTGTAACACTTAGCTGGCTGCGTATTTATTTGGAGAACTACTACCCCCAGCAGACACGGACCCAGAACACTGAGCACAATGACAGGCAGGCCAAATAGATTTTTTTCCAATATTTTTTTCAAAAGGACCACTGCGTATATTCAATCTATAATATATGTCTTCTGGCCCTGCCTACACAATTCTATCCCTGGAGTATTACTGCAGGGCGCAATGCTCTGCACGGCCGATATACCAAAAAAAAAAAAAAGTGCAACACTGCTAAAAGCAGCCTCCACAGTACTCCACACGGTTAGATGTGGCCCTAAGAAGGACCGTTGGGGTTCTTGAAGCCTACACTAACTCCTAACACTCTCCCTATAGCAGCCCAGGCACCAACAGCACTGTCCCTCAGCTATCTCACAACGCATCTGAGGCGAGCCGCGGGAGGGGCCGATTTTTATACTCGGGTGACACCTGATCTCCCCAGCCACTCACTGCAGGGGGGTGGTGTAGGGCTTGATCGTCGCAGGGGGAAGTTGTAATGCCTTCCCTGTCTTTTAATTGGCCAGAAAAGCACACTAACGTCTCAGAGATGAAAGTGAAAGTAACCCGAACATCGCGTGGTACTCGTTACGAGTAACGAGCATCTCGAACACGCTAATACTCGAACGAGTATCAAGCTCGGATGAGTACATTCGCTCATCTCTAGTTGTGACTTAGCTGAGGGACAGTGGTATCGTGTTGGAGCTGCTATAGGGAGAGTGTTAGGAGTTAGTGTAGGTTTCAAGAACCCCAACGGTCCTTCTTAGGGCCACATCCAACCATGTGCAGTACTGTGGAGGCTGCTTTTAGCAGTGTTGCACTTTTTTTTTTTTTTGGCATATCGGCCGTGCAGAGCATTGCGCCCTGCAGTAATAGTCCAGGGACAGAACTGTGTAGGCAGGGCCAGAAGACATATATTATTGATTGAATATACGCAGTGGTCCTTTTCCAAAAAATATTGGGAAAAAATCTATTTGGCCTGCCTGTCACTGTGCTCAGTGTTCTGGGTCCGTGTCTGCTGGGGGTAGTAGTTCTCCAAATAAATACGCAGCCAGCTAAGTGTTACAGCAGGCTTGCGCCAAATTATTTCCTGGCTCTGAAATCACCGCTCTGTTGCAGTTAAAAACAGTGCAACACTGCAGTTCCGTGACACACTGCAGGGACAGAATTGTGTAGGCAGGGCCAGAAGACATATATTATACATTGAATATACGCAGTGTGGTCCTTTTCAAAAAAATATTTGAAAAAAATCTATTTGGCCTGCCTGTCACTGTGCTGCTCAGTGTTCTGGGTCCGTGTCTGCTGGGGGTATTAGTTCTCCAAATAAATACGCAGCCACCTAAGTGTTACAGCAGGCGTGCGCCAAATTATTTACTGGGGTTCCGTAAACGAAGTCAGCCTCCAACCATAGGCCAATAAGCGGCACATTTAATTACAGCGTTCTGTTTCTACACTACTGCTAATACACCATGCTGAGGGGTAGGGGTAGGCCTATTGGACGTGGACGCGGGCGAGGACGCGGAGGCCCAAGTCAGGGTGTGGGCACAGGCCGAGCCAGTGCGGTGGCCAGGGGTAGAGGCAGGGCCAGACCGAATAATCCAACAACTGGTTCCCAAAGCGCCCCCTCGCGCCATGCCACCCTGCAGAGGTCAAGGTGCTCTACGGTGTGGCAGTTTTTCACAGAGACGCCTGACGACCGACGAACAGTGGTGTGCAACCTTTGTCGCGCCAAGATCAGCTGGGGAGGCACCAACACCAGCATGCGCAGGCATATGATGGCCAAGCACCCCACAAGGTGGGACGATGCCCGCTCACCGCCTCCGGTTTGCACCACTGCCTCTCCCCTTGTGCCCCAACCTGCCACTGAGATCCAACCCCCCTCTCAGGACACAGGCAGTACCGTCTCCTGGCCTGCACCAAACACCCTCACCTCCGCTGACCTCAGCCCCATCCAGCAATGTCTCTCAGCGTAGCGTCCAGACATCGCTAGCGCCACTGTTTGAGCGCAAGCGCAAGTACGACGCCACGCACCCGCACGCTCAAGCGCTAAAAGTGCACATTGCAAAATTGATCAGCCTAGAGATGCTGCCGTATAGGCTTGTGGAAACGGAGGCTTTCAAAAGCATGATGGCGGCGGCGTCCCCGCGCTACTCGGTTCCCAGTCGGCACTACTTTTCCCGATGTGCCGTCCCAGCCCTGCACGACCACGTCTCCCGCAACATTGTACGCGCCCTCACCAACGCGGTTACTGCCAAGGTCCACTTAACAACAGACACGTGGACAAGCACAGGCGGGCAGGGCCACTATATCTCCCTGACGGCACATTGGGTGAATTTAGTGGAGGCTGGGACAGAGTCAGAGCCTGGGAACGCTCACGTCCTACCCACCCCCCGAATTGCGTGCCCCAGCTCGGTGGTATCTGCGGGGGTGTATGCTTCCTCCACTAAACCACCCTCCTCCTCCTCCTACGCAACCTCTGTCTCGCAATCAAGATGTGTCAGCAGCAGCAGCACGTTGGCAGCAGTCGGTCTCACGCGGCGTGGCAGCACAGCGGTGGGCAAGCGTCAGCAGGCCGTGCTGAAACTACTCAGCTTAGGAGAGAAGAGCCACACGGCCCACGAACTGCTGCAGGGTCTGACAGAGCAGACCGACCGCTGGCTTGCGCCGCTGAGCCTCCAACCGGGCATGGTCGTGTGTGACAACCGCCGTAACCTGGTGGCGGCTCTGCAGCTCGGCAGCCTCACGCACGTGCCATGCCTGGCCCACGTCTTTAATTTGGTGGTTCAGTGCATTCTGAAAAGCTACCCCCACTTGTCATACCTGCTCGGAAAGGTGCGCCAGCTCTGCGCACATTTCCGCAAATCCCACACGCATGCTGCCACCCTGCGGACACTGCAACATCGGTTTAATCTGCCAGTGCACCGACTGCTGTGCGACGTGCCCACACAGTGGAACTCTACGCTCCACATGTTGGCCAGACTCTATGAGCAGCGTAGAGCTTTAGTGGAATACCAACTCTAACTTGTGCGGCGCAGTGGGAGTCAGCCTCCTCAATTATTTACAGAAGAGTGGGCCTGGTTGGCAGCCATCTGCCAGGTCCTTGGAAAATTTGAGGAGTCTACCCAGATGGTGAGCGGGGATGCTGCAATCATTAGCGTCACCATTCCTCTGCTATGCCTCTTGAGAAGTTCTCTGCAAAGCATAAAGGCAGACGCTTTGGAATCAGAAACGGAGGCGGGGGAAGACAGTATGTCGCTGGATAGTCAGAGCAACCTCCTGTCTATATCTCAGCGCGTTGAGGAGGAGGGGGAGGAGCATGATGAGGAGGGGGAAGAGACAGCTTGGCCCACTGCTGAGAGGACAGATGCTGCTTGCCTGTCATCCTTTCAGCGTGTATGGCCGGAGGAGGAGGAGGAGGGGGAGGAGCATGAGGAGGAGGGGGAAGAGACAGCTTGGCCCACTGCTGAGGGTACAGATGCAGCTTGCCTGTCATCCTTTCAGCGTGTATGGCCAGAGGAGGAGGAGGAGGAGGATCCTGAAAGTGATCTTCCGAGTGAGGACAGCCATGTGCTGCGTACAGGTACCCTGGCACACATGGCTGACTTCATGTTAGGATGCCTTTCCTGTGACCCTCGCGTTACACGCATTCTGGCCACTATGGATTACTGGGTGTACACACTGCTCGATCCACGGTATAAGGAGAGCCTTTCCACTCTCATTCCCGAAGAGGAAAGGGGTTCGTGAATAATGCTATACCACAGGGCGCTGGTGGACAAACTGATGGTAAACTTCCCATCCGACAGCGCTAGTGGCCGAAGGCGCATTTCCGCGGCCCAGGTAGCAGGGGAAGCGCAGAGATCGAGCAGCATGTACAGCGCAGGCAGGGGAACACTCTCTAAGGCCTTTGACAGCTTTATGGCTCCCCAGCAAGACTGTGTCACCGGTCCCCAGTCAAGGCTGAGTTGGCGGGAGCACTGTAAAAGGATGGTGAGGGAGTACGTAGCCGATTGCACGACCGTCCTCGTTGACGCCTCTGCCCCGTACAACTACTGGGTGTTGAAGCTGGACACGTGGCCTGAACTCGCGCTGTATGCCCTGGAGGTGCTTGCTTGTCCTGCGGCTAGCGTCTTGTCAGAGAGTGTGTTTAGTGTGGCTGGGGGAATCATCACAGATAAGCGTACCCACCTGTCAACCGACAGTGCCGACAGGCTTACACTCATCAAGATGAACACAGCCTGGATTTCCCCAGACTTCTCTTCTCCACCAGCGGACAGCAGCGATACCTAAGCAATACGTAGGCTGCACCCGCGGATGGAAGCATCGTTCTCTATCACCATCCAAAATGGGGACCTTTTTGCTTCATCAATCTGTGTATAATATTCATCCTCCTCCTCCTGCTCCTCCTCCTGAAACCTCACGTAATCACGCCGAACGTGCAATTTTTCTTAGGCCCACAAGGCTCAGTCATATAATTTTTCTAAACAATTTTTATACGTTTCAATGCTCATTAAAGCGTTGAAACTTTCACCTCAACCAATTTTTATTTTAACTGGGCTGCCTTCAGGCCTAGTTACCAATTAAGCCACATTAACCAAAGCCATTAATGGGTTTCACCTGCCCTCTCGGTTGGGCATAGGCAATTTTTCTCAGGTACATTAGTACTGTTGGTACACCAATTTTTGTGGGCCCTCACCATAAGTGTAATCCAATTAATTTTTTGCCCACCTGCATTACAGCTGACATAACATCAGCTGTGATGGGCAATGCAATGGGATATTTTTATGTACCGCCGGTGGCTTCCTGGCACCCACCCATGCTGTGGGTCCACAGGGAGTTGTAAATGCATCTGTTTCCACTTCTAAAGAACCCCAGTCTGACTGGGGCATGCAGTGTGGGCCTAAGCCCACCTGCATTAAACATGACATTATTACCTCAGCTGTGATGGGCAATGCAATGGGATATTTTTACGTACCGCCGGTGGGTTCCAGGGAGCCACCCATGCTGTGGGTCCACAGGGAGTTGTAAATGCATCTGTGTCCACTTCTAAAGAACCCCAGTCTGACTGGGCATGCAGTGTGGGCCGAAGCCCTCCTGCATTAAACATGACATTACTACCTCAGCTGTGTTGGGCAATGCAATGGGATATTTTTATGTACCGCCGGTGGCTTCCTGGCACCCACCCATGCTGTGGGTCCACAGGGAGTTGTAAATGCATCTGTGTCCACTTCTAAAGAACCCCAGTCTGACTGGGGCATGCAGTGTGGGCCGAAGCCCACCTGCATTTCTTCTGACGTTAGCTCTGCTGTCCAGGGCACTGCAATGGGATACATTTATGTACAGCGGGTGGGTTCCAGGGAGCCACCCATGCTGTGGGTGCACACGGAATTCCCATTGCGGAGTTGTACCTGCCTGTGACTATTTATAAAAAACCGCGGTCTGACTGGGGCATGCAGACACCTTGACAGAATGAATAGTGTGTGGCACATGGGTTCCCCATTGCTATGCCCACGTGTGCAGCTCCTGATGGCGGTGGCACAGGATTATATTTCTCATTGCTTCTGTACAGCATTGTGGGCTATCGCCCTGCCCCTTTTAAAGAGGGTCGCTGCCTAGCCGTGCCAACCCTCTGCAGTGTGTGCCTGCGGTTCCTCTGGCAGACGCACTTATAAATAGACATGAGTGTGGCGTGGCATGAGGGCAGCTGAAGGCTGCGCAGGGACACTTTGGTGTGCGCTGTGGACACTGGGTCGTGGGGGGGGGGGGTTGGGCAGCATGTAACCCAGGAGAAGTGGCAGCGGAGTGTCATGCAGGCAGTGATTGTGCTTTGTTGGAGGTAGTGTGGTGCTTAGCTAAGGTATGCATTGCTAATGAGGGCTTTTCAGAAGTAAAAGTTGTTGGGGGGGGCCCACTCTTGCCGCTATTGTGGCTTAATAGTGGGACCTGTGAACTTGAGATGCAGCCCAACATGTAGCCCCTCGCCTGCCCTATCCGTTGCTGTGTCGTTTCCATCACTTTCTTGGGTTTTGCAGATTTTCACACATGAAAACCTTAGCGAGCATCGGCGATATACAAAAATGCTCGGGTCGCCCATTGACTTCAATGGGGTTCGTTATTCGAAACGAACCCTCGAGCATCGCGAAAAGTTCGTCTCGAGTAACGAGCACCCGAGCATTTTGGTGCTCGCTCATCTCTAATAGATATGAGATAGATAGATAGATAGATATGAGATAGATAGATAGATAGAGAGATAGATATGAGATAGATTGATATGAGATAGATAGATTGATATTAGATAGATAGATAGATAGATAGATAGATAGATAGATAGATAGATAGATAGATAGATAGATAGATAGATAGATAGATAGATAGATAGATGAAAAAATAATGGCACTATGTTACTAGAGATAAGGGTACCAGCAATCAAGCTTTGATCTAATGTTGATTTGTTTATGCATGTTTGGTACAACATTTTAATCCTATGCCAAGACTTTTTACAAACATCCTATTAACCCCTTGAGGACATGGCCTATTTTCGCCATACGGATGCAACACCTTTTTGAGAATTTTCATTTCTACTTTCCAAAAGCCATAACTTTTTTATTTTTCAGTTGACAGGGCCATATGAGAGCTTGTTTTTTTGCATGGTGAACTGTAGTTTTTATTTGTACTATGTTTAGGGTACATATAGTGTATGGTAAAACTTGTATTCATTTTCTCTGGAGGGCATGGAAAATTACATAAATTCTGTCCTTTTGTTTTCTTGCAGCGTTAATCATACAACTTAAATGACATGGTAATCTTTTTCTACGGGTTGGTACAATTACAATTATGCCAAAATCCCCAAGGGGTGGCTTGATAGACTGCCTTCCCGATAAAGCTATGGCATTACATCATGCTTCAGGAGTGATTAAAGTGATCGCATGTGGTGCTCCCCTGTGGGGTCTAAAAAAAAAAGTAAAAACAAGAACAGTAAAGTTTTACTAATTGTTTAATAAAAGTTAAAAAAAAAATTGCAATAATTACAATAAAATAATCTGAACAGTAAAATAAAAATACATTTTTGGTATCGACGCGTCCGTAAAGGTCCTATCTATCAAAGCAATGCATAATTTACCCCACACAGTGAACGTCATCCAAAAAATAAAATAAAGAACGCCAGAAATGCACTTTTTTGGACACCCTGTCTCCAAGAAAAAATGCAATAAAAAACAATCAAAAAGTTGTATGTATTGTAAAATGGTATCAATGGAAACTACAGGACGTACTGCACAAAATGAGCTTTTGCACAACTATGTCGATGGAAAAATAAAGTTATTGCACGCAGAAGATGGTGGCAAAAATAATTTTAAAAAATTTAATGTTTTTGAAAAAAAAAAGTAGTACAGCAAAATAAAACTACATAAGTTTGGTATCGTAGTAATCGTACTGACCCATGGAATAAAGTTTTATGTAACTTTTGTTGCAGTTTGTGCGCTGTAGAAATAGGACGCACCGAAAAATGGCGGAATGTCGTTTTCTTTTCATTTTACTCCACTTAGCATTTTTTAAAACTTAAAAAAAGTACATTAAAAGTACATTATATGGTAAATTAAATAGTACCAATGAAAAATACAACTTGTCCCACAAAAAAACAAGCCCCCATACAGCTACGTCGATGGATAAAGAAAGGAGTTACAAGTTTCCAAAAGGGGTGAAGAAAAACAATCGAAAATGGAAAAAAAAGAGCCGCGTCATTAACAGGTTAAAGAAAGAGTTTGATTTACCACACACACAATTTTAGAAGTATCTGGATTTCTGTAATGCACTTATTGCAGAGACATCTTTGTCAGTGATCAATTACCAAATTATAACTATGGTGGGAGAGGCAGAGAGATTGTAGGGTCTTATATCAAGATTATACCAATAATTGCCAGATGAGTTTTATGGTCCAGTACATTGGGAGATAAAAGCAAAATGGGAAAGGATCTTGGTCATTTGGAAGACAGGCAATAACGAGAGATACTGGAAAGAATTCTCTCAGTGAAGTTCATAGGATCTCACACTTGTATTTGATACATCGAGTATACGGAACACCACTCTTCCTATATAACATTGGCCTCAGAAAATCTTCTATTTAAAGTAGTTCTAATGCCTCTTCCGCTGATATCCTACATATTATGTGGACATATCCTCGGTTAGCTAGCTTCTAGAAAGGAGTAATTGACCTCATAAATTCCATATGTAACTATCCCTTTATTACCTTATATATGTATACTTGATTATGTGAAAGATTTTCCCTCTCAGAATGTACAAAATTGGCAATGCCTAGATTATTATACTTAGCACAAAAGTTGGTGGCTCGAAAATGGAGACAAGTTTCACCTAAAACAAACAGAATTTATAAATAAAGTTAATTGGCTTGTAGGCGTGGAAAAGCATACATATGTAAAAAGAGGAGTTTTAAAGAAGTTTGAAGATCTTTGGTCCACATGCATTGACAAATCTGGATTAGCCCCTACTGTGTTAGAGGGAGGTTAGTTGGGTTCAGGGCAAGTAAAGTTGTATTTTAGATTACATGTTTTGGTGTATTTATTAAAATTTCAATAAAAATATCTGGTTTTTTAAAAGGTTGAGAACTTTAGAAACACACAAGTATGGTACTTCGGCTCTATTAATTTCCCTTCTAAATAAACCATCAAGAACTGAATGTATTTAAAGCCTTGTAGACTAAACTTCAAATACTTTATTGTGCATTACAGCAATTCCCTAGTAGTGCTGTCAGCAGAATGCAGGTGCTGTTTTATGGAGTTGACATTTCTTGAGTGGAGAAAATCAAGGAGGCTGTTGCACTGCGCCGAGGATCACTAATCCCTCTTTTCTATGTTTTGCTACAAGGCAGGACTCCAAAAGATTTTACTGATGGTGCAGAAAATAGGATTTCCTTGCACCTTTTCTTCTCTACTACCTAAATAAATCCTTCTACAAATGTCTAAAGTTGCATTCCATTCAGAGGCAAAAGCTGTTTCTCGTAAGTTGTTAAAGGTACATTTTTAGTTGTACATAAAATGGGTAGACTATTTAGAAGCTGGACTACTCATGGAAATGAGGACAGGTAAGCACTGGTGGGCATTGTTACAGATTTACATGGGTTACTTACTATATATAGTTTTTTACTGTACATGGCACAATTTTACAGGGGTGATATATGTATGGGGCACTACTTAATAGCAGAACTTTATATGGGACACTATACATGGCACAATTTTATATGTGATGCTGTGAAAGTAGAAAAATAATTTGTGTCAGGAAGGGTATCTTCAGTACTTACCTAAACCGTCAGTCTTCTTACTGCATCTTCTACTCACCAATCTTCCACTAGCTCCTTCAGTCCCCGGGTCACCTCACCTCCAGCTGGCCAGATCATGTTCTTCCTGTTTTGGAGCGTCCATTAGCTGCAGTTCACTTCCTGCATGCAGTGAATGCTACGAGTGATGTAGTGTTCCCTGCTTAGCAGGGAATGCCGAATTGTCTACCTTGACTGGACATTAAACCTTTCTTTGTTCCATTTGTGCTATTAATAAAGCTAACACTGGGCTAGCCCCTCAGAAAGAGTACAGTGGTGACTTCACATAGTTGATGTTTTTTTTTCTATCTCTGATGATCATCATTAATTAATTTGGACACGTGAGAGAACTCTGATCCCAATAGCCTTATTGCTGATTCTAAATTTAAAGGTGTACTCCAACACGTTCTTGGTGAAGACTATGTGCAGAATAAGAGGTCCAATGAATTGCCAATTATGGACAAAGGCTAAGCACCAGTAAATTAAAAGCAATGGTAAGTAACAACGTTTGTTTGTTACAACTATTTACTGCTGCTTCTGTCATGGTGGAAGTCACAGACTCGCATTCTGCCTAAGTTATTTTCTCTCATGTATGAATCGAATATCTCATTTATGTTGTTTGAGTGTTTATGTTCTAGTAAGGTGGAGAAAGTAAGAGACTCTTGTAGTCTTGTGGGATAATGTACAAAACAAATTAAAAAGGCTTAGTGCTCATGCAAGAAGAACCTGATGTACTACTAAAGATCAAAGTTAGTGATCTTAAATGTCATAACACACTTCATACAACGCGTTTCGTCGCGACAAACGCAACTTTCTCAAGTACAACATACATACATCTACTTCGACCAATTTATATGTAAAATAAAAGACTCACATTATGAGCACGCCAATCATCCTCCGTCGGGACACATCCGGACAGGCTAAGTAGCACTTCCGGGTGTCGTGAAAGAACGTGTGACGTAGGCACGTCACCTGGAACGTACCTTACGCACCAATGGAAAGCATATAACGTCACTTCCGGGTGTCGTAACAGCACGATACCCATCACACACTAAAGATTGCTGCTGTGGGCAATGCATTAAACTCCGTGTCAGTATATGCAATCTTTAGCAGCAAAGAAATTAGCAGCAACAAAATAGGTTACAATAGAAACCAATCCTGAAATTATATACTCACATGCTTATTTCAATTAACCTAATGACAAAATGTACATTATTCTAAAAAACACTTATACATCTGCTAACTCAAGTTTTGTCCATTAAAAAGACATGTATGGATCTTATTGTTACAAACACCTAAAACTGCTACAATCTTAGTAAAAAATAATAATATACTAATAAAATGGTTCTACTACCATATTCTTCTATTATAAAAACTATTAATACTACTATAAAACCTTTTATATTACTTTTGCATCTTGATATTCGGACTCGCAAAGCATTAATGGTTCTGTCTACATAACTCTTGCCACAAGGGCATTCTAAAAGGTAAACCACAAACTTCGTCCTTCATGTAAGAAGCTGTTTAATAGCGACTATCTGTTTTTCTCCCGTTTCTATTTCCATTCTTCCATTCACAATATGTATACAGCTCTTGCACCTCTCAATTCCGCATTTGTAGGCCCCTTTCTTTTTTGATACTTGATTTTTCCAGAAATTTGGATTTCTTTTCATTTTTTGGACACGATGGAGCCAGTATATTTTTTAAAGCTTTAATAAATCTGGGACCTTTTTCAAGGTTTTTACCAAAATATGGATCACTTTTCAAAACTGCCCAATTTCTTTTTATAATAGCTTTAATGCGACTATGATGAGCACTATATTTTGTAATAAATGACTTTTTTATAGTATCTGTGTCAGTTCCTTGATTTATACTTACCTTTTTAAAGGTTTCCTTTCTTTTCTGTTTTTCTATCCTATTATCCTTATTGCTCCCTTCTAGACTCACTTTTGGATAGGCTGACTCTATAATTTCCCCTGGATAGCCCTTCTCTCTAAATCTCTGTTTTATAATTTTCGCTTGTTGTTCAAAATCCGTTGTTTTAGAGCAGTTTCGCTTTACTCTTTGTAATTGTCCATAGGGGACATTGGTCTTCCAATTTCTTAGGTGGCAGCTATGGAAATCCAGGTAGCTATTAGTGTCAACTGGGTTAAAAAAGTCTTAGTAATTATATTTCCACTTTAGATGATATTTCCAGGTCTAGGAACACAATTCTATGCTTATCTATCGTGTCTTTAAACAAGAATGAGTATAATTTTAGGTTCAATGTCTCAACAAACTCTTTTAATCCTCCTATGTCTCCTTTCCAAAACATCAGAATGTCATCTATATATCTTTTATATAGAGCTACGTGTGGGTCACAAAATTGATTTCTTTCAAAAATTCCCATTACTAGGTTGACAAAACTGGGCGCGCATTTTGTGCCTATCGCGGTTCCACAGACTTGTCTATAAAACTCCCGATTACACAAAAAATAGTTGTTCTTTAAAATAAAGGAGATCGCTTTTATCATGAAGTCCCTTTGTTGTGGTGGCATCAGAGGGTCTTCGTCCAGTACAGCACTGATCGCTTCCAGATCTAGTTCATGAGAGATATTAGAGTATAGTGCCTCTATGTCCAGAGTACACCACACAAAAGAATTGTCCCAATGTTCATTTTTGAGGATTTCTAATAAATGACCTGTATCTTTTATATAGAAAGGCAACACTTTAACATATCTTTGTAACTGGGCATCTACATATTCCGATAAACGGTTTGTGATAGAACACATACCAGCAATTATTGGGCGACCCGGTGGTTGGAAAACATTTTTATGTATCTTTGGTATATGGTAAAAGTACAGGGTCTCCGGTGAAATGCTACAAATGTATTTGTATTCCTCTTTAGAGACACTATGATTTTCAACTCCCTCGTTCATAAATTTATAAAAGGCTATTTTTATTTCCTCCGTTGGATTACATTTTAATTTCTCATAGTAGTGTGTATCGCTCAGAATTCTTAAGGACTCTTTATGATAATCTGAATAGTTCATAAGAACAATTCTCCCCCCTCTCCTTATCGGCTTTTCTGATAACTATGTCCTCTACTTTAGCTAGATTGTAGAACGAAGTTTGTGGTTTACCTTTTAGAATGCCCTTGTGGCAAGAGGTATGTAGGCAGGACCATTAATGCTTTGCGAGTCCGAATATCAAGATACAAGAGTAATATAAAGAAAGGTTTTACAAAGCATAGTGTCTCATTGCATTTTAGTATGCATCATAATTGTGACCCTTCCCTTTTAAAGGTCACCCCACTAGAGAGTATATCCACTAGGTCTGTAAACAATTTACGAATGAAGGAAATGTACTGGATATTTAAACTAAACACAATGGTACCCCATGGTTCAAACGAGGTTTTGGAGACATTTTAGTCTGTAGGATGTGTATGTTTGTATCTTGAGTGATTTGCATAATATTTATCATGTCATAATTTTGTTTTAGTTATTTTAATTTTAATATTTTTTATTATTGAGTTTTTATATGCATATCTGAGGAAATTATTTTTTAGATATAACATGGTGGTATTATTTATATGTACCGTATATACCGGCGTATAAGGCGATGGGGCGTATAAGACGACCCCCCAACTTTCACCTTATACGCCGGTATACAGAGGAGAAAAAAAAAATCCTTACTCACCTGCCCCGGCGTTCTGTCGCGCTCCGGCAGGATGTCGCTCGCTCCTCGTCCCCGGCGCAGCGTTGCTTTCTGAATGCGGGGCTTGAAATCCCCGCTTCCAGAAAGCTAATACACACGCCGGCAGCCATGACAGCATTGAATGGCTGTGATTGGCTGAAGGCGCACGTGGCTTCAGCCAATCACACTATTCAATGACATCATTGAATGGCTGTGATTGGCTAAAACACACGTGGCTTCAGACAATCACACTATTCAATGACATCATTGAATGGGTGTGATTGCTAACACACGTGCGCCTTCAGCCAATCACAGCCATTCAATGCTGTCATGGCTGCCGGCGTGTGTACTAGCTTTCTGGAAGCGGGGATTTCAAGCCCCGCATTCAGAAAGCAACGCTGCGCCGGGGACGAGGAGCGAGCGACATCCTGCCGGAGCGCGACAGAACGCCGGGGGAGGTGAGTACTGATTTTTTTTTTTACACTTTTTTTTTTTTGAATTACCGGCGCATAAGACGACCCCCGACTGCAGAGCAGATTTTTCGGGGTTCAAAAGTCGTCTTATACGCCGGTATATACGGTATGTATATTACCACTGTATATTTCACTGATGCTATTTTATTGGAGTTGGAAAGTATAAACAGTAGTATTAATAGTTTTTATAATAGAAGAATATGGTAGTAGAACCATTTTATTAGTATATTATTATTTTTTACTAAGATTGTAGCAGTTTTAGGTGTTTGTAACAATAAGATCCATACATGTCTGCTTAATGGACAAAACTTGAGTTAGCAGATATATAAGTGTTTTTTAGAATAATGTGCATTTTGTCATTAGGTTAATTGAAATAAGCATGTGAGTATATAATTTCAAGATTGGTTTCTATTGTAACCTATTTTGTTGCTGCTAATTTCTTTGCTGCTAAAGATTGCATATGCTGACACGGAGTTTAATGCATTGCCCACAGCAACAATCTTCAGTGTGTGATGGGTATCGTGCTGTCACGACACCCGGAAGTGACGTTATATGCGTTCCATTGGTGCGTAAGGTGCATTCCAGGTGACGTGCCTACGTCACACATTCTGTCACGACACCCGGACGTGACATTATATGCTTTCCATTGGTGCATAAGGTGCGTTCCAGGTGACGTGCCTACGTCACACGTTCTGTCACGACACCAGGAAGTGCTATTCAGCCTGTCCGGATGTGTCCCGATGGAGAATGATTGGCGTGCTCATAATGTGAGTCTTTTATTTTACATATAAATTGGTTAAAATAGATGTATGTATGTTGTACTTGAGAAAGTCGTGGTTGTCGCGACGAAACACGATGTACGAAGTGTGCTATGACATTTAAGATCACTAACTTTGATCTTTAGTAGTACATCAGATTTTTTCCTGCATGAGTGCCGAGCCTTTTTTTATTTGTTTTGTACATTATCCTGCTTTATATCGGACCCCTGTTAGGAGGACGATAAGCCAGGCTAGCTCTCCTGCTATCACGTTGGGATATTGGGAATCTACCCGTGGACCGCATTTATTTAGATTTGTGATATGCCATCCAGGACGTGGAGGTGTCAGTGTGGCACCTGTTATCAGGGTAACACCCCCCCTGATGCCGGGTAAGTCCTATTTCATTCTTTCCTCTCCATCCTTATGTTTATATGGTGTTAGAGCTGGAGCGCTGTCCCTTGTACATGTGACTTGCAGACTTGTGTGTGTTTATAACACCCCATCTGCTGTTATAAGATTCAGACAGAACAAAGAATGTATGACCTACAATTGCCACACTGTTCTCTTCCCTAACACAATAGGCTACAATTTAGAGATAAGTAATCTTGACCTGAAAGTAGTAGCTGTTCTCAGTGACTCTGTATGCCCAGAGAGACAGACTGCTTAAATAGGGAGAAATTTTTTCAGTCTGGTGAACCTAGGTCATAAGAAATATTGCATATGCTCCAGGTTGGATAACTATACTTGTAATCATAGAGAAGTGCACATGAATAACATGTACAAATTAAAGTAACATATTGTAAGACTTATCTGTTCTGGTCAGATGTACATTGTGTCAAATATTTCAGTCACATACTGGTAACTTTCTGCTTATTTGGCCTAAGGGTGCTACTCAACTGCCAGATTGTTGCAATGGAAGTCTAAGACCTCTGACTAACGGATTAAACTACTTTAGGGAAGCTTACGGCAGGTAGTCATCTAGGGAATGACATTGCAACAGGGATTCTGAATTAGAGGAATTCTGAACTAACGAATTAAAAACTTTGGGGATGCTTTCCTTAGTATTAATCATTCAGGGAATGATATTGCAGCTGTAGATCATCTGGGATGAGTTAAATGTCTGAGGAACAAGGGGATGAGTCAGTGGAGGTCATGCTCAATCATTCTGGCAAATAGGCCCTCCAAGGACTGTATGTTTGGATGCGGATAGATAAAGTTTTCAGGTTATTGTAAAGGATGGATAAATGATCATGGATTCATAATAAAGGGTTTCATATTGAAGTCCCTGCTTGGAAAGATGAAAAAATCATGATCAGAGCATGTAGAAATGAGAGGGAAAGCAATAAAATCTGTTATACAACTCCATTGCTCACCTAGAGAGTTAACTTTTCTTCAAGAGATAGGGTACATTCCAGTGGGAGAGGTGCATTCTAGTCAAAAAGCAGTTTAGGTCAAATAAACTGCATTTTAAGAATGTGTAAGTAGGCTGTGATATTACCACACAAAAGATAGGAAATAATTTTTGTTAAATCTGACCTTGTTTGAACATTAATCATGTGGATTTGTTGTTTTTGTTAATTTATGTGTGTGAAGGGTCCATATAAGTGTCATTGTATATCTGTTTGTACAAGCTATATGGTTCATATATACCATTGGACAGCTGAGCATAGACTGGGAGAGTATCGCCCAAACACAAAGCCAGACCACAATGAATGGAGCCAAGTGATGTAAAAGGAAGGAGGAGACATAGGTATGATTTCTCTGACAGGACAGCCTTTTGCTCCTCCTTAACACAGACCAACTAAGCAGAGAAGAAGCATTTTAACATTATAATCCAATAGTATTCAAATATGTAAAACCAAATATATTGAATATACCATCTACTTGTATTAGGCCGCCTGCAGACGAGCGGAAATCCCGCCGCGGGATTTCCCGCGGGATTTCCGCCGCTGAAAGTCTGCATAGGAGTGCATTACAATACGCACTCCTATGCAGACGGCCGCGGTTTGGCCGCGCGAAATCTCGCGCGGCAAACAAACCGCGGCATGTTCTAATTTTGTGCGGAGCACGCACTCACCTGGCCGCCGGCTCCGGTCTGCGCATGCGCCGGCTGCGCGGCAGCCGGCACATCAAAGAGCCGGGGCCGCCAGGCGCGGGTGAGTACGCGCTCGCCCCTGCAGGCTCTGGGGTCGGATCGCGCGGCGAGATTTCTCGCTGCCGGATCCGACCCGCTCGTCTGCAGGCGGCCTTAGTGTGATAGCTGCTACTGCATCTCTCACAGATGAAGTCACATACATAATCCTGGAACATGATTTAATTCTAGTCCTTAATAGTGTTCAGGAAATTCTTCATCAGATATGAACAAAGTACCTTTCTGATGCCGGGCTTACTAAATACATGGGTGCTCTCCTATTTCTATTTAATCTCATTATTAGGTGGTATTCTGTGTTGAGCCCAGCTATATGGGTCTAAAGAGGGAAGAGAAGATGAGAGTAAGCAGAAAGATGGTAAAGACCACAACTGCCTTTAACTGATGAAATCAGAAAATTAAGGAATGTCAAAGAGAATTGCATTGCTGATGGACTTTTTAAGTTTTTTTTGTAGATGGCTTCAGATATTCCAAGGATGGGTCATGCAATACAGGATATGTGCTGGCCATGCAACATGAACTACTACCACAACAAATACTCCCACCAAGGTGGTCAGCCTGGTAGGTGGATCTGATGGCCCTCATTGTAAGATGACTGGAGGTAAGACTGTAAGCTGCACACAAGGTCCAGGTACTCTTTGAACATCGCCCACAATTATAGGCCCATTGGTATAGTAGACCCTTTGTGGGGTCCTTGGGCAACAAATCAGAAATGCAGAGGCTGTACTAGAATCTCTTGATGTTTGTACAAGTGTTTTTCACTTCATATGACAAGTAGTGGCAAGGAAGATAGACTCAAGCGTTAAGATTAACAAGGCCAAAAAGGAAAAACAGAAACGATGTGCAATGTCTACTCATTACTTTATGCCCTACCGGGAACACAGCCAATGGAAAAATGTCACTTAATCCTTTGAGATTTTATTTGGCTAGGCCCTTGGTATAGAGTTATGCTTAGAGTTATGCTTCCCACAACAGTCACAAGCTATGCACAGAAAAATGGTGTAAAGCGCTTGATTTATACTCGAACCCTATGAAATTGGGTCAGGGGCATTGCAAGTTGGTTTGTTTTTTTGTTTTTAGAATTCTATATAATTCCAGAAAAAAACAATTATATACATATTAGTTCAGACACTGATAATAGCAGAAGTCTCTTCATGGTTCATGATTATTGTTAAAATATTTATCAGATGTATACTGGAAATATTTGCATCTTGTTTTTCTTTTCATAGCAGTAGTCCTGTCAATGATGACAGTCCGATACATACAATCTGCCCTTCTCTTTGTAAGATAACTCATCTCACTGGGTAGAGTTAGTATATGTCTATTACTTATAGGTATACTAGAGCTGAGCCATTGTATCTGCTATAGATAGGCAGTCAGTCTACAATATAATTTTGGGGGAAATGGGGAGCAATTCTGAGTTTTACTATGAGATCTCTTAAGTTTTATATATTATAGTCTATGGCTGAGAACTAGAGATGAGCGAGCATGCTCTTCCGAGCTTGCTACTCGTTCGAGTATTAGGGTACTTGAGATGCTCGTTACTCAAGACGAACACCCCGAGGTACTCGAGTCAATTGCATTTCCCTTCCCCGCATGTTTAGCGCCATTTTCTAGCCAATAAACATGTGGGGAAGGCATTACCACTTCCTGCTGTGATGTGCCAGCCCAGCCCCCCCCCCCCCTTTCCCAGTAGTGAGTGGCTGGGCCGATCAGGTGACCGCCGAGTACTTAAACTGGTCCCGCCCACGGCTCACCTCAGACACATGCTGGCAGTGGTTAGGGATAGTGCTGATGCTTATACAGAGAAAGTGTTAGAGTAGGGTCCTGTCTTCAAGAACCCAAACGGTCCTTCTTAGGGCTATTCCTCATCATGTGCCTTACAGTTGTGGCTGGCTGGGAGTAGTAGTGCACCAATTTTTTTTAAAGCATCTATCCCTCTGCAGAGCATTACAGCTATAGCATTTTCAGTCTGCAGTGAATTAGGAAGAGTTTAGGGACAGAGCTGCTGAGATAGGGAAAGTTTTACAGTTGGTATCCTCTCTACAAGAAGCCCAACGGTCTTTCTTAGGGCTGCTCCTCACTGTATGCATTATACTTGTGGCTAGCTGGGAGCAGTAGTTCACCCTTTTTTAAAAGCATCTGGGCCTGTGCAGAGCATTACAGTTATACCGTTCTCAGTCTGCAGTGCATTAGACCGAGGTCTCACCATGAAACAGTACTCTAATATTTCCTAGGCCACTGCAAAGCCTTTCAGTTATACTATTCTCAGTCTGCAGTGCATTAGACTGAGGTCTCACTGTGAAACACTACTCTAATATTTCCTAGGCTACTGCAAACAATTTCAGTTATACCGTTCTCAGAGTTTAAGGACAGAGCTGCATTGCGCAGAGTTTAGGGACAGACCTGCTGAGATAGGGAAAGTTTTACAGTCGGGATCATCTCTACAAGAAGCCCAATGGTCTTTCTTAGGGCTACTCCTCGCCGTGTGCATTATAGTTGTGGCTGGCTGGGAGCAGTAGTGCACCCTTCTTTTTTTTAAAGCATCTAGGCCTGTGCAGAGCATTACAGTTATACCGTTCTCAGTTTGCAGTGCATTAGACAGAGGTCTCACCGTGAAACAGTGCTCTAATATTTCCTAGGCCACTGCAAAGTATTTCAGCTCTGCCACTGTGCAGAGCGTTTTACAATAACCTTTCCTTGGGGGGGTTGATATAGCCGCCGTTACCAGCACTATCCACTGGCTTTAGAGTCTTCTCCCACTCCATACAGTCTCTCTTATCTACAAGTCTCTGTAAACTGTAAATTACCCCTAGGTATCAGCGCAAGACAGCGGGTTAATTTTGCAAGTCACAGCATAGAGCCTCCGCTATCTACAAGTCTCTGTGTGCGGTGAATTAGCCACAGTTGTCAGCGCTGTACAGTGGGGTTATTTATTTGGGCCCTACTCTATCCTTAATCCACCATGATGAGGAGTGGGGGTGAGGGTTGAGGACGTGGATGCGGGCATAAAGTGAGGGTGTGGGCACAGGCCGAGTTCCTGGGCGGGGTGAATCACAGCCAGCTGCTGAGCGATTAGGAGAGAAGCAAGTTTCTGGGCTCCCCAGATTCATATCACAATTTGCTGGTCTGCATGGTAGACCTTTATTACAAACAGAGCAGTGCAAGCAGGTCCTGTCGTGGATGGCAGAAAACATGTCCAGCAATGTATCGACCACCCAGTCTTCTACGCAGTCCACTACTCCCGGCCTAGGGACTGCAACTCTAAATCCTCTGGCTGCTCCTCCTTCCTCCCAGCCTACTCGCTCCATGAAAATGACATATTCTGAGCAGGCAGACTCCCAGGAACTGTTCTCGGGTCCCTGCCCTGAGTGGGAAAAAACGGTTCCTCTCTCACCTGAGGAGTTTGTCGTGACTGATGCCCAACCTTTGGAAAGTTCCCGAAGTCCAAAAGATGAGGCTGGGGACTTCCGAAAAACTATCTCAAGAGCTTTTTGTAAATGAGGATGATGAGACACAGTTGTCTGTTAGTGAGGTAGTAGTAAGGGCAGTAAGTCCGAGGGAGGAGTGCACAGTGGAATCGGAGGAAGAGCTGCTGGTCGATGAGGTGACTGACCCCACCCGGCTTGCTAAGCCTACTGAGGACAGGGCTTCAGAGGGGGAGATAAGTGCAGCAGCAAGAATATAGTCAGAGCACGGACGACCGACGAACAGTGGTGTGCAACCTGTGTTACACCAAGATCAGCCGCGGAGCCACCACTACCAGCCTCACCACCATCAGCATGCCCAGGCATATGATGGCCAAGCACCCCACAAGGTGGGACGAAGGCCATTCACCACCTCCGGGTCACACCACTGCCTCTTCTCCTGTGCAACAACCTGGCACACAGATCCGATCCCCCTCCCAGGACGCAGGCATGAGCGCCCCCCGGCCTGCACCCACACACTCACCTCCACGGTCCTCCACTACATCCAGCAATGTCTCTCAGCGTTCAGCTGTCGCTAACACAAGCGTTGGAGCAAAAGCAGAAATACGCCACCACCCACCCACATGCAAAAGCTTTAAGCGTGCACATTGCCAAATTAATCAGCCTGGAGATGCTGCCTTACAGGCTTATGTAAATGGAGGCTTTCAAAAACATGATGGTGGCGGCGGTCCCGCGCTACTCGGTCCCCAGTCGGCACTATTTTTCCCGGTGTGCCGTCCCTGCCCTACACCAGCACGTCTCCCGCAACATAAACCGCGCCCTCACCAAAGCGGTTACTGGGAAGGTCCACTTAACCACGGACAAGCAGACAAGTACTGATGGGCAGGGACACTATATCTCCCTGACGGCACATTGGGTGAACTTGGTGGAGGCTGGGACCGAGTCAGAGCCTGGGACCGCTCACGTCCTACCCACACCCAGAATTGCAGGTCCTACCTTGGTGCTGGTATCTGCGGCGTTTTATGCCACCTCCTCCTCCACCTCTCAATTAAGAAGTGTGAGCATGTCACCAGCAGTCAGTAGCGCGCGGCGCGGCAGCACAATGGTGCGCAAGCGTCAGCCAGCCGTGCTGAGACTAATCAGCTTAGGTGACAAGAGGAACACAGCCCCCAAGCTGTTGCAGGGTCTGACAGAGCAGACCGTCCTCTGGCTTGCGACGCTGAGCCTCCAACTGGGCATAGTCGTGTGTGACAACGGCCGTAATCTGGTGGCGACTCTGCAGCTCGGCAGCCTCACACACGTGCCATGCCTGGCCCACATCTTCAATCTGGTGGTTCAGCGGTTTCTGAAAAACTACCCCCACTTGTCTGACCTGCTCAGCAAGGTGCGCCGTGTCTGCGCACATTTCCGCAAGTCCACCACGGACGCTGTCACCATGAGGACTCTGCAACGTCGGTTTCAGCTGCCAGAGCACAGACTGCTGTGCGACGTGCACACACGCTGGAATTCTACGCCTCACATGTTGGCCAGGCTGTATGAGCAGCGTAGAGCAATAGTGGAATACCAGCTGCAACACGGGCGGCGGAGTTGTAGTCCGCCTCCGCAATTCTTTACTGAGGAGTGGGCATGGATGGCAGACATCTGCCAGGTCCTCGGAAACTTTGAGAAGTCTACCCAAATGGTCAGCGGTGATGCGGCCATCATTAGTGTTACCATCCCGCTGCTTTGCCTGCTGAAAAGTTCACTGCTAAGCATAAAGGCCAACGCTTTGCGATTGGAATGGGAGATGGGGAATGACAGTATGTCGCTTGATAGCCAGACCAACCTCATGTCTATATCTCAGCACATTTTGGAGGAGGAGGAGGATGGGAAAGAGACTGCTGGCCACACTGCAGAGGGTACCCATTCTGCTTGCCTCTCATCTGTTCAGCATGTATGGGCTGAAGAGGAGGAGGAGGATCCTGAAAGTCATCTTCCTAGTGAGGACAGCGATGTGTTGCGTACTGGGACCCTGGCACACATGGCTGACTTCACGTTAGGCTGCCTTTTCTGTGACCCTCACGTTAGACGCATTTTGGCCAACACCGATTACTGGATGTACACCCTTCTTGACCCACGGTATAAAGAGAACCTTTCCACTCTGATTACCGAAGAGAAGAGGGGTACGAGAGTGATGCAATACCACAGGACCTTGGTGGAAAAAGTGATGCTAAAGTTCCCATCTGACAGCTCTAGCGGCAGAAGACGCAGTTCTGAGAGCCAAGTAGCAAGGGAGGCACGGAGATCAAGCAGCATGTACAGCACAGGCAGGGAAACACTCTCCAAGGCCTTTGCAAGTTTTTTTGGCTCCCCACCAAGACTGTGTCACCACTCCCCAGTCAAGACTGAGTGTCAAGACTGAGTCGAAGGGAGCAATGTAAAAAGATGGTAAGGGAGTACATAGCCGATCGTACCACCATCCTCCATGATCCCTCTGCTCCATACAACTATTGGGCGCAAAGCTGGACACGTGGCACGAACTGGTGCTGTACGCCCTGGAGGTGCTGGCCTGCTCAGCCACTAGTGTCTTGTCAGAGAGGGTGTTTAGTGCAGCTGGGGGAATCATCACGGATAAGCATACCCGCCTGTCAACTGCCAGTGCTGACATGCTTACACTCATAAGGATGAACAAAGGCTGGATTTCCCCAGACTTCTCTTCTCCACCGGCAGAAAGCAGCGGAACCTAATGATTCTTTTTGCTGCAACAGGAGAAAAATGCATCCTCTATCACCACAAAAAAGGGAGAATTAGCTTTGTCAATCTCTCTCAGATATTATTACTCCTCCTCCTACTACTCCTCCTCCTCCTAAAACAGCATGTCAATACGCTTAACTGCAAATTTTTCTGCGGCCCAAAAGGCTCTGTTTAAAAGTTTTTTACAATTTTTAAAAGTTTCAAAAGTTTTTATACTTTATTTGAAACCATTTTTTTTGGAGGGCTACCTCCAGGCTCTGTTACAAATTAAGCAACAGCGAGCTATATCTTTTAAAAAAATGTTTATGGGTTTCACAGCGAGCTATATTTCTTTAAAATAATGTTTATGTGTTTCACCTGCCCTCACGGTTGAGCAATTTTTCAGGGGTACACTTGTACTTTTGGTACACCAATTTTTCAGGTCCTTGCCTATACTGTTATCTGACTAATTTTTCCGGCCTCGCCTACACTCTTGGTAACCAAATTTTTTCAGGTGTTTGCCTATACTCTTGGTACACCAATGTTTCAGGGGTTCGCCCACACTCTTGCTACAGAAATGTTACAGGGGTCCCCCTATACTCTTGCTACATAAATGTTACAAGGGTCCGCCTATACATTTGCTACTGAAAGGTTTGATGGGTTCACCTATACTCTTGCTACATAAATGTTACAGGGGTCCGCCTATACTCTTGCTACATAAATGTCACTGGGGTCCGCCTATACACTTGCTACTGAAAGGTTTGAGAGGTTCACCTATACTCTTGCTACAGAAATGTTACTTGTGTCAACCTATACTCCTGCTACATAAATGTTACAGGGGTCCGCCTATACTCTTGCTACATAAATGTTACTGGGGTCCGCCTATACACTTGCTACTGAAAGGTTTGAGAGGTTCGGCTATACTCTTGCTACAGAAATGTTACAGGGGTCAACCTATACTCCTGCTACATAAATGTTACAGGGGTCCACCTGTACTCTCGCTACAGACATGTTAATAGGTTTCACCTATACACTTGGTACTGAAGGTTTGAGGTGTTTACCTATACTCTTGCTACAGAAATGTTACTGGGGTCCGCCTATACTCTTGCTACATAAATGTTACTGGGGTCCACCTATACACTTGCTACTGAAAGTTTTGAGGAGTTCGCCTACACTCTTGCTACAGAAATGTTTCAGGGCTCCGCCCATACTCTTGCTACAGAAATGTTACAGGGCTCCGCCTATACTCTTGCTACATAAATGTTACTGGGGTCTGCCTATACACTTTCTACTGAAAGGTTTGATGGGTTTACCTAGACTCTTGCTACAGAAATGTTACAGTGGTCCACCTATACTCTTGCTACTGAAAGGTTTGAGGGATTCATCTATACTCTTGCTACAGAAATGTTACTAGGGGCCGCCTATACTCTTGCTACATAAACGTTACAGGGGTCCACCTATACACTTTCTACTGATAGGTTTGAGGTGTTCACCTATACTCTTGCAACAGAAAAGTTTCAGGGGTCCGCCTATACACTTCCTACTGAAAGGTTTGACGGGTTCGCCTATACTCTTGCAACAGAAAAGTTTCAGGGGTCCGCCTATACTGTGGGTGCATAAAGGTTTTACCATAGCGGTGTTCAGCTGCCTGACACATACACAGAATGAAGTGTGTGGGGACACATGGATTTACCATAGCTATGTAACTCACGGCACCTTGGGTCACACAAGGTGGAGGCTGGGACCGAGCCTGACCCTGGGTCCGCTGACGTGCTTCCCACACAGAGTATTGCGGGTCCGACCTCATTCATGGTTTCTCGCGCTTATTATGGCTCCTCCTCCTGCTTGGGGTCTGGGGAGCAGCGCTGGGCGACATGTATTATCTCTCGTGCTACGAATTAGGACAGTTATCCGAGATACTGGATTGGAGCGTTCACAGGAAGCAAAACGGATTTCATGAGACTTTCACAGGGTCACTGTATACGTGTGGTGGCTACTTTTACGACACCTCCGGCTTCCAACTAATCTATGGTGTTAGTATGCACTGCTGCATTGTGTAGAAGTGCTGGCACCTGAGTCCCCTTTAGGGCAACGTTTGCGGCTCCTGACAATTTTGTGACGGAGGTGGCACGGGATTGGAATGATGATCGTACGTCAATTCATCATCAATTCTCATCAGCAATGTGGGCTATCGCCCACACTTTCAAAGAGGGTCACTGCCTGGCCCTGCCAACCCTCTGCAGTGTGTGTCTCCGGTTCCTCCTCATCGCAGACACACTTATAAATCGACATGAGGGTGGTGTGGCTATGAAGCGAGCATGTGGCATGAGGCTAGCTGAATGCTGCGCAGGGAATATTTTTTGTGCACTGTGGATGCAATGCCAGCATGTAACCAAGGAGAAGAGGCAGCGGTGTCACCCGCAGGCAGTGATTGTCCTTGGTTGCAGCTAGTGTGGTGCATAGCTAAGATGTGCCAGCGTGTGTGCCTTGCTAATGAGGGTCTGTCGCAAGCAAATAGTTAGGAGGGTGACCACCAGGCTCTTTCCCTCATTTTGGCAAATCATCACCTATGTGGAGCATCGGTCCCATACAAAAATGCTTGAGTCCCCCATTGACTTCAATGGGGTTTGTTACTCGAAACGAGCTCTCGAGCATTACGGAAAGTTTGACTCGAGTAACGAGCACCCGAGCATTTTGGTGCTTGCTCATCTCTACTGAGAACCTTGTTTAAAGAATATCAATTTGCATTGCCATCACTTAAGATAAAGCTTCTCATGGTTAATAGGACTGATAAGATAAAGTTATTGTTAAGTATTATTTTCTATACAGACAGCTTTGCATACTTTAGGAACAGCATGACATATTCCAAATTTGCTTCAAAGGTTTTAATGTCGTAGCCATCTATTATATAAAGCAGAAAGCTTCACACGCTAATGGAAAATATTGTGGCTCAATGTCTATACTAGTTATTTCAATGAAGGATATTAAAAAAAAGATATATGCGATAAGACTCTTTGTAGTAAACAAAAGTGGGGAATTCATGCAATATTCTGCAAGCTACCATAATAATTATTCATTCTGATAAGGCCATTGTAAGTTGAATATATTGTAGCTTGAGACCATAACAGTATAGAAAACTAGTAACTGATTGCAAAGTATCCAAAATGTCATCCCAAAAATAAGAAAAAAATGAAAGAAAATGAAGCAGATAGCTAATACAAATAAAACAAATCCATACATATAAAAGTCAGAAAGAGCTGCTGGAAGCTGTAAATCACTTTCTTCTGTACTGGGTTCTGTACAGTAGAGACAATGTACTAGCAAAGTAACCTAGAACTGTCCTCACCTGATGTCTAAGAAAGACACTCATTCTGTCAAAAGTAGCAGCACAGAACATGTACTGTAGTATTGTAGATACAATCTGGGTCTAGAATGTGTATACCGGGGCGTGGGGGCTGGTTTGGGGGCTGTATACAGAGCTTAGGTCTATATAAGGGGAGTCTGACCTGGCGTCTATATACTTATTTAGGAAGGGGTCATATGTACTATTTGTGACTTAAATGCTGTAGGTTTTGGGTGTGTCCTGTATAAATGAGCACAATATAGAGAAAAGATTATGTTCTATGCTATGCACACAACTTTTTGCTCCCCACTTTAGAATGTAAACCAGATTCATCACATGACAGACACCAACAGCACTGCCCACACCCAAAGAACCCTAATGTATCCATCAGGGCTCCACTGTGATGTCCATGGCTTTGTCAAGAAGAATAGACCTGCATATTGCACTATTTTCCCCAATGAATATGACAGAACCACCAATAAAGGCTCAGAATACATTTTAGGAGATACTCAGTTGCAACTTTTTGCCATTAGCGGTTACTTGGCTTGAGAAGTTTGAGAAATACTTCTGTAAAGTGTCACCAATCTCTGCTGCTGAATGGCCCCAGAAATGTCACCAATAGCACTTTTTGTGGCTTCCTATTCTTAGTTCCTCTCTTGATGACCTGCAGTAACCTACGTTTATTTCTCACATTCTTTGTTATTTATCCAAAATAAACACTTGAGAAAATCGTGTCCTCAAATCATGAAAGTCACATAAAATGCATTTTTGTAGCTGTAAATAGCGGAGATGTAAATATTTCTTTAATACAAAGTTCTCAAAGTGTCACAATCATATGTTCTCACAATATGTCCTGAAGTTCATTTTACTATTTTTTTTCTATAGGCATTCCTTGCTTATGACAGACAGAAGTTAAACAGACTGCCAGAATTTCCCATCTAAGCAGAAGACTTGATTATATTACTGTCTTAAAATAACATCTATTTTGTCTGAAAATAGCTGAACAAAATTTCAATAAATAATGTTTTAGGCGCCATATTTATCTTACTTCTTTGTCATCTCAGGTAACACTGCCGCCACTGATTGATAGAGCCAAAAGATAAAATAAGGAGAAATAGAAAGTGTTTAAATCAGGATTAGAGATGAGCGAACACCAAAATGTTCGGGTGTTCGTTATTCGGAACGAACTTCCCGCGATGCTCGAGGGTTCGTTTCGAACAACGAACCCCATTGAAGTCAATGGGCGACCAGAGCATTTTTGTATTTCGCCGATGCTCGCTAAGGTTTTCATGTGTGAAAATCTGGGCAATTCAAGAAAGTGATGGGAATGACACAGTGACGGATAGGGCAGGCGAGGGGCTACATGGTGGGCTGCATCTCAAGTTCACAGGTCCCACTATTAAGCCACAATAGCGGCAAGAGTGCCCCCCCCCCCCACTGTCAGCATAAAGATCGTCCTCCTCTGGCACAGCTGTAACAGCTGTAGCAGAGAAGAACGATGTTTGCCCATTGAATTCAATGGAGCGGCAATACAGCATGTTCCACTGAATGCAATGGGCTGCCCGCGATCGCAGGATGAATGGTCGGAAAGGGGTTAAATATATAACCCCTTTCCTGCAATTCATCCAGAAATGTGTTACACTAAAAATATATACCGGCGTATAAGGCGACCGGGCGTATAAGACGACCCCCCAACTGTCACCTTATACGCCGGCAATACAGTGGAGCAAAGAATAAAAAGCATTACTTACGTTTTTAGATGATCTGCGGCGCTCCTGCAGGCTGTCACTCCCTCCTAATCCACGGCAGACAAGCTTTCTCTATGAAAGACTTTAAATCCCTGCCTCCAGAAAGACACGTGCCTTCAGCCAATCACAGCCAATGACAATGATGTCATTGAATGGCTGTGATTGGCTGTGTTTCTGGAGGCGGGGATTTCAAGCCTTGAAATCCCCGCCTCCAGAAACACAGCCAATCACAGCCATTCAATGACATCATTGTCATTGGCTGTGATTGGCTGAAGGCACGTGTGCTTCTGGAGGCAGGGATTTAAAGTTTTTCGTGGAGAAAGCAATACTCTGCCGTGGACCAGGAGGGAGTGACAGCCTGCAGGAGCGCCGCAGATCATCTAAAAACGTAAGTAATGCTTTTTATTCTTTGCTCCACTGTATTACCGGCGTATAAGGTGACAGTTGGGGGGTCGTCTTATACGCCCCGTCGCCTTATACGCCGCTATATATTTTTAGTGTAACACATTTCTGGATGAATTGCAGGAAAGGGGTTATATATTTAACCCCTTTCCGACCATTCATCCTGTGATCGCCGGCAGCCCATTGCATTCAGTGGAACATGCTGTATTGCCGCTCCATTGAATTCAATGGGCAAACATCGTTCTTCTCTGCTACAGCTGTTACAGCTGTGCCAGAGAAGAAGGATTTGTCTTCTATATGTTCTCAATGGGTCAGCGCTGCTGCCGCTGGCCCCATTGAGCGCATATAGAATGCATCCATAGCGAACCGCGGGAGGGGCAGACTTTTATATCAGGCGGACACCTTATCTCCCCAGCCACTCACAGCAGGGGGGTGGTATAGGGCTTAAACGTTGCAGGGGGAAGTTGTAATGCCTTCCCTGTCTTTATATTGGCCAAAAAAAAGCGCTAACGTCTCAGGGAAGAAAGTTTAAGTAACCCGGACACCGCATGGTGTTCGTTACGGATAACGAACATACCGAACACCCTAATATTCGCACGAATATCAAGCTCGGAAGAACACGTTCGCTCATCTCTAATCAGGATACATAATAAAACTAAGGTTGTTGGTGCTATTGGTCTTACTAAGTATTCTCTCTTAAGTGAACTCAAGCAATATTCTATTGAGATGATTAGCTAAGAGGCATCACGTTGCAGCCCAACGATTCAGTGGTTAGCACTGTTGCCTTATTCAAATCTGACCAATGACAACACTTGCATAGAGTTTGTGTAGCTTTTCTCTAGGTTCTCCAGTCTCTTCTCTTCCTCCAAAAATGTACTAGTAGGTTAAGTGGTTTTCCACACAAATACTAACAATGACGTAACTTCAGGATAGATCATTAATAGTTGATCAGTTGGGGTCCACTACACATGATCACGGATGATCAGCTGATTGCCAAGCTCGCTGTCAGCACTGTAAAACACAGGGGTTGGAGCAGGGCTCCAGCACTTGTATAGATGATTTCTGTATGTCTCATGTCACTGTATGTAGTGTTGAATGGAACAGTATTATCTGTATTAACACAACAGGGCATGAATGAGTTAATGTCTGGTGTCTAGAAAATGTATCTGTTTAGTCTAGTTTTGTGTATTGTATGTCATAACCTTTGGTGTGCACATGATTGTAATTAGTCATGTGTTAGGCCGCCTGCAGATGGGCGGGTCGGATCCGGCTGCGAGGTTTCTCACCGCGGGACCCGACCCGAGTGCCTGCAGAGAGCAGCGCATACTCACCCGCACCCGCGGCTCCGGCTGTTTGATGTGCCGGCTTGCCGGGCAGCCGGCACATGCGCAGACCGGAGCCGGCGCCCGGGCACTGACATTCCTGTGCGGGTCTCTGCGAGCAGAGAAATAGAATATGCTGTGGTTTGTTTGCCACGCGGACAAACCGCGTCCATCTGCCTAGGACTGCGTTTGCTAACGCAATCCTATGGCAGTTTCCAAGGGTGGAAATCCCGCCGCGGAATTTCCGCCTGTCTGCAGGCAGCCTAAGGAAGAAGAGTTTAGAGAGAGAGAGAGTAGTTAGTTGTTGGTAAATGGAATGAGGAGTTGGAAGAAGAGGAGAGAGGACTGTTGGTTGCTGAGAGAGGAGAGGATGGAGATGGAGGAGATGGGGGAGAGATTGGCTGCTCTGGCAGAGCCTCCTCTTATAAGAGTCCGTCCCCTTGTAAGAATGGAATGCAAGATACAAAGCAAGGGTGGGTGTGAGAGAGTGTAAAGAACTGAAACAAGAAAATGTGATGTCTAAAGGGTGTACTTTGAAGCACTGAATGCCATAATCTGGAACAGTTTGTACTGTGATATCCATGTTGAATGTGAGTAAAGAGAAACAGTGTGCCCCCGGTTTTTAAAAGTCTTTGTGTTGTGGACTACTCTTTATTCTGGGTAGGTTATATGTCACTTATCCCAGGGCACTGGCGTCACAAGTTATTATTATTACCACTGCGAGTAGCCAAGCCAGGCCACACCCAACCTTCGGGAGGGAGCAGCAGAGCCACCCTTGACATAACCAGCTTATTCCCCGCTATCTCCCCATAAAGGCATGCGCTGGGCCATCGCACATTAAAAAAAAAAAACATTATATTGAAGCTAGGCACCCTGAGGTTTAGATAAAGTATACAAAACTGGGAAAGAGTAGATTCCCAAGAGCTGGAGCTCTCCTGGCTACAGAGAATTCTGACACAAAAGTATATATGTTTTTTCAATATACTAGCAATTTGAGTATACTGAAGTCTAAATAGAGTAGAAACTTTTTCTTTAACTCTAGTTGAAGAATACATATTTGATTATCTAGATTTGGAGTTAGTGATAGAACGTGGTCGAATTAGAATGGATTTAGAATAACCATATTGTAAAAAATGGGTACATACATTCTTACATTGTTTGTGATAAGTGTTATCCTCAAAGCACACTCGCTTTGCATGGACGGATTTGCCAATAGGCAGGTTTTTAATAGTATGAAATGAGAACTGACTCAGTGCCTTCCCTCTATGCTGTGGGTGGATCACCTTGTGCCATTTACCATTATTGGGAAATGGGGAGCTGATGGTTTTTCTTTATATTTTATTGGGTTACTATAGCTACTCAATACCTAGTGACCACGATATTGCCGGAATTGCAGCAATAAGTGGCACTGTTGCTTCCCGATTTGTATACATGGTGTTTATTAAGAGCCATGCATATAGTAAAAAGGATGTGAAAAGAACTGGTATGGAGGCGCAACACTCTAAGCTACTAGAAGATGTAGATCAAAGTCCAATGTGTGATGGTGAAAGCACTTCTTTTTTATTATTTTTTCAGAAATTAAAAACCAGCAATGGAATACGCGTTTCGGGGGAAGAACCCCTTCGTCAGTTCGGCTGGATAGGACTGTGTGCAGGAGGACAGGGGAGAAAAAAAAAATGCTTTAACCTCCCCTGTCCTCCTGCACACAGTCCTATCCAGCCGAACTGACGAAGGGGTTCTTCCCCGAAACGCGTATTCCATTGCTGGTTTTTAATTTCTGAAAAAATAATAAAAAAGAAGTGCTTTCACCATGACACATTGGACTTTGATCTACATCTTCTAGTAGCTTAGAGTGTTGCGCCTCCATACCAGTTCTTTTCACATCCTTTTCGCTACACTTACGCCCACACTGGTGGAGCGTCATCTGGTTGGTAGCACCTCCACCATTCAAAATACTCAATCATTGAAAACTCTTTGTACTCCATAAATATTTCACTACCCTCACTGGGTCTTGCTCCACCCTCCTTTTTCATTTCTTTTACTCACATGCATATAGTAAAGTAGGTATACTAATAAAAAATCCCTGCTTTCACTATGGAGAACTGAGTTGTCTCTGTCAGCCAGTTCCTTTCTCCTGCAGCTGTATGATTTCTGTAGAGCTGCAGACTCTTCAGAGCTGTTTAGAAAAGTCTCTTCAGAGTTACATGTGAACCAGTGGGAAGGTCCACAAGTACTTAGCAAAAAAATGATGAACTGCTACACTTCTCACATGAGAGTATGTCTTAGGCTATGTTCACATCAACATCCAGTTTTTCTGTTCCATTCCAAGAGCAGAGAACAAAAAAATACATCTTTTAAAATCCCTAATTCATTTCAAATCTTCAAAGTGGAAAAAACTCTTTCCGCGCTCCTACTGTGGCTCCTCTTAGAATTAAATGAACTGTCGTAGCAGACAGTCTTTATATAAATTATTAATAAATTTATTTCCAAATAAAAAGGCTCTCCTTCCCCATTGAAGGATATCTGGAGTCTCTTCGTATAACAAGGCACACTCGGACCACAGGTGCAGGCGGGGTGTTCCCCAATGATTCAACGGTCTACGGGAACCCCGCTGTGCACCAGGTGAGTTACTCCTATTACTCATTATATGGTGGCGCGGATCGTTATTATGAATTATTCTAATTCATTTCAAAGAGGTTTTTTTCTCAGGTCACCTCCATTAACCTTGGTTTCTATCTTTTTGATAAAAAAGACTAAACTGCAAGACTTTTTTTTCTATCCAAAAGAACAAAACAAATGGAATGGAGCTTTCTATCATTTTTTAAACTATTGCTATCAATGGGGGACAAACACAAATGGAAACAATTCCCTTTATATCTGTTCATGCTCCCATTTAACATATCTATTTGATACAACTACACACGTGCAGTTGTAAGGTTTTGTTCACATCTGCATTGGAGGCTCCTTTTCAAGCCTCTGGAGATGATTCGGCATAAAATCTCAGACAAAATAATGCAGTATTCTGTTATTTCATCTGGGAGAACTCCTTCATGTATGCTGGAAGCTTAGAGGACCTTTTCCTAGACAATGGAGCCAATTCAGTGCCATCCAGGTTGGCATATGCTGGATACAGCACTTCCAGTATTTCTGTTGTTTAGATTCAAGGATGGAGCCGAACAACAGAAGCTCTTTTTGCTAGTGTGAACCTATCCTAAATTAGGGCAACATTTTAAACAAACAATAAAAATGCCTTAAAAACAGATTGTAATAGATATCTATTTGATGCAAAAGGAAATATTACTGTGGCTTTGGATATCTTTCCAGCAGGCACCAATCCTTGGATAGTAGTGCTGAAGTGAAAACTGTTAGTGTACTAAGTGGTTGTCATAAAATGTACTGGTAAAGCATTATTATAGAATATATACTTACGTAAAGGGACACCCTAAAGGGTTAAAATGCTGCTATGGGGATGAACTGTGACTTATGCCAAAATCACCGCATGCACCAAAATGTGTGCCAAATGGGGGCGTGGCCTGGAGTGAGTCCGAGACGGCAGTGCCTGTGTAAGCTCCGCTCGGCAGCGGCTCTCAGCTACTAAAAAAGCGAGCGGGGACATTGAAAAACCCACCTTTCTACAGGGTAAAACACTCAGGACCATGGCGGCATCCAGAAGAAGGGCTTCTAAAGCGATCCCGACGCGGCTGGAGGAGTTCTTTGTTGCGCGCGGCTCTCTCCCTGAAATGGCGGCAGAAGAGGTGCCTGCACCTGAAGCTGGAACCCCGGTAAGAGATCTCCGCAAACCCCCAGCCCCGATGCCCACTCGTAGAGAGGGAGAAGACAGTGAGCAGGAGGGGACAGCGGAACCGGGAAGCGAGGAGAAAGGGAAGGCAAGTGAGCTCAGGCAGAAATCAGGGGCCCCTATAAACCGCATTACAAAAAACAAAATGGCGCCGGCCGCGCTGCAGGGAGGTCACTCTGCCTCTAACAGTCCAGTCAAGCAAAGACAAAGATTGGCAGACGCTGCAGAGGGAGAGGTCCCTGAAAAAAACGCTCCTCAACTTATAAATGAGGGCGAAATAGATAACTTGTCAGCGTCAGACAAACCGGCCTCAGAATCCTACATCAAAGAGGCAATACTAGCCCTGAGAAATACAATACAAGCTGACCTGAAAAGCCTTTCTCACTATGTAGACACGTCAGTCTCAGAAGTCACCAACAGATTGAATAACACTGAAAAGAAGATGGAAGAGCTTGTGAAATCGCACAATGAGCTCATAGATGCGCATTATGACCTGGAAGGGACTGTTACCAAATTGCAGAGCAAACTAATCGACTTAGAGGACAGGAATAGACGGAATAACGTCAAAATCCGAGACGTCCCTGAGAAAGTCTCTAACATCGAGATCCCGGAGTATGTAACAGGCCTGATCCAGAAAATACTTCTGAACATTCCTGAACACGAGCTCAAGATTGATAGAGCTCATAGGCTCCAACTCCCGAAATTCTTGAAAGAAAATAGTCCCAGGGACATCATAGTGCGAATTCACCATTACAGTACAAAAGAAGCCCTAATGAATACCGACATTCGCTTATTTATCGACCTTTCTCAGGCTACCATGGAAGCAAGGCGAAATTTTGCAAGCGTAACTCTGGCTCTGAGAGAAGCAAATATTCCATACAGGTGGGGCTTCCCCACGAAAATTATTGCCACAAGAGAAAATACACCCCATGTATTTCATGACCTCACCTCAGCCAAGAGCACCCTAAATTCATGGGGTCTGAAGATAAAAGAACTCTCCTCTACTCGCACCGAAGGCCCCCCCGGAAAGGCTCGCGAAAGAAAATCTTAATTTCCAAGCCGACCCAAGGAAGCAAGGGAAAAATGTTTAAAAAAAATAAGATATTCTACAAGCAAGTAAGAAGTTCTTTTTTTCCTTTTTTTTTTTGCATCCAATATGTCCCACTGCTGCAGGGCATTGCAGACTCGAGGGTCGCGCCAATCACTCCTGCGAACTCTTATTCCCCCCCAAATGAGACCGCAAGCATCGGCTTGCCATACACACTTCTTTATACTACGCTGCTTTTTTCTTGTTTACAGTATGTTTTTGCTACAAGATCTACTAACCCACGAATGTATGGTTTTTTGTGTAACAAAATTTTGTTTCCTATACAGTTCTGTTCTGTTTGGCATCGCTCACTACTTAGGGTCCCCGTCTCTTAGCTCCAGAGTGCAATTTCCAGCTGTATGGCTTTGAAGATATTGTCGCTGAATGCCAACGGGGTAAACCAGCCACGGAAGAGAAGTTCCGTGTGGGAAGAGGCTCTCCGTAATAACATCGACATCGTATGTATACAGAAGACACACTTACTAGACACAGACACACACCGCATGGTTCACAAAAAATTCCCACACACCCTATTTGCATGTGCTCCAAAAAAAACAGGCTGGGGTGATGGTAGCGTTCAAGGACTCCACATCATTTACTCTTAAAAAACAATTATGCGATCCTGGAGGTCTGTATATAGTTCTGGTTGGAGATCTGAGGGGCACCCCGATCACTCTAATCAATGTCTATGTCCCAAACAAAAAGCAATTGAGCTTCCTAAATAAGCTTATGAAAAAAACACGTAAAGTTGCGAGAGGCTCATTGATCCTCTGCGGTGATTTTTAACCTAACTCCAGAGAGATCTATTGACTCTACTCAACAAACAACTAGAATAGGCGCGTGCCTAAACCATTGGTTAAGAAATAATGCACTTTTGACACCTTTCGCTGCCTTAACGCCGCGGCAAGGGAATACACATTCTATTCCTCCCGACACAGAACGTTTTCACGCATTGATTTATGCTTAGTTGACAAACAACTCATAACATCAGTGGTGAAGGCAGAAGTTGGCACGGCCACATGGTCGGACCATGCCCCAACAGTGACAACAATTGCATTGGGCAACCTCCGGCAGACAGCCAGAATGTGGAAGAATAACATATACTTAATGAAAATCCCCGAATACAAAAATGAAATTAAAAATAGTATAGAGGAATTTTTTACTTTAAACGACTCCCCATACATAGATCCCAGCATTCTATGGAACGCCCATAAAGCGTTTATGAGAGGGGTCCTTATTAAACTAGGAGCCAGACACAAAAAAATAAAGCTGAGCAAGACAGAGTCCCTGGTGACGGATATACAACGTTTGGAGAGCGAGATGCAAAAAAACCCTTCGCCGTTTACCCATAACAACCTATTTAAGGCAAGACTTGAACTTCGTAAGATGCTACAAAGCGACTTCCATAAAGAAGTCACTGCTCATAGAGCTAACATATATTCCTCACTAAATAAACTGTCAAAGTGGATGGCTAATCTAGTTAAAAAAAGACAGTCAAGGCTACTATCCCTTTTGTGTGGAACTCAAAAAATAGGGAATTTAAAATCACCCACCCGAAACAAATAGCGGACAAGTTTCGCTCTTACTACAGCGAACTATACAACCTAAAGAACGACCCTGCCTCAGATCAACCAAATAGTGCCGCAATAGATAACTTTTTAAACAAACTAAACCTCCCAAGCATTGATAAATCACAAGCGGTAGAGCTAGATAGAGAAATGACTGCCCCTGAGATCACCAACACAATCTTAAAAATGAGGAGCCAGAAGGCTCCCGGCCCTGACGGGTTTTCACCCGAATATTATAAATTTTTCTCTAATCTTCTATCCCCATACTTAGTAAAATACTTTAACACCGCCATGCAACGTGGCTCTTTCCCGGAGGAAGCTCTTCAGGCCACTATCGTAGTTCTGCCCAAGGCGGGTAAAACCCCAGACGACCCTTCAAACTTTCGTCCGATCTCGTTGCTAAACTCGCATATAAAGATATACTCTAAAACCCTCGCGATGAGACTCCTTAAGATCCTCCCTGAGATAATACATTCCGACCAGGTTGGATTTGTGAGGGGGAGGCAGGCCCCGGATGGCACGCGCAAAGTACTAAATCTCCTGCATTCCCTAAAAGTGTCCCACTCTCCAGCAGTCATGTTAGCCCTTGACACCGAAAAGGCTTTCGACCGTGTCCACTGGGACTACGCATTTCGAACAATGGCCAAGTTTGGCATGGGTGAGGGGTTGCGGCGTGCCATCCGGGCCCTATATTCCACTCCATCGGCTAGGACACTAGTAGATGGCACGCTATCTGAGCCTTTTAAAATAACAAATGGTACAAGGCAGGGCTGCCCCCTTTCCCCTATCTTGTATGTCCTCGCAATAGAACCATTGGCCGAAGCCATCAGGACATCACCTGAGATAAAGGGTGTCCCCTTGAACCTCCGACAACACAGGATCGGTCTTTTCGCGGACGATGTTATTCTCATCCTGACCCAACCATTAAACTCCTTAAGGGCTGCTCAACAAATTTTGCAATCCTTTAGTAGAGTCTCACAATATAAACTTAACACGAACAAATCAATGATTTTGGGAATTAATGTTTCAAAAGACCTAAAAGAGGCAATAAAAAAGGAGTTCCCATATGAATGGAGAGAGAATGATCTGCCTTATCTGGGAATCCAGCTAAACCCTTATACAAATGACCTTGAGAGGGCGAACTTCCCCCCGCTGTTGGAGTCCACGCAGAGGGAGATAGACCGTATGGCCGGAATTAACCTTACATGGTATGGAAGAATCATGACGTATAAAATGAAACTCCTACCTAAGATTTTATATGTCTTTAGAGTCCTACCGATCGATGTGTCAAAACTCACATTAGCCAAACTCCAGAGGCAATTATCGAGCTTTGTCTGGGGCGGCAAGAAACCTCGCCTAGCACTGTCCATTTTGGCTATGCGTCGCTCTAATGGGGGAGCGGATATCCCCAACATAGAGAAATACCACAAAGCCTTCCTCTTGAACCAAACTAGGTACCTGATCCCTCGGAAAGATAAGATAGGCTGGGTGGGAATGGAGAGAGGTTTCGCTAAACTTACCTCAGGCAGTTCATTACTGCTCGCAGCATCCTTAGAAGCTATGTCAAACCCCTCAAACGCGAAAACAAGCATAAACATAGATACAAAACCCTTGCCTCCCACTGCGTTGGCTTCACTTGGGGCCTGGAGAGACCTAACAAAAAAGGTGGCACGATACTGCACACTAGTCCCTCCCAACATCCCTCTCGAAACTCTGAGCTTATTTATTCCAAATTTAGACTTGAGAGACTGGGGGGGGAGGGGAATGCGGAGGGTGTCCGACTTGCTGTCAGGAGATTCTATGAAAACCTTTGACAGCCTCAGCTCTCTATACGGACTACAAAGTCAGGACCTATATAGGTACTCCAGAATTAAACATTTCCTAACCAACTCCAAATTACATACAATAAAGATACCACTTGACATTACAAACAGACTCGCCTCAACTCCTACTCTGGGAAAATCCGAAACCAGAACCTTTTACGACATACTGATAGGCAATGACAACCTTTCAAAGAAAGCCCATATGTTAAACTGGGAGGGAGAACTGGAGACAGTCATCCCTTTGGAAGCCTGGCACAGTGCCTTTAGACTGGCTGAAAAGGCAACCAAGGGGCTGGGAATTTTAGAAGTTCAAGTAAAGGTCAACATGAGGTGGTATTAGTCTCCAGCACTGTTACGTAACAGACTCCGTAGTGGTGACGGTCTTTGTTGGAGGGGGTGTGGTCGTAAAGGTACTCTCTCACATGTTTTCTGCTCGTGCCCTAAATTGTCTAACTATTGGCAAGATATATTAAACCTTTTGGATAGAACTCTACAAATTCGGGTACCAAGGGCAACAAAACACATCCTGCTGCTCGTGGGCTTGGAGGACATCCCCCCACCGGCTAGATACCTGGTTGGTCATGCCCTGATGACCGCCAAAACTCTCATTGCGCAGCACTGGAGAGGCCCCGACCCCCCTCACTTTAGCGAATTTAAAAACCGGATGGCGGAGCAGAAGGTGTTTGAGAGATGGTTGGCATTCAGAGAAAACGCGCTGGCGAAGCACGAGGAGATGTGGAACATGTGGAGGGAACCGCTATAACTTCGATACATATAAATGCCTAATAATGCCTAGTTCTATTTTTCTGTTTTCCTGTTATTGACCGTTAACTTTGGGATGGTAACACCACATCGTGTTGTTGCCTCCAAAAAAGAAGGATAATATAATAAGATGATTAATAGATATCTCTTTTACTGATTATACATGTATCATTGAGAAAGTGAAAATTACTAAGAAGGAGAATGTGTTACCTTGCAGACTATAATTATCAACCTGCCTCTTATTCTCCCTATTCTGTATATTATTCAGTATGTGTCATGTAATATTTCCTTACACTTGAATAAAAAACTAATGATTAAAAAAAAAAATGTGTGCCAAATTTCTGCATATTGGAACTCAGCATGCTTAGTAGGAAGTTTCAGAGACTGGAGCTAGAGATGAGCGAGCACCAAAATGCTCGGGTACTCGTTACTCGAGACGAATTTTCGCGATGCTCGAGGGTTCGTTTCGAGTAACGAACCCCATTGAAGTCAATGGGCGACCCGAGCATTTTTGTATATCGCCGATGCTCACTAAGGTTTTCATTTGTGAAAATCGGGGCAATTCAAGAAAGTGATGGGAACGACACAGCAACGGATAGGGCAGGCGAGGGGCTACATGTTGGGCTGCATCTCAAGTTCACAGGTCCCACTATTAAGCCACAATAGCGGCAAGAGTGCCCCCCCCCCAACAACTTTTACTTCTGAAAAGCCCTCATTAGCAATGGATACCTTAGCTAAGCACCACACTACCTCCAACAAAGCACAATCACTGCCTGCATGACACTCCGCTGCCACTTCTCCTGGGTTACATGCTGCCCAACCCCCCCCCCCACGACCCAGTGTCCACAGCGCACACCAAATTGTCCCTGCCGAGCCTTCAGCTGCCCTCATGCCACGCCACCCTCATGTCTATTTATAAGTGTGTCTGCCATGAGGAGGAACCGCAGGCACACACTGCAGAGGGTTGGCACGGCTAGGCAGCGACCCTCTTTAAAAGGGGCGGGGCGATAGCCCACAATGCTGTACAGAAGCAATGAGAAATCCAATCCTGTGCCACCTCCATCTGGAGCTGCACACGTGGGCATAGCAATGGGGAACCTATGTGCCACACACTATTCATTCTGTCAAGGTGTCTGCATGCCCCAGTCAGACCGCGGTTTTTTATAAATAGTCACAGGCAGGTACAACTCCGCAATGGGAATTCCGTGTGCACCCACAGCATGGGTGGCTCCCTGGAACCCACCCGCTGTACATAAATGTATCCCATTGCAGTGCCCTGGACAGCAGAGCTAACGTCAGATGAAATGCAGGTGGGCTTCGGCTCACACTGCATGCCCCAGTCAGACTGGGGTTCTTTAGAAGTGGACACAGATGCATTTACAACTCCCTGTGGACCCACAGCATGGGTGGGTGCCAGGAAGCCACCGGCGGTACATAAAAATATCCCATTGCATTGCCCATCACAGCTGAGGTAGTAATGTCATGTTTAATGCAGGAGGGCTTCGGCCCACACTGCATGCCCAGTCAGACTGGGGTTCTTTAGAAGTGGAAACAGATGCATTTACAACTCCCTGTGGACCCACAGCATGGGTGGCTCCCTGGAACCCACCGGCGGTACATAAAAATATCCCATTGCATTGCCCATCATAGCTGAGGTAGTAATGTCATGTTTAATGCAGGAGGGCTTCGGCCCACACTGCATGCCCAGTCAGACTGGGGTTCTTTAGAAGTGGACACAGATGCATTTACAACTCCCTGTGGACCCACAGCATGGGTGGGTGCCAGGAAGCCACCGGCGGTACATAAAAATATCCCATTGCAGTGCCCAACACAGCTGATGTAACGTCAGTTGTAATGCAGGTGGGCTAAAAATTAATTTGATTACACTGTAGGTGAGGGCCCACAAAAATTGCTGTATCAACAGTACTAATGTACATCAGAAAAATTGCCCATGGCCAACCAAGAGGGCAGGTGAAACCCATTAATCGCTTTGGTTAATGTGGCTTAATTGGTAACTAGGCCAGGAGGCAGCCCAGTTAAAATAAAAAATGGTTGAGGTGAAAGTTTCAACGCTCTAATGAGCATTGAAACGTATAAAAATTGTTTACAAAAATTATATGACTGAGCCTTGTGGGCCTAAGAAAAATTGCCCGTTCGGCGTGATTATGTGAGTTTTCAGGAGGAGGAGCCGGAGGAGGAGGAGGAATATTATACACAGATTGATGAAGTGAAAAGGTCCCCGTTTTTGATGGGGATACAGAACGATGTTTCCATCCGCGGGTGCAGCCTACGTATTGCTTAGGTATCGCTGCTGTCCGCTGGTGGAGAAGAGAAGTCTGGGGAAATCCAGGCTTTGCTCATCTTGATGAGTGTTAGCCTGTCGGCACTGTCGGTTGACAGGCGGGTACGCTTATCTGTGATGATTCCCCCAGCTGCACTAAACACCCTCTCTGACAAGACGCTAGCCGCAGGACAAGCAAGCACCTCCAGGGCATACAGCACGAGTTCAGGCCACGTGTCCAGCTTCGACACCCAGTAGTTGTAGGGGGCAGAGGCGTCACGGAGGACGGTCGTGCGATCGGCTACGTACTCCCTCACCATCCTTTTACAGTGCTCCCGCTGACTCAGCCGTGACTGGGGAGCGGTGACACAGTCTTGCTGGGGAGCCATAAAGCTGTCAAGGGCCTTAAAGAGTGTTGCCCTGCCTGTGCTGTACATGCTGCCTGATCTCCGCGCCTCCCCTGCTACCTGGCCCTCGGAACTGCGCCTTCGGCCACTAGCGCTGTCTTATGGGAATTTTACCATCAGTTTGTCCGCCAGGGTCCTGTGGTATAGCAGCACTCTCGAACCCCTTTCCTCTTCGGGTATGAGAGTGGAAAGGTTCTCCTTATACCGTGGGTCGAGCAGTGTGTACACCCAGTAATCCGTAGTGGCCAGAATGCGTGTAACACGAGGGTCACGAGAAAGGCATCCTAACATGAAGTCAGCCATGTGTGCCAGGGTACCTGTACGCAACACATGGCTGTCCTCACTAGGAAGATCACTTTCAGGATCCTCCTCCTCCTCAGGCCATACACGCTGAAAGGATCACAGGCCAGCAGCATGTGTACCCTCACCAGTGGGCCAAGCTGTCTCTTCCCCCTCCTCCTCATCTTCCTCCTCCTCCTCACCGCGCTGAGATATAGACAGGAGGGTGCTCTGACTATCCAGCGACATACTGTCTTCCCCCGGCTCTGTTTCCGAGCACAAAGCGTCTGCCTTTATGCTTTGCAGGGAACTTCTCAAGAGACATAGCAGAGGAATGGTGACGCTAATGATTGCAGCATCGCCGCTCACCACCTGGGTAGACTCCTCAAACTTTCCAAGGACCTGGCAGATGTCTGCCAACCAGGCCCACTCTTCTGAAAAGAATTGAGGAGGCTAACTCCCACTGCGCCGCCCATGTTGGAGTTGGTATTCCACTATAGCTCTACGCTGCTCATAGAGCCTGGCCAACATGTGGAGCGTAGAGTTCCACCGTGTGGGCACGTCGCACAGCAGTCGGTGCACTGGCAGATTAAACCGATGTTGCAGGGTGCACAGGGTGGCAGCGTCCGTGTGGGACTTGCGGAAATGTGCGCAGAGCCGGCGCACCTTTCCGAGCAGGTCTGACAAGCGTGGGTAGCTTTTCAGAAAGCGCTGAACCACCAAATTAAAGACGTGGGCCAGGCATGGCACGTGCGTGAGGCTGCCGAGCTGCAGAGCCGCCACCAGGTTACGGCTGTTGTCACACACGACCATGCCCGGTTGGAGGCTCAGCAGCGCAAGCCAGCGGTCGGTCTGCTCTGTCAGACCCTGCAGCAGTTCGTGGGCCGTGTGCCACTTATCTCCTAAGCTGAGTAGTTTCAGCACGGCCTGCTGACGCTTGCCCACCGCTGTGCTGCCACGCCGCGCGACACCGACTGCTGGCGACGTGCTGCTGCTGCTGACACATCTTGATTGCGAGACAGAGGTTGCGTTGGAGGAGGAGGAGGAGGAGGGTGGTTTAGTGGAGGAAGCATACACCGCCGCATATACCACCACCGAGCTGTGGCCCGCAATTCTGGGGGTGGGTAGGACGTGAGCGGTCCCAGGCTCTGACTCTGTCCCAGCCTCCACTAAATTCACCCAATGTGCCGTCAGGGAGATATAGTGGCCCTGCCCGCCTGTGCTTGTCCACGTGTCCGTTGTTAAGTGGACCTTGGCAGTAACCGCGTTGGTGAGGGCGCGTACAATGTTGCGGGAGACGTGGTCGTGCAGGGCTGGGACGGCACATCGGGAAAAGTAGTGGCGACTGGGAACTGAGTAGCGCGGGGCCGCCGCCGCCATCATACTTTTGAAGGACTCCGTTTCCACAACCCTATACGGCAGCATCTCCAGGCTGATAAATTTGGCTACGTGCACGTTTAACGCTTGAGCGTGCGGGTGCGTGGCGGCGTACTTGCGCTTGCGCTCAAACACTTGCTCTAGCGACGGCTGGACGGTGCGCTGAGAGACATTGGTGGATGGGGCCGAGGACAGGCCGGAGGTGAGGGTGTGGGTGCAGGCCAGGAGACGGTAGTGCCTGTGTCCTCAGAGCAGGGTTGGATCTCAGTGGCAGGTTGGGGCACAGGGGGAGAGGCAGCGGTGCAAACCGGAGGCGGTGAACGGCCTTCGTCCCACCTTGTGGGGTGCTTGGCCATCATATGTCTGCGCATGCTGGTGGTGGTGAGGCTGATGGTGGTGGCTCCCCGGCTGATCTTGGCACGACAAAGGTTGCACACCACTGTTCGTCGGTCGTCTGCACTCTCAGTGAAAAACTGCCAGACCTTTGAGCACCTCGGCCTCCGCAGGGTGGCATGGCGCGAGGGGGCGCTTTGGGAAACAGTTGGTGGATTATTCGGTCTGGCCCTGCCTCTACCCCTGGTCACCGCACTGCCTCTTGCAACCTGCCCTGCTGCTGCCCTTGCCTCCCCCTCTGAAGACCTGTCCTCAGTAGGCGTAGCAAACCAGGTGGGGTCAGTCACCTCATTGTCCTGCTGCTCTTCCTCAGAATCCTCAGTGCGCTCCTCCCTCGGACTTAATGCCCTTACTACTACCTCACTGATAGACAACTGTGTCTCATCGTCATCGGCCTCCTCACCCACTGAAAGGTCTTGAGACAGTTGCCGGAAGTCCCCAGCCTCATCCCCCGGACCCCGGGAACTTTCCAATGGTTGGGCATCAGTCACGATAAACTCCTCTGGTGGGAGAGGAACCACTGCTGCCCAATCTGAGCAGGGGCCCGAGAACAGTTCCTGGGAGTCTGCCCGCTCCTCAGAATGTCTCATTTTCATGGAGTGAGGAGGCTGGGAGGAAGGAGGAGCAGCAGCCAGAGGATTCTGAGTTGCAGCAGTGGACGGCGCAGAACTGTGGGTGGACGATAGGTTGCTGGAAGCACTTTCTGCCATCCACGACAGGACCTGCTCACACTGCTCATTTCCTAATAAAGGTCTACCGCGTGGACCCATTAAATGTGCTATGAATGTGGGGATGCCAGAAACGTGCCTCTCTCCTAATCCCGCAGCAGTCGGCTGCGATACACCTGGATCAGGAGCTCGGCCTGTGCCCACACCCGGACTAGGGCCTCCGCGTCCTCGGCCGCGCCCACGTCCTCTAGGCCTACCCCTACCCCTCAGCATGCTGTATTACCAGGAATGCAGAAACACAACGCTTTAATTAAATGTGCCGCTTATTGGCCTGTGGTTGGAGGCTGAGTTCGCTTACGGAACGCCAGGAAATAATTTGGCGCAAGCCTGCTGTAACACTTAGCTGGCTGCGTATGATTTTGGAGAACTACTACCCCCAGCAGACACGGACGCAGAACACTGAGCACAGTGACAGGCAGGCCAAATAGATTTTTTTCCAATATTTTTTTGCAAAGGACCACTGCATATATTCAATCTATAATATATGTCTTCTGACCCTGCCTACACAATTCTGTCCCTGCAGTGTGTCACGGAACTGCAGTGTTGCACTGTTATTAACTGCAACAGAGCGGTGATTTCAGAGCCAGGAAATAATTTGGCGCAAGCCTGCTGTAACACTTAGCTGGCTGCGTATTTATTTGGAGAACTAATACCCCCAGCAGACACGGACCCAGAACACTGAGCACAGTGACAGGCAGGCCAAATAGATTTTTTTCCAATATTTTTTGGCAAAGGACCACACTGCGTATATTCAATCAATAATATATGTCTTCTGGCCCTGCCTACACAATTCTGTCCCTGCAGTGTGTCACGGAACTGCAGTGTTGCACTGTTATTAACTGCAACAGAGCGGTGATTTCAGAGCCAGGAAATAATTTGGCGCAAGCCTGCTGTAACACTTAGCTGGCTGCGTATTTATTTGGAGAACTAATACCCCCAGCAGACACGGACCCAGAACACTGAGCACAGTGACAGGCAGGCCAAATAGATTTTTTTCCAATATTTTTTGGCAAAGGACCACACTGCGTATATTCAATCAATAATATATGTCTTCTGGCCCTGCCTACACAATTCTGTCCCTGATGTGTGTGTCACGGAACTGCAGTGTTGCACTGTTATTAACTGCAACAGAGCGGTGATTTCAGAGCCAGGAAATAATTTGGCGCAAGCCTGCTGTAACACTTAGCTGGCTGCGTATTTATTTGGAGAACTAATACCCCCAGCAGACACGGACCCAGAACACTGAGCACAGTGACAGGCAGGCCAAATAGATTTTTTTCCAATATTTTTTTGAAAAGGACCACTGCGTATATTCAATCAATAATATATGTCTTCTGGCCCTGCCTACACACTTCTGTCCCTGGAGTATTACTGCAGGGCGCAATGCTCTGCACGGCCGAGATACCAAAAAAAAAAAAGTGCAACACTGCTAAAAGCAGCCTCCACACTACTGCACACGATTAGATGTGGCCCTAAGAAGGACCGTTGGGGTTCTTGAAGCCTACAATAACTCCTAACGCTCTCCCTGCCTCCACACTTCTGACCCTGGACTATTACTGCAGGGCGCAATGCTCTGCACGGCCGATATACCAAAAAAAAAAAAAGTGCAACACTGCTAAAAGCAGCCTCCACACTACTGCACACGGTTAGATGTGGCCCTAAGAAGGACCGTTGGGGTTCTTGAAGCCTACTCTAACTCCTAACACTCTCCCTACAGCAGCTCCAACACGATACCACTGTCCCTCAGCTATGTCACAACGCATCTGAGGCGAGCGCGGGAGGGGCCGATTTTCATACTCGGGTGACACCTGATCTCCCCAGCCACTCACTGCAGGGGGGTGGTATAGGGCTTGAACGTCACAGGGGGAAGTTGTAATGCCTTCCCTGTCTTTCAATTGGCCAGAAAAGCGCGCTAACGTCTCAGACATGAAAGTGAAAGTAACCCGAACATCGCGTGGTACTCGTTACGAGTAACGAGCATCTCGAATACGCTAATACTCGAACGAGTATCAATCTCGGACGAGTACGTTCGCTCATCTCTAACTGGAGCCTTGATTATAAAAGGGACCTTTTGTGCCAAGCCACTGTGGAGAGACAGTGCTGAGCAGAGTGAGCTGGAGGTTCTGTGAAAGCTAAGCCTGAGAGAGCTGATGAGTGGCTGCCTGTGAGGTGAAGCTGCTGGAGTGCTAAGAAAGAACAGTGACCAGAGACTGATTTTCTCTAGACCAGCAGGGCACTTGGAAAGTGGTAAGGATCTATTAAAATCATGGTGGAGGAGGGCTCCTGACATTGGACTAGTCTGGGTCAGTCAAAATGAGTAGTCCTACGGGGACATACTGTAAGTGAGGCTAGCCTCAATCTGACAGCAGGTGTGCACATAAAGGAAAGGCCTAAAGACAGTGTGTTAGCAGGCCTGATATAGGAGATAAGGCACATGGTGTGGTCTCTAGCATTGTACAGGTTTCTGATGCTCAAACCCAGGTCCTTTTAACACACTCCATAAAAGGACATTAAACGTGAATACGGGAACCAACTATTCATTGCAGTGGAGTGTTAGTCACTAAGGGAAAGCTGTGTTTTTGTTCCAGATATTCCATAACTGGACATTGCATGAAAAGGCGTTGATAATTATAGTCGAGTGTTATTGATATTGTTCTTCTGGAATTACTTCCTATTGTGCACAAAGTATTATCCTTAGGACTTAGTTAGCTGCAGTTAACGACACGTGATTCTAAGTAAAAAGTTTTAATTCTGTAACATTTATTGCTATTCTATTATTGTTCATTTTTGTGATTATCAATAAATATTGAACATTTTGGTTACTCCATCTACTGCACTGTATCCTGAATCCTATATTGCACTACTACCTGTGACACTTACAGTACAAATATTTACACAACGCTTTTTTTGTAAAATAGTGTTAAAAATTCTTACACAATTTTGGTAAATTTTTGTTGTTATTTTTCATTTCTTTCCTTCAGTATCTCCTTTTTAACCACATCTTTAGGCCGCCTGCAGACGGGCGGAAATCCCGCGGCGGGATTTCCCGCGAGATTTCTGCCACTAAAAGCCTGCATAGGAGTGCATTACAATACGCACTCCTATGCAGACGGCCGCGGTTTGGCCGCGCGAAATGTCGTGCGGCAAACAAACCGCGGCATGTCCTATTTCTGTGCGGGGCTTATAGAGCCTCGCACAGAAACGTCAGTCACCCGCCGGCGGGGCCAGTCTGCGCATGCGCCGGGCGCGGGTGAATACGCACCCCTGCCTGCAGGTGCTGGGGTCGGGTCCCGCGGCGAGAATTCTCGCTGCTGGATCCGACCCGCCCGTCTGCAGGCAGCCTCTAGTGGAACCCACAGTGCTTCAACTTAATTTCAGTACATTGAATTTGCCTCCAAGTATTATCAGTTGCCATTATTTGTTTCATGTCTTTTCTGCTTTTAAACCAGGTTTTCTCAAGCAAACAACATGAAGCAGCAGGAGGTTGACATTAAAAATTTAAATGACTGAATAAAGATGTTTCATTTTTTCCTAAATCAATAGATTGACATAGAAAACACTTTGAATGTCGAGATTGAGGATTAAATTAATTATACATTTTATGATACTCACATTGAATGTTTTGCTACATAAAATGTCACCATGGCTCTGTTTTTGATATTTTCCTCTTCCCATAGGGCAGATCTGAAGAAAGTATTTCAACAGCAGTAAGACACTGAGAAAAATTACTCCTTAACTTGCTGTTCCTTTAGCTGCCACACATAAAAGTTTACCGAAAAATCAGCTTGAATTTTCTCAATATCTAAAGATGAAATACAATGAATAAAAAATAAAGTAGATATTCAACAAGAGATGGTAGGGGTTCTCTATGGTGCCAGTAGAGCAACTAGTCGATATAATCAACAGAGACAAAGCCACTCTATGCGGGCACAGCATCTTTAGAACATTCTCCATGTTCATTTACATCATTAAAATTCTTGTTATATCTTATACTGATACAAATGAAGCTTATTCTCTCACTACTCATGTTTTCATGTTATTTAACACAAATTAAAGGGACCCTTACCCCTTCAAATCTGTGATTAGAGTTTTCTCAGCAACGTTTTTGATAGCTCTATTTTATAGACAACTAATTTGGCCCCATTAGAGCTCCCTTGTATATAGTGACTCTGTCCTAAATTGCTGTATGGAATTAATATGTTATATGTCACTCTATATATAACTACTGTAGATTTATTTACTGTTCAGGCCTCTATGTATAAATACTGGGTGATTAACCCTGCGGGGTTCATATTGGTTATTATCTAAGTTTCTCAGAGACAGATATAGTTAAAAATGACTTTATGCAAAGTTAACAACTGACAGAGGACTCCACTTCTAGACACATTACTGGGCCTTTTCAAAAGGTCCCGATTCACACATTGTTTTTGAAAACTTTCCCAGACAAGTGTAAAGAAATGTATTCTTGAAGTATCCCGTCATTTTCTATTGGACACAGATATACCAAAGTATATTTTTGACATATATCTTTTTGCATAATACCTCTTCTCTAGCAAAGATGATAACTTAAAGCTATATACTAGAAATAAAAGATACACTTACTCTTACACCAAAAACATACAGTAGCTGACAGTAGCATATTTTTCATTATGCATGGTGCATACCTATACCTTTGCAACTTACACAGTTTTAATAGACGTCTGGCATAGTTTTGTCAACTTACGCATTGTAATAATAATAATAGTAATAATCTTTATTTATATAGTGCCAACATATTCCACAGCCCTTACAAGACAGGGGGAACAGAAACAAAACCACGGTTACATGAAGTAATCAACTGATGTGTAGTGGTCCAGAATGTATATTCCTGGCCCCCTCCATAAATGTTACACATGTCAAGTCTTTTGTAGGTGCGCTGTGCAAAGTTGTCTGGTCATTTTGTTATGTGTATTGCACAGCTGCAGCAAATGAGAGGTTAATGTTTGCAGGAGACTGGGTGTGGTAGTGAGTTGGAGAGAGAGTTCCATTTCTTCTGGGTTCCTGAGCAAGAGTGCCAGCCATATGCATGTACCTTCAACCCTCATGTGGTGAAGAATGGAAGAGGAGGAGCGGTTTCTGAGGATCTATATGCCAGTAACCACAGAGAAGTGAGAGCCAGAGGGGAGAGAGAGAGCATGAGCGGGAGAGCGGAAAGACAAGGTTGAGATCACCATGCAGAGGTACTATAATCAAGAGTGTCTGTGGAGTATCCCTACCCTTATCATCCTATGGAGATTTTCCTTTTCTAGGAGCACTGCCTGTCAGATAATGTGACCTGCAGGACCGGTGTCATCCAGTGTTTTCCTCCCGGACCTTAAGTCTATTGTTTTGCCTGCACAGCAGTCTTGTATAATTGTGCCTTGTAGTAAGTTCATATCATGTAAAGTTTTTGCCAGGCCCTGACTGTTCCCAGGGACCTGGGGTATGTTACACAAGTCTGCGGCTCATTTATTTACTGCCAAGGGTAATTCTGGTGGGTAACGGAATGGTGGCATCACCCGTGACAACTTCAACTTCTGTTCACATGTTTATTGGCCATCCCTCTTCTAGGGGTGTCTGAAAGAGGCCCAGTGCTGCCCTGACTTACGCTTCCGGGAGGGAGTCGGGTAAGTGCCGCCATGACAAGCGTCCACCTTACCCTCCCAGCTCCTCAACGTATGCCCTGTGACTGGGGTCACCCAAGGGACACTACAGATGGAAACCATAGGGGTGAGGAGCCTGCTCCAATGAGCTTACATACTACAAATAATGGGGTGATACAGAAGGTAAAGGGGCTAGAGATGTGCTGCGAGGAGGAGTGTGGGGGATGTTATACACATAGATAATGGTTAGACTTAAGCTGTATAGTGGTTTAAGCTGTATATGGATGAAGATAATGGGTTTAAATTGAATTCTGTATTTGACGGGCAGCCAGTGCAGTGACTGGCACAGGACAGAGGTGTCCGAGTAGCGGCTGGACATTGTGTTTTCTTCTTCATATTAAAAAAATGGAAAGGATCAAGATTCAAAATATTGTATGATGGCTATTTGTAGATGGTTGCAGGGTTTATTTACATCAGCATGCGCAACACCTGTCTAAGTAAGTAGACCCATTGTCTACATTTAAATTGCATCATTATAAACATTATAATCATTATAAACATTTTTTGTATATGCACATATTAAAGCACCTTTTAAATAGACGGATAATCATTCAGATTTGCATTATCCAGAGAAAATCTGAATGATTATCATTCAATGTAAGTGCATGCACTGACCAATAATTCATTCAGTTGTTTTTCGTCATTCACTTTATACATGCATAAAACTGAACAACGATTGCCCAGTGAATCAATGAAGACGGGTGAGGCAGAAGATCCGCAGTCCGCTACGCCTCCATTCACTGATTGATGATCGTTGCTGTGTAAAAGCACAGGAATGATCATTGCTGCGATGACTGTCAGGCGCTCTGTCCCTGACAGGTTATCCTGTGAAAAAGGTCCCTTTAAAAAAGTGCATATCCTCAAATATCACAGGTCTAATGTTAGAATAGTGCAACCTGCTGTTTCTTTTCTTTATCCACCTCAGTAAACATTCCGAGGTGACCATACATAATCAATCTTGCTTTTTCTCTCTGCTTCAGGTATGCAGAGTGATCCCTTGTGTGATGAGCGGCTGCTTATGAAATTGCCGTGTCTTCTCTGATTACTTTAATTTATTACTTCTTCGGTATCTTTTCTTACACCAGAGAATACGCAGTAACTTCAGAAGCAGCTGCTCATCACATGAGGGATCCCACTGCATACCCAGTGGAGCAGAAAGGAATGCAAGACTGAGCATGTGTGACCACCTTGGAACAATTACTGAGGTGGATGAGACACAAAAAGGCTCTTCAATAGAAACAGCAGGTGGTGCTCTTCTAACAATAGTTCTGGAGTATAAATTATTTTTTAATAAGTATAAATACAAATGTTGATAAATAAGGTCTGCATTTAACTATAAACAATTTTTTCCATTGGACAATCTCTTTAAAGAGAACCATTCAGCTCTCTTGACACATCTGTTTTAGTAAATACTTGCATTCCTAATATAACATTTATGGGGCATTTTTCCTTAAAACTTTGCATTGTACTGTTCCTCTGTTACTTATACTAGAAATGAATGAATAAACTGACAACTAAGTGTTACAAGCTGAGGGGGTCCATGCACAGTCAGTACTGACTGCCTCAGACTGTGTATGGACACACCCAATTAACAAGGGGAATGGTAAGGCCCGATTTATTTATACTGTACATTCATAGGAGTAGTGACAGAGGAATGACATATGATGCAGAGTTATAAAAATAGACGCTCCAAAATTGTTATTTCCAGGGGTATGCCATGATTTACTTAAACAGATGAGGCCGTATAGTAGACATGTCCTCTTTTAATACAAAACTGAAAATGCTTTGTGATGGCAATGCTTTGAAATATGTCCGACCATGCAGAGGTCAAGTAGAATAAATAAATCCCCTTTAAAGAGGTTTTCCATTTGCAAATTACCTTTTTAATATAGGTGACCGCTGCTTGCCAATCAGAGGCAATTCGGGACTCCTGGCATCATAACATCCAACTCTGCAGCCTCTGCTCTGATTGGCAGGCAGCGGTCACCTCACTTCCTCAGTCAACAGTCATCGGGAAAACTGTTGGAACTGAGGACAGATACATGCCTTTTTAATTTTTTTTAACCCATTTGTCTCTAATTTTAAAAACTTAATTTGTAACATGACAGGCCCTTCAATGCAAAAAACCCAAGCAGATTAAAGGGATTCTCCAGAGCTTTTACTATTAAAGACTTATTTAATTGATCCTTAGGATGTGTCATCAAGTTGATTGGCGGCGATCCAAGCTTGGGATACCTGCTGATCATCTGATCCCTGGGCCCACTCTCGGTGTGGAAAGCGCTGGAAGCAGATAGCACTGTCAATATTTCAGGAACCCGATTTAGTACTGCAGGCATAGATTCCACTGAATTTAATAGCAGGTCTGCCTGCAGTACCAAACTGCAGGGACAGTGCTACCTGCTTCCAGCACTGTCCCTACTTACTGGTGGGGATCCCAAGTGGCGGACCTGAGGATAAGTCGTCAATTGTAAAACTCCTGGAGTACCTCTTTAAGGACAAATAAGCTATAACCAAAAGATAAAATGTTTTTGCTCTACCAGTTAAACCTAAGCCATCCCCATTTGAAATAACAGAACAATTAGGCTTAATTCACACCATGTCTGTTTTGCACTATCAATATATACACTATGAATATCTCCCAAAATATACACAATGTGGTCATAGACTTTAATTAGTGAATGAATGCCAAAAACTTGTCCTTTAGCCATTGTCTGTTTGTATGTCTCGATCCCGTAGTGTTAACTTTAATTGAAAAAGCATAGTCATCTATAGTTCCACTTCTTGAGGGCTCTATGTAAATTTTCAAGAACTTTCTTGGTCATTAAAAAATAAAAATCTATCTAGTGTCACATAATAGAAAGTAGGGAGGAGGGGAACACAGCTGCAGTTTCTAACTTAAAGGGGTTGTCCCGCGCCGAAACGGGTTTTTTTTTTTTCAACAGCCCCCCCGTTCGGCGCGAGACAAACCCGATGCAGGGACCTAAAAAAAAATCCGCACAGCGCTTACCTGAATCCCCGCGCTCCGGTGACTTCTTACTTACCGGCTGAAGATGGCCGCTGGGATCTTCTCCCTCGGTGGACCGCAGGGCTTCTGTGCGGTCCATTGCCGATTCCAGCCTCCTGATTGGCTGGAATCGGCACGTGACGGGGCGGAGCTACACGGAGCCGCTCTCCTGCACGAGCGGCCCCATTGAGAAAAGAAGAAGACCCGGACTGCGCAAGCGCATCTAATCTGGCGATTAGACGCCGAAAATTAGACGGCACCATGGAGACGAGGACGCTAGCAACGGAACAGGTAAGTGAATAACTTCTGATAACTTCTGTATGGCTCATAATTAATGCACAATGTACATTACAAAGTGCATTAATATGGCCATACAGAAGTGTATAGACCCACTTGCTGCCGCGGGACAACCCCTTTAAGTGTTTTAGCGAAAAAGCATGAGGGTGGAGAAGGGTCATCAGTGGGAACGATCTCAGAACACATAGCACAGCCCCAACTCTCCACCATGAAGAACTCGCCTAGATGGAGAGAGAAGCTGTGCATTTAGACTTTAAACAAGATCTCTACATTGATAATTCTACTCTTGACTGTAAATCCATATTAATTTTTTTGGTTTCATTTTACCAGTGCAAATATTTAAAGCTTGTGTATAAATCCCTTTCCAGCAAGAACATTGTGGAAGTCAATTAGCAGAAGTCGAGTAGTTACACTGAGTTCTCCACATATTTATTATGTTTGAAGAAAGAAATTGAATCATTTTGTTCTCAATGTAAAGGTCAAGACTCTGGTAATAAAATATCTTTGACTGTCATATTCAATATTAAATTAATTATCGTAAGACTTAACTTTAAGAAAGTTGCCGGATTTCTCACAAAATTGGACTGTGCCGAGACCTTGTGAACTCTGGAAGTAATACAATATTTATTTTTTTTTATATTTCAAAAATCCAAATGCTGCCAGAGAGTTTTAAATAGATTTATTCTGTAGCTTGTACTGAAAACCTCTTGAAGCTTCCAAGAGCTGTAAAAATGTGACGTGTGTTCAACCTTCAGCTAAGTGGTGCCAAAAGAAGTTTAAATCAAGAGCTTTTTCTAAAACGTCTTTTTAAGAAAATCATGGAGTGTTTGCAAGATCTGAATTAACAAGCAATCGGTTGTAGAGGGAGCTTTTCTTTCCCGGAAAGCTAATGAAATCTGACAGGTTGAATGGTGCAAAGATAATGGGCTGAGCTGACCAATGACTGTAAAGCAGAAACTGATTAATGTTAAGGCGCTGAAATCCTTAAATATATGTCTATGGGACCAATATGTTCATATTGTCAATTGTGGAGATGTCAAAAGATCTAGAATAACATGCGAAGGAATGCAAAATATTTGCTGCCAACTTTCTTATTAAAAAATATGTAAAGTTCTGAATTAACTGCACAATAAGATAAGATTACCTCCCATCTTTTTGTTTGCTTTCGGTTTAGGCAGTGAAGACAGAAAATAATAATATCTGTTGTTTTTGAGGAATACATTCCTACAACAGGGATACCATCCACTAGTTATAGATATGTAGATCCACAGAGCCACATTGACTCCAACGAGCAGACTTCTGGATTACAAACAGAAAGAAGAGTGACCCTTGTGGTCGGATACAACCACCAGATTAACATTTTAAGGAAAATTACTGCTAATCTCCAACCCATATTCCATAAAAACAATAGATTAAAGGAAATATTCCCAAATTTAAGAAGGAAAGACCACCAGGATTGAAGCAAGTAATCTTCACCATCAACTTTGCTGGACTGGTCACATTTAGATTTCAGACTCCCAAAGCAATTACTATTCTTTCAACTCAAGAACAGAAAAAGGAATGTTGGTGGACAACAAAACATTTAAGGATGACTGAAAGCTAACCTTAAAAACTGTGGCATAGACATCGAGAACTGGGAAGCTCTGGCTTGATACCAATCACTCACCATCAGGGTGGTTGGCTTGCTGTTGCTCTATCCTTTTTTTATTTTACTGATCTACCTGCTACTTAGTGCAATACTTTTTGCTATCTTGTAATCAGAGAAGCCTTAGGAATAAGGCACTAATAGAATCTAATTAGCAGAGAGAGATAGTAGTTAGAAATTCTCCAGTGTGTGACCTAAAAACTATTAGGTAACATAGTTACCACTGGTAGATAGGAATTAGTAAATATATAGGGGCCAGCATGCTATCAAGGTAGATGCAAGGCATGGGTGTGTAAAGTCCATGCAGCACTGTCTCTTGCACAACACGAGACTCTGATACATGGCTTACTCTGAACTTTTCAGAAATTTTTTTTTTTTTTTTTTAATTTTTTTTACCATATTAAGAGGTATTATATACTTCATTGAAGATAACATCTGATCTGCAAGATATATATTTACCTGCGACCAACTGAATGCTCACTATTTGGTTATTATGCAATTGCTGTTAAGATCTTGAGAGGCATATTAAATATTCACAAGAGGTCCCTGAGGAGCTCAAGTTGAGCGAAATGCGTCGGACCAAGGACCAGATATTGATTAAGCCTTCTTGGTGCTAATACCAAGCACAAATAATCTCGGTCTTGGGCACTATGTTTCCCAAGACTGTAGATACTACCATTGTGGGGGTGTATTATCACCCTAAAACGGTTATTCGTTGCCGCGAATAGATACCAGTTAAGGCATCACACTATACCTAGAAAGCACGATATATGGCATCTACATTTTCAAGAATCCTCTGAGATACTTCCAGAGTTATTAATATTTTTCTTTATGTATTATGTGTGTCAGTCTTTGTGAGTACTATTTTAAATTTTAATTGCTTTATTAAAGGTTATGTTTTAAAGTCCTAACAGTGAAGAGTTGCTGGACTGGTCACATTTAGATTTCAGACTCCCAAAGCAATTACTATTCTTTCAACTCAAGAACAGAAAAAGGAATGTTGGTGGACAACAAAACATTTAAGGACGACTGAAAGCTAACCTTAAAAACTGTGGCATAGACATCGAGAACTGGAAAGCTCTGGCCCTCGAGAGCTCAATTTGGGGTTCAGCCATTACCAACAGCACTGTGAATTTGGAAGAGGCACAAATGGAGGGTGAAAGGGAAAAACGTATCAAGAGGAAAGCGTGTCAAGCCAATCCTTGTCAGGACCACCTTCCACTTAGAAACTGATGTCTCCACTGCGAAAGAACTTGCAGATCCAGAATAGGTCTCTATAATAATCTACAGACCCACCGCAAAGCCACCATACTTGGAAGACAATCATGCTCGGCCACGAGAGATAGCGTATGAGTGATACATGATACAGTATACAAGATTTTCTGAAGGCAAATACATTTTTGAAACAAATCAGATGAATTTGCACACACATACAATAATAAAGAAGCTGGATACACCCATGGGAAACCATTTCTTAGACCGTATCACAGTTGAATAGCTCTAAAAGTCTTGATATTTGAAGGTCATCTTAAGAATGACAGAGGCAGAAGAATTTGATAATTCAAATTGATAAGAATTTTCCTGATATTAACACAAGGGCTCAGTTTAACATATGGGTTTACGATTCATTATATTTATACTTCAGACTCCTCAGTCTGATCTGTGACTTCCTAAGGGTTAATGCCCACGGCCGGATTTCTGCTGCGTTTCACGTGGTGGAAATCCGTGGCATTATGCAGCAGCTATTAGGTTCTATTGAACTCTGCAGCATGAAAGAAACCGCAGCATGCTCTAACTGCTGCGGGAAAAATGCACGTCTGGCTTCCATTGTAGTCAATAAGGCCTAAGGCTGCCTTTGTGAAGCTTTTTATAGGGTTGCTCTGGAAAGCGCAGCGCCGTTGTCCACAAGCGGAGAATCATAGCAATTCTCTGCTCGCGGGATTTAAATCGCAGCATCCTGTGATTGCCACGATTCTCCACGGTGAGCCTATCTATCAGTTAGGCTCACCTCGGAGACCTGTCAGCGCTCCCCCCTCCTCCCCCACGCCGGAATATCACTAGCAATATTTTGCCTCGGCCGTGGAGCGGGGGCCTAAATTCTCATCTCTCCCCCTTCCATCTTATACACAAACCATAGTTCTGTGGTTTATCATTATTTAAGTGTTGTGTTTTTATTCTCACTGCTCTGTTTGTTATCCTGCCTTTTTAAATGCAAATTAATCACACCACGCCACTGCTCTTTTGTGTGTGTATATGTTTCTTCAGAAATATTTTGTTATGCCAGCCTACTGAGTAGGCTCAAGTAACATTGAGAGCTTGTAATTAAATGTTTTTCTAGTTAACCAATAAAAGGTATCAACGCCATAATAATTTGGTCTTTTTACACAAGAGTATTTATCATCACATAGATTTTTCTGGCTAACACGGTGCCACAGTATTTTTGCTCTACATCTTTCTAAAAAAGTAAAGACAACTGTGCATTTGAAGAAAAAAATACTCTCTACTAGTTCCCATTCTGTGGTTCATAGTGCTTATATTGCTGAGCAGCTCACTGTGGGTGGCATAGTCTGAGTAATAAGTAGAGATGAGCGAGCACCAAAATGCTCGAGTGCTCGTTACTCGAGTCGAACTTTCAGTGATGCTCGAGAGTTCGTTTCGAGTAGCGAATCCCATTGAAGTCAATGGGCGACTAGAGCATTTTTGTATATGACTGGTGCTCCGCTAAGGTTTTCATTTGTGAAAATCTTAGCAAATCAACAAAGTCATGTAAAAAACACAGAAATGGATAGGGCAGGCGAGGAGCAACATGCAGGGCTGCATTTCGGGCTCCGAGGTCTCACTATTAAGCCACAATAGGGGGAAGAGTGAGACCCCCCTCCCCCCACTGTCAGCATAACGATCGATCATTCTCCTCTGCCACAGCTGTAACAGCTGTGGCAGAGAAGAACGATGTTAGCCCATTGAATTCAATGGAGCCGGCAATGCTGCCAGTGAGCACGGGATGAATTTCCGGAAAGGGCTTAAAAATATAAGCCCTTACCTGAAAATCATCCTAAAATGTGTAAAAATAAAAAAAAAATTATGTCAGCATTAAGATCGTTCTCCTCTGCCACAGCTGTAACAGCTGTGCCAGAGAAGAACGATGTTAGCCCATTGAATTCAATGGAGCCGGCAATACAGCCGGCTCCATTGAAAGCAATGGACTGCCGGCGAGCGCGGGATAAATTTTCAGGAAGGGCTTAAAAATATAAGCCCTTACCTGAAAAAGAAAGATTTTAGTGTAAAAAAGAATAAAAATGCAGGCATTCTCTGCAATGGAGCCGCTGCTGCTGCCGGCGACTCCATTGAAGACAATGGTCCGCTGGCACACCTGAATTCTTTTTCAGGGAAGGGCTTTACATATAAGCCATTCCATGGAAATGAATTAAAAGTGATTTAAAAAACAAAAAAAATAGATACCTCCCTTCAGCTGCCGGGGCACAGCCGTGTCTTCTCCTGCTGTCCCCTGCACTGTGGTGCTGAACTGCTGTCATTCAGCTGAGAGCTGCGCTGAGCCAATCAGAGGCAGCATTAACTCACCCATTCATGAATTCATGAATAGGTGTGAGTGAGATCTGCCTCTGATTGGTCAGGCTGTGACCAATCAGAGGCAGCTCATTCAGCAGGCGGGGATTTTAAATCCCCGGCTGCTGAATACTACAGAGAGCAGTTCAGGAGGACTGCCAGCTGGCCGCAGCTGAACTCCGTCTGCCGGGACCAGGTGAGTATATATACATTTTTTTATTTTTACACATTTCTGGATGAATTGCAGGGAAGGGCTTATATATTTAAGCCCTTCCCGAAAATTCATTGTGCGATCGCCGGCAGCCCATTGCTTTCAATGGAGCCGGCTGTATTGCCGGCTCCATTGAATTCAATGGGCTAACATCGTTCTGCCGGGACAAGGTGAGTATATTTTTTTTTTACTTTTTACACATTTTAGGATGATTTTCAGGTAAGGGCTTATATTTTTAAGCCCTTCCCGAAAATTCATCCCGCGCTAGCCGGCAGCCCATTGCTTTCAATGGAGCCGGCTGTATTGCCGGCTCCATTGAATTCAATGGTCAGTGCTCGTTTAATCAAGACGAGCACCGCTTAGTGCTCGTCTCGAGTAACGAGCATCTCGAGCACCCTAATACTCGAACGAGCATCAAGCTCGGACGAGTATGCTTGCTTATCTCTAGTAATAAGATTACTGCACCTATCATTACCTGTGGGATTGTAAAGAATGTAAAGTAATCTGATCCCTCTGACTTGGAGTGAAACAATCCACATACACTCATTTGACTAGCCTTTTCCTGAGTGGATGCAAAGAAATACTGACATGCCTTGGATACTAAAAAACCTTTCTCACTTTGTATCAGCTGAGCCCAGGAAATCTATCCTACAGATGTGATTGCCCCCAAGCCCTGCCTCAAGTCTTTGAACAATGACTGGGAATTGTGAGCCAAAGCCAGAATAACCATGCACAAACAGATGTTTCAAGGTGATTGCCCCTCATCAGTGTGCAGTAGGTTTATGGCTTGGCAAGTGAGAGGCCTATGGTGTGGATCAGGAAGGGTATTGTTTCTCTTTAAGTAGAGCGCCTAGAAGGTGTGTCCCCTCCAATAAGATGGAATCTAGGAGGATGGTCTTATGTGACTCTAGCAGGATGTTATCCATTCTTTACACTTTCTATGGACTAATTTTTACATACAGCTATGTGTTGCTCACTTAAAGAATGACTAGTGCTCCAACTTCTCTCTAAGCATGTATGTTCCATTGAGTACAGCAGTTGTAAGGTAAGTAATTTTGGGTGGAGAGTACACTAGTTGTTTTTTTTTTATTGTTCTCTGATTTTACATACATGCTGCTCTTATACACTGCTTAAAATGTGTACTAAAGATGTGTCCTTCCTTACTTTACTCTTGGTTGGGTACAACTACAGATGTAGCAATTACTAAAATAACTGGTGCATTGTGATAACTCAATTTATAACATTGTAGTACACTGTAGTTCTGTTATCACAAGCAGTAAAATGTGAAGCTAACGTTTGCTACATTTATATGTCTATCACAAAATTGCCAGCTTTTCAAAACAACATGATTTTGTGTTACTTTATCATGACAGATGAATCCTTTATGTGTTGCGGCAAGTTAGGGTTACTTGCCTATTGGATCGCTATCTTTGCCTTTCAGCAGAAATGAACACCATATGCATACAGTCTCCATAGACACAAATTTCTTTAACTTCTGGCTTCCACCAGCATTTATTCCATATCACAGCAATGTGTGTACAGAATACAATGCTCAATGTTCACAAAACACAAGGTCTCCATCACCACCCCTTACCCGGGAAGTCTAGAGGCGTCCTCCTCTGTCAGACTTGAGACGGGTCCTGACAGGTCAATTCCAGACCTCAGGCTCCCAGTTCCTTATGTGGCATCTTCACAGCGCCTCTCACTCTCGCTCTCAGCCAACTTTCCCCTGAGTGTAGCAGGAACTGACTTTTTATGTTGCTTACTGTCACACCCACAAGTGTTACCTCTTGTTTCTGCAGCCTGAATCCCTGTCTACCACAATCTGCAGGCCATTCTGTTTACTGGACTCCTACGGTATCTATAGTGGCCACCAAGTGGTTGTGATGTGCGTTGCTGCCTGTAAAGCATTTTGCTAGCATGATGTGATAATTATATTAAATTGGTTTAATGAGAAATGCAGTCCTTAGTCAACAGGAGCTAAAGTAAGGGTAGGCACATCTGTAACTATGTCCACATTTACCTCTGTAAAGTTCACAGAGTTTATCAGTTTCCTTTAATATTCTGTTTTTAATTTTACATAAATGGATTATGAATAAAAACATTACTTTCCTACTACGGCGTGTCAGGGACTTAGGGAGATCCTGTTAAGCACTCTGCAGTTTTCAACTATCTCAAAAATCATTTCTCAGCCATAGTGTGTTTCTAAGAAACAGAGTTCCCTAGAGATAAGATACCGGGTATGCATAGGGCAGGAATGGACCATGAACATCATTCTATAAAAAGATAAAATGTGTGGTACTGTTAGCGAGTGCAAGAATTGTTTCTGCTCTCACTAACAGAAACAGAGTAATCTCGTAGATATGATACCTTTTAATGGTCAACAAACATCATAGCTAATTAACATCATCACTTTTGTTAGCCATTAAAAGGTATCATATCAGTAGCAAAACGACTTCTGCTCAAACATTGGCTTCTACAAACAATCCCAGGAATAACAGAGCTGGTAGCCCAACTTAAACACCTATTAAATAAGGAACGAGTGGAGACTAAAAGACACAAAGAAAAAGCAGCAAAAACATTTTCAAAAAATGGTGAATTTTTCTGCAATCACATTACACTGACCAGGATTCAGAAAAATAGTTACTCCCTTCCAGTACATGACCTGGTATCTAATGGAGGACACTGGGAACTCTTTAGGAAGATTAAAAATCAACCGAGGGCAAGAAAACGGGGTAGATTGAAATTAAATAGGAGATGTGGGATGGAGATGGAGATAGGAGGGAGAGGGGCAAAGAAGATAGAAATAGCATTAGATGGGTTCCCGTTTTGCTACCTTTTCTATAATTTTTCCTTTCTGTGTTTGGAACTCTGTTACTGTGATTCTTTTGGTCTATCTTGAAATGAATGGATCAGTATGATCAAAATAGGAGGGTTAAAAGTGATTATTAACAAATCGCAATAAGGAAACTATATAGGACGCCAGCTTGGTTATTTCTTTACTATTCCTGAAAATGCAAACCTCATGAGAATGATTGCACTGCTTCTAAGTTGTACCGTAACTATTGTATGGGATTGTAATGAAAATTTTATAAAAGACAGAAATAAAAAGATGTTTGAAAGAAAAAAAAAGGTATATCTACAAGGTTATTTTGTTTCTCTTACTGAGAGTAACAACTAGCATTCCATACACACTGGTTACTTAAGAGGGGTTAGTGTTGTGGTTCACAGCTCCATTTCTTTTGAATGCCAACGCATGAAAATTATACAGATGGCAGAGGTGTCTGCTTGCATTGCTTTATTTACTCCATTCCATATTGTTTATTGCTGTATGCTGTATATGCTTCCTCCATTCAACTATGAAATGGTACGTAAAGTGATGGCGTTTATGGAAGGACAAGATGTTTCATATATTACTTTGGTCGACTTCAACAACTATGTTCACCCATATTGGGATATAATTAGAACCGTTTTAACACATTAGTGGGCCAAGTGCAAAAGTTTCATGAGTGAAACCTCATTCCTGAACATGCTATGAGGTATAAATAAATGTTTATGTTGCAGCACACAGGCTGCAATCAAGAAGTGGAGCTGAGGTGACGTCATGACTTTAGTCTTGGTCCACATGGTTGCGCCTGCAGAGCATGCACCCTGTCATTGCAGAGGTTCTCTTAATGGTACCTGTAAGGCATCCCTCAGTGTTCCCTGTCACTGTAGAAGTTCCCTTTGAGTTTTATGTTCTCTTCTATATTCTGCTTCAGCATCTCCTGTGCTGTATAGACTGATTGGTTGACAAGGAGGTGTTTTCCCTGACCTGTCAATCAGCCATTGGGAAAGTACATATAATCTACACCCGGCCCTTCATGGGTGTCAGTTATATATCCTGCTTAAGATGTTTGGTTTCCTAGCGCACTCCTATCAGCTAAGTACCTGTGGTTACTTATTCTGTGTGGGGCTTATTCTCTTCTACCTTATACTGTGTTATATACATTGCTCTTTCCATCAGCATTATACATCTTCCCTATCCTCCATCTAGGGACAGACTAGATCCCCTAGGTTCCTGATAGGAGGTCAACCCTATTGGGCCGATCGCCCTGCTTTTAGGTTTGGTCTGCCAAACCAAAGTTGGTTAGGGATAGCATTCCCACCTCCAAATTTCTGTTGCCTTATTTGCCCTATTTTGTGTTCCCTGTATTTAATATTATAATACTTGTCTATATTTGTTCTTTGCGGACACTGGCTATATCTCGGTGCGATGTGTTGGTGACATCCATGGAGGACGTTGTACTTGCACCCACCATGAATGTAACAGTCTGGATATCAAAAGCCAATTGTCTTACAATAGCTACATATTCAAATAAAAACATACGAACAATTCTACTTATTTAGAAGCAATCCAAAGAAACATTCATGGCAGCAGTTTAAACTCACAGGTGACATAATCTCTGATGGGAGTTAACTTTTCCTTTTCTTCTCTATTTCGTTCAGAATGTCATGATAACTTCTTCCAGCCACAACTCAATAGTGGCCAAGAAAACAGTAGTGCCAGATTGTTGCTGAAACAGTAATAGTGGCCCAGATGGCAACAGTGCCCCACAGAGTATAAGTACCCATGTTTGTGCCCTTCTTCAGCTACCACATACTAAGAATGATTTAAATGTTATTAAAAATAATAAATTTAAAAAAAAGAACGATACATAGCCATCTTCCTATGACAAGCAGTATAGCCATCGACCTCTTGCTGCTTGCACTGTTAGCCACTGAGAGTATGTAGTGCACTGCAATGACATCATTTTGCCTCTTCTGTTGGGTCACTAAGAACACAGGAGGTCGGTGCCCAATGTCAGTAAACCTGCTGTTTTTGCAGTTCTCCCAACTAGAATAATTATGATGGTGTTTTTGGTTCCTAAACTGAAAAATGTTAACATATAGCAATAGTAAGAACAGAAAATATAGCATAGTAATAGGTATTAAATAGCTGTAAAAATACACAATGTTTCGGTACATAGTTATTATATGGCACGACTACACAATATTCTACCCACAAAGAATATGCTGCTACATGAAACACTCATAAGAAAATAAAAAAGTCTTTATTGACATAATAAATATACAGCTAAGAAAGACGGATCGTGCAAATGATGATGTGAAATCTTGGGAGTTGACAGTTGTTACAATTATGAATACAAATGCTAGACAGGATACTCATAACATCCATAAATAGAAGTGAACTGCTTATGCATGTAATATACAATTCTAATACAAGTATAAGAAAGGGTAACGTATATAGAGATTATTATAAAGACAGGGACATCAATAATAAAGCGCAGAATGCATGTAAAATAAGGAAAAATTACAATGTCTAGTATATTATGTTACTGATTCCATATACATGCCCCTATTATACCTACCTCTATGGAAATGGTGCAATCCCAATGCACCTTTTTTTGAGGGGGAAGGTAGCAAGGTTGGCATGCATGCTGGATTTTTAAAGGGAACCTGCCACCAGATTTATTCTGCCTGAACTATAAGCAGCATGAACCCAGGACAGGTTTGCCTATTACCCCTGTGTATGTCTTATACTGAATCACTGCAACATTTCAGACAAACTTCAAAGTATGGTATTTATAATACCCTGCATGGGTTCAGAATAAAACATGCACAAGGACAATGTGCTTACCTGTCCCGGGTTCATGCTGTCCATGGTTCAGGCAGCATAACCTGGTGACAGGTTCCCTCTAAGCCTTCCAATGGGTAAGTTGTTACTTTATTATTTGTGCGACCAATCTTTTTTTATATGTATGGTGTCAATAAAGATTTTTTCTATTTTCTTATGAATGTTTGAGAGTGACCTATTTTTAGTAGGTAGACGAAAAAAAAATTAAATACATATTGTACGTATATAATGAATGTATAGTAACAAAATTACATATTGTCTGCAGTGCCAAAAAGACCTCATTGAGTATAATGGGGTCAGTTCAGTTTTCCATCTGTCCGGCATTTTAGAAGATGAAATAGTGCAGCATGTGCTGCACTATTCTGTACAGGTTTTTTGTAAAAAGCAGCAAGCCCTACTACATGCAACATACACCTGTATACATTTCACAAGAACGATCCACACATTTCCATACTTAAAGGGGTTGTCTCACGGCGAAAGCGAAAAAAAATTTTTTTCACTTACCACCACATTCTGCCCTGTTAAAAAGAAAGCATAGGTTAGTTTTTAAAAAGCACATTGCACTTACCTGCATCAGCGTTCTGCAGCTTCTTCTATTCTTCTTTTAAAGATGGCGCCGCTGGTCTTCTCCCACGGTGGACCGCGGGTCTTCTGCCATGGTGCATCGTGGATTTTCTTCTCCTTCCTTGCGTTCCATTGCCGATTCCAACCTCCTGATTGGCTGGAATCGGCACACGTGACGGGGCGGAGCTACGATGACGACGCGGTGAGCAGCTCTCCGGCACGAGCGGCCCCATTCACCAGGCAGAAGACCGCACAGCGCAAGCGCGTCTAAAAAAGCAAGAAGCCAGCGAAATTAGACGGAACCATGGAGACAGGGACGCCAGCAACGGAGCAGGTAAGTGAATAACTTCTGTATGGCTCATATTTAATGCACAATGTACATTACAAAGTGCATTAATATGGCCATACAGAAGTGTATACCCCCACTTGCTGCCGCGAGACAACCCCTTTAATGTACCAACCATAGGCATAGCATCAGGTTTCACAGGGGTCACAATGGCGACCATTTAATACCCTCTTCAGATCTCTTAACAAGTTGTAAATTTTGACACATGCTTTTTTTTGGAAAACAATTTGCAGCTTTTTAGGTTTTATGCCATTTTTGCCACTTTTAAAAAAAGTGGCCAATTCCAACATCAGGGCGGGGCCTCCTATAGCCCAACATATTTACTCTAATTTATGGCAAAAGTGTTTATAGCTGGTATAGATTTGATTTCTAGGACATAAACTGCCACAATATTCACCACATTTATTTGCCATGCCTGAATTCAGCTGTAGTAAACATCTGTTTTGGTAACTCCCAGTCGTAGTATTTTCCAGTCTGTCTATATTGAACAACATGCATAGATCAGGCTGTACATATACAATTGTTGTATGCATAGGAAAGCTAAATATTTTATTCTACGTGAGCACTATAATGAACAAATATTTGTACTGCGGTGCATGAAATGTAAGCTCAGAATTTTCTTGTTTTCTGTTCTCTGTTTAAAAAGGGAAGGGAGTGGGCGGTGGGTGGGCGAGAGCGGCTTTATGCAATAAGGAGTAAAATCTTTCAATAAAAATTACTTGATTTGAAGAAAAAAAGATTTCACAAATGTAAAGTAGATATAAAAAAGTATGACTTATGCTTAAAGGGGCTGTCTCATCAGAACAGTCATTCTCTAAAACTCAGCTGATCACCATGGTACCGCATGTAATCAGTGGCTGGACCATGTCTGTCAAAGCAGCAGATGGCTCTCCACCCTGGCTCATAGAAGCAATTGCTCTGATTTTTTCTCGAGCGCCGCACCTGAGCCAATCAATGTAGCGCTCCATGAACCAATCACAGCCATTCAATGCGATAGCTGTGATTGGTTCTACGAGCGCTGTATTGATTGGCTGAGCCATTGCACTCGAGAACCAATACGGCCATCGCTTCCTGGAGGTGGGGTTTACAAACTCTGTTACTAGGAAGCGATGTTCTGTCGGCTGCTGAGGACTGAAGCAAGAGCTCTGGAGACCAGCAGTAGGGACCTGCATGAGGCCTGCTAAGTAAGTATAAGACATCTCCTGCTACCTTATTGGCAATGGGGCAATAAAGCGCTACCTTATTGGTAATGGGGCAATAAATCGTTTTTGCTACCTTATTGGTAATGGGGCAATAAAGCGTTTTTGCATTTTTTTCTACATCCTTATATGCTGCCAGTTACTGCTGTTTTATCTCCTGAAAATAAGACTGTGCCTCTTTTGGGGCAAAACAAAGGGTCTTATTTTGGGAAAACACAGTAGTGGCACTTAAATTTCCTGCGGCTTCTCTTTAGAAATTGACTGAAATAAATATATTAAGGATTTCCATGGTATAACAATTTTTCACATTGTAGATCCAAAGTGGATGTATGCTGAAAAGTCACATTGTAATTTGTTTAGTCATATGCTTAAAGGGCCACTCCAGTGAAAACATATTTTTCCATACCTGCCCCCCTCACCTGATTGCCTGTCACACTCCAGAGGTCTACTCTGTATATTCCAGCCACGTCCCTGCAGTACAGCCTCCTGTCTGATACTTATCAAACAACATCTTCAGGCTGTGATTTTTTTTCTTTCAGTTTCACATTTATCCTATGATGTTTCAGTACGACATTAGCTGAGGCTATACCATTTCTGTCTGCTGGAGGTATAGTTCAATTATCATTATCTCCTATATTCTTTTAAATAAGCTACACACCATAAGTATATAGACAGGAGGATGTGATCTCCTCTATTATAACTGTCTGATCATTGTCAGTATCTGTGATAAGAGTACCTTTGCCCCCCCTGTAGACAGTTTCTGTGGTAGGGATCATATAATAGAATCACATAGACTTGAGAGTTTGACTAGAAATGAATACATAATTCTATGCAGATCAGAGATAATCACAACTGAGATCACATGACCATCTGAAGAAGAAGAGGCCAGGAGTTTCCGACAGAAAGAAATAACTAAGGAAAGTATCACTAGCTCACTTATATGAACTGGAGGGATAGTTACATAAGGAATGAATTTAAAAAATCACTGAGGAGGCCCTTTTAATTTATGGTACTTCGCATTAAAATAACATGAGATATGCATCATAGAACAGAGAAGAAACTTCTGCGCTAATTCTTCTGTGTACTGTCCCTAAAGCCAGTGCCTAATGGCCAATAAATACAGAATATGATCACTTTATATAATTGAGACTTTCACTAACTCCTTAGGCATGCAGACAACTCTAATAGTATTACGATATGTTTCTATATATCAATAATATATATATAATAGTGTATGTGAATTCTAGTTATCATACATAAAGGAGACGGAACTTTTTTCCTGGGCTTCTAATAAATATCAACGGAACATCTTAGTAATGTAATATAAAATGTGTCTAAAAGAAATAACGTTCTAAGCTGAAAATAGACAACTGAAAAGCTAAATGGCCCAGTTGGTTTGCATGTGCCGTCAGCATTTCTTGTTTGCTTAGTAAGTGCTGGTACAGCTATAGCTCCAGGCGGCACTCTCTGGTAAGCCCCTGTGATTCTACATAAATCAAGTGATTACTTAATACAAATTTAGATGCAGCATGAGCTACAAGTGAGCAATCGGGAACCAAGAGTTTAAAAGTTCATGTACACAGCCATATTATGGCGCACTATACTTGCAAAACTGTACCTATGGGTGTCTAGGTGCTAGTAGTGTACACTTTATTTCACAGACATGTAACAAAAAAACAAAGTGTTTCCAACAAATAAAAATGAAGATGCACCTAAGCTATGACTGTGACAATTACAGAAACAAAACATATTCTCCAGTGCTCATAAACATCTAAAATCAGTTTAAACTTGTACAACTGCTGTTTATGCTAACCATATAAAATGCAAGTTTCTTCGCACACATTGTGATCAAAATATGTGGACCCATCTGTTACATCCAGATGAACTTTATTGGATAAGTTCCTTAAGGCCTATTTACACGTAACAATTATCACTCAAAATTCGTTCAAATGACCAAAAATGATCGATAATCGCTACATGCAAATGCTGCCATCCTGTACTTTTCATCTGAACAATGATTTGAAGGTGAGCTTAAAATCCATTGTTCAGCCACAGAGAGATAAAGTATCTTTCAACAGACCACATGCTATGTTCTCCACGGGAGCCAGGAGATTACATTGTATTCTGCTGGGAGCCTCATGAAGAACAATGCAGCTGTGCGCACAGCTGAGCATGTAATTATTCACATGCTGGGCTCTGCAAACAGCTCCTGGATGCCCCTTTACATGCAAATGAAGATGATAAAGTGTTCATGGACATTAGGGTCCATTAACACTTTATGCAAAAAGATCACTAAAATTTTCAATCTTTCAATCGTTTGAAAGATTATCTTTGCGTGTAAACAGGCCTTAACTCCTACTATACAGTTAGTACAAACAACAGCAGTGCATTGATTAACTTAGCATTCTGCTCAATGTATTTCAGCAGCAGCTTTCAGCACTCACATCAGGAGAACAATGGGGGAGATAAGTATAAAACTTACATGCCAGGTCCCCTACTTTCAGCTCATAAGTAGAGATGAGCGAGCACCCAAATGCTCGGGTCTGCGTTATTCGAGTCGAGCTTTTGGTAAAATTTGGGAGCTCTACTCAAGTAACGAACCCCATTGACTACAATGGGAGACTCGAGCATTTTTGTATGTGGGACGCCAGGTCTCGAGCTTTTTTTTTTCCCTTGCTTCGTGTGTTCTCTCTCTCTCTCTCTCTCTCTCTCTCTCTGGGGCGGGGCCAAACACGGCTTGATGGTCATTCGAGTAACGAGCACCATCGAGTACGCTAATACTCGAACAATCATCAAGCTTAGCAGAGTACATTCTCTCAACTCTACTCATAAGCTTAGCTTTATAGGGATAAAAGTAAGTGACAGTCACTTTAATGACACAGCCCTTTTCATTTTTATTTTTTCCTCCCCACTTTCAAAAAATCATAACTTTTTCATTTATCCATTGACGTTGCTGATTTGGGGGCTTGTTTTTTTGCAAGTTGAGTTGGATTTTGCAATGGTATTATTATTTAATGTACCATTTAATGTAGTAGAAACTTTTAAAATGTTCTAAGTGCAATGAAATGGAAAAAAATACAATCCTGATATCTTTGGGGGGAGTCTTGTTTCTACATTGGACACACTTCAGCAAAAATTACATGTTAACTTTATTCTAGGGGTCAGTATGATTGCGAAAAACACAAAATTTATATATTTTTTTGCTGTACAACTTTTAAGAAATAAAATATATTTGGAAAAAAAGCCATAACATAGTTGTATGAGGGCTCATTTTTTGTGGGATATCCTGTAATTTCTATTGGTACCATTTTGGGGTACATACGACTTTTTAATCGCTTTTTATTATATTTTTTCTTGTAGATGAGGGGACCAAAAAAGCACAATTGTGACATTGTGTATTTGTTTCTGATGACGTTCACTGCACAGGCTAAATAATGTATCACTTTGATAGCTAAGACTTTTACATACACAACCATACCAAATATGTTTTAGCATTTTTTTATTTTTTATAAATTAATTAAATAAAACTTTCTTAAACTAATTTTTATATTTTTCAGTCCCCATAGAGGACTTGAACCTGCGATTGTTTGACTGCTCCTGCAGTATAATGCAATGCAATAGAATTACATTATACCATGATGTGGCAGGCAGTCTATCAAGCCACATCATAGGCAATCTGCAATGGCAGTCCTGGAGGCCTTAAATAGTTTAGTTGGTATTGGAAATATTTAAAGGGGTGGTCTCGCGAAACCAAGTGGGGTTATACACTTCCGTATGGCCATATTAATGCACTTTGTAATGTACATTGTGCATTAAATATGAGCCATACAGAAGTTATTCCACTTACCTGCTCCGTTGCTAGCGTCCTCGTCTCCATGGTTCCGTCTAAATTCGCTGGCAGCTTGCTTTTTTAGACGCGCTTGCACAGTCCGGTCTTCTCCATTCAGCACGAGCCGCTTCAGTGTGCTCCCCGCTACAGCTCTTCTGCGCATGCGCAGACGAGCTGTCACTGCTCGGGAGCGCGCTGCAGCGGCCATTCTGTACCTTCCTCTGTTAGAGGAAGGTGCAGAAACTGGAGCTGCCCAGCGGAGAAGCCCAGCCCAGGCCAGCCCAGCAGCCCCGAGAAGCCTCCCAGGTAAGTGATTTGTCGGGGGGGGGGGCTGCCGCTGCGCCGGGGGGGGCTGCCGCTGCGCCGGGCTGTCGCTGCGATGGGGGGGCTGTCGCTAGGCCGGGGGGGCTGCCGCTAGGCCGGGGGGGGCTGTCGCTGCGATGGGGGGGCTGTCGCTAGGCCGGGGGGGCTGCCGCTGCGATGGGGGGGCTGTCGCTAGGCCGGGGGGGCTGTCGCTAGGCCGGGGGGGGCTGCCGCTAGGCCGGGGGAACTAGCGCTGGGCTCCGGAACCTAGCGCTGGGCTCCGGGGCCTTCACCTGGGCTGAGGGTCTAGCGCTGGGGAGCCGGGGGCTAGCGCCGGTTACCTGCTGCCTGGCGGTGGGCGTCTGGTCGGCGGCTGCGGGGCGTCTGGTCGGCGGCTGCGATGCGTCCGGTTGCCATGGAGACACAGCTGGCGGCGTCTCGGGAGCGCGCACGTCGGGCTGCAGCGAGCGACGGGGAAAGAGCCGGCGGCCATCTTGAGGAAACTTTTATAAGTTGCTGAAACGCTGGAACGGTAAGTACGAACCAGCTAGAAATGTCATTTACAGGGGGGCTTAGTAATGTGTAGTTAATGGGGGGGACTGGGCAAAAAAAAAATTTAACTGCTTCCTCGAGACATCTCCTTTAATAAAATATTGCAAAAGAAATAGTAAAAATATGACATCTTGCATTTCAGTAAAATACAAGATTAATGCCAGCAAATAAAATTCTACAGCAAGGCTCTTTGGAAGAAAATGAATATGAAATATGTAACCTGAAGCATCTAGGCCTCAATGCAAAATTTAAGCCAGGGCCTTCCACTAACGATGTGTAGCATGGGAAGGGTTTATGGTGTTAGTACAGTTTGAAATGGCCAAGTTACGTGCCCTTCTACTTCTTATGTATTGTAACTAAAATGCATGTGTGTTTCTTGAAAAGGAGTTACATAGAGTCCTATGATGTCACGGAGGTCTGCAAGAGGTTACGCTGGCTTATGCCACAGTATGAAAAGCAAAAAAGAAGCTATGTCATGGACCCAGCATGGTTGTTAAGTGCTTCTGCAATAGCGAGCTGTGGGATTGAAAGGCTGCAGACATAATGCTGAGTGGCACGTTCACAGTTGGAAAATTGAAGAAGTATCCTGGTAACCAGATAGTTGGCATAACCCTCTAGTCTGATCATCCTCTGGCATCGTCCAGCATTCGCAACTTACCATGCCGGACATGTTCTCTCTTGACAATAAAGGAGTTTGAGCATGCAACTAGTGAGTGTGTCATACCAACAGGTTCCCTGGTAAGTGTCCTGTGACTGGTTTCATTATGCCCAACAAGACTCCCAAGCCTATCAACAATGGGGCCGTCCAGAAACTGTTTTAAGTAGCACAATCATATGTCCAGTGAGAGGTTCCTTCGTATCCAGGGCTGTGAATACGCCCCCTGAGCCTGTTCCAGACCCTGAACCTATCTCCTCTGCCCCCATGTGCCATTTATAATATATGGCAGAGGAACATTGGGGCGCCACTGCATTTCTTACAGCTATGCCCCTGTATTAAAGCTTTTTAATGCAAAGCTATACACAGGATATATCTTCCAAAGCTAAGAGCTATTCCAAGAGTTACTTAACAGATTCAACTGCCATCTCAGTGGATCCCTTAAAGGGGTTGTCTCACGGCAAACATCAAAATTTTACATTACCCCATTCCCCCTGTCACCCCCCTGGCATAAAATAGCAATTTAAAGCGGTTTTTAAACCGCTTGCTACTCACCGTTCCGACTAAATATGGAGTTATAAAAATATTCCCCCTAAGATGGCCGCCGGTCCTTTCCCAGGGATGCACTGCGGTTTTCTCCCATGGTGCACCGCGGGTCTTCTCCCATGGTGCACCATGGGCTCTGTGCGTTCCATTGCCGATTCCAGCCTCCTGATTGGCTGGAATCGGCACACGTGACGGGGCGGAGCTACGATGACGACGCGGTGACCAGCTTTCCGGCACGAGCGGCCCCATTCACCAACCTGAAGGACGGACTGCGCAAGCGCGTCTAAAAACGCCAGAAGACATTAGAATTAGACGGATCCATGGTGACGGGGACGCTAGCAACGGAGCAGGTAAGTGAATAACTTCTGTATGGCTCATATTTAATGCACAATGTATATTACAAAGTGCATTAATATGGCCATACAGAAGTGTATAACCCCACTTGCTGCCGCGAGACAACCCCTTTAAATAACATCTAGGGCCAAGATTATATTTAAAAAGCGTTTTTGTATTTGTTAAGACGGAGATCCTTTCAGCTATCTATGCAGAAGGTCAGCATAATGTTGCAGCATTTGTGGAATCATGCCTAGGTGGAGGTGGGGGTATGTCCCTTTGCACCAGGTGAGCCACTGGCAGAGGACCTGCAGGTTGATTAGTAGCAGAAGTTAGTGGTGTGCCCCCTGTCTGACAAGGAGGAGCATACATTTCTAGGGATCATCATTCTCGTCATTGTCATGCCAGGAAAAAAAAGAATAGGATTTCATGCCTGCTGATGTAATCAAAGACTCACATACCAAGTCCTGTATGTCAACTTCTCATGCACAGCCAGCCATGCAATTCAGGTTCAGAGTGGAGACACACTTGCTGGGAACCAGCCATTCTGGGAAGGAGCTGGGATGAAGCGTACTTGAAGTCCATCCGGTAATTACTGCAGGTATCAAGCAGTGATTGACCATAGAGAAGATAGCTCTGGTGTCCTGTAGGGGTCAGACCACACAGGCAGAGTATCTGGCTGCATATTCACATGATTGTTGCTTGTCTCACACTGGTCTCTGGCTGGATACCAACAAGAGTGCTCTTGAACAACCAAAGGGAAGAGGGCCAACACACAGCAATCCCCTCTGTCCCTCTAGACCTCTACACCCTGATGTCCTTAAAGGGGTTTTGTCATTAGAAAAACAAATTTCAATACTTACCTATTCCTCCCCAGGCAGTCTACTTACTGCAACTTCTCCTCGCCCATCTTCTTCCTATGCAGTCTTGTTACCGTATCTTCTTACAGATCTTCTCCTGGCTCTTCCAGTCCCCCGGGGCACCTGACCGCAAGCCAGCTGGATCCTCTTCTTCCTGTGATGTACCGTACATTCACAGGTATTCTGCTTCCTGCAGGTCAGTGTACAGTATACAAATAGTATATGAACGATTGAGCTATTGCCGCGACTGCGCATGCACGATGTCTTGCCGCGAGTTTTCATATACTATTCATATACTGTACACTGACCTGCAGGAAGCAGAATGCCATGAATCTATGCTACATCACAAGAAGAGGATCTGGCCAGCTAGAGATGAGGTGAGGTGACCCAGGGGACTAAAGGAGCCAGGAGAAGGATAGTGAGGAGAAGATGCGGTAAGAAGACTGAATGGGGAGGAATAGGGAAGCATTGAATTTTTTTTTCTAATGACAGAACCTCTTTAAAGTCAGATGCCACATTAAATCAACATAACTCAAGAATGTTTCCCCCTTAAAGGGGTTGTCCCGCGAAAGCAAGTGGGGGTATACACTTCTGTATGGCCATATTAATGCACTTTGTAATGTACATTGTGCATTAAATATGAGCCAAACAGAAGTTATTCACTTACCTGTTCTGTTGCTAGCGTCCTCGTCTCCATGGTGCCGTCTAATTTTCAGCGTCTAATCGCCCGATTAGACGCGCTTGCGCAGTCCGGTCTTCTCCGTTTTGAATGGGGCTGCTCGTGCTGGAGAGCTGCCCTCGTAGCTCCGCCCCATTACATGTGCCGATTCCAGCCAATCAGGAGGCTGGAATCGGCAATGGAACGCACAGAAGCCCTGTGGTCCACCGAGGGTGAAGATCCCGGCGGCCATCTTCACAAGGTAAGTAAGAAGTCACCGGAGCGCGGGGATTCGGGTAAGTACTGTGCGGTTTTTTTTTAAGCCCCTGCATCGGGTTTGTCTCGCGCCGAACGGGGGGGCTATTGAAAAAAAAAAAAAAAGGCTGCGGCGCGGGACAACCCCTTTAAACTTTTCTTGCTTTTCATTTCAGAGCAATATTGAGATTATTTCATAGAGAAGGAATGAGATTTTAATTAAGGAGGCAGGAAATCATTAACACAAAACGCAAAATGTGACAGAAGTGGGTGTGCCGCTGTTATGCTATTTACCTTTACACCTACACATGGTGAAAGAGAGAGTGAATATATTAGGTTATGATAATAGTAACACTCGACTCAGTAGACTACAGGAACCACTTTACATGCTGTTGATGGTTTATTTCATTTCGATATTCTCATTCTTCTACACTCCACTGAAAGAAAACATTTGCTGAACTGTGATTGAAAAGAAAAGTCTTATTCTGTTAAGCATTTTCAAAGTCCTAAGTGCTACAAGCTGTATCGGAGAAGAAAAGGAGGAGCAGGCAGCACAATCTTAATTAAAGTGGTAGAATGTCACAGCCGTATTATCCTTATCTTCCAATGCATTTGGTTGATATTAAAGGTTGTTAATTATTTAACAAAAGAACTGCATGTCATACCAACTAAAGCACATATTTTAAAGTCATCTTATATTTATGAAGAGCTGAAATAACCCAGTTCCTCTCCTAGTTGGAATGTCTTGTCTTGAATTGATGGCTCTATAGGACATCTGCCAAATACAGGATTCTCACAGGCTGTTCTGAAGCCACTTATGGAAAAGTATATGTAAAGTATTGTGTTCACCCACGTACACCATTGTTTCCTAAACTGGGTTCCAAAGTGGGTCGCTGGAGTTCCTCGGACTCAGTTCTCGAAATGACACCTTCTATTCAGAAAAAAGGCATTCTGCTTTAAGAATGCCAATATTAGATGCTGTAATTACAAAATGGTTCTATGGAAAGACACAATGTTAACCGCACGATCAGAGATCATTCTGTTTGCTCTTATGAAAGATTGGTGGGAAAACGGTTTTCATTGCAATTCATTTTCTCTGACTTTTGAGTTAGAATATTGGTGATTACAGTTGAACACGTTTTCTGTGACCCCTTACCACTATTCTGTTCTTGCTCCTCCTGGAATACTAGAGCTATTGTGAACCTACTAAATATACCATTTCTGTTTTCCATGCATGACACCTGACCATCACACTTCTCTTGTTAGACATTCAATTCAAAGACCATATGCATTGATATGCAGTTGGGCTCTCTTTTGCAGCTATAACAGCCTGCACACATCTGGAAAGGCTTTCCATAAGATCTTATAATGCATCTATGGGGGTTTGTAGCCCTTCAGGTATAAGTAATGTCAAGCATTGATTTTTGATCAGAGGACCTGATTCATAATCAGTGTTTATGTTCATTCCAAATGCATTTAGTGGAATTGTAAAGGGCTGTTGGTCAGGGCTTTGTGCATGCCACGTGAATTCCCATTACCAAACTTTTCAAATCCTGTTTTTATGAACCTCAGTGTGTGCACAAGGGGGACCATCATGCTGGAACAGGAAAGGGTCTTGCCATAAGTGATATGACAAAGTTGGAAGCATTCAATTGTCTTTGTATGGTGATGCATTAACATTACCCTCTACTGGAAATAGGAGGCCTATACTTCCACATCTGGTGGCATTATCCTTGTCTAAGGCCATTTTAGGACAACATACTCAAGATTTATAGTCATCCCATTACAAAGCTTATTGCTCAACATGCCCATAAAATGCTTTAACAAATGGACTACTAGATAGTGCCAGGCTACTAACCCCCCCGCCCCTCTCTGGAGAACTCCACAGTGTCCTTCTCTTTATAGCTAGTTGAACAAGATTGACCAATGAAACCTTATTAAGGAGATAGCAGCTCTAGCAGCCTGTCCTCTCATGCACGTTCAAAAGATCTGGGATCTTTGGCAAAATTATCATACTTCCACTGATTACCTCTGATTGATGTCTATGTTTCTATGAACCCATCAATATTTATATTGCTTAACCATAAATGTAACCTCTTACAGTCATTCCAAACTATGCCGTGCACTCAACCCCACCTCTTCCCACCCTCCCTCCTACCACCATATTTAGCAACAAACATAGAATGATTAATTGGAAGGGACCTCCAGGGTCATCTGGTCCAACCCCCTGCTCAATGCAGGATTCAGTAAGTCATCCCAGACAGATATTTGAAGACTTCCATTGAAGGAGAACTCACCACCTCCCGTAGCAATCTGTTCCACTCATTGATCTCCCTTACTGTCTAATATCTAATTTGTGTCTCCTCCCTTTCAGTTTCATCCCATCGCTTCTAGTCTTTCCTTGTGCACTGTGACAGCCCTTTAGATATTTATAGACAGCTCTTAAGTCTCCTCTCAGCCTTTTTTTTTGCAAGCTAAACATTCAAGCTTTTTGCAAGCTATTATCTAATATTTAAATGTACCTTCACACGAGGCAATTATAACCCAAATTATCACTGGGAATATCAAATTTGAGCGGTATTGCTCTGTGTATATGCGACTGCTGACAGGGCACTGAGCAGCAAATCACTTATTTGTTGGAGTAACATGGTTTTTAGCTCACCTAAAAACCAAGTGACTGTTGGCCCGTTTAAACAGGAGTTAATCCGTTCTTGAATGACTGCCCATTTACTGTGAATGGAGGCAGACAGCTTGAAGAGACCTCTGTTCCACTCCGCCTCCATTCACAGAACGACTATCGCTCCTGTGTAAAAGCACAGGAGTGAGCATTGGTGGGGCGGTTGTTGGGCGCTTATACACCAACAGTCATCCCATAAAAAGGGACCTAATTCTGTGGGATTATCTGTACAATTATTTCTAACTTGCCACTGCAGGTCTCTATTTCTATTTTTTACTATATCTGCCTTAATTGCATATGTGAGTATTGCTTTGATACGATCTGTTCACCGTGTTTTAAAATCTAAAAAAAAGAACTTTGAAAAGAAAAGAGGAAATAATAGGCCAATTGCTGGAAAAAAGGCCCATACTATTACCCCTCTTTTAACAGATTCTACAGTAAGTATAATGCATTCTGGTAAGTAATGTTTTCTAGGAATCGGAAAAATTCAGATTTGCCCATTGGACTGCAAATTAGTAAAACGTGATTCATCACTCCAGAGATTACATTTACAATACTTGTTTTATATCACTCCAGCTGACACCTGGCATTACACATGGTGATGTGAGGTTTGTGTGAAGCTGCTCAACCATAGAAACCCCACTTATATCAAAAAAGGCATCTCGTGATTGTTCCATATTAACAGTAGCTGAAGTCTTCAGCACGATACTACTACCAATATTAGTTTATGGAAACTGCATGATTGAGGGCATTGTTTTCTTATGTGTTTTAAATCTTAAAAAGCTAATAAAACTATTTAATCAAAAATATCTGAAGATGTCTAAACTGGGTATTAGTGTGGTTCTCTAAAGCTAAGTTAGTCAAGCAAGCTCATTAAATGGGTATTAAGGGGTTATCCGACTTCATTAAATTCTGAGATGAAACATATCTAGCAAAAACACTTACTCCCATGTCACTCCTGGCTATTTTTCGATTATATTTTCATAAAAGTTTATGATCTCTCTTGCTCCCTCATGGCGCCATTGTTTAATTGCGTCACAACTTCTAATAGATGTCGTATCCAGACCGGCCACACTGGAGCCATAACCTGAATCACTCACGCAACTGCATACCAAATACTTCTAAATAATAAAGACAACCACAACAAGGGAAACACTTTTGCTAATGAACCTAAACCCAGGAAAGGGACCTGCCTATATGCAGGTAACCCATCCTGACAAGGAAGAACCTAACCACATACCTTGGCCACTAGTATACCTTACGTGGGATAGGAGAATACCACAGAAAACAAGATAAAAGGATAACAAGCGCAGTACTTAGCTTTGAGAAGACTTCAGGCAAATCAGAGATCCAGCACCATGCTCTGATTATCACAGTCAGAGGAGAACTGAAAATTAAAAAGCACTTGAGCTAAGCACCAGGCCAGGCTAAATAGACCTGACAAATTGCCCACAGGTGAGGCCAAGCATGTTTCACCAAATACCACTCCCACCAGAGCCAGAAGATAGAGAAACACATACAAAACCTGTACCAGATTATTTAGAAAGGAAGCAAACCCCAAACCATCGCTATAATAGGGTAGTCCAGCTGCACTGCTCCATGCCTAAAAACTACATTTTCCTTGACTGTATATTTCCTCTTTAATCTTGCATCTATACCTGCCCTCCTCTGATTCAGCTTGCAACCCAGCCTTGATTTAAAGTACAGTTCCCCTGAGTCAAAGCAAACTTCCCTCCCACTGTAGCCTGCCCCTTGTCCTTCCTCCTTAAACTCACATCTGTCTTCTATGTAACCTCCTAGTTATTTTTTGACATTACTTTCAGGGGAAGATGAATGCAGCATTGGAAATATCATGTGAACTGTAACATTTCGGGCTCCGGCACACAAGAGTATTCACAAATACACAACATATTTCCACAAAGAACTAGATTTATTTACATTTTTATCTCTTTCGTCTACAATAGCTTTGGATTTGCGCACGCTTAAAGTTCTGTCTGCAATACGTCCTGCTGTCATGATTGACACAGCCCCCTGTAATCACCCATAAACATTGAACATGTGCAACGTGATGCTATCCAGCTGTACTTTGGATACTTTCTGGCTTAGGGAGAGAGAATAGCTGAGATTGAAGACAGTCTTCTGATGACTTGGTAGCTGTCGCATAGATGTTGGCAGGCACGTGAGGTGATAGAGTTTGTTCCGAAAAAGAGGAGGAGGTTCAGAGTTCATTCTTTGGGGTTCCAGATTTCCGGCCTCTGATCTATGAAATTTATGAGCAATTCCACCTCCAAACAATTGATGAAGCTCCCAAAAGGAGACTCTCCTAAGCACTCTCCAAAATGTCTGCCTTGCCTTCTAAGCAATTAGCTGCAAACTTTATAGCGCCCTAACTCGTATGTTCATTAACAGTTTGTGTGCATTTTCACGCCCCCAAGACTTCTATGGAACATTTGGTGTGCAATTCCACACAAAAATAGATCGTGTTGCGTATTTTCTAGCCCAACAAAAATGCGCACGGAAAAATGAGCAATGGGAGGGAACCTATTGAAATCAATGGGTTTAATGGATGCGGTCTCTGCAACCAACATTTTGCTCGCAAAAACGGGTGCAAAGTTGCCTTTCTGCAGGAGGCCTTCCTTATAGCAGCAGTGGACATGGAGGAGGAAGCATCACATGGCGTGACATTTGGTTCAGGGAATGGTTCCCAGGAAAAAGAATATGTCACACGAACAATGACATTTCATATCCTCAGCACTGGGAGTCCCCCTTAGGAAGTGGCATATGATCAACGCCTGAAACTTTAAGACATTTTACACACACACACATATATATATATATATATGTATACATATATATATACCATTAGTAGCATAAATTTTAATGCTACATTTTATGGAATTTGCCTATAATTTGTGACAGATAAGCATGTTAAAGGTATGAAAACGTATGTAGATTTTTGAATAAATGTAGTAGAATCTGAAATGTGACATTTAAGTGGCGATCTACATTTCACATAAAACTTCTCTGAACTGTACAAATGCAGCTTCTAAACCTGCATTTGTAATTTTACTATCATCTACACTAAAACTTCAGCTTGTCTCTGCAGAATCAAGATATTGATGTTTTTCCTAGATGATCACTTTGAGACATGAGAAGACATGATGTAAGTGTATGCGATATGTAAAAAATCTAAAGAATCACTTGCTTAGATTTCGCTTAGCAGAATAGATGGGCCAAAACCAACAATCACATCCAATGAATATAACAAAGGCCAAGTGAATAACAAATTCAACAATGTGCTATGGGAATACATGAGAATGAATCCGCTGGAATTTAAATTAAAGGGACTTTGAGGTCTCATCATTGTCACAGTAACAAGTACAGCAACTCAGCCAGTCATGCAAGGCCAGCTTTTACCTATCAGAAAGTTCCAGCGAGTTATAATATGATAGTTAGCAACAATTTAAGGAAGGAGGAAGCATATTTCACAGACAGATCTCTAACCACGCAAAAGTGAAAGATAAAAATGTCAAAATAAAATCTGATTAAATGGAAGTGTAAGAAGAATGTAAATAAAATGTGTTAAAGGGAACCTGTCATCAAGTTTGTACAATGCAACCCATGTTAAACCTTTAACAGTACCGCTAATGAGACTTTATCACTAATTCGTTTTGTAATACGTGGCCCGGTATCTTTACAATCTGCTTTTAAAGTTTTCCTGCGCTGTATTAAAATAAGTTGAAGATGATCATATTCTTCCCTCAGCGCCGAGCTGGCGCGCATGCTGATTTGTTTTCTTCGCTGTTATCCTACGTAGGCACCACAGCGCACTCTACCGCGCCAGCGCACCTCAGCTCTCCCTTCTTTGCTGCGCATGTGCCTTGAGGATTGTTACTCCCACAGTCATCTGACCTAGGACGCAGTGGGAGTAACAACCTTCAAAGCACATGCCAGTATACTGATTAAGTCACAGCTAGTAAGGACAGCTGAGGTGTACAGGCATCAGCAGGGTTTGCTTCGGTGCCTATGTGGGATTACAGCAAAGAAGGAAAATCAGTATGCATGCCAATCAAGAACAGGGGCATGCCTGGCATGGTGCTGGTGGAAAAATCTGACTCTTTTCTGCAAAATCTAACTCTTCAGCTCATTAGAACACAGCATGCGAAAACTTCAAAAGCAGATTGTAAAAGGATCTGGGCACGTATTACAAAACCAAATAGCGATAAGGAAATCTTGTTAGCAGCACTGTTAAAGTTCATCATGGATTGCATTGTGAAAACTTGATGACAGGTTCTCTTTAAACAGTCAAATGTAGAGCAGCAGCACATGAAATCACATTGGCGAGTAGGGAAGAACATCTAAGCGGTATATACAATTGTATCCAGTCTGGATAAACCTACGTGAGCTAAGCCTAAACTGATACACCTATGGACCTTTCATGCGTGCAGAATATTTCTACATGACACATCTAAAGACTCAGCTTAATCTGCTGCTGTAGATTTCTGCTCCATAACCAGTTTATAAATGCAGATGTTGGTGCAGAATTTTCCCCCATGGGAACTTTCACACATGCAGAATATTTCTGCAAGATATACCTTAAGATGCAGAAAATTCTGTTCCAAAATCTGCATTATAAATGCTGGTTATGGAGCAGGAATCCACAGCAGCAGATTAAGGGCTCCTGCCCACTTGCGTTTTTCTTGCACGTTTTTTTCAGGCGGTATTGCATGAAAAAAACGCGCAAGAAAAACGCAAGTGTGTAGGAGCCCTAAGGGTGGTTTCAGATGTCCATAGGAGCAATTACTCTAGCTGATACGGAGCGTAGTTGCACTTGAATTAGGTTTTTTTAACCCCTTGCCGGTCGTTCAAACTCCACGCCATAGCGCAGGAGTTTAAAAAAAAAGTGCCCTTTCTTTTCTTGTCCATAGTATTAGCGACTGAAAAAAGAGCTAGTGAAAACAAAATCACTGAAATCCATTCAGATCAGTGGTTTGGTTTTGTGGCATTATGCAGCCGTGATTATCATGGCTGCATAAGGGGGGGAAAACACGTTTATCTGAAACGGCCCTAAGCTACGTCTTTAGGTGCGTCTTGCAGAAAGATTCTGCAAATGTCAAAGGTCCATAAATGTATCAATTTGGATTTAGCTCACATAGGATTGACTAGACTGGAAACCATTGTATATTCCTCTTAGCTATACCTCCCTGGCAGCGGTAAAAAGAAGTTCAGAACATATAATACCGTACTGTACTGTAGAAAGGCACTACTAGACAGAAAATCAGTGCATACCGTATGTTTCAATAACACGGGTTTTATTAGTAGTATGCCCATGTTGATTGGTTGGATATTTCAGCAAAGTGCATGTGCCGCAGATCCGGACTATTGGTGGCATTGTATGTTGAGTCTGAGTTCAAGTTACAATAGTGTGGTAAAGACCATTGTATGATGACATTTTTACATCCTGCGGCCATTGTAACTTGAGGGAGCATTATACAATTGCATCCTATGCCGATGAGCCCAGGACTAGCTATGCACATTATAAGAGTAGAACTGTCAATCATCCGTGGGGGAGCAGCTGATGAATATTGTCGACCACACAGTGCAAGGACAGCAAAGAATGGACTGTATGCTGTTATTGTGCTGTGGCAAAGAAACAGCATTTTATAAAGAGTACAGCACATATCAAAGTAAGTGACCCACGCTGCAATCAGGGTCTCTGTCACTAGTTTTATAGTCCGGACAGCATGAATCTGGAGACAGATTTCCTTTAATTAAGTTGTCAGTCATTGTACATTATTTGCTTGCTGGGAGTATTAAGCTGTGACAGTATTGTAAATTCCAAAACTTAGATGTGGTTCTTTGATTTGTAATTACAGTACACAGAATGTGGGACGTTAGGATTAATAAATGCTATGAATTCTTTCCTCTTATTAGCATTTATTAATGGTTACCTGACAGGTGACTTTTCCCTGTTCCATAGAGGAATATATACAGATTTACCAAAGTTTAAATTGATAATGCGTTAAATATTCTCCGATCCACAACTTTTTCTTGCCTTCTTAGGTAAGATAAGTTGTTGCAGCAATTTATTAGCATTGGGTTAAATTTTGCTACATCTTTAGATTTCAATTTTACACTTAGTGCAGAACTGTATTAACAAAGGATACAAAGCTGCTACCTTAGAGCTCCATAAAAATAATGATGATACTAATCTAACTAGAATCAACTCCATGGTGGAAGCTTCTCCTTTTATTGCTCCACCCAGAAAAAAAGTTCACGCGTTCAACTATGACTTCCACCAAGAGTACTGAGCTCATGAACTTCGGAGTAATAATCATATAGGGCAATGGAGTTTTTTTTTTTGCAGAAGTTATATTCATTCTTAGGCCTTAGTCAGACGGGCGTTTTTTTGCGCGATTTGCGGATCGCATGACGGATGCGCATCCGCAAATTGCGTGACCGTTGCGCACAAGTCGCCCACAAATCGCCCGAAAATCTGCTCCTAGCCGCGTTTCATTAGAAACGGGCCGGAGCTGTCCAGCGCATTGCATTCAATGGAGACGGCAATAGAGCCGCCTCCATTTAAAGCAATGCGCTGCGGGCGAGCCCGGGATGAATTGTCGGTAAGGGCTTAAATATATAAGCCTTTCCCTGCAATTCATCCTAAAATGTGTTAAAATAAAAAAAAATTGTATACTCACCTTCTCCCGGCAGCCGGAGCTCTGCGCGGCCGTCCTGCAGTGGGTGTGAAGGGGGTGTGAGTCAGACCTGCCCCCTGATTGGCTCAGCGCTGAGCCAATCAGAGGCATGCCTCACTCACACCCATTCATGAATTCATGAATGGATGTGAGTCAGACCTGCCCCTGATTGGCTCAGCGCTGAGAGGCAGCAGTCACTCACCCATTCATGAATTCATGAATGGGTGTGTAAGTGAAACCGGCCTTTGATTGGTCAGGGCTGTGACCAATCAGAGGCAGATCATTCAGCAGGCGGGGATTTTAAAGCCCCGCCGGCTGAATAGTGCCGAGAAGCAGTTCAGGAGAACTGACAGCGGCCGCGGCTGGACTCCGGCTGCAGCGGAAAGGTGAGTATACAATTTTTTTTTATTTTAACACATTTTAGGATGAATTGCAGGGAAGGGCTTATATATTTAACCCCTTCCCGACAATTCACCCCGCGCACGCCGGCAGCCCATTGCTTACAATGGAGCGGCTGTATTGCCGCTCCATTGAATTCAATGGGCAAACATCGTTCTTCTCTGCCACAGCTGTTACAGCTGTGGCAGAGAAGAATGATTTGTCTTCTATATGTTCTCAATGGGGTCGGCGCTGCTGCCGCCGGCCCCATTAAGCGCATATACAGAAGAGAACAGGAATCGCAGATCGCAGATAGGTGCGATCTGCGATTTTTTGTTCTATAATTTATCGGACGAGCGCATAAAAAGTGCTCATGTGTCCGATACCATTGCAAAGCAATGGTTTTATAAAATCGCCGGACGCATGCGCATGCGCAAATCGCGGCTAACAACGCCCGTCTGACTAAGGCCTTAGAGTGTTTTATTGTTCCACTACCTGTGAGTATGCAAATATTAAGTGATCCAGAGACAATTGAAATAGAAATTCTGGCATCTATTCTACCAGGCAAGCACATGATTTCAAAAATCCAGCTGCCACTTAGCATTGAAATGCTAAAATAAGCTGTTTCTTAGAAGAGGATATGAATATCCTTTCATGCATTTCAATGAAGGGGTTGCTTTCCGGGACAAGAAAAAAAAGAAAATAAAGGGTGAGGTTCTCATTTCAAATTTCCTATATGTAATAAGTATTTTGGCGTCTTTAGGATATCATTTATTTAATACTAAAGCATGAGAACTGGTAAAGAAGTGCGGCTAATAAAAGGTTAAAAAGTCAATAAGTACAATCTTTTGTTAAAAGAGTTTTGCTGCATGCTTGTACAGATGTCCTAACCTTAAGGCTGATTTACACATAACAATAATCGCACAAAATTTGTTAAAACAATGGCTTTTGAGCAATGATTGTTGCATGTTAATCCCACTATCGTTTGTTTTTCTGCCGAACGATGGATTTCATGTAAGCATGAAATCCATCTTTCGTGATAGCAGGGACTGAACGCTGAGTTCTCCATGGCAGCGCTGATGACATTGTTTTCAGCTGCAGTCCTGAGGCAGAACAAAGGGGCTGTATGCAGATAACAGACCACCTGCTGTTATCTGCATACAGTGGAGGGAGCTTCATTTACACGCAAATAAAGCTAATAAGCTACTAATGGGCATTGGTGCCTATTAGTAGTTTATGCAAAATGATCGCTCAAACTGACAATCAAACTATCTTCTGAACTAATTTTGAGCGATCATCTTTGGGTGTACATGTAGTTTTAATAATAGTCCATTATTATCAGATCAGTGACATCCAACTCCTGGAACCCAGTGCTGTGTTACCTTCATTGTTTACTAGACATAGCTTTGTATATTCTGTAATGGCTGTGCCTGGTATCTGACCTGTCTGCCTCTCAGTTCCATTCAATTTAATGGGACCAAGCTGCAATGCTAAGCTCAGAAACCACAACGTATATGGAGCCGTTGTATGCCTGATAAGCAACGAAGGTGCCAGCTGATTGGTGGAGGTACCAGGAGTAAAACCTATATCTTCCTGATCTTGATTACCTATTCTTTGGAGGTGGCTCTTATAAGTGGAGTAGAGACATGATCAAAACTCCTTTAACAGGAGCAAAAACTCAGAGACATGTTGAATGTGGTGGATTGATATTTACTTTCAGGCTTCAGTTAGAACTTTAACCAAGCTCACTTTATGGAAGTTTATATTAAATTTTTATTTTGAACTGTCCGTGAATATTGGACTGCACAGGTGTCCATATACCGACCAATGCAAGTTGGACTAGAGTTTGTCACACGCATCTCATTACAGCCATCTGAATTCAGCCTTACATGTGTTTTTTGGTATGCAGATAGATCACGGTGTGATGAAAAATGAAGCCACTTATGCCACTGAGAATAGATCATCAATAGTTAATGCCTGGAATATCCCTTTAATTCCGTTCACAGTGGAGAATTACAGTTTCCAGTCCTGGCAGTGCTCTGGTAGCTAAAATGCTCAGCAGCACTAATCTGTCTTTTGTCTGTATAGTTTGCTATAATGTATCAGACTATTTAGCTCATAGTGAATTCCTAGGACTTGATACAATTGTAGCAAACTATGTAAAAAGTATTTAATCTGTATAGGTTTTCAGCTGCTTGATATAAACAAGAATGATTCTATTCACTGGCAATAAACAAAGAATTTAAAAGTTATGAGGAACTGGAACACAATTTATAACCGAACGTTGAATACTTTTTCAGTATACAAAGAGTTTTATTTATATAGAACCAGAAAAACTCTAACTATTATTCATGGTCCCTGAATGACTTATATTTGCCCAATAACACCCATGTAGTCTGTACTGTATGTTTTCACTTTTATTGACTTTTCATGGTTCAAAAGTATTTTATTGAAGAACTGCAAAGTACAAAATGAGTTTACATTTGAGATATGCAAAAATAGTTATATGATATAAATTCATGTATTTATTAGACTCAAAGTATATAGTTTTTCTATTATATTAAACACTAATAATAATAATAAGAGAAGAAATAGGTATATGCTGACGCCATGCATGCCCAGACCTTAACTCAATAGCATAGCAAAATTTGAGGAAACTGGGGATAGAAAGAGGGAGGAGGTGTCAGGGGAAGCGGGTTGGGGGGGATGCCAGACAAACTGCAGGGCTTGAGCTTCTTATAGTAATACTAGTGATTTTTAGGAAATTATAGTACCAATGTTTCTGGTGGCACAAAGCATCACACAGCTGTGCTACATGGTACATCCATTATTATCCCCACATATCACACACACAGCTTTCCTACTACATCCATCCTGACTCCACACATGACACACACAGCACATGACACACACAGCTCTGCTACATGGTACATCCATTATGGTCCCCACACATCACACACACACAGCTCTACTACTTCCATCCTGATCCCACGCATCACACACACATCACATCACACACACAGCTCTACTACATCCTGATTCACACACACAGCTCTGCTACATTCATTATGATCCCCACACATCTCACACACAGCTCTACTACATCTATCTTGACCCCCACACAAGGCAAACACAGCTTGCTCCTCCCACAGCAGTAACATCCCCAAAGGTCCTTTAGCTCACCAGATCTCTGTGGTGGCGGTAGGTCAGTGTATTCTGTCAGGGCTGCTGAGTTGTGTCTGAGATAATAACGGCTTAGTTGTATCCTCACTTTGTTGTTTTTGTCCTCCCTTTTTCAAGAGCCCTAACTTTGTTGTTCTTCTGTTGGTCGGGCTCTGTGTTTTATATATGTTGTAGGACCTTTAATGATGTCAACAGGGGCAGAGCGATGATGTCACCAGGGGTGGCGTATGAGAAGCACTTACATACCAACAGACAAGTGGTCGATAGTAGTTTGATTTTAGTGAGTGTAGGATGAAGAAGGTAGTAAATTGTGATTACGAGGTGTCAACACACGATATCAGTAAAACATTTAGATGCAGAGAGTCACAGAATGTTATCCAAGCTGACCAAGTATTAAAAAAGGTGGCATGTTTGTTCTCATCACTCACCCCAAAATCTTCCATGTGCATTATTTCACCTAATGTTTCTATCCATTGTATCCGTGTGGGAGGTGAGGTTCATTTCCATAATTTGAGAATAAGCTGGCACATGGCTAGGAGAAATCTGAGTGGGCTCTTTTTAGTCTGTGCCAGAAAGTCTGGAAGCGATGAAAGCAGCGCTAACTCTGAGGAAAAGGTTAAGAATGAATGGTAAGCCACATTGAATAGGTTGTTTATATCATGCCACAGGGGCCTTACTAGGGGGCAAAACCACCAAATATGTATGAAGGAGCCTACACCTGAGGTGTACCTTCAACAGGAGTTTGAGGTCTGAGGGAACATTTTGGCTAATCTCATTGGGGTTTTATATCATTGAGTTAACAGCTTATAGTTGAGTTCCTGGCCTTTGCTACACCTAGAGCCTGGGGCGTACCTATTGGGGTTGCAGAGGATTTGGTTGCACATGGGCCCACGAACCCCAAAAAGAGGCCCATAAGGCCCATGTAAGGAGCCCGGTACTTTAAATAAAGTATTATAGTTGGGGGCCCTGTTACAGATTTTGCATTGGGGCCCAGAAGCTTTAAGTTATGCCTCTGCCCAGAGCCTTTATGTGTCAGAGTGAAAATTTTGGCCCTTTGTTCTTTTGTAAAAGCTCTACCTAGTTTTCTTTCCCAATCTTGTTAAAATGCCAATGAGTCTTTCTGTGTCTCCTCTGCCAGCAAGATATGGTATACCGGAGAGATCTCTTTTGTAGGTGGTGTGGATGACATACAGAGTTTTTCAAACTGAGATAGAGGGGCCATGAGTTGTGCTCCAAGGCTGAGATATTGTAAATATGTGCATAACTGCAGGTACTGAAACCAAGCCCCGGCCAACGGACCCTCGTCGCTTATTAGTTCTTGACAGGGTTTATTGACTTTTCAAATCATATACATAGAAGGTACAGGAAAGTTGAATTAATAAACAATATTGGACATAACATAATTGGAAGTAAGTTTAATTTGATGGATTTGTGTACATAGGACATGTCCCTTAATATTATGGACAGGGTTGCCAGCAGTCTAGAAATTCCTGGAAAGTCTGCGAAAACGGGGTGTTTTTTCCAATGTCCATGAAAAAAATGGAAGTGTCCGTGAATTTTTGAGGCTTGTAGTAGTACTTCAGCAGGTCATTGTGATTGTAATTATCATCATTTTACAGGTCACAGTAAATGTTGGTAATGAGTTCTTAATCAATATTTGACCCATAAACATGTGTCCTTTATAATCTTGATCATTTATTATGGTTTTGTCTGTAGAAAATTTTGTCTGTCCGTGATTTTGGGATAAATTGTCTAGAAAAAAAATTCAGGTTCGTAACCATGATTATAGATGCCCTAACAACTTTGAGCTATAAGGTAAGTATCAACAGCACCTGCTAAAGTGCTAATATATGTACTGGAAGTAGTGATGAATGAACTGGTTTGCCAAACTCTTGCAGAAAGTTTGATTCAGTCTGAATTAATTAAAACCAAACTGGAATTTCACCAAAACTCCTAAAACTGGTGTGTAACACTATCTAAGAGCCATAGTAGTCCTATGTAACAGTGTCATACAGCGCTGTTATGGCGTTAGTGTTATGCACCAGTGTTCAAGACTAGTGTTCAGTAAACCAAACTAGTAGAGGCCCGATTGGGTAGAACGTTGCTATAAGCTCAGTTCAGGTTTGTGCTGAACCAAACGTTTAGCATAATTTGACCCCCCCCCCCCCCAAAAAAAAAAAAAAAAGTGTTCTACTGCTTCTGTCCACTCAACATAAACTGGAAGATACATTGCAAAATGTGTTCCTACTTTCTGTAAATCCTGCAAAGCTGAAAGTCTTCCCTGTAGTTCACATTTTTATGGAGTTAGGGAATCCAAGGGGGAAAGTGGAATAAGCTTCTGTCCCTATTAGTTTTGGTGGAAAGGATGATTGCATTTAGAGCACAATTGCATCTGTACAGTACATTCAGCCCTGATACCCTAATTAGTCTTATCCTTCTCTTGCTGCTGGACCACATAAAACTAGGAGGGATAGGTGACACTAGGGAAGAGAGTGAGAGAGTATTCAAAAAGATCTAGAAAAACTTGAACAGTGGGTGGCGACTAACAGAATGGAATTTAACAAAGATAAATGCAAAGTCCTACATCTAGGCAATAAAAATAAAAAAAGTGCATACAGAATGGGAAGAATTGGGCTAAGCATCACATGTGAAAAAGACTTGGGTATACTAATAGACCATAGACTGAACATGAGTCAGCAATGTGATGCAGCAGCCAAAAAGGCAAATACAATCTGGGATGTATTAACAGAAGCATAGAGTTTAGATCACGTGAGGTAATTATCCAACTCTACTCTTCCTTAGTCAGACCTTATCTGTAATACTGTGTCCATTTCTGGGCGCCCCACTTTAAAAAAGACAGACAAACTGGAGAAAGTTCAGAGAACAGTTACCAAGATGGTGAGCGGTCTGCAAATCATGTCCTATGAGGAACAGTTAAAGGATCTGAGAATGTTTAGCTTGCAAAAAAGAAGGCTGAGAGACGACTTAATAGGTGTCTACAAATATCTGAAGAGCTGCCACAGTGCAGAGGGATCAGCCCTATTCTCATTTGTACAAGGAAAAACTAGAACCAATGGGATGAAACTAAAAGGAAGGAGACACAGATTTGATATTAGAGAAAACTTTCTTACAGCGAGGATGATCAATGAGTGGAACAGGTTACCACGGGAGGTGGTGAGTTCTCCTTCAATGGAAGTCTTCAAACAAAGGCTGGACAAATATCTGTCTGGGATTTTTTTGTAAATTCTGCACTGAGCAGGGGGTTGGACCAGATGACCCTGGAGGTCCCTTCCAACTCTACCATTCTATGATTCTATGATACACTGTGACATTTGATTGCACACAAGTCAGAAAATTACCACAACCTCAATTTTTCAGTATGTAAAAAAAGATTAAAGGGGTTGTCCCGCGAAAGAAAGTGGGGTTATACACTTCTGTATGGCCATATTAATGCACTTTGTAATGTACATCGTGCATTAATTATTAGCCATACAGAAGTTATTCACTTACCTGTTCCGTTGCTAGCATCCTCGTCTCCATGGTGCCGTCTAATTTCAGCGTCTAATCGCCCGATTAGACGCGCTTGCGCAGTCCGGTCTTCTCCCTGGTGAAGGGCCGCTCGTGCCGGAGAGCTGGTCCTCGTAGCTCCGCCCCGTCACGTGTGCCGATTCCAGCCAATCAGGAGGCTGGAATCGGCAATGGACCGCACAGAGCCCACGGTGCACCATGGGAGAAAACCCGCGGTGCATCGTGGGTGAAGATCCTGGCGGCCATCTTGCTAAGGTAAGGAAGAAGTCGCCGCAGCGCGGGGATTCGGGTAAGTACTAAACGTTTTTTTTTTTAACACATGCATTGGGTTTGTCTCACGCCGAACGGGGGGCCTATTGAAAAAAAAAAAAAAACCTGTTTCGGCGCGGGACAACCCCTTTAAAAAGGACATTTAAGTTTCAAAAATTCTAACTGCCTTGAAATTTGTGTGTTGGTCCCAAGTCTATTATGAGGAAACTTTGAGGCTGCATTGCGGTAGGCCCACAATTTTAAAGCAACTCCAACACAACCAAGTACTATGGTGTTGCTCAGCTTAAAAACCATATCTATTGTAATTATACATTTGAAAAATGATTTAACATTGCAGGATAATAGGCTAAACGGAATGGATAATTGTTTTTTTTTTTTAGCCTATAGACCAGTGTTTCTCAACTCCAGTCCTCAGGGACCACCAACAGGTCATGTTTTCAGGATTTCCTCAGTGTTTCACAGGTGATGTAATTATTGTCGGTGCCTCAGACATTGCCATAGGTTATCTTACTATAATATATCCTGAAAACATGACCTGTTGGAGGTCCCTGAGGACTGGAGTTGAGAAACACTGCTATAGACAATGTTATTGCAGTTTTGAATGCATAAAGTCAATAGAAAGTGTTCCACTGGACACTGTGGTGGTGCAGTATCAGAATGACCTGCAGAGTGTGCTAGTCAGGCAGTCTGATACCGGGAAAGTAAGAGATAGGGTTAACACTAAAGATGAGCGAACACCAAAATGTTCGGGTTCGCGTTATTCGAAACGAACTTCCCGCGATGTTCGGGTGTTCGTTTCGAATAACGAACCCCATTGAAGTCAATGGGCGACCGGAACATTTTTGTATTTCGCCGATGCTCGCTAAGGTTTTCATGTGTGAAAATCTTGGCAATTCAAGAAAATGATGGGAACGACACAGCAAGTTCTCCTCTGCCACAGCTGTAACAGCTGTGGCAGAGAAGAACGATGTTAGCCCATTGAATTCAATGGAGCCGTCAATACAGCCGACTCCACTGAATGCAATGGGCTGCCGGCGATCGCGGGATGAATTGTCGGAAAGGGGTTAAATATATAAGCCCTTTCCTGCAATTCATCCAGAAATGTGTAAAAATAAAAAATATATATATACTCACCTGGTGCCGGCAGAAGGAGTTCAGCGCGGCCGGCTGCAGTTCTCCTGAACTGCTCTGAACAGCTGTGAGTAGTATTCAGCAGCCGGGGATTTAAAATCCCCACCTGCTGAATAAGATGCCTCTGATTGGTCACAGCCTGACCAATCAGAGGCCAGCCCTCACTCACACCCATTCATGAATTCATGAATGGGTGTGAGTGAGGGCTGGCCTCTGATTGGTCAGGCTGTGGCCATTCAGAGGCATCTTATTCAGCAGGCGGGGATTTTAAATCCCCGGCTGCTGAATACTACTCACAGCTGTTCAGAGCAGTTCAGGAGAACTGCAGCCGGCCGCGCTGAACTCCGTCTGCCGGCACCAGGTGAGTATATATATATTTTTTATTTTTACACATTTCTGGATGAATTGCAGGAAAGGGCTTACATATTTAACCCCTTTCCGACAATTCATCCCGCGATCGCCGGCAGCCCATTGCATTCAGTGGAGTCGGCTGTATTGCCGGTTCCATTGAATTCAATGGGCAAACATCGTTCTTCTCTGTCACAGCTGTTACAGCTGTGGCAGAGAAGAAGGATTTGTCTTCTATATGTTCTCAATGGGATTGGCGCTGCTGCCGCCGGCCCCATTGAGCGCATATAGAAAAGATTTCTCAGGGAAGAAAGTTAAAGTAACCCGAACATCCGAACATCGTGTGGTGTTCGTTACGAATAACGAACATCCCGAACACCCTAATATTCGCCCGAGCATCAAGCTCGGACGAGTACGTTCGCTCATCTCTAGTTAACACCTGATGGGTGTAGCAGGAAATAGTTGCATTTAAGCCAGTTCCTGCCAAAAGCAAGGGGAAAGTTACAGCTTGGCAGTGCAGGACAGGCTGAAAGCTCAGGTCCAGTGTGGACCAGTTGGGTCTGTCACCCGGTCGGATGGAGGAAGACGCCCTCCCGACGCCCCAGGGTTAGTGACAGAACCCTGTGGGTTGTGAACCCAAGCTTTGTGGACTGTATATAAGTTATGTTGTTATGTGCTGTAACATAAAGGCTGGAAGAGCCAGAGCTAAAGAGAATCCACGTCTCTGGAGCATATGTCGCATGAGGTGGCCATTCCAGTATCCCAACGTGGGCGATCCCATGACAAGAAGACCCCAACTTGCCACAACACCTTGAGAAGTAGCATATTTGTATCCAGTTTTCTATAGAAGTTTAAACTATTGTAATGATATTAATACTTCTGTAGTAACACTGGAAGGTAGTTGCAGCTCTGATCTCCTACAAAGTAATGAGGTTATAAAAGAGTAATATGCTAAATCAATTGTTGCACAACTGCCTATACATTATGCACTTTCTATATATACTGTAATGGCTACTCATGAATGCCGACTATAAAGCCCCATTTACACTGAAAGATGATCGCTCATAAATCGCTCAAACAACAGTTTGAGTGACAGTTTTGACCGATCATCTTTGCATAAACTCTTAAGTAGCTAATTAGTAACTTAAAAGTTAAATTAAGGCGGAGTGGGACACCTCTAACAGCTCCAAGAACAGCAGCTGCTTTGTATATGCAAACAGCTGCTTTGTTCTCAGAGCTGTCCGCTGGTATCCCAGTGAGCTGATAGCGCTGAGAACAGCTGCTTTGTTCTCAGAGCTATAGTGAAAGCTCCGTGCGGGATACCAGCTGAAAGAATACTATCAGCTGGTATCCCACTGAGAACTCAGCGCACGACACTGATAAGTCTCATCGCTTGCTTTTAGCAATGAACAAATAGTGCACGAAAAGTGCACGATGGCAGCGTGATCGCTCAAAAGATAGCTATTGAGCGAATTTTGAGCAATAATTGTTGTATCTAAATGGGCCTTTACTGGCAGCAAATATTGATCTAAAATAGATATCTTTACTTATGCGTAAAAAAATCCATATATAAAATCAATGAGATCAATGCATATAGATAAAACATCACAAGATGGGTCACTGAGCAACCCCCACTTCATAAATAACGAATCATACATTCACCAAACCACCAAACTAACAATGTATTCCATATTGTAAACAGCAAAGTGCCAATATATGTGCAAAAAGTGTCACGGTCAGTACTTCTACATCATAGCAAAGTGCATCTATAATTATATATATATAATTTAAAAAAATAAAACCATAAAAAGCCATCAAAGAGCATGTGTATGTAAGGAAGGGGTGAGAGCGGACCCACTTCACCCGGCAAACATTTTGCATTAGCTTCATCTGGGGTAAGACTAATCTCTTTGTGTCTTTCAGGCTAAGTATTTGTGTTCTGAAAGACACAAAGAGTTTGTAATAATAATAAATTCTGCTCCCTGCATTTATTATTTCCCTCTCTCACATAAGTAGAAGACAAGCAGCTACATTATTCAAAGAAGAAATAAATATATTTACCTACCTACAATGCATGAAATTGCTGTTTACTCACACATCTGCTTGGGCATTAAGGAGGTAAATGCTCTTTAGCTCAGTGTATAACCGTAGCCAGTCAAGGTAGAGTGCTGTGATCCTTTAAATTCCAACCGCACACCATGCCAATAAATAAGTGCTACCTCAATAAGTTACAGCATCAGGTTACATTAATCATTTTACTGCAACATGGGAAAGCTAAATGTGTTCTCAGTGAATAATGGAGTGTTGTATGGATTCCTTGCCCGTATAAACAGATCCATGACCACGTGTAGCTGCGCTCTCTAACTTTTATTCATTTATCATTTATGTAGTGACGATTGATTCCTCAGCATTGTACAGAGATTACACCATTACAATAAGCGAAAATATATTTAAAGGGTTTTGCCAAGAGGACAGCCCCTGTTCTTTGGCCCCTTATGAGTGACTCCCTTCTATGACCCATAATGAAAAGATGCTTGGTAAAGTAGCTCCTGTTCTGGTGGACCTCCTGCTTTCCTGGTAGTATATCGGAATGGCCATTCTGTAATAGTGCCTTTCCCCTGTAGCAGCTGCTGTGGGGAAAATTCTTGGTTGGCCGCAGTTTCCCCATCAAAATCAACTGGTTGCTGGTGGTGCCGAGAGCAGGACCAGGGCAGTCAGCTGTTTACTCCAGGCTCTGTATTCGGGGAGGGGTTGTGCATGTTGGCACCATTGCTTTAAGGCTATGTTTCACACTGCCACTTTGGGGGTTCTGTTAACGGTGCTGTTGACAGTTCTGTCACTCTTTTTACAGTCCAAACAATGGAAACCTTGACTGAACTCAATTATAACTCAATGAGATCTTTTCGAACCTGTCATTCCACAGATCCAGCACACCATCATACCTTCTATTTTGAACAAAAGCCATGACACAAATGTGAATGCCACCTAATTAAAGGGCCACTTTGGCAAAAAACACTTTTTTACATGCCTGTCCCACTTGCCTGATTACCTGGTATACTCTAGAGGTTTAATCTGTATATTGCAATCACTTCAATGCAATGCAGCCTCCTGTTTGACACTTATCAGGCACCATTTTGATGTTGAGATTTCGTCCTGCTCACTTTTTCTGTGTTTTGCTAACACTCTCATTATGCACCGGAACAGCATGACATGACGAGCTAGTGCTAGTACCACTTCTACCTGCTGGGAGGACACTGCCATAACTTCTTTATTTTTTATTCACCTATACAAACTACAGTCCATAAGCATACAGTCATGAAGATGCACTAAAACAATGAAATGGTTGCAAAAGTGTACATGTACCCGGTAGTAGTATTTAATCTCCCCATGTTCAATATCTCCACGGAATGTGCTTTACTGATCATAATTATGATCATGCCTTCCTAAAACATACAAATCATTAGAATATGTCTATGATTTCAAGTTGGGATTTCCATCTTACAAGTAATACAAATTCTAAACCAAGATACATTAAATATGATACCAATGTAAAATACAGAAGCCAGTTAGTTCTGTTTATTAGTGGGTTACTTTGGCAAACTGAAAATCTATTGACCTAGTAGTCATTATAAATAATACATCAGTAGTAATTCTTTTTGTTTAGTGGTATCCTGAGACTTCATACTTTCAGCACCGCTACAGCTGGTATAATTGAAATGTGACAAATTACTGTAAAGCTGGTTTCACATCTGCGCTGGAATCTCTGGCCGGAGCTTCCATTGCAAATCCAACTGAAAATACCGGAATAAAAAGCACTGCATACAGCGCTTTTTCTTCCATCCAAAAGCTAATATAGTCCATGGGGTGCATCCGGTGCTTTTCGGTTCCATCCAGAGACGGCACTATCCAGCTGCAGGGATTCCCCTTGCCTGCTACCCAAATAGAGCATGAAAGAAGAATACCTGCCGCAGATGTGAAACCACCCTAACTTAAGTGTTTTTTAAACCCCAAGCAAGGAAAAAACGGTTTTGGGGGGACTAATTAGCTAATGAACTAATGTTATTCAATTCTGCTTCCCTGATCTGGATCCATTGTCAAGGAAAAGTTTAGGTAAATCAGCAATTACAGACATATTGAAAACACTTGAACTTGAATTGCAGTACGTTCAGTATACATTGTGTGTTTTAGGGATGACACTTTACCATACTAGTCATGGTGGTTGCTCTGGTCTGTAAAAACTACAGCAGTCCATTTTCACCATCACGTTCAGAGGTAGAGATGTGACCTCCACCATTGGCACATGTTGGAAGGAAAAGAATATTCCTGGCAGCTATATACTCAAGTCAGTAGAATTACAGTATCTTTTTACAGTGATGTCAGTGCAGGAGAAGCTTGGGGCAGACATGTATTACACATGTTAGTGTAACAAGTAATATACATATTACGCACGTACATTACACATGTCTGAACATATCCTTGCTATTAGTGTCTGGTGGCTGCCTCTTCTCTCTAGTTTAGGGGCAGTGAGAGACAATGGGGGAGATTTATTACTACTGACACGCTATACGAATGATACACCAGTCTCTCCCAGTAGAGAATCTGGCGTAAAGCAAAGACAACACTAGGTCGGACATGTAGAACCTGTGAAAACGGTCCTGTAGAAAATAGGAAAGTGTTGAAAACATAGATATATGACTTATGCTTAGCAGGAAGACACTAGGGATGAAATAATTATCATGACCGTTATAATCTTGGAATTTCTTTAATTTAGTCAAAACTAATAGTCATCATTAGGAATTCCAATTTATATGTACATTCTTTGTCAAAAGAAAAAAAAAATCAAGCACCTAGAAGTTGTTATTTTGTTGCAAAGCATGCCACTACATCTCAGGCAGATATGCAAATGATTAGAGTTGTTGCGTGATTAGATGAACAGTCTTGCTACCTGAGGCCCAAAAAGTATTTCCACCCTTGGCCTATAACAAGGCTCTTAGGCTGCTTGTGAGTAGAGTCCCTCTTGTTCCGCTCGTGTACAGCTTGTTGACCACGTGTTAAGCCGGATGCTTGTCTGACGAACTGCCTGCCACCTGGGCCTTTCTGACCAGATTGTTAGGAGGTGTTAGAACCAGTGGATGTGTGAGGGCACACCAGGCGACTAGGCTCAGGACACCCATCGACATCACCAGTATAGAGGATCATCTGATTATCTGACAAGCATAAGCAGCTCCAACTGTTTTATTGTCCACCATTCAGAGACTGGTGGCACTATCATTACAGACCCCTGTGTTGGTCAGAACAATTTCTCGGCATTTGGCTGAAGGACATGTGGTCCTACGGCACCCATGACATGTACTGCCTTTGGCACCCACCCACCATCTCATCATTTTGCAGTGGTAGTGTGAAAAACTAAACAGGATTGCTACAGAGTGCAACAGGGTTGTCTTCAGCAACAAATCAAGGTTTAGCTTGGGCGCTGAGACCAAGACATGAGCTTCTCAATCGTGCCTTTGCTGTGGAGCACTGCCCCCACTGCTGGTGTGATGGTCTGAGGGGCCATCACATATGACAGTCGATCACCCCTAGTAGTGGTACAAGGGACAATGACAGCTCAGGGATATGTTCAGGACATCCTGCAGCCACATAGGCTCCTCTCATGGTAGTGCTTCCAAGAGGCATTTTACAGCAGGGTAATGCTAGGTGGCACACACAAGGGGGTCACACGAATGTCCCCACAACATTGTCAGACTTCTGTGACCTGCCTACAACAGGATACTAGAGCTTCCCTTCAAGTGTTCAGTTTTCCATCATAAATTATCCTTTTGCTCTGATATTGTAATCACTTACTTATATCAAAGTTATAATCACACATAGGTTTCATTCAATTTCTTCTTAATACAGTATAACGTACAATTATACCACACAGGTAGTGTGAATTTAGGCTAGGGCTCTTTTCACATCACGCTTCTGCAACTTAGTGATGGTTCCGTCCTGGTTTCCATCCTCCATGCAGAATATTGCATGGGAACGGAAACCAGGATGGAAATGGCACGGAACCATAGGTTGCAATAGGTGAGAAACATCTTTGGTCTCCGTTTCACTAGATTTCTGTCCCTGTTAGTTTCATGCTGGACAGAAGAGAGTAATGTGAATAGAACCTTACTTAGGAACTGATTATTAGCTTCCAAACTTACTGATCTGGTCAGCTAATTGTTTTATAAGTTGACAGATCTTGACAGACTTTACTTTTAGGATGTGTTACAAAAGAAGTTTCTTTTATGCAGCTGTGACATTAATTCTGCTTAGTTCTGCTTCAAACAGCCTGAAAAAGCTGTTTCTTCCAGAAGTGACACAGAATTAACACTGGGAGTACAACTTGTATTTCATCCCTATGGCTTTACTAAGTTCTACAATTTAATTAATTTCCTTGGAAACCAAATCAATGGTCGTTAATAAAATGACAGGAAAAGCTAATTAACAAATTGAAGGGGATTGTAACATTATTATAATTATTTCTACTGTTATTAATATTGCTGAGCAGAATACAGAACACAGGCTTTTTCTGTAGACAATAGAAGTCAATGAAATGAATGGTTACACTGTTCAACAACAAAAAGGTAAATTGAACAAAGTAGCTCATTTGTATTGATTTGATGCTGCTAAAAATGAAAATGACAGACAAAATTGATAATTAGCTCTGGTTTTTATTTTACAAGTGTCAGTTGTCGAGAATTGTAATGCATTAAATGTAATGCAAAGTTATTGCTCTTCTATTGGGATTGCAGTTGGGATACACCAAGTATTGTTGCTTCATTTGTGAATGGGACAGTTGGGCCAGTGAGCTTCAGTACATTAAAAATGGCTGGATTGCAAGAGAAACACTTCAACCTGGTAGAAAAAATTTACAAAATGAACCATTGGTTGATTCTAAAAGATTTTACTATATGCTAAAAGTAGGCGACAGATTCCCTTTAACCCTTTCCAATCCACTGTCTGACGTGTAAAGACATTCTGACTGAAGGTTGCATAGCTTCCGATGTCCGAAGACATCCGGCAGGGTATTCTTACTGTATATTACTGGCCGCTCTGTTGTCGGGGGGCCTCTCCAGCATATCCAATACCGCAGTACTGTCTCTAGCTAGTAGGTGGCGCCATTGTATAATGGCAGAGAGAGAAAACCCCCTAGGAAACACAGAATTCAAAATTGGATTGCAAAGGGTTAATTGGTTGCTGTGGGCAACAGTCAACTTTTCTTTGGAGCGGTTTTAACAGAATTTCTGAAGGCCAATATTCACAAGCCTAAGGATGTGAAAGACTTTGGTAAGGAACAAATTATGATGGCTAGACAACTAGGTCAGACCATTTCTGAAACAGCAAATGTTGCAGGGTGTTCTCAGTATGTAGTGGATAGCATTGTACCTACCAAAAGTGGTCCAGGAAAGTACAACCATTGAACTGGTGGCAGGTTCATAAGCACCCAAGGGTCACTGATGTACATGGGGATTGAAGGTTAGCCTGTCAGGTCTGATTCAACAAAAGAGCTACTATAGTGCAAAGTGCTGGCTATGATAGAAAGGTGTCAGAACACACAGTGCATCACATGTTGCTGTTTATGGGGCCATGTAGCTGTAGACGAGTCACATTGTTCATGCTGTCTGTTATCCACAACCGAAAACTCTAATGGACATATGAGCATCAGAACTGAACCGAGGAGGAATGCAAGAAAGTGGTCTGTCTGATGAATTATATTTTTTTTTACCCGATGTGGATGAGTAGCTGATGTATTGCTGCCCGATATCACAGGACACCTTTAGTAGTTCATGCCTCGATGGTTCGGAGCTGCTTTTTTGGTGGCACAAGAGAGACCTACTGTACACTATATGTGGCCAATGGTTTTGATATTATGTCTGAACAGTATACATCATCATTAACAATACCGTATATGGAAAAATATATCTCCTTCAATTAATAGTTTTGCATGTATGTATCTATTTATGTGTGCACATTTAATACACAATAGAGAAAATAATCATTTTGTGAATATCAGAGAGCCTGATGAATTCTATATTACATACTGGATGTGGAGTTGAGCTGCACATTGGGAATGAAGTTAGTTGATTATAGAAATCGGAAATTCATCAGCACTATTAAGACCTTAGGGATGCCAGATACATGAATTTCACTGTATATTAGATTATTACTGTTTATATCATTTCTCAGTATTTTCATGTTGAACCTAAAGTTTACCTAATTAATTAAGGTCCTACAAATTCTCATGTCGGCCATTGTAATGGATTGGACTGATTACATTTCATATTGGTATATCAATGTAGAGACGGTTAATAATGGTGTGAGTCATCTGCACACAACAACTGTGTATCTGTAGCATGCCAAGGTATATGACTCATGAAGATGTCTGAAAAGCACAAGGGAAACATGTGAGATTTCGTACAGTCGAGTATTATTAAAAGGAAGGGTCAGTGGCAGCTCTGAAGCAACCTAGTAAAAGGGTCAAGTACAGTCCTGAGGCTGAAATGTAAATATCAGATGGCAGAATGTATTATGTGACTTTGAAGAACACAGTCATTGAATTTGAGAGCATCATGAGTTTTCTAGATAAGAAATAGTTCTTAAGGCGGCCCTGAAATCATATCTCGCTTTATTTCTATGGCTAGCTGGAGATGCATAGATAATGGAGAAAAAGTTCTCATTTCAAAGCGATGGGAAATGTAGCCGATATGCTTAGGTTATTTCTTCTAAGTAAATGGTTTTCCACATTATAAGGGCTCCTTATATGCTCACATGAAGGAGACCGAAGGGTGCTTTCAAATGTAGCAGATTTGCTGCAAATTTTCCACAGCAGAGAAAATCCGCTGCAGATCCGCACCAGCATCCAAGTCAAAATCTGCACCATTTGAGGTGGAATTTAGTGCAGATCTGCAGTTAATTTCACCTCTACAATTACATTTAAATTGAACAGGTGAAATCTGCTGTGGATCTGCAACAAAATCTGCATCAAATGGTGCAGTTTTGTAAATGGATGTTGTTGTGGATTTGCTGAAGATTTTTTCTGTTGCGGAAAATCAGCAGTAAATATGCTACGTGTGAACACACCCTAAGGGCTCAGTCAGATGAGCGAATTTTAAACGCATGGATAGACGCGTTTTTAAAACGGATCTATTAGAACCAATGCTTTCCAATGAAAGCGGTAACATGTCCGTTTTTTACAGGTGTTTAAAATTCGCTCCAGGAAAAAAATAGGACACGTTTTTCGATTTGCACAAAAATGCAGTGATTGGTCGAATGGCCATGATTGGTCAAAGTGCTCAGCCAACCAGAGGCAGTGTTCCAGGAGGCAGGGATTTTTCAATCCTCGGCCAGAAGAACATGAAGAAGAAGACCCAGACAGCACTTCTAGGTGGTTCTAGGGGTTGCCTTCATCCCATTGCTTACAGCAGCTGTCCCCTGTCACAGCTATGGCAGAGGAGAGCAATCTTCTCTCTATGTTTTCAATAGGGCTAGGACTGCTGTCGCCAGCCCAATTGACCACAAGGTGAAGCCCCTGGATGTGACAGCATCTAGGGGTTTCACATTCAAGGAATTCCCAGCTGCAGCTGTTACAGCCGCAGTAGGGGATAGCGATCCTCTCCCATTGCTGTCAATGGGGCTGCACTATATGTGCGAATTTTAGCTTCGCATGACCACACAAAAGTGTGAATAAAAAACGTGTCTGCCGCTTCAGTCACGCGTTTTTTATAAATGTGTTTTGCGTTTCATTTTCAAGCTCCTTTACATGTGTGAAATAAACACTTGTCTGACTGAGCCCTAAGTGTGATTTTAAAATCACAGTAGAATATATCACACCTCACACCTGCAGGTAATACATGTTTTCACAACTCTAAGCTATTCTACTAAACTCTAATCTATTTGTCTACTGAAGGGTCAGATACTCAACAAGATCCTTGTCTGGCAATAGTCCTACGGAATGGATAGACTGCTTTGTGTCCTCTCATATTCTAGACTGGTGTTTCACAAACTCCAGTCCTCATGACCCCCCAACAGGTCATGTTTTCAGGATTTCCTCAGTATTGCACAGGTGAAGTCATTATTGTCAGTGTCTCAGACATTGCCACAGGTGTTCTCACTATAGGCTACCCTCCAAACCTGATCTGTGGGGACTGCTTGAGGGCTGGAGTTTGGAAAACACCATTCTAGTCTTTTCCTACCCCTATAAAGCTCTAAATCTTGGATCCTATTCCTTCTTGTCTTATCTAAAACTGACCTAAAAGGAAATAAGAAAATAATAAAGCACAGATCATTCCACATCTGTTTTTTATTACGGTACATAATTCCATCATACTCTGTAAAAATAAGTTCCTGCTTTGTATGCTAATACCACCCTAAAAGTCCAGTGGGCGGGCTTAGACCATTTCTGCCATACATAGTATGCTTCACAACCCAGCCCTTCTGTTGATGATGTGCCCTATGTCATCCACAGTCCCATCTAAATTTGATGACTGATGTTGATGTGCCATGCATGTGGGACCAGCGCATGCACAGAATATCTGCCAACAATAGCGCTAAGCCATCCATGCATGCACCATCCTGACTGCACAGTGCATGTGTGTTTTGGATGGGAAGACAAAAACAGATGCAGAACGCCCTCGGATTTCTCTGTACTTCGTTGTTGTCTTGCTTCCATGTGTTTATTCTGCTGGGAAATAGTGATAAGTTCCCTTTATACCCCCTATGGTAAGCATCAAACAATGACTTGCTCCACTATATATTCTCTTTATTTGGTATTGTCATAGTGTGTGTGAATTTGGGGGTCAAATACTCAGATTGTTTTTGGAGAAAACAACCGGACTGAATTTCTTAGAGCCCTGTCTTCTCTGTGCGTTCCTCTGTTGTATCCAGAATCACGGGCTTCGGCTTTCATGTTCTACCACTCTTTATCACGGCAAAAAAAATTACTTGTAATTAGAGTTGAGCGAACGTACTCTTCCAAGCTTGATGCTCGTTCGAGTATTAGCATACTCGATGGTGCTCGGTACTTGAGCGAGCATCCCGTCGTGTTCGACCCCGCCCCAGTTTTGGCCCCTCCCCGCTGCGCATGTCAATGGCAGTTTGTGGCTGGATTGGGGGAGGAGAGAGAGAGAGAAAAAAAGCTCGGTAACCGGCGGGTCCCATACAAAAATGTTCGAGTCTCCCATTGAAGTCAATAGGGTTCGTTACTCGAGTAGAGCTCTTGAATTTTACAAAAAGCTCGACTCGAATAACAGGGACCCGAGCATTTGGGTGCTCGCTCATCTCTACTTGTAATGGTTCACTAAAAAGAATAAAGTAGAGAAAGTTTATTCTGTATGTAATATTCTGTTCCTACCTCCACGTGTTCCTGTTTTCTGCTATTTACTGTATATAGTTGGGGATCATCTATAAGGATGTCCCTTTAGGATGTCCCAATGTCTCATTAAAATTTTCTTTAAAAGGCATGTTGACGGACTCTCTTAACAATGCGCTATAATTCACAGTATGCCTTTTTTAAAGAAAATTTTATTGAGAGATTTTGAAAATTATTGTGATAAAGATTCATCCAAACTCAAGGTTACCCCATTAGTAACTGGTAAATCGTGACATTTCTCTTATTTAAAAACCCAGGAAATGTCCTGGATCTTTAAATTAAACACTTTAGTCCCAAATGGCCTCAACGAGGTCCTAAAGAAACTATAGAATGGACATTTACTGTTTATAGTATTCCTCTTGCCTTAGATATTTTATAATGGAAAGTCTTTCATATGCATTACTGTGTATCCGTCTCTGCTTTTTTAGGTTTCTATTTCTATATATTATAATATTATTATTTTTATCCCGTCCATCCCCCATCCCCCATCCCTTTCACCCCCCACAGATCTCCATTACACCTTAAATAACAATATGACCAAAATATTTATATGGTGCCCTTGTCCCATCCCCTTTTTAACATGTTTCGAAAATTCTCCACTATATTTCATACCCATTATATTATTTTATAATTAATAGAAAACTCTTTTGGATCATTATTCTCATTCCATCTTTTTCACCATATCTCTTAGTATTGTGTATTTCATCCCCTTTTTAACACGTTCTGCTTCTTTTAACTGCATAACGAAGTGTTAGACCGTTTTTTGCTAAATTGTACATGTTTGTAATTGAATCGACGCACTGGATGACGTCTCCCTATACGCGGCTTTCCTTCTAGATGCCATACCTGGGATAAGAGGCTACACATAACACGCTTGCTAGGACTACAGGTGTGACGGCTGGCCCATTAACCCTCGAGTCCAGCTGTTCATACCAGGTAAGTCCTTTTCCTATTAATGATTTGTTCTGCATTAGCGTTTAATTTTCTTGAGGTGATGTCCTGCTCATTTATTTATTTTTTATTGAGTATACATCGACAGCTTAGATGTGACAAGATCTGCTATGAAGGCTAAGGCCCAAAGTCCATGGGCGCATTTTAATTATAAAATCTTCCATGTGGGAGATCCACGCATGGACAGCTGTCATTGTGGCTGTGCCGCGGATCTGTGGGAGAGTAGGAGATTCAAAAAGATAGCACGGCGAATGCGCCTGGGCAGAAGTAAGAAGATCTGGCCACTACGGAGGAGGGCCTAGCAGCGTCCGGACAGGTGAGTAACTGTCATTTTTGGCCTCATAGCTGCGGGCTGGATGAATTCTGCACATAGAAACCATGCGTGCCCGTGAATATGAGACCTTACACAGATATGAAAAGAGACTTAATCAAAAGTCATAGCCAGCCAATACATTTATGAAAAAACAAAACAAAAAGAAATTATTACAAATAACTTGTCTGAATACTAATACAAACAGCAGCAGCATTTACTGAGAATTGAAGGATAATAACAATAACAATTTAAAACTACGGTCAATAATACATGGTCACAATACAACAGTCACCAAGGAGTTAAAGGGGTTGTCCCGCGCCGAAAGGTTTTTTTGTTTTTTTTTCAATAGCCCCCCCGTTCGGCGCGAGACAAACCCGATGCAGGGGTTAAAAAAGAAAACCGGATAGTGCTTACCTGAATCCCCGCACTCCGGTGACTTCTTACTTACCTGGTGAAGATGGCCGCCGGGATCTTCACCCTCGGTGGACCGCAGGTCTTCTGTGCGGTCCATTGCCGATTCCAGCCTTCTGATTGGCTGGAATCGGCACGTGACGGGGCGGAACTACGTGGAGCCGCTCTCCGGCACGTGCGGCCCCATTCAGAAAAGAAGAAGACCGGACTGCGCAAGCGTGTCTAATCGGGCGATTAGACGCTGAAAATTAGACGGCTCCATGGAAATGAGGACGCCAGCAACGGAACAGGTAAGTGAATAACTTCTGTATGGCTCATAATTAATGCACAATGTACATTACAAAGTGCATTAATATGGCCATACAGAAGTGTATACCCCCACTTGCTTTCGCGGGACAACCCCTTTAACTAATGATGGTGCTTAAGACCGCACTCACATTCCAACTATAATGAAAATGACTGACACTTTGTATCTTTTTCAATTTGCTTTGTGGCATTTTCATCTTATCACATACAACAAAGGAGCAAAATTCACCCACAAGTGCAAAAGTCCTACATGTTCTGAAGGCTTAGACATCAGATTTCCAGGCAAAAGCAGAGTGTAGAAACTACCACAATGTCAACACTACTGTAGAACAATATTTGAGTGCTTGGTGAATCAATACCATGTCGCATGAATGGCTGCATCACCCAACATCTATATCTATAAAAGCAAAAGCCCTCACTTAATGACTGACTCACTGACTGACTGTCTCGCCACTAATTCTCTAACTTCCTGGTGTCGTACAAATGTGAAATTTGCCACGACCATTCTTTAGGTCCTAAATAGGAAAAGTAAAGGTTGAAACTTGATTATTCAGTTTGAAGCAAGAAAATGTGCGATACATGAGATAATTCCTAATTAAGATGTGAATCTTGAAAATTTGGTATGTAAATAGGGAAAGTAAAGGGGTCGCAGCTGGATTATCTACCTCACCTGAATGTGTATATACTAAGGAGAATCTAACTTACCTATCTGTTTATATACTGAGGAGAAACTTCACAAACTTTTCAGGACCATTTTTTTAGGTCCTAAATAGGAAAAGTAAAGGGGTCAAAAATTGATTATTCAATGCTAAGCTGCAAAGTAAGTGCACCCCTATGTAATGTAACTAATACGCTTCTGTACCACACAAACTTGAAATTTGGCACAACCATTCTTTAGGTCGTAACTAGCAAAAGTAAAGGGGTCACAACTTGATTATTTATGCTAAGTGCAAAAGTAAGTGACCCCCTATGTTATGTACCTAATCGAATTCTCTAAATTCCTGATGTCGTACAAACTAGGAATTTGGCACAACCATTCTATAGTTCCTAAATAGGAAAGGTAAAGGGATCACAACTCGATTATTCAATGCTAAGTGCAAAAGTAATTGACCCCCTATGTAATATAACTAATAACACACATCTGTACAGCACAAACGTGAAATTTAGCACGTCATTCTTTAGGTCCTAAATTGGAAAGGTAAAGGGGTCGCAATTTGATTATTCAATCCAAAACACAAAAATCTGCAAATAAATGTGATTAAATAATTCATTTCTCAGAAACCATAAAGCCTAGGGAAATGATCTTTTGTACACACACTACCTTCAGGTCATGAAAATTTAGTATCCAAGCATGCAAATTCACAATAAAAATGCAAATCTTTGAAATTCGGTATGTAAATAGGAGTCGTAACTTGATAATCTACCTCACCTCTAGGTGTATATACGGAGGAGAATCTACTTCACCTTTAGGCCTAATTCACACGTCCGTATAGATATGCAGCTATTTAGCCGCTTCAAAAAAAAAAAAAATTGGTCAAAAATCACGACCATCTGAAGCATTGGATTACAATGTATTCATTAAGATGAACAATTTTTGGCTACGTAAAAAAGTCATGGCAGGAAAAATAGGTTGCCTATTTTATACGCTGTGTCTAAAGATAGGTCTTGCCCTATTTTTTGCCGAGATATGCTGGAAGCTCCCATAGACTCCTATGGGAGCTGAGAATAAAAGGAGGGGGAGGGAGTTTAGCTGCATCCAACGTTGGGAAAAGGTGACAGCTAGCTCGATTCAAGCATTAGTAGTTATTTCAAAGATTTTTGCTGGTTGAGGGATTTCCGCGCTGCAGCGTATTTTTTTCCCAATACCCTGCAGCCACCCATGTGAATGGCTGAAAATACGCAAATTAAGATCGGGACTTGATCACGGCTATTTTTCATTCATGCGATTTAACAGCGCATACGGGCAAACATAAAAATGCATATGGTCGTGTGAATGAAGCCTTTTGTGTGACATACCTGGCTTCTCCCAAGTTAATTTGGTACAAGTTTTAAAAAGTCATGATTACTTCAGAGGAACCTAAGAAGAAATTCTATTCACCATGGGTAACGTGAAGGACCATGTAAAATGATGAATACATTTTATTCCTCGGTCCCTCTGAAGTAAGCACAAATTCATAAAATTTACTGTGTGAACAACAGGTCAACACCTGTACCAAAATAACTCAGCTAATATATATATATACACACACTCTGTACATATAAGTGTATATACTGTACATATAGTAGGAGTAAATGTGTGGATGTGCGCAAGCATTACAGTACATCATATCATGAAAAAATGTAACAGCTGTAATTCATCATGTACAAAGAAACAAATAAAAGACTACATAAACAAGCACAGATCTTTTTGCTTTCTTTCTTGTCCTGTGTGTTGGAATCAAAGTGCTCATATGACACAGACCCTTTTACCATTCTGGGTCCCGGGAGAGCAAAAAGATAAGAATGAATAATTGAAATATCATTATATGGATTTAAAAGCAGAAATGTCAAAGCAGGAAATAACTTAGGAAATAACAGGGCTTAAGAATTTGCGGGTGGGGATTATAAAGAGAAGATAAAATCTCCAGCATTGGTCTGGATTTTGTGCTCCGAAAGAGGAAATGTCAAATTACTTCAGTTTTCACATGAACGACCCTAGTAAAAAAATGTCAGCAGAGACTGACAAGACTGTACACTAATGATGTAGCTACATGCATATAATAGTGTATTGTTGTAATGGTATTGCACCAAGCATTACACAGATGAGACAAGTTACAGTATGCTGCAATAGAATCATAGAATAGCAGAGTATGAAGGAACTTCCAGGGTCATCGGGTCCTCCTGCTCAATACAGTATTCACTAAATCATCCCAGACAGGTGTCTGTCCAACCACTGTTGGAATACTTCTATTGAAGGAGAACTCACCACCTCCTGTGGCAACCTGTTCCACTCATTGATCACCCTCAATACTGCTGAAACATTCCTGTTCATGTAGGTTCACTACAGAAGGATCACTAAGAATGATCTGATTCTTCATATTAACCAGCTAATTAGGCATTTTGTTATCGTTAGATGTAAGTGATTTTTGGGTGAAACATATTTTCACATGATATACTATGTATTGTTTGCACTTGTTTGTGCAGCTTTGTTAACACTTACAATACAGTATATGTAAAGATTCGGCAGCAGTTGCACATGGCAAAGCTACTGTTGTAGTGGCCCAGAGTTAGTGGGGCTCATCCCTAATGTGATATGTCTGTCTTGTGCCATTGTTTTGTCAGTGTCCTATGTGTGGTATGCATTTGGATTATGTGTATTGCACCTCTGCAGGATTGTCTGGGGTATGTCTGGAAAATGTATCACTTTGTGTGTGATGTGACTATGTTTTCTATATGTGTTTGCAAGCATACTATGCAAAGCAGTCTGTAGTAGTCAGTAGTTGGAGTTAAGGCACATTTAGAGACAACAATTATCGCTCAAAATTTTCTCAAAAGCCATATTTTAAACAATAATCGCTGGGTTTAAACGTGCCCATCTTTCACTTTTCTGCTGAACGATGAATTTCAGTTAAGCATGAAATCCATTGTTCAGTAGAACAGTTGATAAGAAGGACCGCATGCTGTGTTCTGCCCGGGGAGCGCTCTTTACATTGTTGCAGCTGTCAGCCCTGTGGGAGAGCAAAGGGAGTTTATTCAGAGAACAGCGGGTGGTCTATTCTCTGAATACAGCTCCTGGCAGCTCACGCGCTACTAAATGGTACTAATAGGCATTAGAACCAAGTAGTAGTTTATGCAAAATGATCTTTTGAGTGATCATTTGTAAATGCACCTTAAGGCCTCGGTCAGATGACCGTTTTTTGCCGCGATTTGCGGATCGCATGTCGGATGTGCATCCGTAAATCGCGTGACCGGGGCCGAAAAATCGCCCGAAAAATCTGCTGCTAGCAGCGTTTTCGGGGAAAAGGCCCCGATCAAAGGAGCGCTGTCCAACCCATTGCAATTCAATGGAGCCGGCAATACAGCCGGCTCCATTTAAAAAGAAATGGGCTGGCGGTGAGCGACGGATGAATTTTCAGGAAGGGCTTAAAAATATAAGCCCTTCCCTGAAAAACATCCAAAAATGTGTAAAAATAAAAAAAATATATATACTCACCTTGTCCGTGCAGCCGGAGTTCAGCCGCGGCCGGCCGGCAGCTCTCCTGAACTGCTCTGGGTAGTATTCAGCAGCTGGGGATTTAAAATCCCCGCCTGCTGAATGGGCTGCCTCTGATTGGTCACAGCCCTCACCAATCAGAGGCAGCTCTCACTCACCCATTCATGAATTCATGAATGGGTGAGTGAGTGCTGCCTCTGATTGGCTCAGCGCAAGGACCAATCAGGGGCAGCTCTCAGCTATTGAATGACAGCTGAGAGCTGCCCCTGATTGGTCCCTGCGCTGAGCCAATCAGAGGCAGCACTCACTCACCCATTCATGAATGGGTGAGTGAGAGCTGCCTCTGATTGGTGAGGGCTGTGACCAATCAGAGGCAGCTCTCAGCTGTCATTCAATAGCATGTCAACCACATGTCACAAATGGACTACAGGTAATCTCTGATTACTTTGTTTCTGTGCCCTCCCCTAGCAGTAACTTGGTTGCGTCCTGAGCTACCCCCAGGGGAGGAGATGGTAGAGTCCCGTGACAAAGCCTTTATTTAGCCTGCTATCTCCTCGGCTACGAGCCCACTCCTTGGAAGCTGCAGTGTAAGAGGGTGATGCCTAACAACTGGGTTTTACAACGGCATTGATTATAATATATATATATATATATATATATATACTGTCTCTTCAAGATTGTGCTGTAAGTAACATTTTGTCCAAGTACTGGGTGGGCCGACCTGTGGTTGACACAACACGCCAAAAGTCCCCATTGTCCTGGTAACCAGGGTGTGGTGCATATAGACAGAATGGTGTCCACCTCTAGGGAGTGTGTGTAAGTTAGTCAGGGTGGGAGAGCGAGTTGACATTTTACTAGAAGCCTAAGGCTGAGGAGTTAGCGAGGCAGGGACTACCTCTTGTGCTCCACCAAGTGTGCCACCCCAGCTCCCAGAGAGAATCCAAACATCACATTAAAAGTTCAGTTGAAAAGTTCATTATGAATGTGCATATTATTTTGGGTATGAGAACCTGAAGGAACATCAGTTATACAGAGCAGGAGAAAAGAAGCCATTGATAAACTGGGCGGATGTCGTGGACGTCAGGTTCTCTGTGAAGGACTCTGCATCACCAGATCTAGGTCGGCCTTTGAACCTCCAAATACTACAACACCTGCGGTCGATCCTGATTCTGGGGCTGAGGACGACACCGCAGTGGCCCGTTTTCACTACCAGAACTACCATGTATTGAAGAAGGAGGTTACAGGCATCAGCGTGAGCATAAGCAGAGCCTGACAATGACAATGTGATGAATTTTATGGTGCTGAGTATTATTTCAGAATGCTAACTAAGAGGAGCCAGGAGAAATAGTAAAAGCATGTTTCTGGCACCAGTCGGTGTGTATGGTGAAACTACATCAAGTGCCAGAGCAGCCTGAGTACAGCCACCGGGAAGTGTGGGAAGTAGAAAGAAGAAGCAAAAGTCTGAAAGCCTGCTGTGAAATTATTGATGTGAGCTGAGGACAGAGGCTACGAGATCTAGAGTATATTACATGAGAGGTTCTGTGCAATGAGAGTTTAATGTCACCGAATAGAGGAGGTGGTGAGCTACTAGAGAGAAACATGTTATAGTGTGGGAATCTGTCACAGTGTGTCGCTGCCATTGCTCACCTGTCACTGGAGCTGCGGTTAGGCACCACCATCCTCTACGTCCTACACACCATGCTCTGTCCTCCTCTGCCTCCCTGGTATCTGCCTGTAAGGCGCAAACATTCCCCCCCCCCCCCCTCCCCTAACAGGACCTCCCCACATGGAGGAGACCTAAAAAAATGGTCCCATCAGCCATTGTGACAAGCCCTTGTAGTTTTGTATTTCATTTCTGCCTATGTTCCTGATGATTTGGACTTCTGTGCTCCCTGGCCTCGGCTCTGTATTTTGGACTTTTTTTATTGCCTGCTGCCTGCTCTCAGCTTCTGCCCGGACCTCATTATTGCCCCTATGTCAAGTGCCCTGACTAAAGCCTTTTCTCTGGATATGCATCTGTTCACACGTTCATGTACCTCAGCCCAGTGCAGCATTAGCAACCATAATACTGAGACTATCTGTGTGAACAATGGTTTGGGGACCCTCTGGAAAAGGCTGCATCCAGCTTGAAGGTGTCAAGCGTAAAAACCAAGGTTCCCCAAAAATGTAGCCCAAGGTGACTCCCTATCTACCCGAGGGGCTTCTGCAACCACCGACCACTCATGTAGGTATGTATGGTATGTAGGAGCAAGTGTCCCTAAACTGTCACACTATGAGAGGCTGATGGCTTTGGGGATGTTCTCTGTGTCGTCTGACATCTTTGATGTGCAAACTTAAACGGTTCATTAACAACTTTAACTTTCTGTCCGGTCCGGCCGTCCAACAGTTTCTTAGTCTGTGAAATAATTATATGCAGCAATAACAATGACAAGGCCACTTTTGGTTGCAGTCTTTTGAACAAAAAAGCAGTCCTCTCGCTAAGTAATTGCAACCAAAGTTTCAAGTCCTTTAGTGCAAACACTCGTTACTGTGTATTGTGATCTGGACACTCACAGTCCAAGTTCACTAGTGCCATTTAGTAGGTGACAATATTAAGCAGGGTACTGGCCGTCACAAGCTGACATTGAGAGGAACCTCTGGGTGTGACCATTCCAAGAAAAAATGCAATTACAATGTGATTTGGAGCTGGTCACCCGTTGGGTCCGGACCACATTCTGCAGCGGAGCTCCTGCACTTTCTTCATTCTCTCTACTTGCTTAATCTGTTCGCTGCCCAGAAACCAATCAGAGATTACAGGAGATTAGAGGAAGAGTGGAAATACCCAGAGACCCCTGCTATATGCTTTAGTTCTCCAAGATCTATGATTTATTTTAAAGACATGATTACCCAAATGTCAGGCCATGCTGAAATAACAAATAACATCATGGCTACACCCCCTTACATTTACGCTAGGCAACCTTTTTGGGGGATGGAGGTTAACCTTGTTCAATAGCCCTACACTGGTTCTGGATCTCTCAGCCGTGATGTACAAACTACTGACCTCAAGGGGAGGTTGGAGCCTCCTCCCTTGCACTTCCTAACATTACAAACATGGTGCCCTGTGCCCCTTTACTTCCTTGCTCTCTGGCAGGGAAGTAGGCATCTTCACTAGCGCTACCATTCACCCTCTGCACCCCTTCCCCTCCCCCCCCCCCCCCCCCCCCAGATACAGCTCTGGCTGGTAAAGGGGAGCCTCATACAGAGCTGACAAACACGGCTGGACTCTTATCCTCCTGCAGGAGCCCTGCAAGGGGCAGAGCTGTCACTGTCGCGAATCTGAGAGGCCAAGCCACGGCATTCTGTAAGGGGGGTGCAGGGCTCCACTCACTCCCTTCTTGCACTGGTAATATCTTTTTCAACTAAAATGTTCTGCATCTTCTGGAACAGTTCTTAAATCATCCAGGTAGTATAATATTTAGCATTCAGTATGGCTTGCCAACGGGTCCGTAAAAAAGTTGGCAGTCCATAATATTTAGAAAAGTTGTCCAGAAAGAAAAAAAAAATCAGGTAGGCAACCATGTATTTGCCAAACTGTTAATTGACTGCTGGGCTAATATTCAGATAGATGTATGTTAATGAAAGCAGCCCTTTTTGTGACTCTACAGGTGGTCTCTTTGAAAAGAAACGGGACATGTGGTAAGCTCTGTTGATGAAAGCTTGATCTTTACTGTCACTGACTTGCTGTATACTTTAGAGTGCTGCCATTCTCATTTTCATATGTAAAAATGGCCAATTATCCCATTTTCATAAAGAGAAGACAGGAAACATTCTAAAATATGGCCTGAAAGCACCAAGATTAGTGTTATAATTAAAAAGCTTTATTCATAATTACATGTTTCTGTGTCAGTGGAGTGGCCTCATGCATTGCTTTCACACATCTGTTAAGTTGTCATGTGCATACTTCTATGATGGTGATAAAAAGTATGCAATAAGGGTATTTTCCCATGGGCCATTTTGATGCAGTTTTTACACAGTTTTTAAAACCATTGCCAGGAGTGAACCAGAAAAGGAGAAAAATTGTATACGAAAGGTTCTAATTGTACTTAAGCTTCTAGCTTTGGCTTCAAAAACTGCATCAAAACAGAAAGGTGTGAAGACACCCTGTATAGAAACAGATCTGTATTAGATGGACTATCTTAAAGGAGATTTGCAGGACTTTAATTTTGATGGCCTAGTCTTAGAGTAAAACATCACAATCAGATCGGTTAGGATACAACACCAATCAGCTAATTCTCCAGAAAGTGCTGTATCCATTTCCTTGTTTAGCTAGTATAGTGCTGTACATTTTGTAGTGGCTGTGCCTGGTACTGCAGCTCCGTCTTATTTACTTGAATGGGACTAAACTACAAAGAGCTGCAGTACCAAGCACGGCCACCACAAACTGCATGAAATTGTGCTTGGTAAACAAAAAAAGAATGCAGCACTTTTTGGAGCGCTGAGATCCCTTCAATGAGTAATGATATTAACTCCTTCTATTGGTGGCTGCACACAGCTGGAATCATATTATTTATCAAGTCACCCAAACAGGGCTCCCCTTTACAGATTATGTAATGATTCAGCTCACAATTGTGGACCCACCCAAAAAAGTGGGGATGGGGTGGACTATTTTGAATTTTGCTTGAGGGCCCTATGATTTCTGTCTTCACCCCTGGCCATTTTTATAGTGAGCATTTACATTACGTCTTTGCTGCCAACATCTCATCTTTGGGGAACCTGTGATGTGAAAATAGGATTTCTAAACTGGGTAAATGTTTAAGATAAAAATCTGTCATATGTACCAAAACAAAGTATGACAATCAGCAGTCTGTTGAGTCACACAGAAATCTGTAATAGAGAGATAAGATGCGCCGAGAAATGTTCCTTACCTTAGCTAACACCAAGAATAGTCATTCATCGCCACCATATAATGTAATATGATGTGAGTCAACTAACAAGCGTGGATCAATGAGATCGGCACTAGTGTCACTGGCCTTCTCAAAGACCGATTCATAATGCATGGGGGATGAACAAATAATACATACATACATATGATGCATACAACTTCATCATTATTTGCCATTTACCTGGGGAGATGTGCTTTCAATGATTTTTTTCAGATGCACAAAAGACCCGATAAAATAATGAACGAGCGTCAGCTTGTTATCAGCTGATCAGGGGTACGGCCTAATGATCAGACAAAAGAATGTGCTTAGAAACATTTGGGCCCAATCATCAGCTCATGTCAAAGTGCCTTAAGTCACCGTCTTCTGAATTATGTATGCAGGGGTGAAGCTAAAGGGCCCGGGTATAAAAGTTTAGCTTCCACCCAAAAAATACATACACATATACAGTGGTGTAGCTAAAGGCTCATAGGCCCCCCAACTTCTCTCAACCCCTTAACGCAGAGGCGTAACTTGAAGCTCCTGGGCCTCAATGCAAAACCTGTAACAGGGCCCCCAACTATAATGCTTTATTCATAGTACCGGACTCCCTATATGGAGAGGAGAGGCCTTATGGGCCCCCTAAGGCTCCTGGGCCCGGGTGCAACCGTATCCCCTGCATACCCTATAGTTTCGCCAGTGCACAGATACATTGTTATATATACAAAATATGTATGAAAGAACATCTATCAAAGAATGGCTAATATGCAGCAGCACATCTTTAACAAACACTAGAAAGATAATGCAGTCACAGTAAGGACAGAGGCTTTCAGATTCATCAAACAGCAGTGCTCCATTTATGCTGCCTGTCGGCAGGTTAGGTGGTCAGAGCGACTCCCCCAACCCCCCCCCCCCTACTCCTGTTCACTATACACTCTAAGCTTCAGACCTCAGGAGAAGGAGGAGGCGCTCTGACCACATAACCCACCGACAGGCAGCATGAATGGAGCGCTGCTGTTTGATGAATCTAAAATGCTCTGTTCTTACAACTCAGCAGATAGGGGGCAGTGATATTAGTCAGAAGGAAATCCTTTGGGCCCCTTAGCTAAGGGACCCTGTTGCAATTGCAACCCCTGTTGCTATGCCACTGCCCACATTCCGGCTCGGCTCTCCCTAACATGCTCACATTGTGCCTCCGCCCCAGCTCCCCCCAGTTGCTCACATTCTATCACTACCTCTTCTGCTTCTCTTTAACCTCTCTTCCGCCACTCCTGCCTCTTCTTGCCTTCTACTTCTCTCCTGCCTGCTGCCTCCCTATTGCCCTTTCTGCCTTTGCTCCTCCAACCCCAAAACTCTGACAAGTGCATAGTGAACTTTGACCCTGAGCTGGTATCTGATAGGTCACACAGGGTGTACAGCACACCTGGCTCCCTCCAGTCTCCTGACTGAGTGCCAGGTGGGAAGTGTCAGGCATCCTGTACAATTGGGGGGGCCTGTCAGGCACCAATTCTGATTGGGAGTCAAATTTCACTCAGAGTTTTGAGAGCAGAAGTGCCCAGTAACTAAAGTTTTCTCTGCTACTGTGGTGAGGGGAGCCCTTGGGTACCCCTTGCACCCCTGACATAGGGGCCTGGTTGGAATTGAAACCACTGTGACCCCTATAGCTTTAGCAGTTGAAAATTTGAAATCATAACCTCAAAGTTTTGCTCTGCTAGTTATGTATATAGGACAGTTTCATCTTGCCAAATATTACTGCTGGGATTTTTTTCTATTTCTGGACCACTATACATATCTCTACAAGTCTATTGGAGTTTCCCTGTGCACTCCTCCAAATAACTATTAGGTTGAGAGCGACATTTGCAAGATTGAGTGGGCTGACCTTTTTCTGTTTTTGGAATTCTTTGGAATGGGTTCATGCACACAGGCTATTTTCCCTCGGACCAATAGTCCAAGTTTGAAAAATATCTGCATGTCCTATTCTTGTGCGAGTCTTGCATGAGAGTTAGGGTGTTTTATGCAGGTGTATCTGCATGTGTATTTGCATGCTCAAAATTTGCCATTCTCACGGGGCGCTGGAAATATGCAGAAGCGCTGAAAATGAGCAATCGCTTTAAAATCCTCTGAATGACCAATAATGCTTAATTAGGGCCAGCTGTCTTCTTTTCCCAGCGTTGTACATACTCTCCCTCCCCTCCGGTTTTTCCAGCTTCCATAGAAGTCTATGGGAGCTTGCTGTGTATCACGTCAGAAGGTAGGCCAAAACCTATCTTTTAACACGGCGAATAAAACCGGTGACTGAAAACAGTAGCGTATGAGTTTTTCTGGCAATTTTTTTTCACAGCGAAATACTGGCGTAAGTATGGTTGTCTGAATAAGGATATTTAGGATTTCTAATACTATTAAAGGAATGAAGAATAATAACTAGATTTGTTATTATATTTATTTTATTGTAATTAATCATCTGGAGACACAAAAACTGTGTCCCTCACACATCAGCAGAAGATGAACTCCTGAGAAGATGGTTATCTTTGAAAATTCCCTTCCTTGAATTCAGAATCCTGGATCTAACATGGGCTTTGATTAACCTGGATAAATATTGCAGATGACATATACAGGACACAGCAGGTGCCTCCATGGCGCTCCCACCAGATCCCAGCAGAACAAACGATTGCACTAGATGAAGTGCTTGAAATTTAAAGAGCTTTTGTCAGGCGGCGTCTTGAAGGATACAAATACTGCAATTAAATGATTGTAAAGTGTAAAGGAAATCTACGTAAAGGTGCAGGCGAGATTCCTGCCATGGGGGACTCTACAAGGTAAGATGTGACAGTGAGCGGATGTAAATGTCATTCTCCACCCATGGACACATGACCTTGCCATGGATGACATTAGCAGCTGGAAGAAGACAAACAATGACTCAAAGCTCTTAAAGGGAATGTATCATCTACATTGTTTTTATTAACCCATTAAGGACCAGGCTGTTTTGTACCTTAAGGACCAGACACTTTTTTAGGAATTTACCCATGTGATGGTTTTACTGCCCTATTTTTTTCCTTCAGCTACAAAAATTATTTTGGCTGCGTTTTTTCCCCGTGACATATAGGGCGATTTTTAAAATATCTTCTACACTGACTTTTTCCCCCCAGTTATTAGTTTTATTGGGGGTAAAAAAAAATTTAAAAACACCTTTTTTAACATTTATAGTTTTTTTTTTAAATTAGTATATTTACGCTAAAATATAGTATGGGAATGGATTCTTCATTTCGTTTTGGACGTTTTGATATATAATATGTATAGTTTTGGAGTACACGCCGCATACGGCGACGGTTTTGGTTGGCAGTCCACAAGCCCTCTGACAAGCCAGGATGGTCTGCCACCCCCCACCCCCCTCCGGGATTGCGCGCAGGTACAGAAGACAGGAGCCTTGTGATAGGAGTCAGGACGGGCCGCCCTCCACTCCCGATAGTGTGCGCACATGCAGAAGACCTTTCAGCTCAAACAGGATGGACAGGCCGGCCACAGCAAGCACTGCTTGTGGCGTGCCACCAGTCTGGTGACCTCAGAAATGGCTCACGGACAGAGCAGAGCAGGAAGCGGCTGCCTTTGTCACCTGATACCCCTCATAGCACAATCAAGGGATGCTGTGGTTTTCTTTTTAGGCAATCAGGACCTAGGAAGTGCCCCCAGGTCTGCCATCTTAATAATACTGTTACATACTGCCAGATACAGAGTGTAGTAGAACAACGCTGACAGGCATACAGCAGTATACAAGAGATTTCATAGTAAAGTACCCTAGTGGGACTAAAAAAAAGGGAAAAAGTTTAATATTATTAAAAACATCAAAAAACACAAATATTAAACACTTAAAAACATTTAGTAAAAAACATAATGAGAAACAGACATACTGCAATTGGTATGATTGGGGCTACAAAGGTCCAAATTATTAATATTTCACATTACTTATGCTGCATAGTGAATGGTGTAAAAAAAAAAGCACATCACCGGAATTCCTGCTTTTCAGTCATCTGGTGTCTCCAAAAGGAATGGCATAAAAAAATGATTAAAAGAAAGTTGGAGGTAGTTCAAAATGGTACCAATAAAACTACAGCCCATCCCCGAAATGAACAAGCCTCTCACAGCCCCATTGATGAAGAATAAACCAGTTCTAGGTCTGAAGATATGGTGACATAAGGGATTTTTTATAAAGCTTTTTTATTTTGCAAAAATAGTAAATCATAACAAAAAGTATATAAATGTGGCATCTCTGTAATCTTACTGAATAAAGGAAACATATCATTTCATCACACAGTGAACTATAGAAATGAGGCCTAATGAAAACAACTACGAAGTTGCAAGTTTTTTTCTATTCTACTTCTTAAAAAATGAAGGGTTTTTCAGTGCATTATATGGTAAATTAAATGGTGCTCATACCACAGAAAGCCCTCATGCTGCAAAGATGATGGAAAATAACGTTATTGATCTTAAAAGTCAAGATGAAAATGTGGACGCCCAAACTGGCTCTGAAAGGAGAAGATTGCTCTATTATTGAACAAGTGTCGAGAATGGAAAAGATGCCCGTCGCATGTGGCACTTATACTCTGGATTAGTTGGAGACTGTTTCCACAGTAAGGGCTTCTACAGATGGACGCATTTGCGCACATTTTTGTGCATGCAATATATACATGTACAATATGCAGGGAATAAAACCCATTAATGTCGATGGGTTCTTTCACATGAACAATTTTTGCACGAATTTTGGCTGAGTGCAAAAAAACAAGACCTGCTCTACCTTTCCCGGTATTTGCGCAGCAAAGTTTCCTATCGAAGACTATGGGAGGTGTGCAAATATGCACACAAATCCACAATACGCTGCGCAATTCCGTGAGCAATAGAATGCATGAGGACCTCATTAGGCTAAATAGCCTTGTAAATCAGGGTAGGGGGTTCTTTAACATAAGTGTGTTTTGCGCGTGCATTTCGCATGCACGAGATAAAATAGGACCTACTTTATTTTCCTGCATTTTGCGCAGCACTGGTCCCATAGAAGTCTATACAATGTGCAAAAATACGCAGAAGCACAGATTATGTACCTCTTCAAACCTTGTATGTGCGCAAATGTGCTGTGCTGCGGCAAGTGTTTTTGCGCATAGGCTCCTGTGAAGCTGACCTAATAGCATATTTTACTGTTCACCAAAAATAACAAAAAACAAACAGAATTCTGCTAAAGTGGAGATCAACATGGTCTCCATCTGAGTTATGAAATTACAGTGTGGTTTCCTCCAGAGTTCTGACTCAATGTCATTTATGATGATTAAGGTCAAACCCCGGTACGGAAAAGCTGGGCGCACACTGAAATGCAGTGTGAACTGAGTCTTTCCAATATGTAGGCACACTTTTACACATACATGCACACACGGAGGCTTGCTTTTAAATATATACACACACATTCCATATAGGAGCACAGGCATACTTTCACAAACTTACTCAGCTTGCCAGCGCTGCCTGTCTGTCTACGGTGCGATAGGATCACGGGGGAGGAGGGTGGTAGAGTCACCAAAATTTCATGGTGGCATCTCATCTGGGATGGACAGCAAGTCACACTGCAACCCTGTGAATAACACAATGAGTGATTGTAGCCTGAGCAAGAGCCCGTGGAATGGGAAAGATGGCATTCTCTCTAATGGCACCAGGAGCACGGAGAGGGAAGCCTGGGTCCGTAATCTAATTCTGAGCACTGTGCTATACCATGTTTGGAGGCAGCCAATAGCAAATTATAATAAGGGTGGTTTTACAGCAGTAGGCCCCCCTGAGCATTGGCCCTGGGCGGCCATCCCTATCACCCCTATTATAATCCACCACTGCTTGGGCCAATTCTCTACCTCCTTGTTTGCTAACAATGCAGTTTCTCTTTAGAGTTAGGTCTTGGTCCTGTATATGTTCTCACTACCCAGAAGCAAAAGTGATGGTGCAATCAGAGCTGGGGCCCCCTCTCTCCATGGGCGCCACAGCAGTCACATGGTCTGTCTCTATGATATGTACTCTATTGCTTAATGTGGCATTCAGTGATAGGTATAAATATACTGGTAATTATTAGGAAATTATAGTACCAATGTTTCTGGTGGTGCAATGCGCCACACAGCTCTGCTGCATGGTAAATCCATTATGATCCCCACACATCACACACACACACAGCTCTACTACATCCATTCTGATTCCCACACATTACACACATACAGCTATTGTATATCAATGCTGATATCCAGACCTCACCAGCTCAGCAGACTCCTGGATATAGTGATCAGCCCCTGGTCATGTGATTCCTGACTCCACGAACACAGGTGATCACATGACAGTGACGTCATCACAGGTCCTGGTGGCTGCTGTCAGCTTGTCTAGTATACAGTACTTTCTACCAAACTGCACTCCCAGAGCAGTGACATCACCGCAGGTCCTTCAGCCCACCGGATCTCTGTGATGGCGGTACGTCAATGTCTTCTGTCAGGACTGCTGAGTTGTGTCTGAGATAATAACGGCTTACTTGTATTTTCATTTTGTTATTTTTGTCCTTCCCTTCCAAGAGCCCTAACTGTGCTCCTCTTCTGTCAGTCACGCTCTGTTTTATATATTTTGTATGATCTGTGATGATGTCACCAGGGGGCGGAGCGATGACATCACCAGGGGTGCAGCATGAGAAGCACCCACACACATACATACTCACAGTCAAGTGGTCATTAGTAGTTTGATGTATGCTGAACATGTTGACTGCATTCAGTATTTAAGGTGTTAAGGAGAATTTGTATTGGCTTTGATTTCAGAAGTCCCTCTAAGACATGGAATATTGTCACTATGAACAAAATAATTTAGGATTAACTGTCCACATTCAGAAGAATCTCAGGGGAAAAAATGAGTGACAGGGGGTGATATCTGGTGACAGAGAAAACGGATAAGAATGGCACCAAACAGCTAATACTCTCACCTGGTAAAGTTGTGCTAGGTATGAACACAGCCACATGAAATCACTGCTAGAATGAAGGTAGCAACCCAAAAGGAGTCCCTCGCTGATGGGAGCTGTAAGCCTCTCCTGCTCCTCCGGCAGAGCCTATCCCTGGGCTCAGATCCTGGTTCAGTTCATCAATACAACAAGACAACCAGCTGATGAGGTGCTGCTCCTCCAGAAATGACAAATCTAATATTCAATTTGCTCCAAACGCAATTTACTTTTATTACAAACAAAAATAAAACAATGGCCACATGTATCAACCCAAGAGAGCAAGTCTACTTCAGCAAGAGGCCTGAGAAAAAAAACGCCCCGGGGTTCAAACACATCGTCATTGGTTGAGTTTTACCTGATATAAAAGTTGTGTTCCTTCGGTATTCCTGTGTGAGCTCAGTGCCAGCCTACTCTTCTTGCCTTCATAGCTCACAAAAAAAAACTTTTTTACATCAAAAAGTTTGTTTCTGTTTGTTTCTATTTACCTACATATAAATATAGTAAAAGAATATTCCCATCTGATAAAGTGATAACATAACCGTAGGATCTGCCATAACTTGGTAAGGGTATGACCTCTGGGGTCCTCATCAACCCTGAGAATAAAGGGGTCACAGTGCTGTCTTAAAGCTGCAATCCCTTCACTTTTTTTTTTTATAGTGGCAATCCCAGACGCTGAATATCCAGAAGAGTTCTATTCAAGCTAATGGCACCATGCTGCAGTTACTTGCAGAGCCAGGGCATGGCTAGGACATTAGAACTAACATTCTACATGGAAATCAATGTGAGATACTCTAACTAGAAGATCTACTCATCACACACAATAGATCTCCTATAGGAAATAAACAAACACCTTCCCTCACACAGTTCTTCTGTTGCTGCCACTTCCATGCTTCATGGTTGATCGGATTTTTCAGTGAGTGCAGAGATTCTGAACAAACCTGAGGAAGAACCCTGACAGGTTCCAAAGCTTGCTATAACATCATGTATTTTTGTTAGCCATTAAAAGGTATCATATCTACAAGATTACTTGGTTTCTCTTGCTGGGAACAATCACATAAGATTCTGAGCATTTACAGAACAGCCAACTTTAGGGAAAAAAAGGAGAAAGACAAAATACATTAGGGAGGTTTCACACGGCCGAGAAAATTGCCCGATTTTCGCCTGCTGCGAGAAAAGCAGAATATCAAAGCAATGATTTACGATGGTCTCCTTCCCATCTGCAATGTTTACACTGATACGATGTTGGGAGAACAAAAAAAAATCGCAGCATGCTTTACCTTTCAGCGATGTGCGATTTTTTTTATCTCCCATGTTTCCCTATGAAGCCTGCTTTTTATCACATTGCAACGCAACAAACATGTGGTGCGAAGTCATTTTAATATTAGAAAGTCCCACTGACTTTCGCGATAAAAAAATGTGTGTTTTAAGTACATCATTGTATCGCGGGCAGCAGCAATGTAATGCGAAATTATTCCCCAAAAAAGCATCGCTAACGCACAAAAATTGTGGGAACAAAGACATGATTTTGCAGTGATTTTCTTGCGGTACAATCGCGATCACCCATGTGAAACTAGGCTTAGGCTGCGATAAGGTCGTCAAGATCGTTCAACTATTGGCAGCTGCTACCTGGTATGTGAGAATGAAGCCTTAGAGCGGCTTCAAACAAGTGTGTTTGTGCGCCCAAAATCTGCGCACGCAAGGTGCAGAGAATAGAGCCATTGTTTTGATACGTTCATTCTCAGTGTCCTTTTTTGCATGCCATACTCTATTTTGGTGCACATTTGCACACCAATAGGAGTCTATAGGAGTTGTGCAAATGTGCACATATGGCAGCAATGGCATGCCTGCAAACACTAACACCTTTGGCTTAATATCCATTTAAATCAAGACAGGGGTGATTCCTCCACCCATGTCAACTAGCAGAGCCTGCGCAAATACGCATAGTATTGGTCCAGACACACGCGCAAAAAACACTTCTTTGGGGCTAAAACAGACTGGTGCGTGCACAAATACACCCGTCGCTATAGACCGTATTAGCGCTAGAACCAGTCAAAATTCTTTTTTTTAATATTCAAATTACGCATTATTACGTGCGGGTAAGAAAAAAAAAGCTGGAATATAGGTCCTGCCCTATCTTTTCTCACATGTAGAAGTCCTATCTTTTATCTTGCGAGAATCACGCTACTGGAAATGAAACCATTGAAATCAATTTTCACGCCCACAAAATGGGACAAAATCACTGTCGTCCAAAGAAGCCTTCACTGTGCAAATACATTGCACAGGAGCAAGCGTTTTTGCGCTTACGCAGGTGTGAGGCCGCCCTTAAAGCTGTATTATATTTAGATGTACAACCGTATTTCCCTGAAAATAAGGCCCTGCCTTATAATAATTTTTGCCCCAAAAGTGGCACAGGGTCTTATTTTTGGGGGGTGTCTTATACTCACCTAGCAGGTGCCATCCAGGTCCCTCCCGCTGCTCTCTGGCATTCCTGCAGGCTTCCCATGCACTTGTCAGCACTGACAGATCATCTCTTGCTGGTAATGGGCCCTGAATAGCCCGCCTCCTGCAAGAGATTGCTCTGATTTGTTCACAAGCGCCGCCTTAGCCAATCAGAGCCGGAACAAAATGAACCAATCATAGCCAATCAATGAATTAAAATGTAAAAATTAAGTCAGCCGATCACTGGGATTGCTGTGTTTGTGAACCACTTTTATCATGTTCTTCCATTAGCGCGACTACAGCACTGCGGAACTGGTCGTTTTCTCTAGAAAGCCATTTAGGTAATTTAAGGATTACTAATCTTAAACGAGGGAACCCTCCGTGACTTGCCTAGCATTCTGTGATGGGGCTTATGCAAAGGGTTTATAGAACTGATAAAGTATAGCATTCGGTAGTCCTTCAGTATTATTGACCTATAGTGGGAAGTGACAACGCATGCCACTACCTGTAGACCAAACCTGGATATCAGTAAGCGGGAGATCTCTGGGGCTCAGCGTCTCCTCAAGCTTTAGTGATTTCTGGTAATATGTGATATGCTTCTCAATCCCACAAATCCCTCTGATCTAGAAGTGAAGCTGAGTGATCTCTATGGCACATCACAGTCTGACTTGGCCAGTGAGAAATTGAAGATGGACAACACTAATTTACATTTGGTTTGATCTCAAGTGTTCATTTTGCCATCTGTCAAAAACTCTCATCTATAAGCTGTGATGTGATCAGAAAATACTCGGCGGTGGCAGCTTACAGCATTTAAGAGCAGGAGATGGAGTTTGCTGAAGCAGCAGTAATAAAGTGCATGCTCTCTTCGTGGACTTACTGATGGCAGACTAATGTAAGTTACTGCAGCAGGCTCCTTGAAGAAATGACAATGTTTCCTCCCTCCTATTGAATGTAGCAGCATTGTGATCCATCCATTGTTATCTGTGAAAGCTACATATTCCTATGGAAACATGACTTGTTCGCTATGTAATGATGTCATCTGCTGAGTTAAGTCATTCTACATTCACAGGCGACATATCCACCACCAAGTGATTCACAGAGTTGTCCTCAAGGATCGCATCAGGGTTGTGATCCCGATTCTGAGGATTCCTGAACGTCAATGGGTGCAAATATGCGGTGATACATCGTCACCCTTGGGAGGCTCTTATTCAGGACTCTAAGCAAGTTGGGTGACAACTATCAAAAGTTGTGGTGGGGGTTACGTTGTTTGATCATCTTTCCGAGTGATAGATGTGAGAAACTCAGTCACTTCTAAGTGCTGCTCATCTGTGATCGTTATAGGATATTACTAGCTAAATTCCCAATTTATCTAATGCAAATACCTAAGGGACCTTTCACACGTGCAGAATATTTCTGCAAGACGTACCCAAAGACACAGAAAATTCTGTACCAAAATCCCCATGTATACATGTGGGTAATGGAGCAGAAATCTGCAGCAGGAGATTTAGGGCAGCATAACATGAGTGTATTTTTGCACGTTTTTTTGAGGGGTACATTCTCATTTCTCGCGGGCACAAAAAATAAGACCTGCTCTATTTTGTGCACATTTGCACACTAAAAAGACCCATAGGGGTCTATGGTGCAAATATGTACGTGCACATATGTACAAAATGCTGCGCATACCCAAGAATGCAGGCACCTCGTTTGGCTTAAAGGGGTTATCCAGGGAGTATGCTATTGGTGACCTGTCATCAATAGTTGATCGGCTGGGGTCTGTCGCTTGGGACACCAACCAATCAGCTAAGCAGGCGCATGGTGTCAGCAGCTTCCATTGCAATCAACGCGAGCTGCGCCTGCAGTTACAAGCACCAGCCACTACACAGAGGTCAGCGCAGAAACTTCCATTGCTTCCTCTCCAATCTCTGTGTATTTGTGGCGCTGATAGCTCAGCCGATTGGTCGGGTCCCAAGTGAACTAGCAGTGCCTGCGCAAATATGCACAATATTTGCACAGACCTGCATGCAAAGTACACTCGTTCTCTCTGCAAAAAAGTTGAGCAAGAACGAGTATATTTTAGAATATGCTCGTCTGAAGGAGCCCTATGCTGTGTCTTGAAATGCATCTTGCAGAAATATTCAGCATGTCTGTGAGTGCAGACAGCTGGCTGTGTAACCTGGTTTGGGAACACTGATTTCCTTGGTGACCTGAGGAAACCACAAAGTTTTCCAGTTCCCCTAACTAACTGAATATCAGGACTGGAATTTCAAGCAAATAAGATAATCATTTTCACACTCCTTCTGCAATCACATGCCGCTATGAAGATTTTTTCCTTTATATGATTTTCGATTTTTGTAGATTTTTAATCATGTTTTATTACTAGAGTCAAATACATATTTTTAATATAACATACTAGCTTTCATCAAGACCCATCATGAAAAGTATCCATTACAATACATTTTATCATTTCAAACATGTTACTCCCATCCCCCACTTATTTCTTCATCATTGCCATTGATAAACAGAAGGCAGAGTTGTTAGCAGACATTCCAGCCAATTAATAAGAGTTCTGAACTTATTGCTGCCCGCTTCTAAACACCCAACACTCACACCATAGTAGAGCTATACTTATTAATGCCATTCCTACTATATAGAGACAGTTTAGAACATTAGCAGCTATATACTTAGTATAACGATTGCCTTTTATTAAATAGTATCCATCCATGACTCTTATTCCATCTTAATATACATACGTTAAGCATTAGAAAGTACAATGTAAGATGTCCCTACTTAAGGGATCCTTCACACATGCCGAATATTTCTGCAAGACTCACCTAAAGATGCATCTTAATCTCCTGCTGCAGATATCTGCTCCATAACCCGCATGCATACATGAGGATTTTGGTGCAGAATATTCTGCGTCTTCAGATGCGTCTTGCAGAAATATATCAGGTGTGAAAGGTCCCTAAGAGGAAATGATGACTGAACTCTAGAGAGTTGTCTACAGGTAACTGTCTAATGAGAGAACAGCTCTGTCAGGTTCAGGGGTCACACAAGGTGGTCACACAATCTAAATTCTGTCTCCAGATATTAGAGCAAGTATTCATCTCTTAGCACATGCATGACACTCAAATTCCTACCTGTTCCTTCTGGGAAAGCATGTTGATCTAATTAACAGAAGACTATTTGCAAAGAAGGATCAAAGTTGTCAATAACTTTCTGCCATAGTAGCAGTCAGGTACCTACCTGCATTTCTCAGCTTCCTGTTCCTGAACACAGATAAGATGACCAGGAGGTTTCCCAAAATATCAACGACAATGGTGAAGATGAGTATGGCAGCAAGAGCAGTGGCCACCCAAGGAGGACGATCCAATACCAGCTCCTTGGGAATATGCAAAGAACTGTTCAATGCACTTACATTTAATAGCATTTTCTTCCTATCACCTTCCTTCCAATCCAGTTCTGGATTGAACTTGACAAGACAGTTTGATGCTTGGTGCTCTGAGGACTTTAGCTCATTTCATTTCTTCAGTCTCCTGTTGCCCAATGTAAAGAGGATGGGGATAAGTGCTCACACGAGATTGGTAAAGAAGCCATCCTTAGCTTGGCTGCCAAGTTTTTAGTTTGCATGTGCATGTGTCAGGGATGATACTTTTATAGCATCCTATCGCCTCTCCTACTTCAATGTTCAATCAGCTGCAGGTGACATCTAGTGTTCTGCCGGATCAGCACATCAGTAGTCCTTGTGGAGGTGCGTGAGCGACATCTTGTGGTACAAGTCAGAACTGTGTGCTGCTTCATTTCACATTGTAGCTGAGTACAAGTAGAATGATGAGTTTCTTGCAAAGGCAACACATTTTTTACATTAAGCAGACTGGATGTAGTTGTTGTCCCATATAGCCTTATTAAAACGAATGCAGCATTTTACTTGAATGCCAATGATTTTTTTCACATTTTTTGCATCAAAAATCATCCTGTCCAGTTGTTAGCTGTAGGTCAATAGGGAATTGTAAAACATACTAAAAACAGTGCAGTTTTTTGTGATGTTTTTTTTTCTAACTTTGGTGCATACCTTCACACAGTCTAAAAAATATATATAAAAGAGGTGATTTATTGGGTGTTTTTTTTTTTTTTTTTAAACACATGCATTAAACCCCTGTTCTTTTTTCATTAACAGTAAACATATGCTTTGAGCAGTGGCATAGCTATAGGGGTCTCACCTATGACCCGGTCTCTGAGCCTGGGGGTCCTGAAAGGTCCCTACACCACAATTTCCTTGCACCCCCACTCCAGTATCGATTTCCCAAATAAAAGTTATTTTCATTTCTACATACAGAGGCAGATGCAGGGGACCCAGCGCTTGGCTCTTGCACTCCCGGCACAGAAAAGAGATGGAAGCTGGGGAATGAAGCTAAGCTCTGTGTACCGACCAGACGCTAGCCAACTTTTCCCTTTACTGCCTCCTGTGTGGCGTTGGTCCGAGCAGAGGGGCAGCACCAGGAGTGGAGTCAAACTGTTAGTTATCAGGACCTGGCTGCAGCTTTATGACCACCCGGCACTGGCGTAACTATAGAGGATGCAGGGGATGCGGTTGCACCCAGGCCCAGGAGCCTTAGGGGGGCCATAAGGCCTCTCTTCTCCATATAGGGAGCCCAATACTATGAATAAAGCATTGTAGTTGGGGCCCTGTTACAGGTTTTGCATTGGGGCCCAGGAGCTTCAAGGTACGCCTCTGCCACCCGGAGTGCAACCAGCAGTGCCCACCTGCCTGACACCAGGAGGGGGACCCACAATTGATCACTGGTACCAGGGAGAGATGGAGGAGATGGAGTAGGGATATCTATAGGTAACTGCAGTGAGCACCAAACACACCAGTCCAAAATACATAATCATACTCTCACCCTCTATGCCCCCTTCCTATATACTGTGAGCCCCCTGTGTCCACTCCTATATACTACGGTGTTATACCCCCGTGCTCCCCTTCTATACAAATACCCCCTGTGCATCCAGTCCTATAAGCTATGACCTGCTATATCCCCACTTCTATATACTACTAGCTTTTGCCTGTGACTTCGTCTGCGTGAAATACACATTATGCTTTCTAATTGATACAAACCATCACTATCTTCATAATTATTATGTGGCTAACCCATCTCTAATTAACTTATGTTATAAACCTTCATCTTGCTTTATCATATATTTTTGGTGTTTATTACATAAACCATTCTTATAATACCTGCATTATGACATGTCCTTCACTAATCCTGATTAGTGAAGCAACTCTTTGTACATTCATAGGATTACCTTCTGGTGCAAGGATCACCAGGCAGCTAGCAGAACTCACAACAGGCCACATAGAACTGACCATGTGAACATCAGACCTCTCTCAAGTCTATTCTGGCTACCTTCAATGTTTGCCCCTGTGATTTATTGATCGTCACTGCAAAGCAGACCTTGAGGGGGAACTGCAGGCTTTTGAACCCAAATTGGTACTCAGTGGGTATTAACGGTATTTGTCGTATGAATACAGTTTCCCCTTTAGCACATCCAGTGATTATTGTGGCCTTGATAACATTTTAATGGAGAACCTTCATCTGCAGTCTGGTGCCATTACATAATTTCAGAGGGTTTAGGTTCCTTAATAACATAACTGGTGCGCTAATCTAAAGAATGAGGTTATGCATGGGAAGACCGGCTGGGTTGGGGGTGTTTAGGAATTCCACCGGAAGTTTAATGTGTCATGAGTTTGTAGTACTGAATCCACAGACTTATATTGCATTTCTTCGAATGATTTCAACAAAGGATCATTAATAGCTGCTTTGTCATTTTTTGGGGAGTTAAAATCGCATGCTCACATAACCAATTTACAGGCTTCACGTTGATGTCAGAGATGTCGGGGTACACCTTAGCAGTCAGTCCTGTAAGAGATGTCACCACTATGGCTAAGCTTCGTTAGGATGATCTAACCTCCAAGTATGGAGTTTTCTCTGTCTCCTATGCCCATCGGAAGCATAAGCTCTTAAGGTAACTGACATATTTGTTATTAGGGCAAGCTTCTGAATATGAGGCCACAAATGTGAAGATTTTAAACATGACCTTATTTCATCGGCTCGTGTTCCCCTGGGCATGACTGGTAAAGTTTGCTGAAAGTCTCTAGCTAAGAGAACTGTAACACCCCCTATTAAACGTCATTTGTCCTTATGTTTTGCAGCGCTCTACAGAGAGCTTCAACTCCACCTTTATGAGCCTTAGTGCATTCACCCCATACAATAAGCTTAGTCTCTTTCAGCACCTGCGCCATATTACTCTGCTTTGATATGTTACACAGAGATGTCACTACCTGCATTTTAAAAGCAGAATCAGCTATCTTACCTCCATCCAGTAATGTGGCAGCAATGCCAGAAGAGGCAACAGCCCAGGCCATCCCACGATCTTTCCATATTCTGGCTGGTAGTAGATTTTGGACAGATGTTTTGCCGGTACCCCCAGGAGCATCCAGGAAAAATATATGACCAGTGCCCTTCGCAACACTTTCTAAAATTAGGTTGTAAACTTGAAAATGTTCTTCAGTAACCAATCTTTCTTTATTAGACATGAGCGCTGACTGTATGGCTCCTACTGGTTTCTATTGGAGAGTTACAGCGAGGCACCTATTAGACTACCTTCACAGATCTTCAGGAAATCCTCAGCATTTAAGTGAAGATTTGGCCTAGTTTTCAATTGCGGATCAGCTACAGCATTAAACCTGTATATATCAAGGGTTAAATTCCGCAGTATAAATAGACATTAGATTCTTCAGCTTTTTCTAAAAGCGCTGAGGATGCATCACAGAAAACTCCCACACCGTGTGAATTCACCTAGTTTGCACGGTAGAAGCTGCGAGTCTCCAAAGCATTTCCGCTTCTGATAATCCCACAGCGTTTAATCCCTGTATGAAGACAGTCTAAGGGCTTATTCACACGTTCGTATATAGGCCGGTTTTTCACGCCCTGCTAAAATACAGTGTCCCTTTCTGCAGGGGGAAGAGGAGGCGGGCCGGGAGCAGTGCACTGAGCTCCCCCCCTTCTCCACCCCTTGCCACTGTTTGCAATGGGAGGGGAGGGGCGGGGGCAGAGCTAAGTTCCACCCCGTTCTGTCCCCTTTCATTACAAATAGTGGCGAGGGGGGAGAGAGCGCGGAGAGGGGGCAGGAGCTCAGTGCACTGCTCTCGGCCCGGCCCGCCTCCTCCCCCTGCAGAAAGGGGCACTGTATATTGGCCGGGGGTGAAAACCCGGCCGATATATGGATGTGTGAATAAGCCCTGAGATAGAATGCTGCATTTGGTGACATTTTCAACAGTTTACATATAGCATGCAGATCCAGATGCAATATCAACTGAAAGACAATTCAGCAATGGAGTATATTAAAATTTGCTCTGCGAAGTTAGTCATGACGGTGGTTATTTTCTGGTTTAAGCTGGACACTAAGCGCATTTAGTGGAGCTACACACCAGATCACCATTATTATTCTTTACAGAGTCCCATGTGGTGCAGAGTGTTAAGGCAGCAGAAATGCAGTCCTTAGCTCTCACTCACAACCTGAAGGTTAGAAGTTCAATACCTGCTTGGCTCAGGTAGCTAGCTCAAGATTCACTCATCCTTCCAAGGTCAGTAAGATGAGTACTGAGCTGGGTGGGGGGTAATAAATAAATTACCTGAAAGCACTGCAGAATAATTTGGCGCTATACAAATAACAAGATTGATTTATTTACTTGCTTTAGACTAATGCATAATACATTGAGTTTTGTGTGAAATTAGTTCTGCTATCAATCCCTCCTGGTGTTAGCCTTAACATGCTACAAGTACACAGTGCACTATATACTTAGCTAAGAGCGTAGCATTGACAATGTGGTGACATATTCCCCTTACCATCACTTTTCCTCACTGGTAGAGGTCATATGAGGAATTGTGCATGGAGCTTTCTTCATCCTTTTGTGTGGTCCTTATGTATATGACGTCACTGGATCGATGCATTTAATGAGTTAACATGAGGCACAATACTGACATGGCTGTCAAGATTTAACCTGTTGTCTGTGCAGTGTGGACATGCTGCTCTGCCAGCTCAATATCCTAGCTGCTAGCGAGAGGATGGGAAGGGGGCATTCTTTTTAACTTCAGGTAACTTATAATCACAAATGAAGAACCTCACCCCAGCAAATGTTGGCTTTTTTTGCTCTTCCCTGTAAGAGAATTACTGGAAAATGTGATCAGGTTTTGCATGATCAGTATATTTATACAATCATTATCAAAAACATCAAGCCCCTTGAAGAAACTCAGCATGCAGTTACATCTCAGGCAGATATCCAAATGCTTAGCATTGTGGAGTGATTAGATGAACAATCTTGCCACACAAGGCCCTAAAAGTGATTTCCTTGACCTTTAAAAAGACTCTCAGAGGCTACTTGTGTGTAGTGGATCTCTTTTTCTGCTTGTTGACCACTAGACAACTCTACAACACAATTGAAGATATTTCTCCCAGTTAACATGGTTTAACATGGGGTGCATTATTGGAATGCGAGAAGCTGGATGGTCATATGAATTAACTGCCCACCACTGGGCTGTTCTGATCCGACTGTTAGGAGGTGTTGGAACCAGTGGATGCGTGAGGTCACACAAAGTAATCGGACTCAGGACGCTTTCAACAGTCCACCAATAGAAAGGATCATCTGATCATCTGATCATCCAACTAGCACAAGCAGCTCCAACTGTTTCGTTATCTGTCATCCCGAGACAGTTGGTACTATCATTATAAGCTCCTGTGTCTGGTGCAAGCATTTCCAGGTGCCTGGCTGAAGGAAATTTGGCCTCCCAGTAACTATTACACGTACTGCCTTTGACACCCACCCAGCATTGCCTCTGTATGCAGTGGTTGCATGTACAACAAAACTAGATTGCTATGGAACCGGGTTGTCTTCAGCAATGAATCTGTAATGGTTGTGCTGGCTGGAATCTGTTGTACCACATAGGTTTTTAGCAGCACAGCTCCACAGGTGTGGAATGATTGAGCTGGCTGGGTGTGGTGTTCTTCTGCTAGCCAATCACCACCACTCTGATTGCATATAAATATCCTCTCTCTGCTAGAGGAAGCTGGTTTCCCTTCACTCTATGGTTTGTTGGTTTTGCATTCCTGTACATGTATTATGTGGGTGAACAGTGTCATGTCCAGTGTTTGTGCAGGTGGGTAGACATGAGGAGTGAACTGTCCTGTTCTATGTGGTTGTGTGTCTGGCATGCTAACCCTAGTGTGTTGCTGTGTGATTTGTGTTCTGTGTGCCGGTCTGTTCTGGTACCGTGTTATAACCCTTTAGGGATAGTCAGGACTGAGGTTCCAGTGCGGGGCTGCCTTTATTGAGGTGATCGCCTTGCTTATTAGGTAGGGTCCTGCCATTCTTTCTGCAGCTTGGGGTCAGCTATCTTGCTAGTGTAGGGACCCGCAAGACAATGAGGAGGCTTAATCACAGCTTGCAGGCTTAAAGGAGATGTCTCGAGGCAGCAGTGAAATATTTTTTTTGCCCAGTCCCCCTTCTTCAGCATACATTACTAAGTACCAATGTAAATGGCTTTTAAAGCCGGTTCCTACTTACAGTTCTGGCGTTTCATGAACTTATAAAAAGTTTCCCAAAGATGGCCGCCGCTTCTTCTCCCTGCGCTTGCTTCAGCCCGACGTGCTCGCTCCCGAGACGCCAGTCACGCTTCGTATTAGCAGGGAGCTGTCCAGTGCTGATCCTTTCCCCCTGCACAAGTAACCCAGGCTTCGTAATAGCAGGGAGCTGTCCAGTGCTGAATTCTCAGCAGAAGGTACTGTAATGCCTCCCTGCAATTCACTTTCCACTGTTTTAGATGAAATAGTTTTTTCACCTAAATATATATGTGTGTGTATATATGCGTGTACACATTTTATATATATATCTATATATATATATATATATATATATAGATAGATATATATAGTATACGTGTGTATGAGTATACGCATACGCGTATTCGTGAGTGTATATACACACACACTATATATATATATATATATATATATATACACATACCCACACATGTTTTTTATATGCGTGTGTATATATGTGTATGTGTATATATATATATATATATATATATATATATATATATATGTGTGTGTGTATATATGCGTGTACACATTTTATATATATATCTATATATATAGATAGATATATATAGTATACGTGTGTATGAGTATACGCATACGCGTATTCGTGAGTGTATATATACACACACATATTATATATATATATACACACATATATATATATATATATATATATATATACCCACACGTGTTTGTATATGTGTGTGTATATATATATATATATATATATATATATACACACACATATATATATATATATATATATGTGTGTGTATATATTATATATATATATATGTGTGTGTATATGTGTATATATATATATATATATATATATATATATGTGTGTGTGTGTGTGTATATATATGTGTGTGTGTCTGTCTGTCTGTATATATGTCTGTCTGTCTGTCTGTGTGTCCCGGCGGCGGGAGGCTCGGGCAGCATCGGGGGCACGGCGGCGGGAGGCTCGGGCAGCATCGGGAGCAGCATCGGGGGCATGGCGGCGGGAGGCTCGGGCAGCATCGGGAGCAGCATCGGGGGCATGGCGGCGGGAGGCTCGGGCAGCATCGGGGGCATGGCGGCGGGAGGCTCGGGCAGCATCGGGGGCACGGCGGCGGGAGGCTCGGGCAGCATCGGGGGCAGCATCGGGGGCATGGCGGCAGGCTCGGGGGCACGGCAGCAGGCTCGGGCAGCACGGCGGCAGGCTCGGGCAGCACGGCGGCAGGCTCGGGGGCATGGCGGTGGGCTTCGGTGGCAGGCGGTGAGCTCCAGGAACAGGCGGTGAGCTCGGGGGACAGGCGGTGAGCTCGGGGGACAGGCGGTGAGCTCGGGGGACAGGCGGTGGGCTCCGGGGGCAGGCGGTGAGCTCCGGGGACAGGCGGTGAGCTCGGGGGACAGGCGGTGAGCTCGGGGGACAGGCGGTGGGCTCCGGGGGCAGGCGGTGGGCTCCGGGGGCAGGCGACGTACATGGGCGGCTTCTCGGCTGGGCTTCTCGTCTCCGCTCGGCTGGGCTGCTGAACTTTCTGCACCTTTCTGTAACAGAGGAAGGTACAGAATGGCCGCTCCAGCGCGCTCCCGAGAGGTTACAGCTCGTCTGCGCATGCGCAGAAGAGCTGTAGCGTCTAACACACTGAAGCGGCTCGCGCTGAGCAGAAGACCGGACTGCGCAAGCGTGTCTAAAAAAGCAAGCTGCCAGCGAATTTAGACGGAACCATGGAGACGAGGACGCTAGCAACTGAGCAGGTAAGTGGAATAACTTCTGTATGGCTCATATTTAATGCACAATGTACATTACAAAGTGCATTAATATGGCCATACAGAAGTGTATAACCCCACTTGGTTTCGCGAGACCACCCCTTTAACTATTTTAGCCAATATACGAACCAATGCCTCGTACTTTTACAGCTATAACATCTGTTTATGTGTTCAGGTATGCATGGTGAGTGTGTGTCGTCAGTCAGTTCCCATTTGTGTCTTCTGCCAGTACGTTCAGTCTGAGTCTGTTTTTCGACACTGTTTCCAGTGGTCCCTAACATCTTCTGGGTCACATTCGTGTTGGCCCAGTGTTTGTTTGCCCACACTAATGTAAAAGAATCCAGGTTTAGTTTGCGCTCCGACAATGGCCGTGTTCGTATCTGGAGACCATGTGTGAGTGCCTCAATCCTGCTTTTGCTGTGGAGCGGTACACTGCCCCCACTGCTGTTGTGATGATCTGGGGGGGCATCACATACAACAGTCCCCAGTGGTACGAGGGATAATGACAGCTGTAGCCACATGTGTTCCTCTCATGGCAGACTTTCTAAAGGGCATTTTCCAGCAGGATAATGCTCGGCCACACAAATCAAGGGGGTCACAGGCATGCCTCCACAAATTTATCACCAATAGAACATCTATGGGACCATCTGAGATGCCAACTTCGACAGCCTATGAGATTGTACCATCTAAAGGTTCACTTACAGAAAATGTGGACCGATATCCTGAAGGCTTCCTAGAGGCATTTCCCAGCAGGATTATTCTCGGCTGCACACCCAAGGGGGTCATAGGAATGCCTCTACAACATTGCCACACTTCTATGGTCTGCTCGTTCACAAGATATATCGCCAACAGAACACGTATGGAACCATTTGGGACATCAACTTTCACAGCCTATGAATTTGCATGATGTAGAGGCTCAGTTACAGCAAATGTGGACCGATATGCCGCAGGATACCCTACGGAACCAATATGCCTCCATACTCACCCGTATCACATCTTACATCCAAGCTAGAATTGGCCCAACAGTGTACTAGAGCCTCCCTTCTAGGGTTCAGTTTTTTGCCATAAATTATCCTTTTGCTCTGATATGGTAATCACTTACTTATATCAATGCTACAATCACACAAAGTTTCATTCAATTGTGACAATTCCTGCTTGGGATGGATTTTTTTTTTGACAATGGGTGTATAATGTAATGGGAGCTGGACATTATCCTTCACCTTACAATAAAGATCTATGAGTGTATTGCTTTAAAGACTTGCTTGTTTGCATTGTATTCTATTGCAACATATATGCTGTTCTATACTTTTAAGTGATCATGCCCCCTCTGATTTGTAAAGTGCAGCAGAAAATGTTGGCGCTAGACAAATAAAGATTATTATCACTATTTTGCACTGTGCTGTCGGTGCACCTTTGGGTTTGAGGATCTATGGGCTGGCAGACTATGATATGCATCAGCCTATCCTGCCATAATAGTTCTGCAGGAGTGAAAGTCGTGTGGTTGCTGGCTTGTAGGAGGAGGTACGAGCATCAGTGTAGACTCAGTAAAACACTTACACATATGTAGAAATGAACATTGTGGCACTAAAGCGCTGGGCAAAGTGCTAGTAGGAGGGGGAAGAGAAAATGTAGATTAATACAGTGTTTGGTGCCAGAGAAAGGGAGCTTGGGCAGACTGTGTGATTGCCTATGCAGTTAAGCCTATTTAGTGTACTCTGCAGTTGGTGGCCATACTGCTATATCCAAACTTCTATGGTATCGGGAAACATGCAACCTACTGGCATCACGGCCTATGTCTCATCTGCTGGGAAATCCACTAAAAGGCTGCCGGAATTATGGTGAACCAGACCAGAGAGGTCTCCTAGGTTTAGCAGGAGTCACCCTATGTCTAACCTCCCTCATTGGGTCATTTTCACCACGTTGCCCTGGCGATGCAAGAAAACATATTTTTTAGGACTGAGGGCAAAATGAAAGGCACTGGAGTATCCATGTAAAACAATGCATATTCATTCATCATAAGAAGGTTACAGGAGGAGACGCTTCAGCCTGGCATTACCTTTGTCAAGCATCATAGAATACAATACGAGGCTTGATAAAGGTCATGTGCGGCCACTGCCTTGGACTTTGCCTTTTATGTGTTAAAGTGATCCAGAAGAAAGATGGCACAGAGTTCAGCATGGAGGACTACAAGTGCATCGATACCATTCACATAGTGGAAAAGTTAGTTTGCACACTCCACTGTCGTAGAGCCAAATGTGAGTGTATACAGTAAACACGCTGTACCACGCCACTTTCCATCTCTTCCAGACATATGACACAATCACTTGCGATTTTTACTATATCTGCTGCTTTGTAACACAGCAGTGGGATGTCACCAGCTATAGTCTCCCAATCAGGCTTATTTGCATTACAAGATTAGTTCTCAGATGCACCAAGGGTGCAAGACGACCTCTGAGTGTTTTGACGATAAAACTTCTACTTGTGTAGTTATTAAGTGTCAATTCAGTAACTTTTGTATTATTTTGCAGGCAAACAATAGTTTTACATGCACAATCATGTAAACATTAGCAATCAATTTCAATACCACATCGAACAGCATGTCAGTGTGATTTTTGGCCACACCACGGACACCTACCCAGTGTCAGCTTATTCTTAACGGATGTTCACCAACCTGTCACATCATTCTTCTGGGGCTTGTGGTACTCTGTATTTCCAGGAACACATCTGCAGGTGTGGGTTGATTTGGCTGACTGATTATGTGGATTGCTCCAGCCAGCCAACCACCTCCGGTCTGCTGCACATAAATACCAGCTCCTCTTGCTAGAAGGTGCTGGTCATTATACCTCATCATCTCCTAATGAAATCTGGGTGTTAGGATGCATGCTGTGCAGATCTTTGTTTTGTGTCTTGTTCTGTCCGTCTGGTTTGTGGTCTGCATGAATGTGGTTCTGTTTGATTTATGTTAAAATAAAAATAAATCTTGTTATTTGTATAGCACTAACTTATTCTGTAGCACATTCAAATAATTTATTTACTACTCCCCACCAAGCTGGGTACTAGTTTTACTGACCTCGAAAAGATGAAAGACTGAGTCGACCTGAAGCCAGCTACCTGAACCATTCAGGGAATGAACTTGCAACCCTCAGGTCGTGAGTGAGAGCTTAGGACTGCTCTCACTGCCTTAGCACTCTGCACCACACAAGGTTGGAATTTTCCCTCCATCTGCAGATGTGCAGACGCCTGATGTGAACTATGTCCTGTTTGTAGTTGCTCTGTACCTGTCTTATGTTTCCTGCTTTTTTCCCTATTTCTATCTAGAGCAAGTCAGGTTTTCCTGGACTTCCCCTGTGGGGTCCTCCTTATTGGGACGATTACCCTGCTTTTAGGCAGGCTCCCCGACTTCTGTGGTGTAGGGGTAGACTTCCTCCTTTCCCTTTACTTTGGTGCTCATTTGGTGATCTATGCATCCGGTTTTGACTGTATTTTCATTCCTTTAGCAATAAATGTATTCTGTTTGTGTAGCTCGATGTTCACACGTCCTGCATGAACGCAACACCAGCTTTTTTACTTTGTAGCAAATACATAGATTACATACATGACAGAAAACGATGCATCTGTAACAACTGAACATTCTGGCAACGTGAAACATACCTTAAAATAATGAGTACTTTTTTAAAAAAATGAATGGCAGGTGTTGTTTTTTCCAGATCAAGTAGAGTAAAAATCTGGAATCATGTTGTAATTTGCCTTTTGTGTTCTATGAGGCTTGAAGAAGGTTGTACAAGGTTGAAACGCTGCCATCTATAACCTTTTTTGTGATGAATAAATGAACACTACATTTCATATGGATGCTTTGGATTTTGTGTTAAAGTAATCCAGTGGAAAGATCACACCAAGTTCAGCATGGAGGACGACAAGTGGGACTTGAACCGTTCATGGATGTGCTTTCTTTGTGTGCAGCATAGAAATGCTGGAACACAGAGGAAGACTGTCACCTTTAAAAAGTAGCGCAAAACAGAATTGAGAAAAACCCATCAGGCTGTCTGGTCGAAAACCATATGATGAGTACAAGTTACAACCCTTAACCATACACCGAGAACACATAACATATAACAATAACATTACATAAGTGTAAGGATTTGAGGGACTGACATGGGCCAAACTGTGATGACTAGACCATTAGGTTAAAGCATCTCCTACAGTTCATGTTTTGTGGGGTATTCGTGTCATGCAGTAGTTAGTACCTATTAAAAGTGGTCCAAGAAAGGAGAACAGGAAATAAATAAATCTTGGTATTTGTATAGCGCCAACTTATTCCGCAGCGCTTTCAGGTAATAATTACTTATTACCCCCCACCAAGCTGGGTTCTCATTTTACAGACCTCGGAAGGATGGAAGGCTGAGTCAACCTTGAGCCGGCTACCTGAATCATGCGGGGATCGAACTTGCAGCCTTCAGGTCATAGGCGAGAGCTTACACTCTGCGTCACACGAGGCTCAGTTGGGCGCTCAAGATTCATTGACACACGTGGGAAGTAAAGACATCTGGTTCAACCCCATAGAGTATTTACTGTAGTACAAGTTGCTGACTAGGATATTGTTGAGATGATTCACAAATAACATATTTGACAATTGGCTTCTACCTCATTGGGGTTTTTCAGCCTAACATACTATGTTGCTGTGTTACATTATTGAATAGTCATGATAAAACCCTGAATTTCGGTCCGTGAAAAACGAACCAATTTCACTTGTTTTTGTTCAGTTTTTGCGTTTTTATCATGAAAATGTCATCTGAGTGTAATCTGTTTTTCACGTGCATCAAAAAACCATTATGTGGCTTGATTGATGTAAGTTAATACTCCTAGTAAAGTCAATGGATACGTGAAAAAATGTGTATGCACATACATGTTATGCAAGTGCTTTCCGTTTTTTTTGTACTCATTGACTTTAATGGGTGATTATGGCCCATGAAAACACACCAAATAGAACATGCTGAATTTTTTTTTTAACACTGTCCGTCAGTCCGTGAAAAAATTGAGGATATTAAAAAACACATTGAGGTATTCCGGCTATGAGACTTTATTCAGTTTTCACCCATTCACTGGATGGGTAAAAACCGATAGATCACATGTGCGCCCAAAGGCTCCATTCCCCACTACACTACACTACAAATGTATCTTGGGACAATGTATCTTGAACTGTGAAATATGGAAACACAGGTCCCACATTTTTGGGATCAGTGGGGGTCCCAGCAGTCGAAACCCAATCGATCTATCAGTTTTCAACCATGCAGTGAATGAGTAAAATCTAAAAAGAAGTTCTCATTGCCAGAATACCCATTTAAGGGGTCCAAGCTCTGTTAGTTTCAAACGCGGCCGCAAAATCACCTGTATGAGTAGACCCTTACATTTCTGAAGCAATTACAGACAGAGCTTCACGGAAAAATGTTCACTAATCAAGGTGAAAACACGGCATTACCATGACTTATGTATCCGACTGAGTAGTTCGCCGAGAGCAAAAGTTGTGAAACAATCACAACAATTCTGATCCGGACTAGTTGACTCCGATTTTTTTCCTTGACTCGAGATTATTTTTATGGCTTTGCAGTTTTCAGCAACAAAGTTTTTGACATGTAGTAAAATCTATAGCAGCCGTTTTCGTTTATGGTGAGGCCAAATGCAAAGAGAGGATTGACAACTAGTGTTGCAATCCTGTCCTGACACCTTGTGGTTATTTCTAAAATGGCAAGTCGTACTCCTGCAGGCTAATGCAATAAACACAAGACCATGATTTTTTAAAATAATTTATTGTCAGTAAGAAAGACTGGCTAATGGTAGTTTTCAGTAAAAACCTTTACAAGACCATTGCATCACAAATATACAGACACCATAAAAACCGTGTCATGGTGATTTTGGTTCTAAACAGGTATGCAGTATGTCCCCATTACACTTTCCAAGAAGGGAAAAAAATCTAAAATACTCTTAGATAAAGATATTTCTTGCCGTTGCTTTGCAGCGTCAAACTTAACTCTCCGTTATATACAGTTGTTACTGCAGATGGACCTGGAAATTCAGAAGTCAAAACCTCAGTGGAATAGAGATACGGTAAAGCCCCGGGTATTGGAACAATATGCTAACCTAGTAGAAAGGGCGAATCTGGAAATAGTTCATGGTTAAAAAGGAAATAAATCCACAAAGTATCTACAAAATCTAATTAATACTATTGAAATCAAAACTGTACATTACATTTACATTTGGAAAAGAAGTTAAAATGATGCTTCACACTTTATAAATAAAGATGTCATGCTACCATGATGCAACGGGATGTTCTCTTAAAAAAGGCCAACAAAAAACCCATAAGAAACCAAAAATAATAACTAAAAATGGAGTGGAAACAGCCTACCCAATACGGTCTATTTGTCTTCATTATTGTATATCCGGGAATGAAATACATTGTACACATTATTATTACTTGGCATGACGCACTGCGGCTATACCATATAGATGTCACCAAATTTTATTTTTTTTTTTAAAAAGCAAAAAAAAAGAAACACTACATAAAAGAAAAAAAAAGAATAAAAAATGAAAATAAAACAATATTACATAATGAATAGCTATAACTTTATGATGAAATGTTGAAGCTGACAAATGTCCAGGCACTTTTTATGGTGTTAAACTTGTGTATGATGTTGGGAATCAAGGGGAGGAATCGTCACATCTTGAAAGTGTCCATCGTCTCCACTCTCATAGTCACTTATCATGGCCTCAGATTCCATTTCGCAGCAGGCAGACACATCAGTGCATGACGCTGCGGAAGTATATCCTGACATGGACATGTTGTCCACCATAGGGACTTGAAAGTCTCTACCGTACCCTAGCATGTAGGAAGCAGCATAAGGCTCTCTGTAACTATTGCCATCTCCACTGGTGGTGCTTTGAGGTTCTGACTTACTCACTGGATATTGGTGATGTGGAAGGTACTTATTCAGGTTGAATCTCTGACTACTTTTTGTTGATGAACCCAAGCTGCCTATAGTAGCCATCTCCTTTGGTGGCTGCATGGAATCGAACTGTTCAGCATACACAGGTGGCAGAGGTGGGAGTTCATCTGACAATGGAAAGTCTTCGGGTGGAGGTGGAAAGTCACTCTCTATGTCATAGCCACCAGGGTAATAATCCGTGTCAATGGCATTTGGGTCCGTGTATTGAGGAGCAGGATCTTCAACAACTTCATAATGAGGGTATTCCTGAATATCTGGCAGTTGGACACTAGGCATCCAGTCTGAAGTATCCCAATGATAACCTGTACGGAAACAAACAGAAAGTATATGAATAAGTGAACGATACATGCAACAGTAGAAAGAAAAACACATAATTTTAGTATACTGTCATGCAAAGCTTGAGTTTGACCAAACAAGCTGACGGGACTATTATGTGCTCTATACTAGTCTATAGCTGCTTATGACATATCATGTATTAAAGGGCCTTTCCCATTAAATCCATAATCTTCCATGGAAATCGGTCGTTGGATTGTTATTTTCTATAAGTACTTTTCTAAAGCTTTTCTGAGCTATGTCTGTTCATTGAAAACATGGTTGAAAACAAATGTGACCACGATACATATTCCCAGAGGGGTTATCATCACCCATCTCTTCTAGACCACTGTTAAATTTACTATATCACCAGGTTTTTTAAGTAATTAAGACCAGACAAACATTTTCCATTTTTATAATCGGCATTTTATTTTCTGATTGTAAATTTTTTTTATTCTATTGCCTATACATAACTTTGGGGATGGCCATCTTTCCTGAGCTGCATTTAATAGCATTTAGAGATATGCTTTACAGCAGCTTCATGGGCCATTCACACAATGGACAAGAGAGGACCCACTGACTTGGATGGGAGACTCTTCTAGGCATGCTCTGTGACCTCTACGGAGGTCCTTTTGCAGGGAGTCATAGTTTATACCTCTTGTGAATGATGGATCCCGTGTTATCTACATGTAGGTGTTGGCCTTTCAGTGTAATCCTGCCTGTGATGTTAGTGAGATGACTGCTGCAAAGCTTTCTCTAGAGATCAGGAAGTTTCTGCCTATTATTAAGCCCCTTTAACACGGACGACTGTCAAGCGCTGAAGTGCTCGACAGTCATCCCAGCGATGATTGCTCTTGTGCTTTTACACTGGGGGATCACTGCTTGGTGAATGGAGGCGCAGCAGGCCGAACATCATTCCCGTTCACCCACCTCCATTCACAGTAAACAGGTAGTCGTTCAAAGAGGAACAACTGCCTTTTTAAACTGAACGATGCAGCAGAACCTCGATGATTTCATTGTCTACATGAAAGATCCGATTTATCGCTGATTGGTCTTTCACTGCAAGCGTTCACACTGCATGATTATTGCGCACATTGCTTGTTAGATCAGACGCATAAAAGGGGCTTGAGGCTCTGCGGTCAGGGTGAAAAATGCAGGATTTTAGAATTTTTATTAAAAGTTGTTTTGTTTTTTTTTAAATCACCAAAAATGCTTTAAAAATATGTTTAAACACAAAAATGTGATTCATATAACATGTCATTTTCTGATGACACGCTCCTTTTAACAAAATCTGCCTAGTTAGACAGCAGTATTGGAATGCAGGAAGCATCACAGCAAACTAATTTTCAGAAATTTGCAAAAGCTGGGTAACACCTCTTAAAAGGGTTCCACAAAATGAATGTATCTAGGATGGGATAAGCTTGTGATCTGACCGCAGGGACCCCCACTGATCATGAAAATTGTGGTCTTGCGCAACCCCAAATGAATGGAGCAGTGGTGTGCTACTGTTCCATTACTTTCAATAAAACTGCCAGAGAAAGCTGAGAAAAATGTTGTAAAAGAGCATAAGGCCGGTTTCACATGAATGGGTTCCTATTGCAGAACCTGCGATCGACGTCTGCACCAACGATGTGCAGCAAATCGCATGCATTGAAAAGCATGTACTTTTGCGTATTCTGCGAGTGGAGAAAAAATCACAGCGGACGGCCTCCATTAAAGGGGTCTTCCGTGGGAAATACTATTGATTACCTATCATCAAGATAGGTCATCAGTAGTTGATCGGCTGTGGTCTGTCACTCTGGACTCCAACCGATCAGCTGAGCAGGTGCATGCTGTCAACACCGCAAATACACAGAGGTTGGGGCTAAAGCAGTGGAAGTCTCCACGCCAACCTCTGTGTAGTGGCCGGCGCTTGTAACTGTAGGCACAGCTAGCGTTGATTTCAATGAGAGCCGTGCCTGCAGTTACAAGCACCGGCCACTACACAGTGGTCGGAGTGGAGACTACCGCTGCTTCTTCTCCGACTTCTGTGTATTTGCAGCGCTGACAGCATGCCTCTGCTCAGCAGATTGGTCGAGGTCCCAAGTAACAGACTTCAGCCAATCGACTATTGATAACCTATCCTGAGGATAGGTCATCAATAGTATTTTCCATGGAAAACCCCTTTAAAGTCAATGTAGGCTGCCTGATCCGAAGCTCATACACAATTAACATTGTGTCTGGCTGCGGGTACCTGCGTCATCGCTAAGTGATGGCACGGGAAATACAGACATTGAAAGAAAAAATCTGTAGTGTGCATTACTGACGGCAAGCCACCGCGGTCATCCGCAATACAGAAATCACAGAAACGCAGGATACAAAATCTATAACCTGCTCTATATATTCAGCTTCCGCAAAACACAACTGAATTAGAAAATTATTCACATAGCCTCTCGCTCGCTTTGTTTCTTTGAATTCAATTATGACTTAAAGGTTTCTTTTTTATTGACTGGCTAGCCCTGGCAGAGCAAAGTCATCTCATATAGTGACATTTCTCAATAAGCAGCATAACATATAACTATTCTTGCTGAATAATATGCAATTGAATGCGCCAATACAGCCATCTTGGGCTATAGGTATTTGAAATGCTGTAAATTAAAAGAATATATCAGTGTCCGTAAGACAGATGGAGGAGTCTAATGTTATGGCTCATCCTCAGTGCTTATGTTGAGACCATCATCAGACATGTCATTTCTTCATTGACTTGTCCTCTGGAGCCTATAGGTGCCCATGCATACACTTTCAATGGCCGTAGACCGAATATTCGTTCCGGTGACAGCTATTTCTCCCCCATACATAAAAACACTTGGTTCAGCTGAGCTTTTTTGTGTTTTACATGGGCACATTAGAGAAAGCTACAGCCAACCACCTTTGCCATACGACTTTTGCTGATCTTTGCCATACGCCTTTAAGGAACAAGTTTTGAAGTTCAACATGTTGGCTCCTTCTTTCCTGCAACACCATCTGCCATGGAAAAGTCTAGAGACTTCATATATATACAGCAATTGGCCGGTCCTATTGAATCGGTGGGTTTGGATGACTGCTGTCGAATGTGTATTGGGGCGATGAAAGGACTAAACGATTGATGACCTTTCTGAGGATAGGTTATCAATAGTATAATACCAGAAAGGCCCTGTGACTGCCTGACAACCCGATTTATAAAGTTGTGTATTGCTAGCAATCAGCCTAGCTCAAATAATTAAGCACCAACCTGACATTGGGCTGAAAATTAAGAAGAAGAAAAGCAGCTCGTCTACAGAGCGGCCATGACATTCTCTATCTCAACCGACATTGATAGTTCCTCTTTCACCCAGATGACCATAATTAGCCTACGTATTGCGCAATACTTTTCTACGCACATAATACACAGTATGCAACAAATACTCCTGTAACATGCATATGTACTGTGTATTTTATGCACCAGACTATGATAATGGTGCATATTCTGCATCAAAATAGCACATGCAATTTTTTTTTCACATGTATAATATGTGGGCTTTTATCACTGTGTATTACATGCTCAAAAAATATGTGTATAATATGTAGGTCAAATACGCTCGTGTAAGTGAGCCGCAAGAATGATCTGTTTCAGTGTTTTGCTACTTCTGTCTGTCAATGCCACACACTACAGTACAATTCTGCAATATATCCAGCACGTCACACACATAAAACACATAATAACACGGCAATGGACTGTGCGGAACAGAACGCCATGTAAACAAATGCTGCAAGTGAAGGTTAAGTAAAAAAGCAAAAACAAACTGCAAAAACAGCTGAATTATTAGTAGGGAGTACACAGCAACATGCAGAAGTCACCTCTTGAATTCCTGACTTCAGGAAGTGCAAAAGACTCTTTGAAGGCAATTGAAAAGAATGGGAAACATATTACATTAGATGTCGGCAGACAAGTATTTGAAATGCACCAAAGTCATTCACAAAAACATCTGAAAAATTTCAGTTCACAGAATAGTTTTCAACCTATGCATTATTTGAAGAATTTACAAAAGTATATAGAAGGGGGCCTATAGCAAGTAACAAGATGGGCACAGATACAGATGTTCACATATTCAGCCAGTCCTATCAGAGACAGCATACACTTGTAAAGACCTCCGACTGCTTCTGTTCCCCCTTGCTTTCTAACACTGTAGTGCTTGTGGTGAAATGGAGCCCAGAGTCATAATGCCATGAGGTGGGAGATGGGATTAACCTGAGTAGGCCCCCACCCATCCATAGTCCACATAGTAGTTAAGAAGACTGCCTATATGGTATGTAGTTCTTTGAAGAAACCCAATGGATTTCACTGTAAGTGAATGGTCTCCGTTGGGTACCAATGGTGTCCATCTTTATAAATGATGCTTATCATGTGATCAGAACCTTATATAGATTCTGATATTTGCAAACTCTCACTTGAACCTTCTCTTTTAATGCTTAGGAATCCAGTAGGAGGTCTTAGTGATTGACAGCCTTCCCTGTATGACTGTGCATATAGAAATAGCCATCAGTCATTCATTAGGGCCGCCCACTGGACTCCTATGATCAGCATGAGCAAAGATGTAAATGAATATAGTACAAGTTATACTGAATATTTACCCACACAATTATATATCCATCTGTTCAACTTCTCCTGCTCTATAACAGGATGCCCACAGATAAGACTGCATGTACATTTTAGAGTTCATTTTTAATTTGGAGTTACTCTTTAGTAATGTTTATCGTATATTTAATATTTTTCTACTCTCAACATATGTGGTAGTCTACTATCTATCATGAGATCTCAACAAAGTTATAACTCAAAGACTCTTAAAAGTGACACTCTGGTTCCAGGCCAAAATTCTATCCCGAGATCAGAGGGGTTGGGGGTATGTTACATGTAGTTGTTCTTCTCTGCCACCCCTCAGATATGCTGGTTTCAGGTCCCATTTTTAACCATCCAAAATGGTTGCAGCAATTTTCTAAGTACCTAATATGTATTGTGCATTGCTCTTTGATTGGTCAGTGCTGATCACATGAGTAGCTCTGAACAATCAAGAGAGAAGATATAGTGCATTAGTAGTCTAAGACTACCAATGCACTTTTGGAATGAGTTTAAAGATTGCACAGGCCATCTTGGATTCCAAAAACAGGACCTGGAATCGGCAGATTGGATGGATGGCAGAGAAAAACGACTGCGGGTTGTTTTGTCCTGAAAATCCGAGGGTCACTTTAATGGGCCCTAATGTTTTTCAATACAAAAAAAAGTTCTTTAAAATGCAGAATATACGCACTAACTCACTTGCAAGCTGTCTTGTATCCTTGCCTTACTGACATGCTACATGGCTGTAGACTATTTTAGACATATGTATTATGCACAAAGGTAAGAACATTAATGCAATCTATGTAGGAAATGTTTTCCATAATGACTGCCTTTTTCACGGCATCCAATATAAGATATACTTTGAAGAACTCAAGAAATGCCAGATGTTTTAGTTGTGAAACTTCCGGATGTTGCTCCTTAGGTGCGCCGCTACTGTGGATTGTATTCCAGTTGGGATGGCAGCTTCAATGTGTTCACTGACAAGCTAAGGATTTGTATCAATTTATTTATTCTACTGTCTACAAGCAAATTAGCTGAGCATCTGTTTCTTGGTCCTCTGAGTATAGTTTTCAGTGATTTAGAGCCATAACTGTTATGCAGTAAATACACAAATGTATGACATATCGTCATCTCCTCCATCATAAAACACCTCTTTACTTATGGCAGATTCAGTGAAAGGGCAGTCATGTGGAAACATCACAAAATATACAGTATCACTCTAATGAAACAACTACAACGGAACTAGGCAGGGAATATATAATACCACATAGGAGGTAAAGGTAATATATACAGTACTGAGCAACAATGTTATCACATTGACAAACAGGCATCCATATAAAGACATGCAAGGTTGTCATATACGACAAATTAGGCAGCCAGAATGTAAAGCACAGCAATAATATCACGTACACATATATACCTTCATTTTCCACCGAGTCAACAACAGCATTGACAAGGTGTATTACTGTCACAATGGAAGCTTGTAAAAGGTAAGAAGAAAAAACACATTAAAACAAGCCTATATAGGTAAGTGTACAAGTATTCCATTTACTATGGTAAATTACATAACCATGCCTAACCCACGACAATGAATGGAGAATTATACAATGAAAATGTGCCAATATAAGTATAAAGTTTGTGAATGCTGTATTTAAACATGACACGTGGTAAGAGATATGCATGTGATAATATAGGGGACACTTAAGAAACGGTTATTTTAAAATACCCCAAGTAGGGAAAATGTATAATTTTCAAGTCCACCCGTGAAGATCTTAAACGGCCACTCCTGTGAACTTTTTTCATTCATCATGTTCCCCAGTATATATAGGTCGGCGAGTATTACTTTGGTCAGTTATTCCTTGTAAGTCACTCACAAACCCACTCACTCATGCACGGACAGACAGGTCGTCATTAGTAGTTTGACTGGTGTGAACCTGAATCTCAAGCAGTTCATCTCAGCCAAGTCCACTAAAACTATATCATCTTCTTCATTCCTCATCATAATAATCGCCTTTAATTTATACAGTGCAAACATTTATGGAGGAGGAAGTGGAGACATATATTGTACTTGGTCAGATTTGAACCTTGGACCCCAGTGCTGGAAGGCAACAACACTAACCACCGGGGAACATTGGGAGGGGGAGAACTTGAGGAAAATAACTTTTATGGCTCTTAATACAGTGTTATACATAAGTTTTAGGGGTATTGGTGAAGTTCTGCTCCGGTTAGGACTAATTCAAACCAAACCAAACTTATTTCTGAAATAAGGCAAACTGTCTGAACCAAACTTTTCAAAAGTTCACTCATCCTTACTCTTGCTACACATTTATAGTTGAGGAGATCACAGTTCAGCATCCTGACTGTATATTTATGGTCTGTAGTTTATTTACTGGAATACATAATGAAATGGCAGTGTCCTCCCTGCAGGCAGAGATGGTACAATCTATAGCTGCTCATGTAATGTTGTGCTGATGCATCATGGGACTGTTAGCAGAGCACAGAGAAATGAGCAGGTAGGTGGGGCCGGAATGGAAAAATCTGCTTTCATCCCAGTGGCCTTTTAAGGTATAAATTATGATGTAACCTACCACTGTAGATATTTATTCACTACTTCACCTGTAAAAGATCAATAACCTTTGCAATAACATTTTGATGCTGTACAGTTTCCATCAGAAGTGGATGCCTATTATTCTGTAGCCCAATACCCAGATAGTGTTCTAATTTCAGCCACCAAGGAGACAGAGATCATAGCCAAACCAAAGTACCTAGATGTTCCATAAATTAGTCATATTAAAAGAACGTCTTTCCTCAAAGTCCTTTTGCTCCCTAAGTACCACATCTGTAGATGTGGTGAAGAATTCCTCTTGCATATATGTAAACTAGCATGCGCAAGCTTTTTGCCCAATAAGTTGCATTGAGAAGGCTGAATGAGTCTTAACTGACAGTTACCCAATTACTCCCACTGCTTTGTTTGTGAGGGCATCTAGTGGATAATGTAACACCCAGAGGCCTGTCTGGTGACACATACATTCCAATCATTGTTCTGGATCAAAAGCTGACCTGGGACAATGAAATTAGCATTTAAGGTTGATTTTCTCTATCTATTTTGCCTGTTTTCTCAAATCCCTGTAGAAGTTCTGGTTTTGTTGGAAATGGGTAATAAAATTGTTTTATTTGTATGATTAGCCTCTGGTTATTCATTGGATTTGATTTGTCATAGGACAATAATGTGGCCAGTAGACATCGCAGAGTAGAATGTCCCACACTAGATTATTATATCATCCATTATTTGCTTTTGATTTTGTCTTGTATGGATAACAGAGTTGGGAACAGAACAGCGTGATTAATGCCAATGTGCCGGTCACTTTACAGGGTATATTTCTTACTGAAGTATGTATAAACAGTAGAAGTAATAATTATCTAACAAACATAATATAATATTACTATTAATTCCAATATAACAATAAGTACAAAGATCATAATCACATCCTAGAAATAACAGAAACTACATGTGACGTATGAATGGAGGAGAGCGAAGTTAAATATTGTAAACCATTGAGGACCATGGATAAGTATAATACTACACAATTAACAGGGCATGCAAATGATATTTCTACAAAGCACAGTCACACAGCAAGAATGGAAACCTAAGAAAAATAATACTGTGATAATCAGTGATATCAACAAGAAACTCCTATGCAGAATAGAAGAGGTTCGCAGTTGAGACAACTACAGTATGTACTTAAACATGTACTGGACAAACTCCCTCCTTTATTGTACCATCCATGCTTATAGTCAGAAGTGGGTTCTAATATAATAATGTAAAAAGACTATTAATTCATTCACTATGTAGCTATTCCCCTAGTGTAAGTGAGCTAATGTTACCTTGGTTAGTTATCCCTTTCTATCTGAAAATCCAGGCCTCCTTCTCCTCAGATGGTCATGTGATCTCAATTCTAACCAGCTCAGACCTACTTGGGGTAATGGATTCATTTTCTAGTCAGATTCTCAGTTTGTGTGATGCTGTTATATGGATTTACCACAGAAACAGCCTACCAGGAGACACGGGTCAAAGTTACTGATGATGATCAAACAGCTCCTGTCACACAGTTATAATAGAGGAGATAACAGCTCATCCTCCTGACTGTATACTTATTGTGCATATTATTTAGAAGACTATAGGAGCTAATGATAATTAAACTGTCTACCCAGCAGGTACAAATGGTATAGAATCAGCTAATGCTGTGGTGATACATCATGGGATAGAAGTGAAACTGAAATTAAAAATCTCAGCCTCAAGATAGTGCCTGATAAGTATCAGACAGGGGGCTGTACTGCATGGAAGTAACTGGAATACACAGAGGAGACCTCCTGATCGTTACAGGCAATCGGGTGAGTGGTGTGGGGGGATAGAAATAGGAATAGAAAACTGTGCTTCTGTTGCTGGAGTGGCCTTTTAAGGAAACTCTACAGCACTGTTTATTCTTAGCACTTTTTGACTTTTCCTTTCTAATAATTCTGAAGGGAAACTGCACATAAAAAAAAAAGAAATCAAAATGTATATGATTAGACAAAGAACATGTGTGGGCGCAGTGCTGGGTGATATGTAATGCATTATGGGGTCAAGCATATGAATGAACATTGATTGAATAATGTGATACACAGTCTGATACTTTACTCAGCTAAATAGTAAAGATTTGAATATTGTATATAAAGGATGCAAATTACACAAAGGCTTATATGGTATATCAGTCACATGGGCTACATAGAATTAACATATAACAGCCCAAATGTGAATGACTCAAATGAATTAGAGAGGGTTTTTCATTTTTGGTTTTTCTTTGTTAGTAATTCTCAATCACTGTATAAATGAAAAGATCTACAACTGTCAAGGAACTGGGGTCTGGGTACTGGAGACAAACATACACTGGCATGGATCAGGAGAAACTGAGGAGTTTAAAGGCTGATTGGGGCGGGAAGTCTGACAGCAGCAGGACCAAATCAGATGCTGGGAGAAGAGCCCCTCCCAGCACCTGCAGAGACAGAGCAAAAGCGCTCGGGAGTTATGGTAACAGTGACACGCGCGGCCGGAACCGGCGGCCAGGGGAGGTCACCAAGACCGGGGTTCCCCTGCGCCACACCCGATCAGCTCAGGTGATAGGACTGGTAGTGCGGGCACGGAGACCCCAAGAGCCGCCGGTCCTGACAACAGCTTTCTAAAATGACCTGTGTTTCGATTTATAACAATTTTGAAAGTATTAGATATTAGTTTGCTGCTTTTGTCTATTAAGACTGCTGTTATATACAGAAGTTACTAAGACATGGATACATGTAAGGGGTGCTGTTCTTTGTAGTGTTGTTCTTCATTATTTTGTATATGCTTTCTTGCCAAGTAGAATGGGTTGTGAGCGATTTGAACTGGAAAAACCTGATTCTGCGAACCAGAAAGGTGAAGTGTGGCTACTCTGCTGGAAAAGGACAGATGTGTTTTTGAGAGTCGCACCTCGTTTTATGGATGTGACATCTTCTGTGTGGATACGAGTCACGAGAACCTTAAGAATCTACTGCTATCTCACTCCCTCTCTGCTCGCTCTGGCCACAACAGCTCATTCGGATATGTGAATCACTATAAAACACTAATATAAGGACTCAGATAAGGACTTGTACCTACCTACCCATTTACAGTCAAGACAGAAGCCTGGGGACAGGAACTGCATTTTTCATTTGTAGTTCATTGTTTATTAAAGTTTACTGTTAATAGCAAAAATGTCTGCTCCAGAACCATTTGTGAGCTTCTCTCGGAGACTCAGGGATGTTGCAGCAAACTGGGCCTATTTCCAGAACCAGTCTGGCCAGAACGGAGTCATGAATCTCTGTTCACGCCCTTACCAAAGTATGATGTCAGAGTGATTTGTTTCTTAATTGTATCAATACTTGTATTCTGTCACTGTATGTCATTCTGATCAATACTGTATTATTAAATATACTATCCTTATTCTATATTCTATACTATCCTGTATTCTTAAAATCCTAAGCATAAATAAGAATACTCATGACAACCCTGAGAATGACGTATTTTCTCAGAAATACATAACAATCATTTTTGGTAAGCAAGTTCCTTAATGATACAATGGCATAAACCCTGGAAAAACAGATGTACATATCTGATATTTTATTGATTTATGTAAAAGATGACGTGGGTCCACCATGATTGCTTACCTTTGGAAGATACCCGCCTTTTAAATTTCTAATTAACTACTTATTGTTAGGGATGAGCGAGTATACTCGCTAAGGCACTACTCGCTTGAGTAATGTGCCTTAGCCGAGTATCTCCCTGCTCGTCCCTAAAGATTCGGAGGCCACTGCAGCTGACAGGTGAGTTGCGGTGGGGAGCAGGGGAGAGCGGGCGGGAGAGAGGGAGAGAGAGATCTCCCCTCCGTTCCTCCCTGCCCTCCCCCGCAGCTCCCCGCCCCGCGGCGGCACCCGAATCTTTCGGGACGAGCAGGGAGCTACTCGGCTAAGGCACATTACTCGAGCAAGTAGTGCCTTAGCGAGTATACTCGCTCATCCCTACTTATTGTTTATTCCTGACCTTTTGATCACAATGCCAATTAAACCTTGCACATGTGCGCAAATGCAGTATGTCATTTACTGATAATTGTCTAATCCATCCTGCTCCCAAAGCAAGAATGACCCATTGCCCCAGATGCCTCCATACCAGTTCCTCTGCCTGAAGGCGAAGACCCCAAGCCTGAACTCTATGCTCACATTCAATCATATCCAGCATTGGCAAAGACCTGTGAGTGAAATACATGAGCAGCTGAGGAAATCTTTCTTCTCCTTTGCAACAATATATCAGTTACAGAGTTCACACTGTTTAGATCACAGAGCATTGCCTAGATTGGATGCAGTTGTATCGATGTCTCAGCTGAGATCAGGACTAGATATGTAGAAATTACCGTCTCTGCATGGAAGTTTTATTCACTGACAGCAAACTAATATCTTGAAAATGCTGACGTTTTGGAAGACAAAGGGTATTAGTTGTAGAACTTTTCATTTATATAGTATTTAAGCTTTATTTATAGAAAATCAGAAAATGCATCTCATGAGTTACCGTATATTTCAGCGCATACACCAGGTATACAAAAAAAAAAAAAGTAATCACCTCCCCCGACGTTCTACATTGTTTTCTGGATGCGGGGCTTGAAATCCCCGCCTCCAGAAAGCTAATGCTGTGATTGGCTAACTCACGCGCCGTCAGCCAATCACAGCCATTCAATGACAGGGGGGAAGTTGTGTACTTTTTTTTTTTTTTTTACACCGTATTCCAGGCATATAATGCGACAGTTGGGGGGTCATCTTATATGCCCCATCGCCTTATACGCCAGAATATACGGTAAGTAAGAAAAACAAAAAGGTTAGTTTTTTTCCTGCTGAATGACAGACAAGAAACCCTATAGCATGGGCAAATTTGACTAAAATTATTATTACATAAAATGTGGCTAAAGCTCTATTGCGTTACGTAAACTTCCTTAAAGGGAGAGGGCGAGTATAAAAAATACATCACGTCCCATAAGAGCACCATAACTTAGTTTAGGGGGCTGTGGGAATGTGACAGGTACCCTTTAAACCTGGATATTAAATGTAGAAATCCTTGTTCCATATATGTGCTAGGATACAGGATAAGCCCAGCCATATAGTAACTTAGTAGCACTGCTGAAGAATACAGTAAAGTACACACAGAACTATAATTTAGTAACAGTAGTGTTCAGGCCGGTTAAACGTCCACCCATCAATTTAGGATCCTTTCTTTGCCACGTAATTGCAGGGACTAGAATCTAATACTTTCAAGCTGCTTTAAAAACAGAATCAAAGCACTAAGTACATCACATTAAACCATTCAACCACCACATTCATTCACATTGCAACACATATTGAGATATGGATGTTTCAATAAAAAAAAATGTTCTCTCAGTTTTAAAGCCAATATAATGTGTCTAAAGCACATTTGTTTGGTATAGATTAATATGTATGGAAATGAGGTACATGCTGTCACAAATTATCAGTCTAAGGGCTCACACCCACTGGCGTTTTTTTCTCCACTGCACTGCGAGAGTAAAGGAAATGTCTCGCAGCGCAGTGCGAGAAAAAAAATGGCATCACACCGGGATATCGCCAGCCTTTTCAATGGGGCCAGCAGCAGCGCTAGCCCCATTGAAAAGAGATGGAGAATGCCGCGGACTTCTGCCACAGCTGTGACAGCTGTAGCAGGAGTTTCCTTCATCCCCGCGGGGACCGCGGGGATGAAGGAATCCTCAGCCACAGCTGTCACAACTGTGGCAGAAGTCCGCGGCATGCTATCCCATTGCTTTCAATATTTAATCCCTTCCCCGATAATCATCAATAAGTGGTAAAAAAAAATAAAAATATTCACCTCTCCGCCGCTCAGACGCGTCCTCCGGCTGGCTCCCCTGCACTGCTGTTAAGCTCTTTCAGCAGGCGGGGATTTAAAAATGAATAAATAGCTAAGGGCTATCTGTCATTGGCTGAGCGCTCAACCAATAGCTAAGCACTAGCTGCTATTGGCTGAGCCCTCAGCCAATCAGCACAGCCCTTTCAGGAGGCGGGGATTTTTAAATCCCCACCTGCTGAAAGAGCTTAACAGCAGTGCAGGGGAGCCAGCCGGAGGACGCGTCTGAGCGGCGGAGAGGTGAGTAATTTTTTTTAACATTTTTTTTTACCACTTATAGATGATTATTGGGGAAGGGCTTATATTTCAAGCCCTTCCCCGATAATCATACTGCGGGGCTTGCCAGAAAGCAGTGCTTTGAATGGGATCGGCAGCCGATCCCATTGAAAGCAATGGGTTAGCATGCCGCGGTCCCGCGGGGATGAAGGAAACTCCTGCCACAGCTGTGGCAGAAGTCCGCGGCATTCTCTCTATGTTTCTTTCTTGCGTGGCATTCTCCCTATGCGCAAGAAAGAAATTATTGCCAGTGGGTGTCCCCCCTCACCAAAAGGATACAGGGATCCTTCTTGTACAGAATGCAAAAAGGTTAGGACTCTAAAATCAAATCAAGATATGTGTAATATACATTTTATATATATATATATATATATATATATATATAGTGAGGAAAACAGTCTGGATGCACCAATTCGACTGGTGTGATGATGAGTAAATTGACTCCCTACGTTTGAAAGTATTAACTGTGAGGGAGACATTTTCATCGGCCATTTTGAACTCTCCCGTATTGAATTCAGCTCAAGTTTTTCAAATGGGGAGGGGGTCATGTGGTATATTAGGCTTGGCTAGAATTTATACAGAAACTTTGGAAGTGTTCGTTCTGCCTTATCTTTACTTCTTAAAGAGTTAAGCTTTGGGCATATTTCACAAAGTTCTTTACATAATGTGTTTCATGTGTCCACCATTCTGTCGGATAGTTAAACATTTAATCCAGTCTTCCTGAACACGCTGAAAAACTGCTTCCACTCCGACCCAGGTGTATCCCAGCTGCTGCTTCCTGGATAACACCTTTATGATATCATGCCTTAATTTAGTGAGTGTTATAACAAAAGGTAGCCATAGATGTAGAGATCCCCTGCTGATCAGATTCATAAACATCAGCATATTATAATTGGTTGGAACTACTGTCAAATAACATGATACATGCAGATATGTTCTATGGAAATACTGAATCATCATTACAAATGTGATCGTTATAGTTTCAGCCACAAGATCATATGGCCATATTACATCTATGCCCACCTTAAGATATTACCCCTTCATTTAATGATATTTATATTTATAAAGTAAAGTGAGTACTGCATACAATCACAAACACATCACAATACTACACATGGACTCACAATACAAAAACTAAAGAAAAAGTGAGTACTGCATATACGGTTATAATAAACCCAATAATGAAAAGCAATAAAGGAAGCAGCATTGCATTTTTATAGTTTTTCTACTAATCTGACAAGTGTACTCTCATATATCTAGAACAAGTCAGTTTAAGTCAGAGTGATATATAACTCTAGTCTCCCTGTAAATCCACATTAAACATGAGTAAATGATGTAAAAATCTATATTGCTCAGGGTCATGAAATAAATCAGTAATTGAACAATAGGGAGAACTAAAATCAGCTAGAAAACAAGCATAAAGTAGAGAGCCCGGATCGTCTCCTTACATCTCATGGGTCCTTAACAATGTTATTTATATACACCTTGTCATAGGTCTATTCATCTATCTATCTATCTATCTATCTATCTATCTATCTATCTATCTATCTATCTATCGATCATCTATCTAATATCTATCTATCTATTATCTATCTATTATCTATCTATTATCTATCTATCTATTATCTATCATCTATCTATTATCTATCTATCTATCTATCTATCTATCTATCTATCTATTATCTATCTATCTATCTATCTATCTATCTATCTATCTATTATCTATCATCTATCTATTATCTATCATCTATCTAATATCTATCATCTATCTATCTATCTATCTATCTATCTATCTATCTATCTATCTAATATCTATCTATCTATCTCCTATCTATCTATCTCATATCTATCTATCTATCTATCTATCTATCTCATATCTATCTATCTATCTATCTACCTATCTAATATCTATCTCATATCTATCTATCTCATATCTATCTATCTCATATCTATCTATCTATCTATCTATCTACCTACCTATCTACCTACCTATCTACCTACCTACCTACCTACCTATCTATCTAATATCTATCTATCTTGCATTTTGAACTGCTTCCTTTATTACAAATTCCATCAAACTTACAATGAGCCCCTTGTCAAACTCTGCTCTCGCTGAGGGGTGATTTGATCCAAATAGGAACTGTAGTCGCAGCATAAGAAAGAAAGGAGACATCTTTACAAGAGGCCTACAGGAAAAGACAACTTCTGCCTCAAATCTCCCTGGAAGTTTGTTGACCAACTACAGTAGAAACGCTATAAACGTGTCATTTTTCATAGCTGAGCCGGTGATTACAGATGCAGAGCAAGCATTAGTGTATGATTAACAGTCAAGTCCTTATGAAGGAAACTAAGAAATGAGGTTGCATCTGTTCTAGTGTGTGAGGGTTTAACCTTAACAAGAAGGTTTAATTAACTACTAATCATGATGAGTGGCTCTTACATACGAGAGGCTGGGTATAAGCACTTTAGACAGCTGAACTGTACAGTAAATCAACATTCTGTTGCTTCACTCAGAGTCCTCAGAAGGAAGAGTACAGTATGTTTCCTTAGCATAATGTCTTAAAGGTTTCTAAACTAAATATTAATGCATATTACAAAGAGCTCTAGAACATAAGACTCATGGAGCTAAGCTGTGGTGAAATCTAGCTTCCCATGTTGTTTTCTTTACACGTATTAAAGAAGACAGAAGATATATGCTGAGTTTAAAACAGAAAGTATATAATTGTATACTATATATATTATACCGTTCTGGCATGGGAAAACAAAGGCCTAGAATGAGTCATTGTTACTTGTATTGTATATGTGCTGATGGGTTTTCCTGGACTCAAATATTGACTGTCTACTCTTCTGATAGGACATCAACGTCTGACAAGTCTAGATATGCCCCTCAGTATCTCGCCAATCGGCAGGATGAAGAGGCGAGTGCTTTACAGAGGCACCATGGCTTGTCCATATGTGGGACTGTCTCTGCTACTGTAGCTCTGTTCAATTCAAAAAAGTTGTACCAAAATTCAGTTTTATCACCTATCCACAGGATAGATGATAAAAGTCTGCCTGTTGGGGTCTCCCCACTGACCCGAGAGCTGGAATCCTGTGTCCTCATCTCCTCCTCACTGGGGGCTCATGGTACTCCCCACAATCAGGAAGAGAGTGAGGCCGAGCATGCATGGATGCTGCTCCATTCAATTTAAAGGGGCTGTTGGAAGAAAATGAGTACAAGTGCTCAGCTATCTGTGGCAGTCCCTTTGAATAAAGTAGCATTGCATATATGTATAATCTCCTGCTCTCTGCAATGGGATCCAACAGTGAGTAGAGAAGGACACTGGACCTCTGTTCTCAGACACCTGCATTAGTTAGACTTTTATTACCCATCCCATTGGAGGGTGATAAAAGATGATTTTGGTAAAAGCCCTTTAAGTACATATTAGCAATACTGGAATATACAGAACTAAACTTGAATAAACTTAAGTTTACATAATGTCTTCCATCTCAGCTGAATTTTCTAGAAATAAGTAACATTTCAATACCTGAAAATGGTACTCAAACACATCCCACAGTAGAACCACACACTTCATGAGGCAAACTGTATCCAAAGGTGTAAACTTTGGACTCCATTTGACCTGCTTTCCATTTGTTTACATCTATTTTTGAAGGACATAATAGCATAGTTGACTCATTAAAGTGAATGGTTCAGCTATGGGATTTGTTTGAAGATTGTTTTGAGGTATTCAAACATAACCCCCTGATAAAAAGCTCAGTGGAGATCAAAAATGTCATGTGAGCTTAGCTTGAACAATGAAAGCCAGAATGCTTTAGAATTTTGCCGCTGAGAGGGGGTCTTAAGGGTCAGACTGCCACCAAGCTTATATTGATGGCCTCAGGATAGTCCTTCTTTGTTTAATTTCTTCTTGGTGGAGCCACTTAGATTATCCCAATCCTATATTAACTTTTCACCTCAAACTTGATGAAGTTCTAAAAATATTATAAGTGGAGTCATTCAGTTTTGCAAGACGTGAAGGGCAAAAGTTAAGAAGAATAATTACATATTCTGTCTTTCATGTACTCGATATTTCAGGATCTGCAAGTTTGACATAGTCCAGCTAACTAGAGAAACTATTACATATCCAATGTCATATGCATATGTCTGCAAGTATAAAACCTAATACATACCATTATCATCACAGGATTCTGATTGGAAGGAACTAAGAGACTGAATCTCAGACATGCTCTCCCGAGGATTGTAGAGATGACAAGGCTTTTCATCCAGAGATTTCTTTGAAAGACACGGGTCAAGATCAACTTTAGCTAAAAGCGCAAGAGAAGAGACACAATGTCACAATGTTAAGGACACTCAATTAATATGATCTACCTTTGATCATTTCCCAGAGGGCTTTCTGTAGATGTTCAGTTCAAGCAAAGCAGCTATAAAATATGTTTGAAAGTAACAATCACAGAATTACTTTCAAATGAAATAATAATTGAAATGATACAACACAGAGAACAAATCTCCAAGGAAGAAAAAAGCAATTTGATTCAATGGTTTGTTGAGATTACATGTGCACAACAGCATGTATTGTTCTTTGGGGGATTATTGGCTACTCTTAAATGGGATGGAATACATGGATATCGTAAGATTGTAAATATTGGGCCTCTGAAAAGTGAGATAAAACCCCCCAGATATTCTGAATTGTAAAGAAGCCTACTTGAAAAACATCCAAACATATCCTCAAATCTATTATATATGTAATTAAGCGTGCATTTTATTCACAGACATTAAGCTTATGAATAAAGTATTTAAAGCCACAATACTCATAGTAAAGTGCTCAACAATCCCATAAATTAGGAATGAGCGCATAATATAGTAGAGTACAAACAGTCACTTTGATAACTGAGAAAAATTCCGGATATTACAGCTGTCTCTAACACTTCATGGTTTATATATTTGGTACTAATTTATCTTGATACTAAACAAGACCTTTCAAACTAGAGCAGCCCTGAACATTTTAATATGCCACCATATAGAGAAGACTCATGTGAAAGCAATTTAACAATACTAGGTAGAGCTAGGTACCTCCACTAAGGTAGAGCTAAGCTGTTCATGTCCTGTGTGTAATCGCTCTCAAAGCTATTTCAAGTTACAGCAGAGGTCAACCATACTTATTTGCATATATTGTGCCCTGTATTGGTCCTCCATTTTCTCCCAACGGAAGATAAGGTAATTCTATACCTACCGTGTTTCCCCGAAAATAAGGCACCCCCTGAAAATAAGGCACCCCCTGAATTTTGCAGAAGTCCCAAATATAAGGCACCTCGATAGTAAGGCATAGTAAAGTGTGCAGGCAAGTCAAGAGGCCTGTCCCCTGCTGCCATCCCCGTTGTCTCCTACCTCCAGATGTATAGGTAGATCTGCAGACAGTCTGCTGTTATTCTGTCCCTGCTGTGCTGTACGAGTGTGCTGTTGTGAACTCCCCTTGCTGGCTGGAAAAGTCCATACTGTACGTTCTGTTCCTGCTGTACATGTCTGCTGTAATGAGCTCCCCCTGGTGGCCGGAAGCTGCAATACCATCCCTGCTTACAAGTGGTACAGGAACCTCTGTCTGCAGACAGGTATGTTACTTTACAGCCCTTATTTTTTTATGGCTCTGTGTGTGAGTCAGGCAACCTGTGTGTGATTCTTAAGGCTGGGTTCTCACAGAGCGTATTTCCAGTGGAAATCTCGCAGTTTGGCCACAGCAATAAACAGCGAGATTTCCGCCGGGAAAGCGCTGCTTCAAAACCCACGGCACTCAGCCGCTTGTTTTGAAGCGACCTGGCTGCACGCTTTTCCGTTTCTGTGGCCAGTGAATCCGCACCACAACACCGGCTTCTCCCAGCTTTGCCGTGACAGATTTGCTGTCCCATGTGGACGAGATTTCTGAGAAATTTTGTCCACAAAGCTGGCCAATTGAGGGATTAGCGGCCACAGACAGATTTGCCGCGGCGAAATAAGACACCCCCTGAAAATAAGACATAGCACATATTTGAGAGCAAAAATTAATATAAGACGCGTCTTATTTTCGGGGAAACAGGGTAGTGTGGAGCTAACTTTTAAAAAGTTCCGTTCAGCAGGATTGGTGAAATTCCGCAAAAAGTTTGGTTTGGACTGAATAAGTTCTAACTTAACTGGAACTTCAAGAATATCCCAAAAAACTGTTGTATAACACTGTCTTAAGACCCATAAAATGGTTCGCACATGCCATTTTCTGGATATAAGTAAATGGAGAGGTGGCTGCACTTACATGCAGTTGCTTCTTTTGAAGTACTGTAGACTCCATCGGCTAGGGCTGCATGCTTGCCCAGCCACATCATTCACTTATATAGGAAATGTTGCTGCTGTAATGTGAATAATGGAGGTCAGAAGACTCCCATTTTCAAATAGAATAGGTACCAATGTGTTGTAACTAATAATAACACATAAACAGAGCCATAAAGTTTGAAAATAAGGTGCATTCTCACCATCATAGTCAAAATCCCAATTTGGTTTTTGTATGGAGTCACTGTCAGATGGAGAATTGGATGGAGGTGGAGGTGGCAGATTTGGAGCAACACTGCATACTGCTACTGCTTTTCTATGTCCATGCACAGAGTCTGGATTGAAAGTGCTGAATTCTGGATGCTCTGGAATGGTAGATCCCTCAAAAGAGTTTCGGTCCAGGTTATTTCTAGAGTCACTAGGAATGCTTGGAGTGTAAGATATGGGCCTGACCGGCACCTGTGGTGGGATATCTGGGTAGATATTTTTGTTCACTTTAGGATCTAAAAATGGTCTATGTAAGAACGCTGAAGTGGTCCCACAATGTTTGTCTTCAGGTTCCTGCTGCCTCTTCTTCTTTTTACTGGCTACTATTCGGCACACAACAAAGATCACAACAAGACAAAAAATGCCGGCTATGAACACAATAATCCCAATGACTTCAGCCAGGCTAATATTCCAGGAGGTCGAGACATATTTATTGATGGTAATGTCTGTACAGTGCTTTCCACCATATCCATGACTGCAAGTACAGTTGTAAGAGCCATAGGTATTTTCACAAAGGGCACCATTATTACATGGGCTATCTTGGCATTCATCAATGTCAATTAAGCACCTACAATTATAAAAATGAGTAGAGATTAAAAAAAACTGTTAGTGGTTATGAAAGCTGCACATGTAAATTCTGCATAAGGTTTTCATATCAAAATACAGTTTGTGTGGAAATCCTTCTTTTAAATGTCATGGAAGTGACTGAGGTTTCATTATAGGCTACCATGATGACAGAGAAGTCTATACATACACTCCTCAACACTGAAATTGCAACACCAAGGACACGGCATAAGGTTATACAAGTCAAGGAAGAAGAAAGTGTTGCTAAGAACCGAAAATGTTCAAATTTTCAAGCACCTAGCTCCAATCTGTGGCATGTGGGAGGGACTTCAATGCTATAAAAGCCACATTGAAAGGAAATTAATTCAGTCATGAAACCTCAAAAATCCGATAAAGTCTTATGTTATGATCGGTCGATGCCTCCTGTTTGTAAATGTGCCAGTTATTGCCACTTGTTACACACTGAAAGGGATAGTATCCTTGAAGTGAAAGACCTTGGTGTATCACTCAGGCAGATCACTATGCACTTAGGCAAAATGTCAGGACTGTTGAATGTTGCGTGTCCCCTTGGTTGGGAGAACAACAACGAAATAAAATGACTGCAGGAGGTGCACTGAGGCAAACCTCAGCAAATACGGATCGGCAGATTAAAAGAATGGTGCATATTAATTAATTCTGTACTGCGAGTACAGAATCACATCACATCCCAAACCTAGGGTATCGAATAGAGTCTACACAAACCATCAGAACATACTTCCACGAGAAAGGGCTATGAGCCAGACATCTAAGTTTTCCATTGACCTCATTGACCCCACCGCTCTCAAAGGCTGTTATGGTGCAGATCAAGATGGCAATGGAGGCTGTAATGTATGTCTATCCTCTTTAGCAATAAGTCTCTCTTTTGTCTTGAATGCAATGATAACTAGAGATTGGTCTGGAGACCACCTGGCAATGCTATGAAGAAGCCTTCACAAGGAAACATCATATCAGTCCTACTCCCAGGATTATGATGTGGGGTCGCATAATGTAGGATAGCCTGACTCCTTTAGCCTTCATTCCAGGTACACTAACAGCTCAGGATTATGTTGATTTGGTCATGGAACCAGTGTTACAGCCATTGCTCAGAAGTGTCCCAGAGGCCGTATTTCAGCATGACAGGCCACAAGTTGCTCATCAGACTATGAGCAGCCTGTGTGGGCTAAACGTGTTACCATGGCCTGCAGCCGCTCTGAGACGTCATAAATTGGCATTTACAAAGGGAGCTGCCAGCAGGACATTCCTCAGACAACCTCACTTGATAACATGCCAAGGTATGTAAGTGCATGTATTTTTGTGGAACATGGTGCTCATAATCAATACTGAATAAATCGAAATGTTTTGAATGTTTTGTTTCATTTTTATCATTCGCGTATCATTAACCTCCCTTTTCCTTCTTGGTGTTGCAATTTCAATGTTGTGGAATGTATATAAGTATGTGATATGTTTATTACAGACAATGATTGCAATTATTGTTGAGTAATTTAATTAAACATTATGTAGATTACTTTATAGAACCCCATCACTTAGAATCGTCGAAGGTAGTCAGAGAGCAAATGTACAGCATTGAGGTTTAGGAGTTTCTAATCATATATTAGTAACAATGCATACAGTTTCCTTGCTTATAAATATCCATTGGTAACTGTTTATATTAGAAAGGATATCCGATGAAGTAAAATAGTCTGGTTTTTAATTGGCCACAGCGATTAATTAGTTTCCATACGGAATACTATATACTGGTGTATAACAGACCCCACAGGACAACATGACTAAGTAATACTTAGAATTTTTTGTTACATAGTCTTATATTGATACGTTGAACCAAAGATATGTAGAACCTATATAAAATAATAAACCTGACACCATAAACGGAAATTAATCTCTATACCTTTCTCCATGGAAACCAGGTTCACATTCACATACTGGACCATCTAAACTGTCAATGCATTTACCACTGTTTCTGCAAGGATTGTCTTTGCAATATGGACCCAACTGACATCTGCAATACAAGGAAACATTATTATACAATAAGCAAGGAACAATCATATATCTTGTTTTTTCCCATCTTTCTCATGATAATCATTAATAACTTCAAAAAGGTTGAGGATCCAGGGATTATTCCAATTGCCAGATTAGAGTCAGGAAGGAATTTTTTTCCCCTTAAATGGGGAAAATTGGCTTCTACTTCATTAGGGGTTTTTTTTTGCCTTCCTCTGGATCAACATTGGGGGTAATAGGCTGAACTGGATGGACATATGTCATTTTTCGGCCTTGCATACTATGATACTAAGAGATAAAGTAGTGAAAATTATAACTCACCTCTCGCCACTGTATTCCCCTCTACACTTGCAGAAATAATCATCCTTTACCACAATACACATTCCACCATAGAGGCACGGGTTGGTAGAACAAGGATTGATGGCAATCTCACAATGTGTCCCCATGAACATTGGTGTACATTTACAGTAGTAACCTGAAAAAAAACAAAAAATGACTAAGGGGCTCCAGAATGTAGTTAGAGACCTATATATAAAATAGCAATATAGGCATATAAATATACAGTACATATGGACTTTTGGCCAAACTTGTTTTAATTATAGGTCCCATGAAGGCAAGCTGATCATAAGGTCCTAGTGTGAAGAGCTGTCATGATTAGCTCATATTGCCAGGGAACTGCTATGTAAGTGCTCCAGTTATCAGCTTGTTTAGTGACAGCTATCCCTCCTGACTCCCTTCCCTATACACATGTATGATCATCTGAGCATGCAGGTGTTTTGTATGTTGCCCAAGAGCAAAAGGATTGGGCAACTGAAATCCAACTGTCACGTATGAATTAGATGGAACAACCAGTGACGATCAAATATGGAGCTTGGTATAAGTCTTGCCAGAGAGTGGATAAACAGATTGCAGATTGTAATGGACAACAACTTGTAATGGCGACTTGGTAAAACCCAAACTTCTTAACCTGAATCGGCCACTGAAGCGGAGCAACCGCCACAAAGAGGACAACCCCACTATGGAAGAGACGTGATCTAAGATTAGGTAACAGAATCTCTGTAATCAGAACAACAGGATGTGAGTCAACAGAGCACAGCAACCCTAAACACTAGCTAACTGGACAAACACTAGCTAACTAGTCTGGGCCAGGACACAAATAGTATAACTAGTACCCCTTGCTCCAAGGAGCAGTTTTAAATACCCTCAGAAGAAGAATGATAGGCTGACTGGGCTAAAAGACAGCCCAGCCAGCCAATGAGCACTGGATCCACAGTGAGGTATTAATTCCCCAGTGATAAATGGCACTGTACATGAGCCTGCCGGTTCAGGGCTCACATGTGACGTCATCTGGTCCCCGCGCCTGCAACCTGGAAGTCACAACCTTGAAATTAACTATCAAAGGGACTTGAGAGGCGTCATACAGCATCAGATGATTGGCTGGACCCAACTTAAGCACTACAATTAATGGGCATTTTGCAGAGCAGAGAATTATACTCAACATGGTTCTTGACTATAGCTAGTAGAGAAGAGAGAATAGGCAGGAGAGATGACCCTATCCCTTCCATCTTAGCATGCTCTGACACTGCATAATGAAAGTATTTTTATACGGTAGATGAATATCTGCTGTCAAATGTGATACGAAAATCTAATAACAAATTATCAAGAAAACATATGCTTAGTATCAGTACTGGTTGGGATCTGCATACAACCAGCCATATGCTGCCCTTTACAGAAATGAATCTCTTTCCTAACAAGAAATGCTGATCCCAGGGAAAAGCAAGCAGCAGCTTTACCGAGAAGAGACTCTTTAGTACAGCATAAAAATAACATACAATAAGGGGTCGGTATTTAGAAAAACACATTTTCTATGGACACTCTATCCATAATGATTTATTTAGGAGGATATGGACTTTGGGCATAGCCTAAAAATGCTGACTTGTATTGCACAACACCGATCTCTATCCATGTGCTGCATTCATTTTACCTTCCCTTAAATAAAATCCGTTTTGCATTGTGGCTCCATTAATATTTTAACAATAGCGCTATTAAAATGAAGGATCAGTTCTTTTATGGCTGATTGTGTGCAAGGCTCTAGATAAAAATTAAAGATAGATTTTCTCATCTAGACTTTATGGCACAAAAGGGAACATGTTGCATAGTTGGTAATCAGCAGTTTTGGAATATACGACCTCTTAGGAAAGCGTTAAATAATGTCAACCAAAAACACAGTTACGCTATATACTGTATCTAGGTCATTTATAATAGGATACACAATTCCCAGAATGACATACCTCCATTGGGCAAGAGGGAACAGACCCCACCATTGTGGCAGGGATTGCCAGAGCAGGCATCAGCAGCAGTCAGCGAACATCCTAGAGAAATATCCACAGATTCTTCTATGTGTACCGAGCTCTTTAATTTAGAATGAAGAGGGAGCTCCTGGCCATTGAGAAAAACTGAGTCCATGCAACCTCTAAAGCCATTGGTAACCGGCAACTTTCTTCCATGTTTAGAACCTTGCTGATGTATGTGTCCTCCAAAATACACATAGTTGTCAAGGTTGAGGGTTCTCAGAGTTCCTGGTGCTGTTCCGGATGCAGTATGGACACGATCCAAGACCAGTCTGGCATAGTTGCCGTCAACTTCTAAGGACACTGTGTGCCACTGGCCATCGTTGACATGGATACTCTGAACAGACACCATTCCAGGACCACTGCCGCAATCAAATTTATACTGCAGCTTTCCACTATTAATCTAAATGGTAACAAGAATTCACATGATTAAAACGGGTTTTAATTAATGTATCAAACTACAAATTATAGAGTACATATCTAATCTTCATGACTGTATACAAGTTTTAAGGTTATTTTTTAAATTAAGATGCCATTATAAGAAATGTTATACATATTTGCTTATTTTCAATCTCTTCCATAGAGCTACATGCACATGTTTCATTGTTCTATTCTATGCCCATGACACATGAGGGGTCAAGCATCACAACATTTGTGAAAGTAGTGCTGGCCATATACATTAGATATGGATCATCAAACTAGCTAATTGTTTTCAGGAATGACTGATATTGCATGTGAGTGTCCATGTGTATAAGAGAACCGGGAAGAATAGGTATTGGCTGAATGAGTTTTCAGACAACACTGTATGTTTTTTATCAGTCAGGGGAGGGAGATTTATATTAATAGTGTATAAAGGAGATATCCACCTAAACATTAAAAAATGTCTACATATTAGTAAATTAGAAGAGCAATAATTTGGTAATTGTGTCTTATTTGCCTTTTGGTAACCATGACAAGAACGTTAGCCTTGACTATTTGACAATTGACAAAGTGACAGCCTACTGTACCGTGAAGTTAAAGGGGTTGTGCCAGGATGGCGTCCACAGTTCATATACCCTTTTAGAGAATATGAACATCAGAGACCAGGATCATGCACTCAAGACCCCCTTTTATGACTCAAAATGAAGAGCACTTAGTAAGAGTGGCTGGTATTCTGTCAGACCTTCTGGTAGGTTAGACCCTGACTAAAGCTCCATAGATACACCATCTGAACTGACCATATCTAGCAAGCCTGCCATGGATGTTTCAATGCTACATTTACCCTATAGCAGGCACAGATTGCCCCAACAAAATCATCTGATTGCTGGAAATGCCAATTGGCTGTTCACCCTGGACCCCGCATTCTTGGAAGGGCTGTGCACAAGCCCTTTAATTCAAAGGTGAAAACTAATATGATTATCGTTTCTGATCATCTTGGAGAATTGGCTGTCATATGGCATTGCTAACTTCTGATTTACTAATATAAAGCCAATTTTATGTTTTTGGTGTAAATCATTGAAAAAGGTAAATTCCTTTCTAGGAACCTTATTCCATATTTCTAGGAAATGCCATAACATTCTATTTGGTGGACGTCTGACCCTCTGGACGTCTTACTTGTTCTCGGGAAAAAGTAACAGTTATCCTGCACAGCAGATCTGCCAACCACCAATGAAACAAGACACAGTGATGCAGCTTCATTCACGTAAATAGGGCAGTATCATGCGAGCCGGTAGGCTGGGAGATTTGATGTGCAAGGAAAATCATTCATTCCATTCAGTCTAAAGATTGTGGGGCTCCAGCAGTCCGAATCAGTAAGTGATGGCATATCTAATTTCCTATAGTGGGAGAACTTCTTGAAGTCCTAATGGAAAGTATTTTTCCTTCCAGAGGTGCAGTTAGTCTTTTAATGGCCACATAACAGAACACCAGTACTATAATTTGCTTATGACAGCTGGGGCAGAACTTAGTTATAGCTTTTCCATCAGGGGCTTGAAGTTAGTTTCTGTTTGTTGCTACTGATTGCACTGAATATTAATGTCTAGAAATGGCAAGAAACAAGTCAGTGGAACATCAGTCAAGTCATGTTTTATGAAAGAGAGTCAGTGAGAATGATGCTGGTGTCATATGAGGGGCAAGTTCCATACTGAAGGCCTCTTGTGTGCGCCAGAAACTGGTCAAACTTGTCAGAAAAGATCACGATGATGGGACTTGGCTGTGAATGTGTTTGATGAGCCCGCATAGGCATCCATAGAGGAAACTCATGTTGTCACATTTTTGTAAGTAAAACTAATCAACGATGAATGTTGTAGTGACACAAACTAATAACACTTTATTCCCCGGTTATGTCTCCAACAGTTCTGCTATCTGGTAATGATAAATGTTCCTCCGCACAATAATGGAAATGCAAATGTACGGAAAAAACAAGTTTATGTGTTTTATAGAAAAAGGAACATGACAAGTGAGCAAATAACGAAATACAATTCATTTTCATACGAACACTTCAGCAGTCATAGCCACGGAGATGCGGAACGATGAATAGGCATGTCACATTTTATCCTCCACAGCCAGCTTCACAATTACACTGTCTATATTTTGACTGCCGGATTGATATGGTGTCTCCTTTTTGCAATCACGTATGTTATGAATCCCCTTTGGCGAAACTTGAAATTTCATTTTCAAATGAAGGAGTAGTATTCAGAGCGCCTTCACTGATTAAGAAGATAATCCAATTTCATGGGTGCAGGTTCGTAGCAAATGTTACCAAGGTCACAATCAAAGGTAAAGTCAAGACACGACATAATCAGGATGCAAGCGCACAAATGCCCCGTTCTAAATGGGAATTTAAAGAGCAGGAAATGTTTGCCCTAAAATGCCACGAGGTACCTTTACACGGGGCAATGAGCGATAGTCACCCTGTGCAAAGTGACCTTTGGGCTGGTCTCTCACGGGTGATCTAGATTCTGCATGCTGGCGACCCCGCGTACCTACTTTTCCTGTACTGCAGATGACAACAGACGCTAGCCGTTGGTCATGCGCAGTACAGATTTTTTTTTAAATATTCATTCTTCCCGTGCCGGCACTAGGCAATGAAATAAGTACCCATGGCTTATCCACAATGTCAATTGTGAATGGGCTGTGGGTCGGACAGCTTCCATTGACTTCAATGGAAGCCGTCCATGCAGATTCCACACAAGAATAAAACATCCTGCAATTTTAAATCCGCTAGCGGAAATCGCAATCGCTATCCGCTTATCTGAGTGATAAGTGAATGTTTTATTTTTTTCAATGGGTGCGGAATACCACAGATCGTCTATGCGGGTGACAATTGTCGGATTCCACAATTGAAATCCGGTCACAGTTTTTTATTGTTAAAGTTTAGATACTGTGATTCATCAAAGCATCCCAAATCCAAATCTTTGGAGGTGAATTTTTTAACATATATTGGATATGCCCTATAGCATTTTGTAGAGAACTATACACAACTCTATATAAGGAGGTGAGCTATTTATTATTTTGGTCAGATTGGACTTTACCAGAGCAGCACCCATTCTCTGGAACGCTCTACCCCAAGGCATCCGGACAATTCCCGATGCACGAAATTTCAGACGTGCCTTAAAAACTCACCTCTTCAGGGAAGCATACCAAATCTCCTGACCTAGTGCCTCGCCCCACGCTGTTTGCCTTCTAATAACTGATTTCCACATGAAATCTCCGATTGCCTGTGTTCCCCATGTCTCTCTCCTCCCCCCTCCCCCTTGCACCTCCTGTACCACCCCCAACCCATTTGTGTCTAACCCAATGTACCTCACATTGTAATTGTTGTATTGTTTTGCATTTATCCATGCCTGAAAGCGCTGCGGAATAAGTTGGCGCTATACAAATAAAGATTATTATTATTAGATTGCTAATAGCTAGGAAGTGCATATCTCCTCGAAGCCTAAAGCATCACTTATTTTTCAAGCAACTTAGGGTTATATGATAGCAAGTGTGATCGCAAAACTGCTATTTATTTTATTTACCTAAAATGATATTTTTGTGCTGAAAAATCCCTCTAAAGTGCTTTCTTCTTTCCTTCTACTTTGCTGTCCATTGTCTGCTAGCTCTTAATCTACTGGTAGGAATGCTAGAGCAGGGGATGTGTCATCAGTACTCAATGAACTGCAGAGAGGTTGGGGAGAGAAAGAAACTCACAAAGGGAGAGCTGCAAGTAGAGATAATGAAATATTCTGCTGTTTATACGCATGTACACTGCTGAGTCTTTCGGCACAGAATACATCCGTGTGTGTAATGGCCCGTTTACACGTAACGATAATTGCTCAACATTTGTTCAAACAAACAAATTTGAGCGATAATCATTCAGTGTAAATGCAAAACAATCGCTCACCATTTATTCACGGTTGTTTATCGTTGACTTTCAGTTAGCAAAAAACAATCTCTGGGTCGCTGGTTTCTCGTTGCATGTAAACGCTCCCCACTCTGTGCTTCACATACAAAGTGTAGTGCTGAGCGAGGAGTCAGCGATATCTTCTAGTCTAAAGGCTCTACAGGTACACTGATGACCTAAGCAGTGACGTCAGCGTTCGTGCAGCTATTTAAATGACTGCTGGCCCGTGTGAAAGGGCCATTAGGCCGGGCTCACATGACCATTTCTCGTAGTGTGGAGGCTGCAAGATATACACTCGTGGCACACAGTCAGTACACAATGACATTGCATACTGGCTGCGTGCCATCCATCGCCATGTACTATCTTGGTGTGTATGCACGCATTAATACGCTCCAAGATAGGGCATGCTGAAATTTTCCTTGTGCACATATTTTGTGCAATTCATTGGAGTGATAACATGGCCGCCTATGGGAGATTGGTACAGCGTATTCTGTGCATGTTTTACTCTGCACTAACACACTCGTGCGAGCCTGGCCCTGTAGGCATCTCAAAAGCAAGATCTCTGTAGTTATCTGTATACAGTCTATCGGTGCTGTGGTTTCAACATTATGACGGTGAGAAGCGGAGGCGTATAGACATGCATGATAAGTCTAGAGAACGCCAAGATCAAGTCAGGAGGAAGTGGGACCAACTATTTCTAAGCCATCCTTCATTGATTTTAATATTACATCGTATAAGGGTTTTTAATCATATTAAAAGGCCTATTTTTTATTCATTCACTCTGTATCTGTTCCCCAGTATATATAAGTAAGCTATTGTTACCTTGGTTAGTTATTTCTCTCTATTTAAAATTCTCAACCTCTTTTTCCTTAGATGGTCATGTGATCTCAATTCTGACCAATTCATATCTGCTTGGAGTTATGTGTTTATATTCTAGTCGATTTCTCAGTCTGTGTGATGCTGTTACACAGGATCTGCCTACAGGGGGGCACAGTCATTCCTTTCACACTTACTGATGATGATTAGCTCCTGTCACACAGCTATGATAGAGGAGATCACAGCTCACCTCCTGACTGTATACTTATGGTCTGTAGCTTATTTGAAAGATTATAGGAGCCAATGATAATTAAACTGTTGCCCCCTGCAGAAAGAAATGTTATAGCTGTTCTGGAGCATCATGGGATAGATGTGAAACTGAAACCAACATTTTTCTGCATCAACATGGTGGCGGATAAGGGGGGTACACTGCAGTAAAATGACTGGAATACACAGAGGAGACCTCCAGAGTGTGGCAGGCAATCAGAGATGGAAAAATGTGCTTTTGCCGGAGTGGCCCTTTAACACGTGTGTCACTAATTTATTATCACTTTTATGTATGGTGAAGCATGTATACAGTATCCCAGACATGGAATAGTATTACACTATTGGATCATTGCACATATACACTATTTTGAATATATAAATTACTATATTTAAGAATTTTGTAAAGATTGTGTAATTGATACTAATGATTACTGTGCTATAGATATATATAGTTGAATGCATTTTCACTATTGATTGCTTGAGAAAGGTTCAAAAGAACTGAAACATTGCAATGGATTAATAAACAGGTCAAGTGCTATCTCAATGACTCTTATGATAATATACTAGGGGTGTGCTTGATGCTGGCTTGTTGACTGTTTCCAGTAAGAATTGTGAATGGGCAATCAACAGTAACTCAGGCTGCATTGCATGTAAATTCTGCTCTATTAAGGGCTTTGTATAATTAAAGACTACCCCCTTGATTATGGGCTGCATGTGGAACAGCTGATCACCACCGGGTCTTTCTCCCAGCACCCCAATGTAAATGGCTGATTTTGCTAGGTAAAACTCCAAGTAGCCAGGCACTATGGAGCACTGTATCAATACATGGCAGTCATTCAGATGAATGGCTGGAACAGGTCATTCTGCCAGAATGGGAGCGCATCTTACAGACTAGCTCTTTGCTCATAGAGGGGGTCCCAAAGTCTAGATTTTGGATGTGCTATCTCAGTGACTTTTATAATGGTTGGTTATATCTAATGTTTTGGCTCAGGCTCCTTCAAGAAGACTTGCACCTATAGCTTTAATCTCAGTGCTGTATTACTACTTTAGTTGCTTTCCCCTAGTCTACTAGATGAGCCGTTATAACTCAGGTGGACAGTTTTTCCAACATCAGATCACTTTAGAGTGCTGGCTATAAAAGAGCACTTCCAATAATGCCAATCACCATAGCAGGCTTACTGCAGGCATTACAAGATTTCAGCTCTGAAAGCCATAGGACTGAGAAATATAACACAAAAGTGTAACTTGGGGTCATCAACAACTATAAAATGATGATTATGATGTACTTCATGAAATACAATCTGCTCATTCAGTTTGATCTATGCCTTTAAAGGAAATAAACATTTTGTAGGATAATTTCTACTAATGACCAGCAGCGTAAGACTCACTTCCAGAATGCTGTAGTCCGTTTCTTTGGCGTACATGACCACCGCATGTGCAGAATAGGTTCTGAGTTTCATGGTGAGTTTCATTTCTTCCTTGTTCTCATTTTCCAACAGTCTGTATTTTATATAGCTGCTGCCAGTAAATGTGACTGATGAGCCAACTAGGAAGAAAACAGAAATATATTTCAGCATTGTGAATTTCATTTGGTGTTTCTATGATGGTAACTAATGCTCCATAAGCATCACTCACGGCTGATCCCTTCTCCAAAACAAAAAATCAATCAACAGTAAAGGTCATATTTTATTTATAATGAATCCGAGTAACCAAGATCATTGGCTTTATACCCCAGGGCAAAAGGCTATATTTCTGGATACAAGTTTAACAGCCATATCCAAAAGGTGAATGAATATAAGGGGATGGACAAAAATATGGAAACACTGTGTGGAATGCATGCCTTAAAATTGGTCTCCACATGTCTTATTGAAATATGATTTATAATCCTATGTAATTTAAGTGGAGCTAGTATGACACAGATGCTGCCGGGCAGATGTGATCATCTGCCAAGCAATAAGTTCCATTGGTCAGAGGTTTGAGCCACTCAGCTGCTGTTACCAGCTGGCTCCCAAAACCACCCAGAGCGGGGCAAGAGGTGACGTAAACACAAATTTGGCGGGAAAGCTCTCAAGGGTCAAAAGGGCAGCTCAGTGCTAATGGTTAAAATCCCATGCATTTCGTATAGTGTTTCCATATTTTTGTCCACCCATGTAAATTAATCTTAGCAACACAAGGATGAAATGACCCATGGAAAGAGAACAGGAAAATGCCCAATCAACACTAGTGTCAGTCTTACCATTGCAGTGTTGACCTGCAGGGCACACACAGTTATAGGTATCTTCCTTTGCATCGGGAACACACTCCATACCCTCAGGACATGGGTTTCCTTCACAAACAGCATTGACAATGGAACACTTTCCTCCTACTTGATAAAAACAGGTAGAAATATTTCTTAGAAATGATCAATTTAAATAAATCTTAAATTTTGCTCTTTTGAAGATGTTGTTACCTTTGCACATGCACACGGCTTTCCGTACATGTCTGGGTGTCACGAAGCTTAAGCGGGCTGTACTATGTGTTGACATGACAGTCTCGTCTACAGTGATCTTCTCATCACAGTATCTCAAGGGACAATCCACATCAGCGCAAAGCTTGTGGAACACCTCCAGAATTTTAACACCACTGAAGTCTTCAATCTCGGCAACTGAAGCGTTTATCTTTTGGATAAGAAGCTTAGGAAGAAAATGTGCGCTGCCCGGTTTATCTACGACGAGCAGGACATCAAGGTTTGCAGGTGGATCAGATGGTTGCAGGCTCAGAATCTGAACATCAATTTTGCGTCCACCTAAAGTGTTTTTCAGGGTTCTCTGGAAGTTGCGCCAGTAATCTCCGATGAATTCCTCCGGAGAAAGGTTTGCAAAGCGGAATGTGATGCTGTGATTTAGCAGCTCTTGTGTTATCTGCTTGATATGAACGGTTATATCGGCTGAGGTTGTGAACAGCCCATCCGTTACACTGACATTTAGCAGATACTGGCCCACGTCCAATCTCTTGTGTGCTATCAGTTTTCCTCCGGTGCTCGTAAGCGAGAAGAGATTCTCTATTTTGAAATCTAAACTATACGTAAGTGTGTCGTAAACATCCTGGTCTGTCGCGTGGATTTTCCCGATCACGCCACCTGCGTATTCTTCCCCAAATGTTGTAATGTAAATTTCCAGGGGTAAAATAGCCGGAGGGTAAATACTTTCTTCGATGACTCGGACATCAACGTTAGTCACGGATGATAGTTGTGGTTTACCGTTATCTGCCACCTAGAGGCAAAAAGAAAAATGACAGTGAGAAGATAGATTCTATAATAACAGGTGTCTGCATCGTTAGCGCCTCTGTTGTAAGGGAGAACACAACTGAAGATAGCAGAGGATCTGACACAGTGACAGTCAGTATGAATACCGAGACTTTGCGCAAGTTAGTGTTTCTCTGCATGATCCGAACTTTTCCTAGTAGCACTTTCTGTAGCACTTCTGCAGTCACCGTTAATAGGAGGGCAAAGTTATGTCAAAGGAAGATATGTTCACATCCAGAGGACACCCTGACCTGTTCCTTGTTACAATGCATTAATAACATTATGTCAGCTATACAGTATGGACTCCATGCGGCATATTTACTAAGATTGGCTTCTTGTATTTGTATACGCCTGTCTTAGTAAAGTGCCTGTCAGAGTAAGATGCAACAAATTTATTAAGAGGTACACGTTTCCTAAAAAATTTGTCACATCTCTGGCCGTCTCCTGCCCCTAGGTCCCCCAGCTTCTCAGAGTTCACAAATATGAGGTATTAGTTAAGATTTTGGCCAAAATATGCAAAGCTGTCAACCCAATGTCAAGGGTCCTCGTGTCTTGCAAGTCCCAACACTAACATTAAAAACAATATTTATTTGCAGTAGCAGTTGGGCCCTGAAATCCCAGGGAGCCTGTGATGTTAGTGATACGCGTGGTTCATTTAAAAAAAGGGTGGGACAGCCAGCCCTATCTAATAGTATGGGTAAAGCTAACGGTGCATGGTGCACTACACGTACTTGTGGCAATGGCACCTTATATAAACTTCATTTGTATGCAAATATAATACTATGCAGCCATCCCTCCTATACGTCATGGGTGGGTAAGTGGTTGTTCATCAGTATTTTTTCACCTGCTACCTCCCTCATATAGCATTTTCTTCCTGCATGCTCTTGGGAACTGGTTTATGTACCTGTCCCTGTATATCAGTAAGTATGGCCATTGTTCAGTGCTTTTTTTGCGGATTTGGTCCTTTTCAGTGAATTTTCTAAACTGGTATATTACATCAAAATCTCAGGACAGTAGACAGTTTTTTTTTTCGCTTTGGTTGTTGGTCTGTATATAGTTTCAGCCTCTGGGTATATACAAGAATGTTTTCATTCACTGATAGCAAGCAGACCACAAGATATTAAAAAACAACATATTGGAAATACTGTAAAACTTACATATGACTTGAGTAGGGCTCAGAAACTATTTTCATTCTTAGGGGGCGCTGGGCTTTTACAAATGAGTGTATAACAAGCTTTAGGGTAGGTGCACACTAGAATATGGTCAGATGGTCGGCTGTCTGTGGAATTCAATAGACAGCACACAGCCGCATCATTGCCTATGAGGCTATACATGTATTTTTACACGGACCAATGGTCCCTGTAAGAAAACTCATAGCATCTCCTATACTAATATGTTATATGGATTAGAAACAGGACATGCAAACCTATGTAAGTGTGCTGTGTCCATGTATTTCGGACAGTAGACGGACTGGTGGTCATACGCTGTCCGATGTGAGTTGCGCCCGAATCTCTTACGCTCATCTCACAATTATGCAAGTGTGCCACTCGTCTAACGCTATCAATATAACATTGGCAAGTGCACTTTTTCCTGATGACACTGGAGGGTAATGTTGCTATTTACGTTCATGTAAGAATTAGACTTTGAGATTTTTACCATCAAAGCCTAGTTTGATGTCTTACTGCACACAAACCGTATGTATGATGCTAATTAGACTGCAATGGTAAATACCCTTACATATAAATGTATGCAGCATTACTAAATAATACAAAGATAATTACTAAGCCTTGACAATATATGGTAAAATACCCAGAATAGAGTATTAATTCTTTCCGAACAGTTTCCTCTTTTCACCAGTAGATGGCGATGCAGCATATTTTAGCAAGAAAAAAAAAGTGCCTGGTGATGAATATACTATAAAGTTTATTTTTTATTAGCAGAATTCTTCATGTCGGCAGCGTTTGACACAGCGAGGTTTTATATCAGACGCTCTAAGATGTAAATTAACCTCTGTCGAGAATCACAAAGCAACTAATAAGCTGAAAACACATCTATAAATTTACTTGCTTCAATGAACAAAAACAACTTTTATCGTTTTAATAAACTCATATCGGAATTAAATAGGTTTGAGGAGTACGTCATGTAGTAGGAGGCATAATCAAATCCTAGCATTTAAAACAAGCATTCACTGGCGACAATCCGAGATTACTTGCATGGAAAGAATTCAATGGGTCAGAGGAAATTAAGGAAAGAATAATCGGTCCTCTGTGCGCTCGGTGTTTGATTCTCCTTTATTTAAACTAACAGGAAGTTGTTCAGGAACCGTATTAGGCTTAATTAACCAAGTGTAATTTCCCTGGACATGAGTTTTCAGCGGCACTCAGTACCCCTACACTGTTACAATGGTCATCCAGGAGAACGCTTCAACAAGGAACTGCCATGAAATAGTGATTGTGCTCAAGAATTGCAGGCTGTCAGTAAAGTCTGATATAACATGCGATAATAGATCTATTACATTAAACTATTTAACCATGGAAGCCTTTTAGTCCAGAGGTGCTTTCACAATTCTGCGGGCTCTGAAGCTGAAATCTCCTGACAGCGATATTACTGAATATGTCTGCGCAGAATTTGCTCAGGCGATCTGCTCTGCTGGAGATAACAGAGTGCGAGTGTTTGGCTATCTCCCATAGAAATAACATGCATTCACACAGAGGATGTGGGTCCCCCGTTGCTGTAATTGCCGGGGGCTCAGCTGATCAGTTATTCCCTATCCTGTGGATTAGAGATAGCGTTTGATCTTGGGATACCCTTTAAGGATACAAGTATCGGAGGTACATTTCCATTGCTGTAACAATATACATTGTTCCAAGTCTCAGCTTCATATTTTCTCATTATTCTATGGCCAAGAAAAATCCTTTATAGCATTTATGACTAGTAAGTATAAATTTCCTAGAGTGTTTTAGTCATTATGTCAGTATATCTGTCTTGGTTTTAATCTTTATGCCCCACTATTCCTTATTTCATGGCTACATAGAAATCTGTGTGTCAGTTTACTCCTGTCCCATCTCAGCTTGCGGTCTACAGCCTGCTAGGCTTTCGCCTTCTTGCTAGCTTTTTGTCACTTTGCTCTGATCACTGTCTGCAGTCATGAATGAAGGGACACAAATCAATTGCACGTCCTCCTGTAGTTTCAGCATTATTGACAGTATTAGGTTGGTTACTACTCATGGTTCTGATTGTTTCCAAAGTTCCCATTTTACATGTTTATCACTTACTGAGGGAGTTTGGGGGATGAAAAGACTGAGAATAGAACTTCCAGGGACTAGCAGAATTATCACTTTCCGAGTAATATTGCAATATATATACACACTGTTATCTATCTCATATCTATCTATCTATCTATCTATCTGATATCATATATATCTCATATATCTATCTGATCTATCTGATCTATCTATCAATCTGATATCATAACTATCTCATATCACATCTATCTATCTGCTATCTATCACATATCTATCCATCTACTATCTATCACATATCTACCTATCACATATCTATCTATCTATCTATCTATCACATATCTATCCATCTACTATCTATCACATATCTATCTATCTCATATCTATCTATCACATATCTATCTATCTCATATCTATCTATCTATCACATATCTATCTCATATCTATCTATCTATCTATCTCATATCTATCTCATATCTATCTATCTATCTATCTATCTATCTATCTCATATCTATCTATCTATCTATCTATCTATCTCATATCTATCTCATATCTATCTATCTATCTATCTATCTATCTATCTATCTATCTATCTATCTCATATCTATCTATCTATCTATCTCATATCTATCTATCTATCTCATATCTATCTATCTCATATCTATCTATCTATCTATCTATCTATCTATCTATCTATCTATCTATCTATCTATCTATCTCCTATCTATCTCTTATCTATCTCTTATCTATCTATCTCTCTATCTATCTCTCTATCTCCTATCTATCTCTCTATCTCCTATCTATCTCTCTATCTATCTATCTATCTCATATCTATCTATCTATCTATCTATCTATCTATCTATCTATCTATCTATCTCCTATCTGTCTATCTATCTCCTATCTGTCTATCTATCTATCTCCTATCTGTCTATCTATCTATCTCATATCTATCTATCTATCTATCTATCTCATATCTATCTGTCTATCTATCTATCTATCTATCTATCTATCTATCCCATATTTATCTATCTATCTATAAATGTAGGGAATGACTGGTTATAATATAACTATACAACATAACAACATAAAGAAAACTTTAAGACCGTTCTGGACCTTATAAGATGTGACATAAAAGCTATTGTTGTCTTCTGGCCATAATTCATGTTTAAATATAGTCATACTGTAGAATACTCTTTATAGATGTATTATCAGGGCAGACCAAAGTTGGTGCAAATGGCAAAAATCATTGTACAGCAAAGGTCACATAGCGTTCTTCATGAGTAGAGCTGTCTGCTCAAGAACAATACAACTCTAAGGAGCATCCCACAGTGTTGGAGCGACATTCATTCTTTGTATCTTGGACTGTAACATGGTAATTGCTCAACATGCACCAAAAGGACAAAAAGTCTAATATTTAAAGTGGCATACCCGCTTGACCGGCATTATGGCCATGATACATCCACATTCTTATTATTATAAGGCTTTTATTATAGAAGGCTAGAAATATCCATCTATAGGCTTCTAATAACTTGTTTTTGAAGTCCTCATACCTGAATCTGAAGTAAAAAGTGATCATTGGTCTTCCGGTTGAGCGCGGCTGCAGTTGTTATTATTCCTTGCTGGTTAATCTGAAAAGTATTATCCTCATTTCCACTCAGAATTGTGAAGGTAAATGGAGGGCCGTTGTGAGACGAATCCTTGTCTGTCACCACCAAGTGCAGAACGCTAAAGCCAATCGGCTTATTTTCCTGTAGAGATATATTTTTACAAGATTATGATACTGTCACAGCCAGATGTATTTGTCTACAGGTTGACACAGGTTGTTGTGAATAAACCAAGGCAAGGCTTCCCTTTCCAGCATGAAGAATGGATCTTCATAGACACAATGAGACGTAAAAACTGATAAGAACTTCAGAATTACATTCGACACTTTGTATCTTCAACCTGTATTAAATGTACTCTTGGATAAATGAGCTTGTTACAGTTTCAAGGAGGACAACTTCAGCTTCCAAGTCCGAATAAAGACAGAACAGTAGAAATCCTGTCTGCTTCTTTCTTCTATACATGAAATTCTATATTAATGACACTTTATGTGCTTGTAAATTAGACTCCACAAAACTATTCAACTAATTTAAGTTTTCCGAGAACACAACTTGTGTGGAAATTAAAGGAAGAACTTTGCTTAGCTTTTGGCATTTTCTACTTAATAAGTAAGACGACTATAGACAGCCCAAAGCAAAGCCTCAGGTTTCAGAAGACTCGGGAATCACAAACAAAAATATTGCAAGTGAATATAAAGAAAGCAGACAGAAAGATCTATCTGCTGCCAGAATAACCCTCTAAAGAAGTAAGACTCATTGCAAGGGAATGCTCTGGAGGTGGTGGCTCAGGGTCTCAGGAGGTGGGCTACATTTGCATGCTAAACGTATGCATACAGTCTATTCTAATGCGAAGAATTAAGCAAAATATAATCTGCTTTCAGATCCCAGGGCACTGAATAGACACCGTGCAAGTGGATTATTCGAATGTTTCCAATGCAACATGGAAAGCTCAGACATATACAGTGTAGCAATATACAACTGGGAAGATGTGCAATTCAGCACTTATGCAAACAGTATTTATTAGCAAACAGAATTCTCTAGCATTGTGTATTCTAGTCAATGCCAATACAATGGTAGTCTATTGCTGGTTATGAATGATGTAACCTCGGCCAAGTCATATTGTACATTGAAGAAATCCAAGCTGATGAAACAAAATTGTTAGAGAGAGAGATGAGATAGAAAGATAAATAGGAGATAGATAGATAGATAGATAGATAGATATGAGAGAGATAGGTAGATGATAGATAGATAGATATACACACATACATACACACACCCACACACAGAAATTATATATATATATATATATATATATATATATATATATATATATATATATATATATATATATATATATATAATATGTGTGTGTATGTACACACACACACATTATATACATATATATATATATACACACACACATACATACATACACACCCCCCCCCAGGGTCTGGACCACTTCTCCGTGTGAGCAGAGCAGCAGGATAAGTAGATGCGGCAGCTGTACAGTAGGAGGCAGGGGCAGCTCGATGATGACATCATCACTGTGCTCCACTCCCTGCCAGGCCATGTGATTGCCTCTGTCTTCCTCCCTCCTCCTCTGTACTGTGTCGGCTTCCTTTCCAGCTGGTTGCAATGTCGGAGGTGTGATCACTGCGCTGCTGCAGACAGCGTGACCAGCCGGTAATGCACTGAATGTGCATATGTATTATAGTGGAGCTAGGTCTCTGGGCCCCTCACCGCATGAGCCAGGTCACCATTGCGACCCCTGCGACCACGGATGGTACACCTATGTCTGATGACATATTTCCTTTAATTTTAGACCATAATCTAGCCTCTAAGGTTTAATCATGTACACCAGACTAAATACTTGCAGTTGCTTTGAACCTATGAAGAAGGGGGTAGCTCAGGTTGTTACTATTCTTTTTCTTCATAAGCTGAACCAGCAGCACTCTCCTGTTATCAAACACCCTTTGTAGAACACGTCCAAGCCATGAAGGGGTAAACAGCCTGAGTGTCATGTCACCTCTATACATGCTAAACCCATTCTCAATAAAAAAGGTGAGGACTTTCATAAAAGATCCCATAATCACAGAGCAATAAAAATAGTATAACCTCGCACCTACCTGAATAATAATGCTGTAATTCTCCTTGGAGAACATAGGAGGGTTGTCGTTGACATCAGACACATCAATGTTAACTCTCGTGGTGTTCATTTTAGGTGGGTTTCCATTGTCTTCTGCTTGAATAGTTAAAGTATAACCAGAAATCTGTAAAACATATTAATGAACTTTCATCATGGCTCATTATGAAAACATTGTATTATCAGAAGATGAAGAAGATATGTATGGAATCTGGAAGCAGTTAATTAAATTAAAGTTGGTACAGTAATGAGGCTTCGGGGAAAGTACTTGGGAGAATAGAAATGCAATGAGACTCACCTTCTCTCTATCTAAAAGTTTATTCACTTTAACTTCCCCTCTTACAGGATCAATGACAAAGGTATTCCCCTGATTGCCTTCTGTAATTGTGTAGCGGATGTGGCTGTTCAAAGGTCCATCAGCATCATCTGCAACAACCTAGATAAAAGCAGATTCTCGTTTGGCGCAAACTCTGGTAGACAAGTGAACATTTTTGAAATAATTCTTCCTCATGTCCCAGTTTTAACTTATTAGAAGAGCTCCCAGCTGATTTGTTTCAAGAGATTCTGTGTTACCTTCATAAACTCAACCAACTGAACAGAAAAAGTGCCTGAAGGAACACAATACAATGTAACATCCTGCACTATTGTTCTCAAAAAGGAATGTGATACACCCTTCCATTAAATCTTGCCAGATAAACTAGAGTTTGGAATATGAACCCTGAGGCTATAATTATTATATAGTAGCAATAACAATTTTCACAGTGCAAAACAAAATGTGTTCAGGTTCTCATCCCCACCTTACAATATCCGGCCATGAACCTGACAATTACACTTGATAAATATCCCAATTCACTCAGTGCTATTGTTTTAATGATGTGTCCTTCCATTCTTCGACTAAAAAGAATTCAACTCAACTTCCTATCTCCAGGGCTTCCTCCTCATAACCACCAGCTCGGAGGCCTACTCTTATAGCAAGTGGTGTAGAACGCTAGTAAACCTTAACCTGACACTAAACACATAGAATGCACAATAGTAGCAGCAAACTTTCATTTGACTTTTTCAATGGCTTTTCTTATGTGAATGGTCAATCTAACGTTTGCTGAAACTGCAGGTAAGTAGTCATGTTGATGTTCTGAATAAACAGCCTTAAATATACATGACATCTTTGATGGAACACCGGACATTCTAACAAATGAGGAATACTGATATAAAACCTGACACTGGTCCAAGTTAGATGTGTTATCATCAATATGAAGGCCAGAATGTGGAACACATGAGGCATCAAGTAATAAGTGACAGCAATGTAACTAATCATTAATTCATGGACAATCATGCTGGAGTGGTGGTCTGGAGATATGGGTAGGAGCTGCTTGTTAAAATTGCCTCTACTACACATTCTGCATCTAGCATACAAAGTATTCTATGAAGACAACATAGAATTCAGAGCGGATTTTACTGTAATTTAGATAAAGTATGTTTTCCATGATGTACATATTTCTAATAACTACTTCAAGTCAGTTCCCTTTAAATGCCACTATTAGCCTCAACACCCCTGTCATTTCCCCTGTCACCTGAAAGTCATGCCTTCAAACACCTTGGTGATATTCAAAAACACTGAAGACTAAATAGATTGATGTGTTGAATTAAGCATGTATATGTATGTATAAATATATATATATTTTTTAAAGTAAGTGAACCCTTCGTAACTACCTAGATCTCTGCAATGATTTCCATTAAGAACTGGTCGCATTTTATCTAACAAGTATTAATGCCAGGAGTAAAGGCCCATTTAGACACAACGATTCTTGGTCAAAATTCACTCCAAAGCCGCCTTTTGAGCGATAATGCGCTGCCATCATGCACTGTTTGTGCTCTATTCGTTCTTCGTTGATTTCTAGCAAGCTAGAAATCACTGATGACTGTTATCAGTGCTGCACACTGATTTTCTCAGCGGGCGGCACTGATAGCATTCTTTCAGGTGGTATCCCGCTGGGAAGATACCAGCTGAAAGCTCAGAGGACAAAGGAGCCGTCAGCACTCCTGCTGTTTCACGGAGCCATCAGCTCAGCAGAACACCACTGCGAGGACAAAGCAGCTGTTTTGTATATGAAAACAGCTGCTTTGTTCTCGCAATCAGCCGTGGCCCGCTCCGCCTGCATTTATAACTCTTGAAGTAGCTAATTAGCTACTTAAGAGTTATGCAAAGATGATTGCTCAAAACTGTCACTCAAACTGTCGTTTGAGCGATCATCTTTCAGTTAAATGTACCTTTAGTCATTGTTATCTAAGTCACAGTTAGTTAAACACAATCTAAGTTAATAACACACATACAGTTGCACTTTTCCTGGCTTTTATGGAGTACAGAGAGTAAAGATTGATAGTGAATGGAGAAAAAGTAAGTGAACCTCTGTGTTAATGACTTCTTTAACAGCTGATTGTCAGAAGGTGTTTTAATTAAGGAGATGAGATTGAAGTATGGGTTTCACAGGTGCTCTATCCACTAAACATAGGCACACAAAGTCTGGTTACTGACAAATTCGTTGCTCTCAAGAAATACTGGTTAGTGTCAACCATGCCACGATGTAAACACATCTTATGAGGAATCACAGCAAAAATTAAGATGATTCCATGGGGTTCACTTACTTTTTTCTTGCAAATTCACACATATATATATATAAATAATGGCTGCCTTCAGAATTGCAATTTCAACAAAAAAAAGTGCTCAGTAATGTATTTTCCTTTCCATTATCATAATTAAATACCTGAAATGTGATTAACATAACTTTGTTATTTTACCTTGACTGATCTTAATGATAAATGTATAGAAGCTATCAGCATGCTGGCATAAAGCACAAATGAAACTTTATTTTTCTATTATATTCATGTTTGATGTGTTTAAGAAGTTTAATTATCTCTTTTTCAAAGACGGCAAAATATCATATTCAGTGTATTCACTAATTAAGTATAATCCTGATGCAATTGTATAGTATTGAGAGCATAACAAGGAAAACTTTGTAAAGTTAAGTGTTCTTCAAACATAGTCATATGAATAAAAATTCCAAGAAATGCTATAAAAGTAAATTACCATCAAGATGGGTTGTCCAGACACAGCATCTTCACCAACTACAGCAGTGTATGAGCTCTGGCTGAAAACTGGCGAGTTGTCATTTATATCCGTAATGTTAATACTCATAGTGGCGACATCACTGAGAGGCGGTACGCCACCATCTGTGGCCTCTATCGTCAAATAATACTCTGCTGATGTTTCATGGTCCAGACTTTCAATTATAAAGATAATGCCTAAGAAGAAAACAAAGAGGAAAATGAAAGGTTATATATAGACTATTTTTATGTAAAATCATGGAAACCATGATGGAACCCATTATAGTCAATGTGTTCCATCTGGCGCTAGTGGTGTCTATTATATGATGGATCTGGGCCTCTGTTACTTTTGTTTTTATCTTCCTATGATGGAAAACTGCAAAACAGAAATTTTAACTGAGATGTGAACAGAGCCGTACATGGCCAATTTACATACAAAAAGTGCCTCAGGGCTCAGTCACATGGGCGCATCGGCACCCATACACCAGCGCCGATGCACCCGTGTGACTGACAGTTAGAAGACGGCCGTACCTGAAGACGGACGTCTCTCTCCAGTGCTGATCATAGAACACATGACCGGCAATGAAGCTGGTCACATGTTCTTTCTCCCGCCGCTGCAGAGAGACGCCCGTCTTCAGGTACGGCCGTCTGCTACCTGCAGTAACACGGGCGACGATGCGCCTGTGTGACTGAGCCCTCAGGGTGTACATTGGGCTTATTAACAACAATTAACACCAATATTGCCCAAAGGGCAAGAAACCCCCTGGTTGAAGATCGTCATTAATATCTAACTTTTATTGAACTGAATTAAAATACTAAAAAGCATAGAATTTAAAAATGCAACCCCCTGCCTAGCAAACCTGGGAGCACTAAGCCACCTATAATATATATCATCCAATGCTGCTGCAATATGCTGAATAATGTCTTTTATAGAGTTCTCCTATATAGCTAATATAAGATATCAAGAAGGTCACTGCTGTAGACTAATGATTCTGCCTAATTAATATCGCCAGGTCTGTGTGTTTGAGCTAAAAGGAGCATAGAACCCCCACCAACTGGTTTCGCCAACATTGTGGCGTCTTCAGGGGTCTGAGGTCTAATGTAATTTTGCCAACATAGGGGCATCTTTAGGGGTCTGGGGTCTAACATAATTTTTTACAACAAACATGCAAACATTCAAATGACAAGGAATCATAGGAGAGGGCATGCTCTTTTTCTAATGCTGGGGAAAATGTGACATTTCTTACCAACCCCAACAGATTTTTTTAGACTTATGTCCCTACTTGGGTTGGTTTAAGGAAATGTAAAGATCACAAAAAGGCTAAATGATATTTTCCAACCACCTTGTGAAGTGTTGAGTCCTTCTATCCATCACAATCATGTGATAACTCAGTTTATATGCTCTCAAGACTGGACCAAAAAATGATATAGCCTAATAGTCATTACATTACATAGAGATTTTACTCTAACAAGTAGCAAAACATATGTGTTATTTCTGGACCTACTTAAAATACTAGTAATTAATTTGAATCTAATGCCTCATGAATTCTAAAAACGTTCAAAAAAGGAAAGGAAAAAATTAACAAAAACAATATCTACTATTAAAGTAAGAAACTAATAGACTTCACTCATTTGCATTTTGTATAGTTGAAACATATAAAATGTCATATATGTATAATATTGTGGGAAGAAGTGAGAATATAAAAGAAGACAAACTCACGTCTGTCAGAAAAACATCATTTCCCATTAAGTGCTGCTCAGTACTAAGGTTACATAACACATTTTGTTCTGAAGGAAAAAGCATGGCATTTTAAAACACTTCTGTGATTACAGCCTTTATCACACCTCATAAATTCCATGCCTGCAGTCTTTTTTATGCCTTATGATAACACGCACAGATTTCTAACAAACTCATACAAGCAAGTAGTGAATAATTGAGGCAGAAGGATACAAAGACACTTACATACGTTATACTGTGTGACTCAAGCTGAGGCAAGGATATGTTCCATAAAGACCATCCGGGGGCTACATTGATTTTAGTATACATTTACATTGGTCATGTTGCTTGTGCGAAGTACAAAGAAAGTTACCTGTTACTTGGTTTATACTAAATTTTCCATGTTCATTGCCACTGATAATCTGATATGAGATTTCGGCATTAGCTTCTATATCTCTGCTTGTGGCATACACCTGGAGAACTTCTGTGCCGACTTCAACATCTTCTGGCAGAGTTGCAATATATTCCCGGTGTTCAAAGACAGGTGGATTGTCATTTATGTCAAGGATTGACACCACAACACTCGCAACAGAGGAAAGCTTTCTAGGTAAACCTTGGTCAGTAGCTCTAACAGTCAGGGTATAAATTGCTTGAGTCTCCCGATCAAGAGGCTTTTCCAGACTAATTATTCCAGACACTTCATCAATGGAGAATTGACCTTCTGCCGAGCTGACTAATGAATACTGCAGCTTTTGATTAAGTCCTGCAATAAAAAAATATACATTGGAACACTATAATATTTTAGCTACTTGGCAGTAGATATTATATGGTGTCTATTTAACACATAAGACATGAATTATAGAAGAGAGTTTTCTTCTGCTTTACAGAACATTGATGGTGTTGAAGTGTCTGGTGGTTCATGTTCACAGTCTCATAAGCTAGCAGAAATGTGTCTACATCAGTTGAATGAACAATGCTCATATCCATTTCTTTCTTTTTTTTTCTTGCGAATAAGTGACTTCCTAGACTGTTGTTCATATACAGGAAATAGATGCAAACTTTTAAAAACTGACTAAGTGCAGGGAATGGAATAATATGATCAATTATCCAGTAGTCACCCCTTCATGTTCTGCTGCTCCTCTGCAGGCGCTTCAGTCCCAGAAGCTCCTGGACTGATCATGTGCTGTTCATCAAACACATGGCCACAGCAGCCAATCACTGGCTTCACCAGTTATGCAGCCATGTATGACACCTGATCTCTGAGACCATTGATTGGCTGCAGCAGTCAAGTGAATGATAAAGAAAAAAAGCCAGCACTTCCAAGAAATACATTAAATGTGAAGGTGTACATAAGCCATGACTGCAACACATACAGTAATAGAATCAGGTTAAATAGTCAGGTATCCTGCTTTCCCTGGATCCCTTTGGATGCTTTTGGCCAAAAGAAAGGTGTTCTTTAGTGTTAAGAACTTGTCCAATAAGGTTCACCTGAACATGGCAGACGGGCCCACATGTTTTGATCAAAATATGCGCTAAGGCCTTGCGATTTTACGTGGGGTAAACAGTTGAGCAATTGTATTCAGATATAAAATGTGTAAGAGTGCTGAAGCATGTGTTTCCTTAAGGGGTCTCTCAAGGGGAAAACCATCAAATACTCTGATAGGGCATATGAACAGGAAGTGTGTTCTTGGCACAACCCATTTAAGGTTGCTCTTATGAGTGACTATGGTATAGCCAAATGGAACTGATCTGTTATTAGACTAAAATAAAAACTATTATTGTAGTCTGCAACATGTTTTAATGCCTTATGAGCTACAAACAAACCGAAATTTATTTTTGGAAGTGCTGGGTAAGACTACATTTTTCTATTTCTTACCTTCATAGGCCTTACACCTTACGGTCCCACCTGCCAGCCTGAAGAATAAGGTGACCAAGACCCAAAATTTGGTAGATAGTAGATTTTTGTGCACTTGTTAAAGGGGTCAAGAGGAAAACCAACAACTATGTTCCCCTGCCCTAGTATTCCTTTATCATGTCACTGAAGTAATCCATTAAATACAGTCATTACAGAACTGATGCAAAGACTAAAATATGCATATAGGTTATAAATCTTAGGTCAATTGTAATCCGGGTTACAGGTAGGTAGGAAATATTAGGGGTTGATCCAGGGAACAGTCTGATTGCCATTAGGGAGTCAGGAAGGAATTTTTTTCCCCAAAAGGGCTATTTGGCTTCTGCTCCTGGTTTTTTTTGCCTTCCTCTGGATCAACACAGGAGGATAGACAGGCTGGACTAGGTGGACATTGTCTTCATTCAGCCTAACGTACTATGTTACTATGTTACGATGCATAACAAAATACCTGCATCTGCATCTATTGCCTGCACTCTGGCGACTGGAGTCTTGGGTTCGGTATTTTCAAACACGGTAACCGTGTAAGGATCTGCGGAGAACTCAGGAGCATTGTCATTTACATCTTCTAATATCAATTCCACATTAACTTCACAGAAATGACCACCTCCATCTGTTGCTTTCACCAAGAGGTGATAGGTTTCCTGGATTTCTCGGTCAAGAACTGATGAGGTCTTTAATTCACCTGAAGACAACAAAAAGAAAACAGTTGTAATAGTTTAACCCATCTAGAAATACAGGACATTCTATAAAACAAACTCATCTTAAATTGAGCATTTTAGAGTAGGGTAGGATAGACCACATTGACTTTAATCTTAGCAATGATATATAGTATTCTTAGTAAAAAGCTATTACTTCCAAAATACATTCCCTTGAATGAGCTTACTTTAGCTTTCTAAATCCACCTAGTACTGCTGGGTGAGCTATGTTGAACAGTACATACACATGCATACACCAGAGCTAATCAATCTATTACAGCTAATGTAGCCCTTCCTTCAATTATCATCTTACTAGCAGGTACTTTGTGGAAAGCTCCTTCATTTTAACAAGTGAGAAAAGTCTACAGGAAAAAAAAAATATTCAGTAAAGTACTGGCGAACATTAAAAGTTTTAATGTGTCAAGATATTTCAATACATAAGGCTAAAGATGGAACTAAATACTATCGAGAATGCCAGCAGTGAATTATTCATTTTTTACATTTTATTATTTTCTTATTCCTACACAACACTGACTACATACAAAGTATTTCCGCCAAGAAGAACTTATCATTTTTGTAGTTTGGAGAAAGGTCATTTGCCCTGAGCTGTCAGCTTCTAGTGGGTCCTTCTGAACAAAGTTCTATTTTTTATCCATAGCGCTTATCTGTTCAATAGGATTATTACAGTGTTGGGAAATGTTGAATAATTTTATGTTGGGGAATAAGGTAGAGAAATTACAGTTATAAGCTCTGGGGAAATAGTGTTAAACTTGCCAATGTCTACTTTGCGAGAAAAGACCATAAAATACTCCGCGACCTGTACCATATTTCTACAGTTGTCCACTGAGTCTTCTCTGACTCGAAATTCCCTTGATGAAGAACCTTCCAAGCAAGAAATGTAGCAAAATAATGAAGATGGAGAAAAATCGGGTTGTGAACACAAACATTAAATAGCAATAGACTGTATGGGAATTGTTCATTCTGAACAGGAAGATTTGAGTAGATAGATCTTTGGTTATATATGTGTATACTACAACAGAACAAACGTTCTATAAAGGTTTCAAAAATAGCATGTATTACCATCGGTCAAGAGAAGATCTCTTTGATGCCGTAGACATAGATTTAAACACATAAAGACCATGCAGGTTCAATGGAGCTCATGGGCCAGGGGTCAAAAGGACCCACACCCTGCCATATCCCATCAAATACAGGAAAAGCCAAGCAGTTATTCTCTTAATACCACCTGTCACCATGCCCTGCTATATATCATTGTCCGCCTCTACTGTCTGGCATGCTTCTCTCTGTTAGACAGCCATGCAATCTGTTTGTAACTGCTGTTGCCATAATTATTACATAAGTCTGTTAATTGGCCAGCCGAGTCTTCTGAAACCCCTGGCCCATCACTCCACTGCCACAACTCCTCCTCTTTCTTAAGTCCTACTGCACCTGAGCTCAGGACTGATCTGGAGGAGGTTGGACAACGTTACAACTCAGTGGAACATTTACTTTCTGCTCTAGCCAGGATAGAAGTGACCATCTGTAGGAACATCCTGAGCATCAGGAAATGTTTGAAGGCCAGTAGGGCTGGCAGTATAGGCTAATTAAGAAATTAAGGGTGGCGGTGCTATTTGTAGCCAGTAATACTGGAGTATGGAAGAAACTGGATGATAGTTTGGGTGCCATATCTAGGAAGACAAATTTCTAAATAAGGCAAGGGCTTCACGGTGACTTTGGCCGTGATACAGGTTGTGCAGCCAAAGATTGCTGTGGAGCTCTGCAACATCAGAAACTAATGGAAATCAATGCAGTCATGTTTTAGCTCATAAGTTGGAACAACCCTGACCAGATAGTTGCAGAAATTTGCAAAGGATTTACTGCCAACAATGCAAACTGTATGGGGACGAACAATCACGTTAATGATCATTCGTTCCCATACTACCGGTAGCAATGATCTGCTGCATGTAAACAACATGCCAAAATGCTGATCGGCACTTGTTAGGCTGCTCTCACACAGGTGTTTGTGAAATTGCCGCATTCAACAGCGTTTTTTAACGCACCCCATCAATGCAATGGGTGATGAGGCGAGGTAAAAATAGCTAAAACACACTAAAATAGAGCAGACAGTGTTAGAAAATTGCGACAGTACAAACACTGCGCTCAAACACTCGTTTGAGAAGCCCCATTAAAATCAATGGAAGCATTATACAGCGCTTCGCGTGGCATTTCAAACATCATGCTAAGCGCTTTAAACAACGGCCTGTTTGAGATTGGCCTTATTGGGCAGAAATTCCCCGCATACATTCATTTAAAGCCTGACACTACTCCTAATGTCAACTGGGCAGTTTCCACCACCAAGTATCAATGGCTGATGTGAAGTTTGATTGACATTGGGCGTTGGAGGCCAGATACTTGACAGTAGACTAGTGATGGCCTCTAAAAGTAATGGAGCTATTGTGGCCAAATGTGGTGTGGCTAAAACTAAAATAAAAGTAGAAATTGAATCAATGGTATCACGGCTGTAATGGATCTCATTCCCCTAGCCAGAGAAGGTGACAACTACCCCAAATCCTATAACTATAGCATGGCTAGATATGCTACTTAACTTAAGATTGTACTTGAACTCCTGGAACATGAAGTGAAATGGTTAAAATGCCTCAAGAAACAGCAGACGTCATATAATAAAAAAAACCTCCAAGCTGTATTCTTCATTCTGCTTTAGCCACCTCTGACTTTGATCATTAGTAAGTGTTGCCTTGTAGAACTGTTTTTATCCTTTTCTTAGTGTTAAAATCAGTTTTACGAGGTCTGCTTAGTTCCGCAATTAATACAATTCATGCAATTATTTCTGCAGCAGGAAATTATGTCTAGCTTCTATTTGAGAAGAATTAGCTGTAATGATATCTGTGAGACATAATTAAAAGGTCACAGCTAAGAGCGTAGAATTTATTACATTTCTCAAACTCACCTGTAAATGTATTGAGGTGAAATTTCTCGGAGCCGGGTCCGTGCAATGTGTAAATGATCTCCGCATTAGAGCGAATGTCTGCGTCACTAGCTGAAACTTGAAGGATTAGCTTCCCGGAAAGAGCATCTTCAGATATAGTCTCAGAATAGGAATCCTACAAGGAATGGCAGTGACATGTTTAAAGACATAATCAATAACATTAATCTTCTTGTAGGAGGTTTAATGGGTGAATAGAATCAGATAAGGTCACAATTAAAGGGCTGGTCCAGTCTTAGGTAAACAAAATGTAATAATTACATAATGAAAAGCTATGCAACTGTCTAATCTACTTTGAGATTAAATATTTCTGAGTTTTCAAGCACTCTGCTTAAAACAACCCCACAGTTTCAGCTCAAAATTCTGTACTAGGACTAAAGTGGGGGGTGGGGGGTGGTAAGAGTATATTACCTGCAGTTGTTCTTCTCTACCATCCCTCCAATCTGCAGGTGCTATGTATCGTTTTAAGCCTACCAAGATGACCGATGCAATCTTTAGACTACCTAATCTTCACAGTGCATTAATAGTATTGGATTACCAACGCACTATGCCTGCTCTCTGATTGGGCAGGGCTGATCACATGGTCAGCACCGGCCAGTCAGAGAGCTGTGCACATTTGCATTAGGTAGTTAGAAAATTGCTACAGCTATCTTGGCTGGCTGAAAGTGGGGCCCAGAATAAGCAGACTGGAGCTGTGGTAGAGAGGATAAACTGCAGGTTATATACCCCCTCTCCTTTCTGCTCCGGGCAGAATTTTGTCCTAAAACCGGTATGGTATGGAAGCAAACATTGCCTATTCAGAGGCTGAAAACTGTTCCTTAGGGTGCGAATACATGTGGGAATCCATTGCAATTGTATATGGATTATTACTAATCGCCACGTGGCACCTTGGCTTATCAGTTGGAACAACAGCAAGTCCAGGTGCTGCCTAGCAATTGGCAGCAATCTCCATGTGATTACAGTGGATCAACTGCAGCATGTAAGGACAACCTTAGGGCTAATGTCCCACACTGCAGCGATCAATGGACCTGAAGATTTTTCTGGTAAAAAGGCAAAATTTTTAGCAAAATATACCAGCCATTGATAAGCTTGAGAAAGGCAACATGCTGAAACGTCGCTTGCTTGTATGATGGGAGAATAAAGTCAATATCGGATTAGCACCATTGATGCTGCTGGAACTCTTTCTTTCTCAGCCATTGATGGCTATGGGTGAGCAAGTCTTACATCGTGGGACTATATTTTTACCAATGGGCATGCTACAATTAATTGGGGAATATAAGAGGTACTAGTAATTATCAGGAAATTACAGTAGCAGTGTTTTTAGTGGCCACACAGCTGTGATACATGTATGTTAGACACACAGTACTGCTACATATATTGTTCATCCCATACAACTGGGACCAGAAGCAGCACAGCACTGGAGATGAAGGACCTGTGATGACGTCACCATCATGCTTCACCCCTGACCACATGACGATGACACTCATCCCGAGTGAATTACTTACATGCTCTGCCCCTAATCACAAGTGAGAGACGTAATCAAAGGTCCTACCTCGCCAGTGAGGGAGTTACATGCTCTGCCTCTTATCATATGACAGTGACATCAACACAGGTCCTGCATCAGTGTGCAGATTACGAGCAGACTATAACTCCCCTGTGGCCTCAGTTGCAATGGAATACTAACGAACACCTAGCTGGACAGTAGCTGTGTGTGTATAGGACCTGTGATGATGTCACCGTCATGTGATCAGGGGCTGAGCATGTAACTCCCTCACTGGGTATCAAGGACCTTTGATGATGTCACCATCATGTGATCAGCGGTGGAGCACGTAAGTCACTCACAAACCCACTCACTCACGCACGGACAGACAGGTCGTCGTTAATATTTTGAGTTTGGAACAGGTGAGTAATTGATTGCTTATATATTGTAGCATAAACTCGCATATGTGTAGGACCTGCTCATCATGGGTTTTCAGCCTCTAAATGTAAGCAAACATGTTCCCACTTACTAACAATAGGCAAGGCATTCTACGGTCCTAGCATTTTTTTTTTTGCTAGCTTTGCTAACAGATAAGCAGAACATACAGACAAATACTGTGCATGTACCCTAATGGTGGTTTCACACTCTTTGACACCACTGTGATGTTTGATGCAATTTTTTTTATTGAGCCAAAGACAGGAATAGATTCCGAACGGCTGGGAAATATAAAGAATGGACTTCTATTTTTTCACGGTGGATCCACTTCCAACTTTGGCTCAAAAAACTGCACCAAAAACTGCAAGTGGTGTTTTTTCCCAAAAAACAACTGTGTGTGAAACCATCCTAGATAAACACTGAAACAAATACCCATCAGACTAGCAGCTGTTTTCATTAAATCCTATTTTACGTCTTCCGTTTTTATGATCCAATTAACAGTATCGTTCCGAGGGATACTCTAAATATTGTGCTCTATAAGGGCATCTAAAAGGTTAATGCACCTATAAGTGTGTGCTGTTCTCCAGTTTTTAGAACATTTGTATTCATCAATTATTTTTGTTTATTTCCTTGGAAATACATAACTTTCAGTGAATTGCATGCTGTGCAGTCTTCTTAGCAAATGCTTTATGCCGGAAAAAGCAGTCCTTAATGTACCTGTCCATGTACTGAATATAAATGCGCTACTTCTATCTTGGATATGCCCAGCAGCAGTTGTGGAACAAATGCAAAGCTCATTTTTGCATATACGGATCAAGCAAAAAATAACCATACATTTTGCCATATCTCAGGCAATGCAATGGTATGCAAATGTTAATCGGTTGTCTGATAGTGCCTCTGCATTACTGTTACATGACAGTCACAAGAAATCCACCAGTTTTGGTTCTCCTGTGACTGTCATGTTGCAGTTGTGGCAGATTGCGGGTTACAAGGCAAAGACATTTGCTTTTCCTGCAATGTTATACTTCTGATGGAAGCAGCATGACTCTACCATCTTTGGCTGTGCGGTCAGTTGCCTTGTAGCCTTATATGAAGGGACTTGATTTATCTGTATTAGTAACTTGCATGCTTTTCTTAAATTGTCATATTTTTTACTTTGGTTCACATTTTTGGGTTTTTTTTTGAATGGATTACTAACTTTCTACAGCATTAGGAAAGTTGTAATATTTTTCAGCTTGCTGATCAGTGGGAGGCTCACTGCTGAGACCGCCATTGATCTGCAGAACAGGGGTTTTAGTTTTCCTCTCTGCCTGTCACTGCCAGGTTGCTTCTTGCCCCGCAGTGATGTCAGAATGAATGGGGTGCTGGTCGAGAATGGGGCTGACTGAAATAGTCGAGGGCTGCTATCTCCAGTTGTTCCATTGAAAGTGAATTGGGGTGGGGGGTAGCGGGAGCAGTGAGGAAGATAGGGAACATGGGACTCCCATTTTTGGGAGCATTATGGTTCTCAGCAGTTAGACCCGCCCAATCAGCAAGTTATCCCCTATCCTGTGAATAGGGCTTAACTTGTAATCCTGGTAAAAGCCTTATACTAATGTATTAAACTTGAGGGAACATTATCTGTAAAACGGAACATATGGTTTAATCTAGTTGATACAATGTACACAAATTGAAAAGCTAAAAAGTACAACATTGTTAAAAAGTTAATTATCTTAAAACCATTCCTAGAAGTGTACCTTCTCACAGACTGGGCTATTGTCATTGGCATCGAGGACCTTCACTTCCACCACGGCTTTGCTAGCAAATATTCCATCTGTTGCAGTTATGTTCAGCAGATAATTGTCCTTTACTTCTCTGTCAAGTGGTTTTCGAACATACACTTTCCATTCCTGCTGTAAGTTTTCAATAGCGAATTGCCCAAGTGGATCTCCTCCTGGAACAGGAAGCATCAATCATGTACTCTCTAATTGACACAACTAGCATATATCATTTAGGCGAACAACAACATTCTTGGGAACATTAAAAGGAGAGGGAACATATTTGGAATTCCAGTTATCTCATTAGGCTATCAGACATGTTCCTTCAGAGGTACTCTTTGTGATTGTCTTCAGTAATTACATTTTGCAAGGATATAAATATTGAGGTCTAAGAACTGAAGATCTGGGAATAAATATGCATAAATAATCAGTAGCCCATGACAAATCACCACCATACACATTATGTGGTGTTACATTGATTAACATTTGAACAGTAAATGATGCAGCTCTGGTTATGGAGCTAATGAAAATATCACTAATTATCATCTGTTGAAAATAGATAAGAACGAGAAATATGAGAAATGATGATCTACAGAACAGAGCGGGAAGCGTAGACCAAGCTGCGCACAGCTCAAGGGTTGCGAGGGGAGGGGGACAAACAAAGCTTTTCACCATTAAGAAGGAGGCAGCAGATATAAAATATAGTATTTTGTTGTATTCCAATCAATTTTGTTATGCACTAATGATAATTCGCTAAATAGCTTAACCTTATTTTTCAAGGACAGAATAAGTATTTGCTAGGAAATAAAGAAACAATAAATGTACAAGAAGAACATAAACTGCAAGAAAAAAGTGGTCAAAATATGGAAAACTCTACAATTATGAGAAATAGAACTTAATTTTTTTTACCTGTAATATACATGGTAACTTCTTTATGTATATCCTCATAGTCATCATCTGTTGTACTCAAGATGGCAATTACTCCACCTGGAGGGTCATCTTCACTGACAGTGCCTTTGTATATTTCTGCACTGAAGCGTGGCGGATTATCATTGACGTCCATCACGGTGACTTCAATTATGGTAGATGATGACAGCTCTTTATCACCACGATCATAGGCAACCACTATAATGTTGTATTTGTTCCTTCTCTCATGGTCAAGCTCACCAAGAGTAGTAACCCAGCCAGTTTCCAAGTCTACTGAGAAAAGATCTTTAGTTTCTTGTAGATCCTGTGTAGGTGCCAACATGTAGGAAACATGTCCATTGAGCCCTGAATCTGCATCAATAGCTTTAACCTGGATGACCTTAGCTCCCGCATGAAGGTTTTCCACAATAAAAGCCTCATAAGGATTTGCCTCAAAAACAGGTTTATTGTCATTAGCATCTTTAACCTGGATGCTAACATCCACAGAGGACATTACCTCATGGTCGCCATGAATATTTTGAGCCAAAACTGAAAACTGGTACCATTTTGTGGTCTCGTGATCCAATCCTTTTTCAAGTTTTAGTCGGCCATTTTGTTTATCGATCACAAAAATGTCATCAACGTTACTTTCAGGTGTGTTTCCCTTTACAAGCTGATATATTATAGGCTGGCTACTTTCTGCCCTGATAAAATCAAGCTCAGTACCGATTGGAGTATCTTCAGAGATACTTAAACTATAAAAAGGCTCCGAAAACTTGGGCAACTGCACTTCAGGTGGAAGAATTATAACAGTGACAGGGACAATACTTTCTCTTTGAGGTGATCCTCCATCGGATGCTTTAACAAAAAAGGGGAAGACTTCATCCTCTAACCCAACCAAGCTTTCTTTTGTGGTTATGATGCCAGAATATTGGTTGATTTCAAAATTTTCTTCTACACTTTCAGATTTGGCTTCAAGGGTATATGATATATCAGCATTAGCCCCCTCATCACTATCAGAAGCCAGAATTCTAACAATTGAAGTCCCTCGAGGTACATTGGATGGAATACTTAGTTTATACTCAGTAGAGCGGAACTTTGGATCATTATCATTGTGGTCTATTAATATGATATTGACAACACAGAAACCAACTTTTCCACCACCGTCCTTAGCCATTATACTTATAGGGATGACTTTGTTAGCCGGACTCTCTCTGTCTAGCTTCTCTGCTGTAAACAACTGCCCTTTTTCATTAATGTAAAAACTGTCCTTTGCAAATTCATTAAGAATATGGTAAGTGACTTGTCCATAAATCCCTGTGTCCTCATCTACGGCATTAAGCTCCGTCACAAGGGTTTGCATTGGGGAATTTTCAGACAGCTCCACTTCATACTGATTTTGTGCAAATGTAGGGGTATGTAAGTTAGAACTCATTACGGCAATGTGTACCTGAGTGGAACTTCTAAAAACACCATCGGATATGGAAACATTGAGGATGTAGAATGGTTGCATAATCTCTTTCTTTAAATGTGAAACAGTAATTATTCCAGTTTTCAAGCCAATAATAAAATTCATATCTTCATTTCCAGAAACTATGGAATATTCCAAATTTTCAGAATCTGTACTGTCTGGATCTGTAGCTTTGACACTTGTTACGAAGCTTCCTTGTCTTGACTGCTCACTTATTTTGGCTTCATACAGTTGTTGGGTGAATACTGGGGGGTTGTCATTAAGATCAGTTACATGAACATGCACAGTTGTATCACCACTTAAGTTAGGGACTCCACTGTCGACCGCCCGTACTAGGAAGTTATATTCATGTAAATATTCATAATCCAATGGTTTTGCAATGATTATGAGTCCACTGTTGCTATCGATATGGAAAAACTGGGAACTATTTCCATGGGTGCTTACAATGTGATATGAAATGGCTTTATTTGGTCCAGAATCTGTATCAGTAGCCTTTACTTGTATAACAGATGTGCCAATTACCGATGCCTCCGACAAGGTGGTAACATATGTTTTCTGCTGAAATACAGGTGAATTATCATTGACATCTTCCAAGATAATATCAACAAAAACTTCTGCATGTGCCCCAGTGACAGAGTCTGTTGCTCGAACTCTGAGTTTATATGCTGGATGTGACTCAAAATCAAGAGGGGCTATAACGTTAATTACACCTGTGTTGAAGTTAATATTAAACTGACTGAATGGATCACCATCTGTGATGCTGTATATTATTCGAAGGCCTTCTGGGCTGTTGGCTTGCACATGCACAACAGGACTGTGGAGCTGAGCATTTTCAGCAATCACTGCACTGTAGAAAGGCTTTTCAAAAACTGGCATTGCTTTATTCATTACTGTAATTGGGACAACAACCTCTGCTGAATATGATGGGCTTCCTCCATCTTTTGCTACTATGGTTATAAAATATTCCTTATTAAATGCATCAGGATCAAACTGCTTTTTTAATGAGATTGCACCAGATGGAACAATCTGGAAATTTTGCGAATGCTCTTTTAGATAGTAGTGTATCTCTCCATTTTTATCAATGTCTTTATCGACAGCAGTAACATAACGAATGACATCACCCACTTCAGCATCCACTGGAACCATTGCATAATATGGAAGGTTGACAAACACGGGGCTGTTGTCATTAATGTCTTCAACCGTTATTTTCACCAAAACATGTGAAACTCTAGGTGGTTTCTGTTCATCTGTAACTTCTACAACTATCTCATACAAGTCTTGTTGTTCTCGGTCAAAAGGTATTCCAGTCGTTGAAAGGACACCAGATGTGTGGCCAATTTTAAATCGGATGTCTGGGTTGAGAATCTGGAAAAACAAAGGCTCATTGATACGATTACCAACTGCACTAATAACAGTTAATGTTTTTATCTGGGTGGCATTTTCTTGTACTACAGCAGAGTAAGAGCGTTGAGTGAATTTCAGTGAACTTTCTTTGCTTTCTTTTACATTAATCTTCACATATGCAAGGTTAGAGAATCGGCCGTCAGAAGCTCGAATGGTTAGTTCATACCGGCTCCTCAATGGGCTTGTGCTTTGGACAGTTATAACTCCGGATAAATGATCAATAGCAAATTTATCCCCAATGTTACCTTCAACTATGGAGTACATGATTTCAGAAAAAGATCCAGAGTCATCATCTGTTGCATTCACCGTAATAACCCGCACTCCTTTATATGTTGGTATTAGAATGGAGGCTTCATAGACCTCTTGAGAAAACACCGGAGCACAATCATTGATGTCTACAACATATATCGTTACATTAGCCGCATGTTCTGCAAATAACCTGGGATAGCCCATATCATGCACTTGCACGGTGAAGTGGAATATATTTGTTTGCTCATAATCTAAACTGACTAGAGAGCGTATGGCTCCAGTGCTGGAATCAATGGTGAAATATTTGTGAACAGAAGGTTCAACAATCTGATAAACAAGGAGAGCATTCGACTCTTTGTCGGCATCCGTAGCCTTAATAACCAGAGGGTAGTTTTCGTTAGTTAAGATCACACTGTTGGCTGGTGTAGATTCACTGATGAGCCCTCGATAGTCTGTTTGCATAAAAACCGGAAAATTGTCATTTTCATCCCGAATGTGAACAAAAAGTGTTGCATTTGTTGACAGTCCAGCCATATTTGTTGCTTGAACAGTGAGTGTGTAGGAGGCAACTGTTTCATAATCGAGATGCTTTTGAGTTATGACCACACCAGAATTTGGATTAATCTCAAAGGCGTTCATTACATTTCCACTTTTGATTTCATATGTAACGGAAGACTGGCTGTAAGTGGTCAGCATTGCAACAAAACTTCCAATTCGTGCTGCTTCACTTATTTCGGCTGAATACTCTTTTTTCATAAATTTAGGGGCTGCATTATCGGACACAGTGACAAGAATATGTACTGATGTTATCTGGCTCAACGAAGGAGTTCCATGATCTGATGCTTTGATCACCAACTCATATTGACCATGACTGTGTCGATCAAGCTCTTTTGCTGTCTTAATAATTCCTAAAACTGGATCAATGGAAAAAGCATTTGCGGTGTTCCCTGGGAAGTAAAAGGAAAGATCAAGAAAGAAATATCAATTTATAATGAACTATAAAACGTGAGCTGCTTCAGCAAAAAGGGCAGAAAAATTATGTACACTATGAATACCAAGACTCTTAAAGAAAAACATGAATATGCAATGCAGCTGAAAAAGGGACTCTAGTTAGAAATATAATATGCTATAATAATTAAGGCAGTATTGCTAGAAATAAGTGATTTGATAAAAATAAATTCCCTTTTCCGATTTCTAAAGAAAATGCATTAGCCTTTGCAGTTCTACCCTCCATGCCTCACCCGAGGCAGCCTCACCTGATGTCCCCAGCACTAAGTGTCCAGCAACAAGTGTTTGATGCTGTAGAATGATGCAGTTATACAGCGCAGTTACTAATAATCATCTACCTTCTCTCTTTCACCAACAGGTATGTTTCACTCATCCATTGCTCCACTCCATCTGAATTTGATTGCTCCGCCTTCCCTCCACTGAATCTGCTGTGATACCTTTAAATTTGTCATAATCTGTGCGCAATGGTATGTTTCACTCATCCATTGCTCCACTCCATCTGAATTTGATTGCTCCGCCTTCCCTCCACTGAATCTGCTGTGATACCTTTAAATTTGTCATAATCTGTGCGCAATGGTATGTTTCACTCATCCATTGCTCCACTCCATCTGAATTTGATTGCTCCGCCTTCCCTCCACTGAATCTGCTGTGATACCTTTAAATTTGTCATAATCTGTGCGCAATGGTATGTTTCACTCATCCATTGCTCCACTCCATCTGAATTTGATTGCTCCGCCTTCCCTCCACTGAATCTGCTGTGATACCTTTAAATTTGTCATAATCTGTGCGCAATGGTATGTTTCACTCATCCATTGCTCCACTCCATCTGAATTTGATTGCTCCGCCTTCCCTCCACTGAATCTGCTGTGATACCTTTAAATTTGTCATAATCTGTGCGCAATGGTATGTTTCACTCATCCATTGCTCCACTCCATCTGAATTTGATTGCTCCGCCTTCCCTCCACTGAATCTGCTGTGATACCTTTAAATTTGTCATAATCTGTGCGCAATGGTATGTCCCATTGCTTCATATAAATTGAATTGACTCTATTTGTACTTTATGTATTTTCCTCATCACCTCCCCCAAATAGTTTTCTCCCTGTCTCATCTTAGTGTTGCTGGACACAGTTTGTTTTTGTAAGAGGGCAATAAAGCCCCCCCCCCATCTTGTTCATTAGCCATCTAAAGGTGGGGTCAGCTGGTTGACTAGTGATATGTAACAAGCCACTCCCAGCTGAAGTCCTGGAGCCAGAACTTTAAAGTCAGTTCTACCCTCCATGCCTCACCCGAGGCAGCCTCACCTGATGTCCCCAGCACTAAGTGTCCAGCAACAAGTGTTTGATGCTGTAGAATGATGCAGTTATACAGCGCAGTTCGACAGTGCAGGAGACAGGTAACATGCACAACTGCCCAAAGACTGGAGCAAAATGCTCTCCTCTTTGCATTGGTCTCCATCACTATCCTCTTTTCAAGCATGCACACTTTCTACCAATGCCCAGCCCCAACACACTCCATCCACATCAGCCCTTCCCTCCTCTCCTCACCTATGTATGGCTCCCATGCACTGTTCAACTTCCTAAGGCACCTTCAACCCCCTAATACTGCAAAGAAACACCTCAGACACCCACACAAATCCCCTAGCCACGTGCTCACCCTTGCTACTCTGCTACTCCTAGCTGCAGGGGACATCTCTCCCAACCCAGGCCCACCCCGTACTGTTCTCTACCAAAATGCCCCCCCTGCCCCATTCAAATGCGCCCTATGGAACTCCCAATCTGCGTGTAACAAACTCCCAACTATCCATGACCTTTTCACCACTAAACACTTGAACTTGCTCGCCCTCACGGAAACCTGGATACAGCAGTCCGATTCTACCTCCCCCGCTGCATTGTCCTATGATGGCTTGCAGTTCTCCCACACCCCCAGATCGGATGACAGACGCGGTGGAGGAGTAGGCATCATCCTCTCCCCAAACTGTACCTTCCAGGTCATTCCCGCAGCTCCCTCGCTTACCTTTCACTCCTTCGAAGTCCACACCCTGCGACTCTTCCGCCCACTGCCTCTGCGTGTCGCAGTTATTTACCGCCCCCCAGGTCCTACCCGCTTGTTCCTAGACCACTTTGCTGCCTGGCTCCCCCACTTCCTATCCTGTGAAATCCCAACCCTCATCCTTGGTGATTTCAACATTCCTACTAACGACTCTAGCTCCTCATCTGCCTCCCGGCTCTTAACACTTACCTCCTCCCTTGGCCTATCGCTAATCTCTGACTCCCCCACTCATAGAGATGGTAACACTCTCGATTTAGTTTTCCTCCGTCTCTGCTCTGCTTCTCACTTTACTAACTCCCCACTTCCACTCTCGGATCACAACCTTCTCTCTTTCTCCATCAGGCACCCTAGCATCTCTCCTGACCCTCCTATCTATCGCACCTCTAGGAACCTCCAGTCTGTCCGCACTAAACAGTTTGCTGAAACTATTCAGTCCTCCCTATCGCCCATCTCTCGCCTCCTCTGCCCTAACCTGGCAGCCGAATACTACCACACCACCCTCAGCCGTGCCCTGGATGAAGTGGCACCGCCCGTGACGCGAGCTGTCAAACGCAGACCACGGCAACCCTGGCTCACGTCCCAAACGCGCTTCATCCGGCGGTGCTCTAGGTGCGCCGAGCGGCTGTGGAGAAAGTCAAAGCTGCCAGCAGACTTCCTCCACTTCAAATTCATGCTTAAAATGTATAACCTAGCCCTTCACCATGCCAAACAAGTCTATTTCACCTCCCTTGTCTCCTCACTATCCCACAACCCCAAACAACTCTTTGAGACCTTTCACTCCCTCCTCAGCCCCAAGGAACAGGCCCCTGCGACAGACCTGACTGCTGGAGAACTAGCTGCCTATTTCAAAGAAAAAATCGACCACATTCGAAAAGAAATCTCTGAAATCTGCATGGTTAGCCCTGATCCCAGCTCCATCAGCACTGCACCCAGCACCTACTCACTATCTACGCTAGAACCAACGACAGAGGAAGAAGTCTCCAGGCTCCTTTCCACTGCCCGCCCTACCACCTGCGCCAGCGACCCTCTCCCCTCTCACCTCCTCCGCTCCCTTTCCCCAGCTCTCATTACTCACCTTACCACAATCTGCAACCTCTCCCTAACCTCTGGCACTTTTCCCTCCTCATTCAAACACTCCATTATATCCCCTCTGCTTAAAAAACCAACTCTGGACCCGACTAATGCTGCTAACTACCGACCCGTCTCAAACCTCCCCTTTATCTCCAAATTACTGGAACGCCTGGTCTACTCTCGGCTTACTCGCTTTCTCTCTGACAACTCACTCCTCGACCCCCTCCAGTCTGGTTTCCGCTCTCTACACTCGACCGAAACTGCCCTTACAAAAGTAACAAATGACCTGATGACTGCAAAGTCGAGAGGTGATTACTCTCTACTAATCCTCCTTGACCTGTCTGCTGCATTTGACACTGTCGACCATAATCTCCTTCTCACTATGCTCCACTCTATTGGTCTAAAGGATACTGCTCTCTCCTGGTTCTCCTCCTACCTCTCTGACCGCTCTTTCAGTGTTTCCTTTGCTGGTTCTATCTCTGCTCCACTTCCTCTCGCTGTCGGGGTACCCCAGGGCTCGGTCCTTGGTCCCCTTCTTTTCTCTATCTATACTGCCCCAATTGGACAAACAATCCACAGATTCGGCCTCCAATACCATCTCTATGCTGACGACACCCAACTATACACCTCCTCTCGTGAGATCTCTGGACCATTCCTCCAAAATATCACCGACTGTCTGTCCGCTGTCTCTAACACTATGTCCTCCCTTTTTCTCAAACTAAACCTCTCTAAAACTGACCTCCTTGTCTTTCCACCTTCTAACCGACCTCCCCTCAACATCTCCATTCCAGTGTCTGGCACCATCATAACCCCCCGACGGCATGCCCGATGCCTTGGGGTCACACTGGACTCTGACCTCTCCTTTACCCCCCATATCCAATCTCTGGCCCAAACATGCCACATGCACCTCAGAAATATTGCTAAAATACGTCCGTTCCTAACCACGGACACGCTAAAGACGCTCGTGGTTGCGCTCATCCACTCCCGGCTTGACTACTGCAACTCGCTACTCATCGGCCTCCCCCACACTAGACTCGCTCCACTCCAATCCATACTAAATGCAGCAGCTAGACTCATTTTTCTATCCAGTCGTTATTCAGACGCCTCTGCATTATGCCAGTCGCTGCATTGGCTGCCCATCCACTGCAGAACTAAATTTAAACTCCTCTGCCTCACTCACAAAGCTCTGCATGGCGCTGCGCCACCATACATCACCTCCCTCCTGTCAGTACACCACCCAGCCCGCTCACTCCGATCGGCTAACACCCTCAGACTAAACACCCCTGTAATACGAACCTCTCATGCTCGCCTACAGGACTTCACCAGAGCAGCACCCATCCTCTGGAACGCTCTACCCCAAGGCATCCGGACAATTCCCGATGCACGAAATTTCAGACGTGCCTTAAAAACGCACCTCTTCAGGGAAGCATACCAAATCTCCTGACCTAGTCCCCCACCCCTCCCTATGGTGCTCCACCCTGTTTGCCTTCTGATAAATGATCTGTACATAAAATTTCCTATTGCCTATGTTCCCCAACCCCTGCACCTCCTGTACCACCCTCAACCCATTTGTGTCTAACCCAATGTACCTTATATTGTAATTGTTGTATTGTTTTGCATTTATCCATGCCTGAAAGCGCTGCGGAATAAGTTGGCGCTATACAAATAAAGATTATTATTATTATTATAATTCAAAAATGTTAAGGTACCCTTAGATGGGACAACTGTCGGGCACATAAGCGCATCGGTGCTGTGCAGTCAGCTCCCAGGGCTTACACACGTAGGCTCCTTGATTTTAGCTTATCGGCACATGGCTTAGGAGCCGACTGCACGGCGCTAGAGCAGAACTTCAGAGCGGTGCGTGAATGATGCCTACTATGTCATTCACCTCACAGGAGGCACTGGAGGCAGACTGTGGTCCAGTCCGGCCTCAGGGACTGCTCTCCTTTATTTACATATGGCACGTGAAATATTCAAACCTCTTTTATACAGGTATGCTTTTATCAACCTACATAAAAAAGCAGTGTTGGAAAGACTAAAACAACATTATTCTAGCACTAGTATTGGATTACTAAGCTAAAGCTGGTGACAGGTTCCCTTTAAGAACGGAATTTATTAATGCTCTTTATCTCCCATGCCACCCTATGAATTTTATGACACATGATCATATCATTCTAGCCAGTTCTCATGCGTTTGTAATTTCCATTAGTCATTATCATTCAGTGGAATATGATGAATTAAAGATGGGAAAAAAGTAGTTCTTAATAAAACCACGGGCCAAAGTATGGTCATCTGGTTATTTAGTAAAATCTACGTAGGAGTCAATCCCGCAGCGTGATCACCCTTTTTACCATTGATAAAATATTATCCCTTATGTTACTTATTTCCATTAAATTCCCGATTTTTAAAGAGGTCATTTAATGAAATATGCCATCATTTGCATAATGCCAATGCTAGCGGAAGCTCCTATATGAATATATAGCACTACTGGACCATACAATGTATGTCCTCCAGTAAAAGTTTAAATGGTTGAACAAAGCCCTTAAAATCACGATTATGCCATTCCATAGTCCTTAGCAAGGCAAATGTGATTATAAGCCGTGTTACACAGTATGATTTTGATGAAAAGTTAGTTATATGCTAATATGAGGTCATTTGCTGTGAAATCTTCTTAAAATAGATTTAGTCTTCTCTACCGGATATATATATATTTTTTTAATTGTAAAAAAAAAGAGAAATGATATTTTCTAAAAGGGACCAATTAGCATAATATGAGATGCTCCGTTTGTGCAGGGGGAATTACATTAGGGAGTTGGGAAATGATAATATCAAGTTCAGACTCTTGTGCTATGAAGACTATGCCAGTCTTAGAATAGAACATTACAAAGTCTATAAAATATCACAAGCATCTGAGGAATCCCTACGCTGCTCACTGGAAAGGCTGTCAGTCATAATTTATTCCTCCAGAATTTTGATGGGAAAAATGTGACATTTAAACCCATTTTGCTGATATGTATCATCCGATTCTTCATTACATAATCAACTGGCAGCTGCACAGCTCCCATTTATAATGCACACATTTGTAAGTAGGCCGTTTACACATGCCTCTCTTTACTAATGTGCTAATTGCTATTTTTGATATGGCATCCAGCTATGACGGTTATAAAACATGAATAAATGTATAATTGTGGAGGTGAAACATTTCTATAGGATTGCAAACATTTAGAAATGTGATCTAAATCTGCTCTCATGTTCACTAGGATTATCCTACTGCATTGATATTATGGGACGACTGTTGGGCGCACCAAAGCGCGACTGGCATCCCACCGACCATCGCCCCTGTGCTTTTACACAAGAGCGATAGTTGTTCGGAGAATGGAGGCAAAGCGCACCAGAGATCTCTTCCGGCAGCCTGCCCCCATTCTCTGCCACCCACCTCGTTCATAGGTGAATGACTGCTCGTTTCCATGGGCCGGTAGTTGCTTTGTTTTTAGGTGAGCTAAAAACCAAGTGACTCCAACAAATGAGCAATGTCCTGCACAGTGGGCTGTCGGTGGTTGCATGTACATGGAACAACTATTGCTGGAATTGCTGTTTCCTGTGATTTTTTGGATAATAATAGCCCTGTTATAAGGTACTTTTATAGCAAAAGAAGAGATCACTGTGATTTAACCCTTTCCAATCCACTGTCTGACGTCCTAAGACATTATGATTTAAGGCTGTAAAGCTCCGATGTTGGAAGACGCTCGCTGGGGTTCTCTTACTGTATATTGCCAGGCTCTTTGCTATCGGAGCCTATCCAACGTGTAACCACATGCAGTACTGGCTTTAGCCAGCGTATAGGCGCCGTTGTATAACAGCAGAAATAGAGTAAGCCCCCTAGGAATACCAGGATACAAATTGGATTGGAAAGGGTTAAAGAGATACTAATCAATGAGGTTAGTAGGAACTGAGGACTGAATATTTAGGACCTTTGGATTTTGGTGGTTGCCTTCACTAGAGACTAAAGTCAATGATGCCAGCTGCTGCTAATACTCATCTTAGTGATGGTAGAATTTTTTATAATTATGTATATTGCAAAAATGAACACTGTACGAGGGGGTACCCCCCCCCCCCCCCAAAAAAAAAAAACAAAAAAAAAAAAAACAGGAATCTTCTTGTAGTGGGCCTGTTTCCGTTTCCACTGCTAAAAGAACTTGTAAAAAAAAGTTGCACAGAGCGATATCGGGTGACTATGGATGATGAGGTAAGTGTATCATGCTGCTTTTCATGAAGCATTGCTTAATACTCAGCATATCATAGATTTCCGCTGAAAATCAGAATTAAATAGCACAGCATGAGGTGCTATTTTGCCATGGAAAATGAGAAAGGGCAAAATGGGATACAGATGGACATTATGTTCAATGGAGTCCGAATGGCGTCCTTTTTAGAGCTTGCGTATGCCAGATCTGGCACTACCAGTTTAATCATTGTTCAGCTCTAGGATTTACAAGTGTGAATGAGCCTTTATTGTTTGGGGGACAACAGCTTAAAGAGAAGCAACTCCTATATGGGAAGCTACAAGCAGAAAAAAAGAAAAAGCAGACAGGAGCTTATGACCTTCTTATTTAACATATATATGTGGAATTGGACATAGATTAGAGTTGCATGAGAAGATGCATACACTCTCTTATCTTTCAGTCGACTGTGTAATACACAGCTGGTTATACAACCAATATTTAGCTGCTTTGCCTATATGATAATAGTTTTCATTGTGGAAGTCACATATTTACAGTAGTACTGGATTTTTTTCTTATTTATGCCCACATTAAGCAACATCTGCTTTTATCTGGTGCCCTATTAGTGAATGATCAGCTCTGATCTAGGCCACCGGTAGACCACGTGACCTTTGACTCTGACAGCCTGAATCCCACAGCGTCTGTTGTATGGCTAGGAAATCAGTCTCTTGACGCAAATCTATGATAGCCTTGATGTGAGTCTCATAGACTTGCATGGAAAGATTGACTTCTGATCCACACAGCAAACGTTTTGGGATTCAGATTGTCGAACTGTGAGTGTGGGGTCACACGGTCTGCTAGCGGCCAGGACCAGACCTAATAATTTTTTAATAAAGTGGCAGGTAAGATAGTTCTTGGCAGTACATACAGTATTGCTTGATGTCCTTTACAAATTGGAGCACATTGAAACAAATCATGGAATTCTTCTTTAAAGTATTCTGTTTACATCCTGTTTCATGTCTGAAATTCTGATTTTGAGGTGGGCTTACCTATTTTTATGTTGTCCTGCTGTTTGCAATCCACTTTCATGCAAGAGATGTGCAGCAAGCCTAGAATTCTGCCTGTAGTTCACTGTCCTGCACTTCCTTTCCCTGACTTCCTATGCTGCATTGCACAGTCTGTGGTCCAATCAGCAGGGAGACAGTATCTGAATGCCTGCCCTTCTACTCTCCCAGGAGAATTCAGGCATTCTGGCTAAATGGTGAGTAAACCCAAAATAATGTATGTTCACTCACAAACACAGACACACATCCAGGAGAGGCAGAGATTGTAGAGATTGTTATCACAGTGTCTGCATATCAGTTAGCTTTCTCTAAGTGCATGGGAGCACCCCTGTGAAGATAGCTCCTACCCCATTGCTAAGGAAACGTCTCCGTGTCCTTGCTTCTACGGAGAACCTGTACCTAACAACAGACAGTGGATTATAGAGAAGCTGGAAGTGCCCCCACCAGTGGCAGCCACTTTAAGATAGATTTACAGTGATAAAGGAACAAAAATTTTAATGCAAGTATATAACAGAAATGATGAGACTATCACAAGCTACTAGATCAGCATAGGCTGTCTGAAAAGTTAGTTCCCCTTTAAGTTTAACCTGATGAGTTCTGTTTTAATAATCTGTAACACATACCTGATTCAATGGAATAAATGACCTCAGCATTCTTTCCCTTGTCCTTATCTAAAGCTGTGACCTGAAGTATAGCAGATCCAACTGCTGCAGATTCATATACTCGGCCTTCATAGAAAGAGCTTGTAAACCAAGGTGCATGGTCATTGGTGTCTGTCACATTAATAAGTATCCTAGCAAAGTTGCGCAAGACTGGAACATCTTGATCACGTACCTGAAAAATGAATGCACAATTATTATACAAATACAAGATCTGTATAATTCCTGTTCTTAGCTAAACACAATCGTGGAGATTTATTGATACAATTTTAACATGTTTCTGCGAAATGCAGCCCCTATGTCACATTTTTCCTAAAGGGCCACTTCAGTGATTTATTTTAATCCATTATGTAACTAACCCCTCAATATATATATATATATATATATATATATATATATATATATATATATATATATATATGGGCTAGTATTGCCTTGCTTAGTTTTCTTTTTTATCTGAAACTCCTGGCTTCTTTCTTCACAGATTGTCATGTGATCTCAGTTGTGACCAGCTCAGATTTACTTGGGTTTATGTATACAGAAACCAATCAATTTCTCAGGCTGTGTGATGCTATTACATGGACCCTATCACATAAACAGCCTAGAGGGTCACAGAACTCCTATCAAAGTCACTGATCATAATCACACAGCTTTTGTCACACACTCATAGTAGAGGAGATCACAGCTCATCCACTTGACTGTATACTTATGGTCTGCAGCTTATTTAGGTGACTGTAGAAGGTAATTATAGTTTAACTGTCCCCCCAGCAGGCAGAAATCTTATAGCTTCTAGCTAATGCATCATGGGATAGATGTAAAACTGAAAATAAAAATCTCAGCCTCATTATGGTGGCTGATGAGGATCAAGTGGGGCTGCACTGCATGGAAATGGCTGCAACATACAGAGAAGGCCTCCATAGTGTAACAGGCAATCAGGTAAGGGGGGCAGGGATAGAAAATGTGTTTTTGTTGAATTAGGGTGGACACCCACTGGCGTTTTTTTCTCCACTGTGCTGCGAGAGCAAGTGAAAACTCTTGCCTCGCAGTGCGAGAAAAAAAACGGGATCACGCCGGGATATCGCCAGTCTTTTTAATGGGGCCAGCGGCAGCCGCGCTAGCCCCATTGAAAAGATATGGAGAATACCCTGGACTTCTGCCACAGCTGCCACATGAATGAATAGCTAAGCACTATCTGTAATTGGCTGAGCGCTCAGCTAATAGCTAAGCACTAGCTGCTATTGGCTGGGCACTCAGCCAATCAGCACAGCCCTCTCAGACGGCGGGGATTTTTAAATCCCCGCCTGCTGAAAGTGCTAGACAGCAGTGTCGGGGAGCCAGCCGGAGGACGCGTCTGAGCGGCGGAGAAGTGAGTAATTTTTTTTTTTTAAATCACTTATTGATGCTTTTCAGAGAAGGGCTTATATTTCAAGCCCTTCCCCGAAAATCATACTGCAGGGTTTGCTACAAACCACTGCTTTCAATGGGACCGGCAGCAGTGCTGATCCCATTGAAAGCAATGGAATAGCATGCTGCACTTCTACCACAGCTGTCACAGCTGTGGCAGCTGTGGCAGAAGTCCACGGTATTCTCCATATCTTTTCAATGGGGCTAGCGCTGCTGCCGCTGGCCTCGTTGAGAAGGCTGGTGAAATCCTGTTTTTTTCTTGCACTGCTAGGCGAGAATTTTCACTTGCTCTCGCAGCGCAGTGGAGAAAAAACCGCCAGTGGGTGTCCGCCCTTAACCCTGTAAATGAGTATTATTTGTATACTGCATTGGAAAAAGTGGGTACAAACCAGCATAGTTCTATACCATTCACTATCTTACTGCACAGCTGTGCTTTTACAGACTCCTGGCACTGTGCTAGTTTAAATATGCAGATGCATATCAGTAAAAGAGAGATAAGGCGTCAGGACTTACCATCACTGTGAGAATGTGCTGCTGTGCAGTTTCATGATCCAACTTTTCAACAACATACAAGGAGCCGGTGGCAGGATCTAACCGGAACTTCTTAAGACTAGCTGGGTCTGTGCTGCTTTGCAAAGTGTAAATCAATTTGTTCTTTTCATCCATGTCTGTAGCAATCACTTGCAAAATCTCAGTTTCTGTTCTAATATCTTCAGGAATTAGAACTTCGTACTTTGATGTAGAAAATTGTGGCCGGTGGTCATTGGTATCTATTACTTTAATATACACCTGAAAGAGACAGATTGAGCACTAAATAAAGCAGATATAAAACTGAAAGACGTTTCAAATCAACAATAAAGATTCCAATATTAGTGTAAGCTATGGAGGAATCTTGGTCTAGCGTTCCTGTGAATTTAAGGGAATAGATCACCTACATTTTTTTTTTGCTTATTAAAACCAGATACTGAAACATATTGTATTCTGTCTGATTAGTTTTTATTTTTGATTGCAGATTTTTTTTTTAATTCTATTGCCTGTAGATGACTAGGGATGCTTTACATCTGCTGCATGAATCATAAACCTTGCGGTCTCACATGAAAGAGTTACTGCAGACAGCAAAGTTACAGTATTAAAAAAGTGTACCCAGTGATGTCAAAGAATGGGCATAATAAATAGTGAGGTCACAGCTTATGGCTAAGGGCCCATTCACACTATGTTTATAGGCTAGGGCCTATGGTTTCATCTAGCAGTTCCATCTAAATCCTCAAAAATGTGTCGCAGATGAAATGGCGAACAGAACCAATGAGGTCTCCATCTAACTAGGTTTCCGGCATTTGTGTCAGACAGAAAAACATAGTCGACTATACTTTTCCATCTGGCACAAATGTTGGAACCTAACAGAAACCTAGTTAAATGCAGACCTTAAAGGGGTTGTCCCGAGGCAGCAAGTGGGTCTATACACTTCTGTATGGCCATAATAATGCACTTTGTAATGTACATTGTGCATTAATTATGAGCCATACAGAAGTTATAAAAAGTTTTTTACTTACCTGCTCCGTTGCTAGCGTCCTCGTCTCCATGGTGCCGACTAATTTTTGGCCTCCGATGGCCAAATTAGCCGCGCTTGCGCAGTCCGGGTCTTCAGCAGTCTTCTATGGAGCCGCTCGTGCCAGAGAGCGGCTCCGTGTAGCTCCGCCCCGTCACGTGCCGATTCCAGCCAATCAGGAGGCTGGAATCGGCAGTGGACCGCACAGAAGAGCTGCGGTCCACGAAGACAGAGGATCCCGGCGGCCATCTTCAGCAGGTGAGTATGAAGACGCCGGACCGCCGGGATTCAGGTAAGCGCTGTGCGGGTGGTTTTTTTAACCCCTGCATCGGGGTTGTCTCGCGCCGAACGGGGGGGGGGGGGGTTTAAAAAAAAAAAAACCCGTTTCGGTGTGGGACATCTCCTTTAATTGTCTCAGTTTGTCTAAGGGAAATACATACTTCTAGCTGAGGTTCCATCTGAATCCTCAAAAATGGGATTCCTAGTGATGTAAGACTATAAGTGGGCACTCAGGGACGGGGACTATAAATGTGGCCTGCATGGTCCCTAAGGATCACTCGCTCATTTGGTCATGCAGCCTGTTTATGCAGGCAGATACATTATTCGCAATTTCGTGCGGAATTGTGTTTGCAAATCGTTCAGCTGTTCACATTTACTGTAACTGTGAATATGAATGAGTAAATGATGGCTGTGCGCATGTAACGACGTGCAAATGAGCGAACGATTATTTTTATGCCTGCATAAAATGAATGACGAATGTGAAGTGGATGAATTCTTGTGCATTGTTCAATCGTCCCTGGATGATTATCATTCAAATCTGCATGATCCAACAATATTTTGAACGATAATCTTTCAAAGCTTTGGAGCGCAGATCTGTCCCAAAATGCTAGAGTGCATGATGAAAGCCGCACTGACCCTTTTTTGGTCAACTGGGTCCGTCAAGCACCGTGCGCTTCCATTATCCCAGCAGGGATTCCATTGTCCTGTTCTCATGATGGAACAAGAAAATGGAAAGCTGTTACACGGATGTCAACAGAGCCCAAGTCACAGCATAGTTAATAAATCCTGATATTTCCTTATGTGTCAGAGTGACTGCTGGACCCCCTCAAGACCCCGCATCACCCCTTTAGTTACACCTCTAAAGACAACAGTACTAAACACCGAGTAACCATGCTGCCCATAATGGAATTCTAAAGCCATTCCACATCAGTCTTAGATATGGTTTATATATTCTCTATGGATATTAGTTATTTGTCTTTTTTATGAGGCCATTATATTTTAGATGTAATAGTCCTTTAAGATCTGAAGATATTTGACATTTTAGGTTCTATTGTTACTAAACAGAATGCAAGTTAGCTATTGTGTTTTCAAAGTGGCTCCCTGCTGTGTGCTTCAAAAAAATGACTTCCCTCTGTAACAATAGTTATTCCAGCTCTGGCATATAATCATTTATACTATGTGTGTGAATGCCACCATAACAACTTACATGCACTTATTTGTCTCTTACAGAAGAAACTTGTAACGTAGCTAGGCACACTTAACCGAATGACAAGCTGCCCATAGAGATTCAATATTTGTTGGCAGAATACCTGTGGGGCTGTCAAGATCCTCCTGTGATGTCTGATGCCAAGGGAAAATATACCGGACAAGATATTTCCTATCCAATTCTATTGGTTCCCCTGAGATAAGCTGGGCCAGAAGTGTTTGGCAGCCACTTATCTTGCTCCCTCCCTAGAAGTAACAATCATATTCATTCTAGCCAAATAATAATGTTAACGGGGGAATAGGTACATTCGGCCAAAAATTAGAGCATGTCTGTGTCCGGCTTAAGCTAGAAGTCATTCAAGTCAATAAAAGAACTTGCATGACAAGATGGGTGTTAGACTACAAGACTAGTTCTTACTAAAATAAATGACAACATAGATTCTTGTTGGGATGAACCCAGCTGCCTTTTTTACAGAACAACATTATTTGATTAAAATGTGAAAAAACATAAGGTTTATAGCACTTTTCCCTCCTAGACCCTGAACAGGGTTATCAATACTCATTGTACAACAGTGTAAGAACGGTCTAGCCAATCTGAGGAGGTTGCCCACTTCCAATTCCTGGCAGTCCGGTATCATACACTGTTCTTAAATATTATCCAGTAAGGCATAAACACATAAAAAGTCCATAATATAATGTGGAACTTTAGATGGTTCTCTCATCACTGCCTCCAGTAGTGTGAGTGTTCATTTATAGATGGCCATACTCGTAAGTTAGACAGATGGTTTAATGAATTATTGACTGGTGAATGATTGTTTCATCAATGCAGCCATTTGCATTTTAGTATACATGGGCCGTTACAGTCCTTCAAATTGGCCCGAAGGTCCTTAAATGAACAGAGCAGTAGTTACACATGCACACTGCCGCTGCGTACATATTAATGGGACTGTTGAAGATGGCTGACTGCTTGAATTTGGCTATATCCCAAAATCCCATTGGATGGAACTGAGTAGCAGTACACATGCATGACCACTGCTCCATCCACTGAGGGAGCTTCGGGGCCTCTTTTCTTGTGATCAGTGGAGGTTTCAGCTATTGAATCCCCATCAATCAGATAATTATCCAGTATCCTGTGCATAGTAACATAGTATGCAAGGCTGAAAAAAGACAAGTGTCCAACCAGTTAAGCCTGTTTTCACCCCCTTCCTCATTGATCCAGAGGAAAGCAAAAAAAACAATGAGGCAGATACCAATTTGTTCTCGATTCCATAATGGCAGTTAGAATAATCCCTGGATCAACGTAAATCCTGCAATGTTGTAGCGCTCCACAGGGATAATGTTATTTTTTGGGACAACTCCTTAAATTTCACTTGGCAAACATTTGGTTTTGTTTAAATCATACATTTGCATCAATTTTAATATGTATAAGCACATTAAGTCCTGCACTTAAGGGAAACCCACTTGCTCATATGTGCTATCAGCTCTCTGAGAGCAGAAATGTGGGGACCACTTGTTACGGGTTTTTACTCAAGTCAGCCAAATAAGTTATATCTGCATACCAAATATCCACTGCTCGATCTCACAGTTGGCATCACCACCACTGCCTATCCACTTCCTCCATCACCACCACTGCCTATCCACTTCCTCCATCACCACCACTGCCTATCCACTTCCTCCATCACCACCTCTGCCATAGTAACTACACTACTATTTGTATTATCACCCCTAATTTTTGTGAACTTGTTACTGCTGGACATTTTTATCATTCCAAAATCTATGAATTTAGTTGTCTATCAACTTTTACAGTCCAGTATTAACTGTCATTATTTGCAATCAGCAAATTATCAGCATAATCAGTAATGAACAGGCAGGGATGACATGTCTTGAAACGGTGCCTCACCAAGCTTCACTCCTCTTGTAGACTATGACATCATAAACCTGGAAACTGTCCCGAGCATCGAAATTACACAAATTATTTATCAATGTAGTCTGCCAACTCAGCGTCACAATTGAGAGAAAACTGACATTCTGCAGATATAGAGAATGTTCTTCCTTGTCATAAAACCTTCCTTATTCCCTTTAGACTGACAGTATCAACAAGGTATCTTCTTTTCTCATGACTTATTAAATGCACTTAACCTGATGGGAGCATGAGAGGATGCAAGTTCCACGCCTGTTTTACGTACTCAGGCATATTTCAACATACAGATACTTGGCTTTGATCGCATAAAATTAACACTATATAATTGTGGAAAGTAAAACAGTCCCAAAGTGTGTATTAGTCTATGAAAAACACATCCTACCTTAGGGAACAAAAAATGCAATAATTTACCCAGCATGGGAAATGTGGATGTAGAATTAGTCAAAATAAGCAGAATTTGCAGAATAATTTGTGTGTGTCCTTCTTCAATGCTATTCCAACCTTGACCTTGGAGGTGTTGTACAGCCGATTGATATAAAAACTGAATATGTAAGCAGTTCTCCAGCTCCTAGCACTGGAACTTACTGCAGCATGTAGCACAGTCCGGTTACTTAGAGGAATGTGTGTTAATTAAGATTTGCAAACACAGAGCACATTCTCGGAATTCTTGATTGGGTAAATCCCTATGATTATTCAACAGTTTAAACCATGAGCTCAGTGTGGGTGAACCGGGGATCTGTAGCTCATTTATGACATAAATCCACAAAGTTTTAGAAAGAACAACAGCGTGACAATCCATATTTAGTAAGCAACCACACTAAGGCATTTTATCAGACATTGTTTCAAGAACAATTATACATGCACGAGCCAATCTAATTACCTCATTAAAAAAACATTGAGACCACTATGATGGGAGCAACCATGTGGTTGGTCGAACAAGTGCTAAAAAGATTCCTTTCAAAAGTTATTTGTTTTTGTTGATTAGATTATGTTAAAATTCACAAATGTTTGGGTTAAAAGGAGAGTTTATCAACAAAAATGAAAAATGGATACATAAATTCAAGGTCTCTTAACTCCCCTACTAATTACCCTGAGCGCTGTTTGCTCAACAGGAAAAAAGGACATTATATTTTTACATGAACAGAGCTTGTTTTACTTCAAACGCTTGTAGCTCAAGTCCTATCATGCCTACAGCCACAGCAAGCATTGCTGTATCTACAATAGAACCACAGTTATAGCAAGTGAGAGCGGGAATATTGCATTTACAGCTGTCACTTGATGCAGTGTGCAGAGGTGGACAAGTAGGCAGCAGAGAAGGCCAGGCAGGATGACCGGGGCCGAACGGACCCCATTATACTGTAGTCAAAGTGGTCTTCTGGAGGGTAGACTTTACACAGAGGATAGATGGTCAGTATGCAAGCTGAAACTGAAAATTGTTCACAGAATATCTGATTTGGATAAGAGGTTCGTCTACTCAAAGAGGTGGTCTTTTGGAGAGGTTTTACTGTAAAATGGACAACTCTAAAAACATAATAATCCAATTCAACCCTCTTTAGCATATTTGCTTCCTATAATTGTTATGCATACAAAGTTTAAAGAACCGTCCAGGGTCTTCCTTTTCTTTGGCCAGCTGCACACGACCAGGTCAGATTCCGCATAAGGAAGCCCACAGTGGAATCCAACTCTGTGCCCAGCTGGCATCTGCGTGTACTTGCTTTTCTTCTTGGCTTGCTGTACTGCGGATCGTCGGAACGGCCAACCGTTGGACATGTGCAGTCCAAGTTTTTTTGTTAAATCCTGTTTTTTCCTGCATCATTGCTAGGCAACGATGCAGAATCCATAACCTTTACCCGATGTCATTGCGGAAGGGCCGTGGGTCGGACGGCTTCCATTGACTTCAATGGAAGCCGTCTGTGCAGAATCCGCACCAGAATAGAGCATGCTGTGAATTTTCCCCTGCGAGTGGAAAATCCCAATTGCTTTCCACTTGTGTAGAGGAAAAAGCGGTTTGCATGCTATAGGCGGTATTTGCTGTGGAATCCGTAGGCGGACGCTCGCTCTGGATTCCGCAATGCAAATCTGCCCGTGTCCAGCCGGCCTTTCACTTTAGGAAAATTCTCCCTCCTGCCATCCCTTTTAAAAGGTTTATAGTCCGTGCTGCATAGAAAAAGGACATTTGTTCAATTACTTATACACTAGTCTCCGAATATGAAAGGAAGTTGGGGCTAGAGTGATTAGGTGTTTTAAAGCATACAAGTATAGGTAGTCAGGTAGTCAATCTGTTCCAACAAGCAAGATTGCAATTATATTCTGTGGGCAGCAACATATTTAATTTATAATACAAACTGTAGATTTAGCAAGAGAGCCGAGTATTTCCCCTTCTCTACTGAAAACCATTCCAGTGACCCTGCATGCCCTTCTATATTCAGTGAGTCTCAGCTTCCATTCTGCTCTTCAGAGGTTTGTACAAATAACTCAAAATGCTAAGGAAAAACTAACTGGGGATTATACAGCCCAGCACAGCAATGTTTCAAAAGATGTGCTATTGTTTTGGACACCATGGCAGAAATGTTAAATTCAGCTAGGGATGGCTAGGCCAGTACAGGCATTCCTCCATGGGCTGCAGCAAGCATGCAGAGATAGACGTGAATTAAAGGAAAAGGAGGATGAAGTCTAGCAAGCAAAAAAAGCTAAAAGCATTGAGAGATGTCAAATCACTAAAGTGTACTCGCATTAAATCAAATCAAAAGGTTACAGGCCGGCTACAAAAATGGATCCAGAAAGAAATGTTTCACTTAATCATTGACAAACTTTGATTTACACAGGGGGCACACTGCCAGTCCAAAAAAGTTTTACCCTCATTCTTTACTTTGCTGATTTACCACCATTAGTACAGTCAAGGAAATTAGTAAATTGATACAATTGTTTAATTATATTTTGTTTGCTTTTTATTATACAGGGCGTCATGCTCTATCCCAGTAGACAGCCATATTCAAAGCAGGGAGAACATAGGTTCCATGAGTATTACAGTCTTATTTAAATCCACGGCAAGGCTGCTGAAGCCTGATGTCGATCCACTCACCATGTCCATTTAGATTTTTGTTTGGAAATGACCAGATCTCTAAGGCTTAGTTTGCATCTGCGTTCTCCATTCTATTTCTTGTTACTTCATGGAAACAGGAAGACGAAATACCAGCTGGGGACGGATCTGACGCAGGATGGAAACAAATAGTGCCCAATGGACCCCATTGACTATAATGGGGTCCATCGGGCTTCCACCATGTGGCTCCGCTTTTTCCAAGACAAAATAGTGCGGCATGCTGGACTATTTCATCTGGGATTTTGCACTAGATCAGTGTGGGAGGCTCCAGATGTAAATGTCAGCAAAGTCCTGGAGATCTAGTGACCCCCAAACAAAATGGGAGCCGATCAGAGAAATCTAACAATTGAATTTTGCAAGTTTATTATACTTAAATCTCTAACCACTCCTGGGCTGGAATATGGACAGTGCACACCACACTGGGGTTATGGTGGGGTCCCAGCAGTCACGTCCTACAGATCAGAAATGTAGCCACTTTAAAGTGGGTGACCCATTAAATAATAACTTCATAAGTTGCAATAAGTTTAAATATTTTGGCAATGCTTAGTAGGGGCCCCGTGTTAAATACAGGCAGCTGTTTTAATCACCCTTTACTATTTGTATGTAACTACAAATAAGCTGTTGCTATATATGATGGAAATGATAGCAGCTTGTATTTTGTTGACAGCCCTTGATTGCCGGCAGCAAAGAGTTTAGCACCAGATCACTCACACTAAAACTAAAATGATGCTTATTTTAGAGAATTATGAATGATGCTATAAGACATCATGTCTTGTTTTTTCAGGATCTCAAGGTTTTCCTTGCAGGGATCCATCTTGTCTTACAGGCAATGCTCAATAGGACAAGTATGCAAATTATAGTGGATCTCAAAATCTAAAATTTATACCAGATCTTTAAAAAAAAATCTAATTCTGATACATCATCCAATTATGCTGAATGTATTTGCCAATCTTGAATCTAATGCTGGCTATATAAACACAGTGGTGATTTTAGAAAGAAGTACAAATGAAAAGTGGAATAGTTGGTCACAGCAAAAGATCTAAAAGCCTGTTTGGTTGCAATCAACTTGTGGTGGAAAAAGTTGCAAATTTTTGCACACACTTGTTTTGTGCAAAAATGTGCAACTTTTTAACCTTTTTAGGTTTCACTCACAACTTTTCTGAAAAGTGGGTGAGACTTAATGGGTGGGGCATTATACTCCTGTGCAAGTAAGATGAAGCTTGGCATATGAGACAGCGTTTTTGATAAATTCCTGACATTTCAAATAGGATTTACATACTGTACAATAAAAGTCAGAACAGTTGCCTGCTTCCACAGGATAGGTCATCAATAGCTGATTGACAGAAGTCTGATGTTCCAAACTACATCAGTTCTTAATCAGGCCACTGATGGTACTGGTGTATCTTGTCTCCACCAGAAGAAAGGGTGGAGACAAAATGCATGCCCACAACTAACACCTAAAACTCCATTGGCTGGGCAGGAGAATGGGTGCCCATCATCTCCCCTCCCACCTCGTGTCACTCACCCCTCCGCTGCTCTCCCTTGTTCTCTTCCTGGCTCCTGCGCTATCAGTTTCTTTGCAGCCATTATGCAAGGCCAGCCGGCAAGGAGACTGACAGCAGTTGACTGACTGCGCCGGAGCAGGGAGGGGAAAAGGCAGAGCACCAGGGCCACTGACAGGTGAGGGGATGGAAGTCTGTTAGCGGTGGACACATTGCAGCGCTGATGGGAGGCTGGCAGAGAGAGTCTCCACGGGGGACGCACTGTGCCGGAGCCGGTAGGCGACAACTTCCAGGAGGGGAGATGATGTTACAGCAATGGAGATGGAATGGCGGGGGTGGGGGGAGAATGACAGCGCCGGAGGAGGGATGGGAAATGGAAGGCGCACGGGAGAGCTGAGGCCGGCAAGGGAATAATGGGAGAGCAGCAAGAAAAGTGACTTACAGGGTCGCCAGCAGCTAGAGCGCACATAGCATGATGGGGGGAGAGTCACAGGGTCAACAGCAGTGGAGATGGGATGCCGCAGCTGGGGAGATGATGGGCACCCATTCTCCTGCCCAGCCAATCAAGTTGTGGGCATTGGTTGTGGGCGTTTATTTTGTCTCCACCCATTCTTCTGATACCCTGTAAGGAACAGAGAGCGGATAGCTCCATACATGGTCCAGAGACCTAGCATGGTATTGCATGCATGACTCCCACTGCAGTGAACTGGAACTGTGTCTGCAATATCATGCCAGGCCCCTGCACAATGTATGGAGTATTCTGCTTCCTGCTCTATACACAGCGATAGTGACCTGGCAAATAGCCAATCAGCCAGGGTCTCTGGGAGATCCCCGTCGATCAGTTACTGATAACCTATCCTGTGGACAGGTCTTCAATTTTGAAGAGTTTGAAAACCTCTTTAACATGGATGCACCCGTTATCTATAAGTCCCATCACTTAAATATTTACACCTATCTTAGGTTACGTAACAAAAATGGTTAAACTCTCTGAATATTTTGAAATAGAGCAAGCAAATATTTTAGAAATGGCAATCTACTAGACTATTTGCTTTTGCGGTTTTCTATCCGCCGCTGCTGATGTAAGTCCAGTGCAGACCAATTCCTTTTAGCTGTGAACAGTTAATGTGTTTGTAAGAGTCTTCTGAACCGTTGCTGTCCTCAGTGGCCACTGCGCTTTGTTACCTTTAAATTGCTTCTTTAATGTATCTGATAGGAATCAAACTATACTGATGCATTTCCTCCACACTCATATCTACCTATTGTATATTAACCCTTCCAGCTGCTGCCATGAGCTAAAATTTCAGGCAAAGCAATTTTAAGTTAATTTAGTATACAAAATATGTTCTGCAGCCACAAGCATACAAAAGAAATTCTTTTTAAACACTTCATTAGCAATTCAATTACCTGTGTGCTGATAGATCTTGTCCCATCTGTTGCCTCCACTGTCAAGTTGTAATTAGATTTCTGTTCTGCATCGAGAGGTCTTGCAACAATGATGGTTCCAGTGCCCTTGTCCACATCAAACCTGCTGTCGGAGTTTCCACCTGGTTAAAATGAGTGAAAACTTTATAAACAACTGTTTGTACATAGTGCCGAGGCGGTGAGAACAGAAGATCACCAGAGGCCACGCTACAACAGGAGAGTGTGGATGGAAAGTGAGACTAGAGTGAGAAAGGTCTACAGACAAGAACAGTGACACATATTTACACAACATACATAATAAAATAAAATGTATAATACAACTCTGTGCTAAGATCCGCAATTACACATAATATGAATATAGCCGGTGAGCTCTACGACAAGAATAGGCAACTTGTGGCTCTCTCTGAACGTCCTGACCACCAACCCAACATTACTGTTCTAGGACCTCCAGTACAACAATACAGAGAGAGCCACAGGCTGCCGACCTCTTGACTAATACATCATACAAATTACAAACTGAACTGGATTGATAAAGGAGTGTCTTGAGGATCAGTCCGTGGTGAAGCGAATGGGCAGACTACATATGCCAGTTGGTTGTTCTCTGCAGTCATATTTAATGAGTCCCCATTAGCATCATGTTCACAGTCATCAAATGCCATTAAGCATATAACGACGCTGTGTGTTATGCAGATTTAGACGCGACTATTTTGTCAAATCAAATTGCATTTCTTTGCAGACAGCTCGTATGACTTTTAGATTGAAGACTGCTACAATTTTATAATTAGCTGTCATAAAATGATAGCCACAAGCTAATGCTTATGCTCTAATTACTCCAGTATCAATCTTTCGGGAAGCTGGTGATAAAGAACAGAAATTTGCCCTTGAACAGAAACAACAGAAATACAAAAGTTTTCAAGCTAAGCTTGGGGCACCACAGTAATGTAATACAGTACAAGCACAAAGTTTAAAACACGTATCGTTTGCAGTAATGGGTCTAGAACATAAGTATGGAAGGATGTCCCATGGTAGCAGATACCTTCCGCTACACAGCTCAGGTCACAAGCCATCTGAAGGATGTAAAATACTTCATTAGATTGGTCATCTCCTGGCAGCGCTCATAGTAAAGACAGAATAGATACAGAAAAACATGGAAGAGTCAAAACGGCTTGTAGAAACAGAATGTTATTGTATACAAGAGAATTCAGGCTCAACTAGTTAGTGTCTAAACGATATTCATGGTCTTCAGGAAGGAGTTGGGGGAAGACCAGTAATGGAAAGAAGAGAATGGTGAAGTAACCCACATCCATACACAATCATGGAGAACATTATCTTGATGTAATATAAAGGGAACCTGTCATCAGGATCTCACGTCTCAAACTGGCAAAGCACTGCTTATAATTACATTTACATATCAAAGACTTGTCTTGGTATGAAAACTTACTTTTATAACTTGGCACCCTCTATGCAAATGCCCTCTTTTGATTCATGGGGGCAGGCTGATTGAGCTCTGAGTCACTGTGTCACTTTTTTTTTTTTTTTTCAACACACCCTCTTCACCAAATGTCAGCAAAAGTCATAGTGAAACCCCACACTTAAGCTGTGCATCCTACTGCCCTCGGCACAGACCCAAACACTCATGCCAGTGGGTCAAGGTGCGTATACCTCAACTTCACTGGCACATTGCTTATGCTCCGAGAAAGGGATTTGATGGACTTGCACTGATGTCAGTGGCCAGAGAGTTGACTATTCGGCAGAGAGGGGTTGTAGAAAGATAAGGCGCAGTGATTTGGAGCTCCAGCAGCCCATCCGCATGACTCAAATAGGGAATTGTGTTGTAGTGCGACGAAGGTTCAGGATGGTGCAGCAGCTGACAGATGGAAGCAGAGATGGCACATATTTTTTTTTTTACAAAATAACCTTTACTGAACACAAACCGTATAAGCATATTTACACTCCATAGGAGGGTTCAAGACACTTTAATTTTGCATAATAAATAATGGCATGAATCCCTCTTAGGCCCAATGTCCACTTGCACGCACGGATTGCACTGCTGAATCCCGCAGCGGAATCCGTGCGTACCCGCAGACATGGACAGGAAAATACATTTTATCTGTCCAGATCCAGCGCGGGTCTCCTCCGTGCCGGCCGGATCTTCTTTCTTCAGCATGGCGGATGCGTCTGGACACGCTGGCAACGTGCCAGAAGCATACGCAGTGCAATTATTTTTTTAATCTCCTGCGGCTTGATTTGCGGATGTCCCTTGTGGGTTCCACAAATCAAATGCGCCCATGGACCTTAAAGATACAGTACTCCAAAAATCTACTACGACACAAAATATACTCTCGTTACTCAGCATCCTTTACTGACATATACATCTTCAGTACATCTCTCTCCTCCACTTGTTCCTCGCAGCGGTAAGGCACATGACACTACATAATTATCAGCATCTTTTGCAGCTACTTTTATCTGCCATAAAACCGCTCCATGCATCATCCGTGACTGTAGGCCCCAACCTTAAATGCTCCTTAGGAGCAACATCCTTACACACAGAACGTGTCCCATGTCATAGACGTTACTTCTTATCCAGAAATCATCACACAATAAAGGTGGTTCAGTTCCCGCCTCACATTACTTAAATCCTCGATACTGCTCTACTCTATGTCATGTGGCTCACTGCGCCATTTCACATCCGCTTATTATAAACATTACATCACATACATTACATCATAACTGGATCACGCAACTATCACCCAGCAAGGCCTTGCATTAACCCATACAATGGGGCAATTATTACGCTTATAATGTCACTGTCCCATGAGATTCTATCCCCCACCCTGGCCAGGAATTTAATCCTATGCAGTACTGGGGGCTTGAAGTCCATTCATACTTTCCTGATATACCTGCAGCATCCTTTGTAATTCTTCACAGCTGAGGTGTCAGGCACTGTGCAGTAGGGTGCTTCACCCCAAGGGTCTGGTTGGTCTCTCATTTTTGAGCTCCAGGACTTCAGGGCCCTTTGGACTATCTCTGGCTAATGAACGGCCTCTGATGCTGTTGTCCTGCTGCATCTGTATCGCTCTCCTGCTGCATCCAGCACTGTGACGCATCTTCTCAACCTTATATGGTCCCTGGCTGCCTGCCAAAACTATTCCTGCGCACAGGATTGGGGCCAGGCTTAGCCTTCTATTCTCCACTACAGGGGGGGCATTCTTGTGGGCTTTGACACACTAGTCGTGTGTGGCCACCTGCATCACCATGGGGGCGGGAACCCTTCACAGCCTCCTAGAGAGGCTTCAGAAATATGGCACCCTACACCCTCTCACCCACCCCCGTCCCCTGCCAGTGTAGTGGCAATTAGCCGGGACCTGTATCAGTATTGCAGGCCAGGGGAGGCGCCTCTTACTGGTGATAGCAAGCGCTGTCCACAGTTCTGCACCTCATCTCCCTCTTGGCCAAGTCCCAAATCAAAGGGTTTGGGACCTTTGGCTGCCTGTAACAGTGGCTGCAAGCCACACTCTGTAAGGGGAAACGCTGTAGCATTGCCACTTATGATTGCATAGAGGGCATCAATTCTAAAGGTAAGCTTTTAGCCTCACAATCTAGATTCTATTTTATACAAGGACATGTCTGTGATATATAAGCAGTGTCGGCAGTTTGAGATGTAAAATCCTGATGACACATTCCCTTTAAAAAGCTATTTTTGCATACATTGTATTTCAATATTTTATGTTATTTGTTATATTCTCTCATATTGTACATTTCTATAATTAAATATCTAGCAGTACTTTTCTAGCTTAGTGCAACCACTGCTTCTATCCACCCAAAGCTTTCTGGTTTAAACCGTTGGCCAGGAAAGCAAAATTCTTAAGCAGGTCTGTGGTGTCTGAACCTTCACTTCTGGCCCACTTCTGGCACCAGGTCACGTCGCATGAACTCAATTTGTGCCTGTCATGTGATTGCAGTAGGGTGCTGTCTGTTTAGCTCATTTTAATAACTAACCCAGCCTCCTTTTTTGTCTCTGCACTGGCTATGACAAAGAATGGGGCCGGCTTAGTTATTAAGATAAGCGAAAGAGCAAGGCCCTGTAATTAAGTGATGGGTACAGAGTGAGTCCATACCATGTGACCCGGTGTCAGAACTGGGTCAGAAGTGGAGCTTCCAATACCACAGGTCTAGGTAAGGGTTTCAATTCTTTGAACACCCCTGTAAAGGTATTAAAAAACAGCTTTTTTTTTTCCAGAAACAGCATCACACTTGTCCAAAGGCTGTGTTTGGTGTTGCAGCTCAGACTCATTTGGCTCTATGAGGTTGACTTGCAATACTACACAGAACCCATAAACAAGAGCAGTGCTATTTCTGGAAGATAGCAGCCAAGTTTTCTTCATTTCATACAAACTCTTAAAGGCTCTACATCTCATTACACTAGGCAACAAAAAAAAACGTGATTTTTGTTTCTAAGAAGTTTATTTGTTCCTGTTAGCTTATTGTAAAATATAATGGAAAATAACTTTCATTCCGAAAAAGGTTTGCTTTTGTGATCAGGGCATCGATAATTATATAGGATTTTGAATTTTGAATGTTTCAAGGACATACACAGTGAGAAAAAAAATTACTTGCAATCATGAGCCAAAGTCATTATACAATGCAGAGTATGTCCATGCAGTTCAAAATTAATGAAAATGTCTGGTTCTGTTCATTAGTCCCTTCCAGTGGCTCACTCTGCACATCTCAAGGAGGAGTCAAACACCTGTTGCAAGTTCTGAAGTACGATCAGTATGATTGAGAGGTAATTGAAAACTTCAAGATAGTTGCTTTCCTAATGGGTCTTCAAGGTGGTTTCACAAAGTTTGCCTGCTACCGACGAGACTAGCCTGAACATATTGACTTCACTGTCGGACGAAGCAACATCAAGTGGGAACCCCTAGTAGATCCAAAGTTGATTCTGATGCCGCCTCTTCACATAAAACTCGACCTTGTGAAACAGTTTGCCACAGCTCTAGATAAAGAATCTACAGCAATGAAACATCAACTAAACTTCTTCCCAAAGCTGACTGAGGCCAAGGTAAAAGCTGGCATCTTTGTGGGACGACAAATCGAGAAGATCATAAAATGTCCAACATTTCCTGACATGCTCACAGAACTACAGAAAGCAGCTTGGGAGAGTTTTGTTGCCGTGGTTCAGAGGTTCTTAGGAAATCACAAAGCAAACAACTATGTGGAGTTGGTAGAAACAATGGTGAAGAAATACCAAGCTATGGGCTGCAGGATGTCACTCAAGGTTCATATCCTGGATTCTCATCTACTTAAATCCAATCAGAACATGGGAGCATACTTCGAGGAGCAAGAAGAAAGGTTCCACCAAGATATGCAGCAGTTTGAGCATCACTATCAAGGACAATACAACGAGAATATGATGGGCGACTATATCTGGGGGCTGGTCCATGAAAGTGACCAAGTACACAAACATTTTCATTAATTTTGAACTGCATGGACATACTTTGCATTGTATAATGACTTTGGCTCATGATTGTAAGTAATTTATTTCTCCCTGTGTATGTCCTTGAAACATTCTAAATTCAAAATCCTATATTTTTAATTATCGATGTCCCGACCACAAATTCAAACTTTTTCCAAAATCAAAGTTATTTTCCATTATATTTTACAATAAGCTAACAGGAACAAATAAAGTTTTCTTAGACACAAAAATATGTTATCAATAAAGTATTCAATAAATAGTTCCAATGACATGTCGCTGTGCTGTTTGCATCAGTCGAACCGTCAATGTCTCCACGTCTTTCCTGCAGTTACACCTTATTGATTCCGAGTCCAGATGGAAACTGCTCCGTATCACAACGTAAAGTTTAATGACATGTGATATGAGACATGATGTGAGACATACTGAAACATCTGACAGCACACTGCGGAAGGCTTCCCAAGCTAAACTGAAAACTAGGCAACCAGAACTAGCCAGGGGATATAGCATCTCCAGCCAGAAGGACACAAGTCCAGCGCCGCTGCCTCCCAGCTCACTCTTACTCGGCATGACAGGCACAGAGCCACAAATAAAAGCACTTGTCACAAATCCTTAGATAATGCATTAAATATATAAACACACATTAGCGGCGGCATTGTAATTACAGTTAGTAACATATATCTGCAATGTATAAACAGCAGTTAACAGATAAATCTTTCTGAAACTGTGCATAATTGCACAGCATCTGGTGGGATTAAAACAAAGTCGAGGATCAGCAGATGGATGGGGCAACCTTCTCTGAACATGTAAACATGCATACAAATAAACTGCTAAGAATGGAGATGGGAAAATATCAAATAGACACTGTTAGAACGCCTGGAATTATTACTCGCATTCTAGAATCAGAAAATACACGATTCTGGAGACACACTGACTCCTTAGTTTCTTGCAAAGTTGTGTTCCAAGACTGTGAAAGAATATTGGATGTTTTTATTATTAACCTCTTGTCTACCTATTTTTTTTTACAATTGAACAGTCACTTTGCCCCCACTTATAGCTGAGTCTTTGTTTGGAGTTCATGCCGCAGTTTCCCATTGAAGTTATTTAAAGAGGAGCTGTCACGTCTTCTGACAAGTCAAACCGGCTGCATAGCCTTATAGACGACTCTTCACTGATTCTATCGCTGTTTTTTATTTTTCTTTTACCTCACTCTCCTCCGACAGTTTGCCTGTAATCACTCCCATTACTTTCAAGCATTAGTCAGTTGTCATTCTGCATGGGTGATCTCTAACACCTAGTTTCCATGGTTAAAGAGTAGATGTATTTTACTTTATTTCCTAAAATGTCTAGAATAGGTGATTCTAAGAATTTTTTCAATATATGTTACCAGCCTATTCTGTACATGTTTCGTACAAACCCCCTATTCAGCTATGCAGCTAGGTGAAGATGGTGCTGAGAAATCTCTCTTTATCTAGCTAATTGCATAGATGAACAGGGAGTTCCAGCTGTACCTGCACTGATTTCTCTAGTGCAGGCATAGATGTTTTCATATAACAGATTATTAATAAAGTCTTATATTTTATTGATTTTTAAATATACTTGATCTGTGCCCCCATGATTTGTCTCTTAGCGCTGCCTTATTAGTCTCCTGTCTCTACTGCTCTGTCCCCTGGTGCTGTGTAAGGAGAAGCCATTCTGTGCTGCAGATGGCTTTTCCCCTTTACAGCCTCCATTCTCCACTGGGCCTGATGCACTGCTGAAAAGAGAGGGAGAGTGCAGCAGTCTCCAGCTACACATCCAGCAGAGGGGCTGCAGTCTAAGATGGCAGTGCAGGGCTGCTGAGAAAGTAATGACAGCTCCGCCATGTGGGGAGAAATTATGGACACTAGAGGTTATTACAGGAGCTGTCCAGTGGTGCAACCATCTTCCAGAGACTAGCATTTCTTGCAGAGGCCATCACAAGAAGCTATTTTCTGGGACAATAGAGGAAGCCAGAAACATGCAAAGGGACATTGAGACACAAATCGCTAGTGAACATAGAAAAAACCTTCAGCTGCAGGTTGTAAGTGAGGTCGGCCGCAATAAAAGCTGAAAATGCACACATGCACAGGGTTAGGGAGTAAGCATTTAATGCTGTTCTGTGTGCTATCAATATTTCATGGCTCGCCACAATTACTGAGTTTCAAGAGGTTGTTAACATACTACTTGGTCTTTATTTAATATGCATTATCGATATTATAATTGCTAACTGTTGAACTACCTAGTTTATCTAAAAGCTGTTTTTAGTTCTAGTTAGCAGTAGTCAGTATGCCGAAACAGACCTGTGGAATTTCCGTATTATCTAAACTGTGCTCTAAACAATGGCATAACCAATCCCCTTTTTTTAGTTACTTTTTATAACAAAAATTGATATTTTTATAATTCCGCTATCCTCTTTGTATTCTGGTACCCATGTCACATCCATCTCCAATGACAGTGAAACAGCAGATCCAGTCAATTCTACACATATCAAAAAACAAATTTTAGAGAGTTGTAAAGAATAGTCTTGTCTCCCAGAAACATATTTCTTTGAGATTAAAAGCCAAAAAAGAGGTGGCAGTTGATGACAGAAGCGATTAGCGGTAGTCACCTGGCCGCCTGCTTCATGTGTCAACGCTAATCAGTGACACCAATCTTGAGTGAGATTAAAAAAGTGCAATTACCATGTGATTTAATAGAACCACATCTAGCTTGCAGAAAAGTGACTGAGGAAACTATATAAAATATTACAGCCTGCATTTATCTTACTTTACAAGTTATTCCATTTCCATTATACTTTTCAGAAAGCTTAGAGAGTTAATAGGTTAAGAAAACCTGTGTGTCTCACAGCTTTACATTAGATCAGTTATGACTGGAATCTACGCCACACCATCAAAAAATTCCAAATCTGTGCATCTAACTTCCTGGCTGGTGAATTAGCTGGGGAATTTGTTTCACAGAGGCAATAAAAGAGAATGGTGGTAGCCTTGAATGTGCATTATATTGCTGCACATCCACCCTCAGGCTCGGCTTTCATTCACTTACAGCACTGCCTTCAGCAGCATTACCATGCCAATGATAAACCTTTACTTATGCTCTTAGATGATCACTTACTGAAAATGTATTCAATTCCAACCAACAGCTGGCAACATGACAAGAGCAACGGCCCGTTGTCCATACACAATAAGCTAGATTTTAATTGCACAATGCAACTGGGCGATATGTTCTTAACAGAGTGGAGTCTTCATATTACTAGGGCACAATACGAACATGATAAATGTGTGGGAATTAATTTTAGCATCATTATGTCTACTGTTTGGATACAAGGCTTCATCACAGTAACAGTTTTCACCTTGATACAGTTTTTCTTTAAATTATTTCTTATGGTTAGATTGGCACAAGTTGCCACAAACAGCTGATTTTGCCAAGGGAGCCTGCTGTCACCTCATTATTTTTCCCGCAGTGGTTGCTACAGGGAAAATGTCGAATGACATAGCGGCCATTCAAAATGAGGTTCTCTCTTCTGGCCAATAGAGGAGTGTTCCTGGTGGCAGACGCCTCTCTATCCATATTCCCCAAAAGGTTGTTTGGCTATGCTCATGTAAAGCTGGCAAACAGAAAATTGGCAACATTCTAGACGGAAAAATAGGCATATTCTTCATTGTGATGATCTAAGCTTTACGATTACTGTATTATTGTAATTATTATTGGGAAACTCTTTACAATCATGACAGTGGCTCCAAGCTTCGTATTAGACATGAGAGGATGCAATTTTTGTATCTAATATACAACGTGGAGCCACTGACATGATCATAGATGGCTCCTGTTTGAGAAGCCATCGATGATCTTGCTTCTCTTATTTCCCCTGTGTAGTGTTGAGTGAACCGAACCAGTAGAACCCTGTTTTGGGTTGAACTTTACTTACCGGTAATGTCAAACCACAGTGGGGAACCCATAGGTTGTGCACTTATAACGCCAATCATATGAGCAACAGGATCACTTTCCATCACAGTGAAGGTATAGTCCTCTTCGTCAAAGGAAATTGGTTCCATTAATGGTGCTGGTTTTGAAATCCATTCTACATGCAATCGAGTGGTGGATGATTTCTGAGGTCTCCCATTATCAACAGCTTTAATCTATAAGTTAAACATGAAGCATATAAATCAAAGGAGCACAAATTAGTAGCTGCAACAACTGTAATTATTATTTATGCTGCACGATGTGTACAGTGTCCTGCTGGAGCTCCTCCAACGTCTGCTCATTGATGGCTCCCTAGCATTACATTAGACTCGAATTCACAGACTAGCATTATCCATAATAAAATTAAAAACTAAATTAAGAGAAAAACTTGACAAAGGTCAAAAACCCTCCATTGCTAGCACCACTTTTTTTCTCTACTGCCTTGTTAACTTTCTTCCTTTTTGTATTTCCCATGATAGTTTTTCCTAATTAGGTGTCTGACAATGGCCACCAGGTTGCCACACAGATGTCTGTTTATCATGTTCTAATATGTGTACTATGTCTCTAGTTAAGAAACATTGACGTCTTGTAGATAATATACTACATTGATATTTAAAAAGAAAACATTCTGAAATGTAATTAATGCATAACATAAAAAGGCAAACTTCAACTTACCGTAAGAATATCGTATTCTCCGGCTACAGAGAGCTTTTTAGATGAAACTACCCCGGTTTTAGGTTCAATAAAGAATTTCCCATGTTCATCTCCATCCTCAATGCTATAAGAAATTTCTGCATTTGGACCGTCATCCTTATCTACAGCAATCACTCTGTAGATTGGATCCCTCTTGGTGATTTTTTCCCGCTCAGTCTTCTCTTTCTCGGGAAGCTGGATCTTGTAAAACTTTTGCAAAAACGAGGGTTTGTTGTCATTCTCATCCAGAACCTTGACTATGACTCGACAAATTGTTGACTTTGAGGGATATCCATTGTCCGTGATAGTCACCTGTTCGGGGGAATAATATAATATGTCACTATATTATACCATGGTTTACAACCCCGAAGTAAGATGAACACTATGTTTAAATACTTCCGAAAATGCTTTTTGGAGCAACGTTCATTTGAAAGTCTTCCTAAATTAATGCATAGCTTGAAGAACAAGCACAGCTTGAAATGTTCCTTTAGGGAAGAACAGAATTCATTATTCTTGTATGCAGCTAAACATTTAATCAGTTCCAGAAAAGCAAACAAATCTGTATAGAGATTTAAGTGATTGGTTGTTCAAAAAGGCTTAATCTGAGAACATTTGTCACAACTAGCAAACAGAATGCTGATACTTGTCAAGAGAAGCTCAGTCTCGTCAAGTTCTGTTTGTAGATTGGCAAACAAAGCTATACGCAGCATCTTGTGTTTTGTCATTAGCTACTCAAGTCCTGCCAGTTGCTTGCCATTTGGTTATACAGTAGCATCTTCAAATCAATGTGTAGCGTATGAAATGACAAACCCCGCTGCATGTGAAGCTCTCTACTGTAGGAGGACATGAGGTTCATTATTCAACAATATTAATATTCTGGAAGTTGAGCTAAAAAACCAACAAACCTTCTCAACCAAATATTTGGAAGAAATTCTGCTGCACAGAGCGGTTATGCTAATATCTCTTGCTTTTTAAGGCATCATAATCTGCAATGGGTCAATAATTCACATTGCATTAGTTTTCTACTTAGTAAGCTAAATGTATTTACATTCTCAGGTTGTGATGTGAGAGACATACTAGAAAATGCTCACGTCCCGTAGACCAATGTAAATGATGCATTCATGGGTACTAATAAAAACAAGATTTTTTTACTCCATAATGTCATATGTCAATTGAAAGGGTTTCAAATACCTGGCTTTTAACCCTTTCCAATCTAATTTGTATCCTGTTTTTTCCTTGGGGGCTTACTCTTTTTCTGCCATTATACAATGGCGCTATATGCTGGCTAAAGCCAGTACTGCATGAGGCGACATGTTGGATAGGCTCCGACAGCAGAGCAACTTGCAATATACAGTAAGAGAACCCCGACGGATGTCTTCCAAGATCAGAGCTGTACAGCCTTAAATCATAATGTCTTCACACGTCAGACAGTGGATTGGAAAGGGTTAAGGTGTTTTATATTGAGCAGGGTTGCCAAGATTATGACGGGGCCTGGGATTATAAAGTTAGCTGTAAATGGATTTTCCTCCTATCTGACCCAAATCTCTATATTTTTTCATTATATGGACAACTTTCTTGACGGGTCTGTTTTTTTTTTTGAAATACTTGCATTCCTCAAGCAATAACTGTTTTGAAGCATCTTTTCTTAGAACTTTGTGCTGTTCCTCTGTTATTCCTTCTGGAAATGTATGAGGAAATTGACAACAGAGCGTTACCATTTCCTTCATGAAAGTGGAGCATCCCTATACACTAGCCAAGTTCATACCAGAGTTTTTCCTTTCTGTCTAGCTATTCTGTCGTGGGGGCAGCTGAACAGAAAGACAACGCTTCAATTTGTGTGCCCATAGACATGCATTGAAACTGAAGGCCATCTGTCAATTTTCGATCCATTTTTTTAAATTGAAGCACAAGTGCAGACTGCTGCGCTTTTGTTTCCAGCTCAATAAAGGGAAACAAAATGGATTACCATGTTTTTTTTAACATTCCTGTCAATGGAAAACGGAAGCAAATGGAAAGCTATTAGAGATGAGTGAGCACCCAAATGCTCGGGTCCGTGTTATTCGAGTCGAGCTTTTCGTAAAATTCGAGAGCTCCACTCAAGTAACGAACCCCATTGACTACAATGGGAGACTCAAGCATTTTTGTATGTGGGACGCCGGGTGCCTGCCTCTTTCTCTCTCTCTCTCTCTCTCTCGGGGAGGAGCCAAAAACTGGGGCGGGGTCGAACACAGCTTGATGCTCGTTCGAGTAACGAGCACCATCAAGTACGCTAATACTAGAATGAGCATCAAGCTCGGCAGAGTATGTTCGCTCAACTCTAAAATCTATCTGTTCGCTTCCGTTTTATTTCTATTTTTTTTTTCTGTTTAGCTGCTCCCACCATGGAATACCTAGATAGAGACAAATAACACTAGTGTGAATCGGCCCTAAGACATTGTTCAATCCATGCTGAGACTTTGTAGTGTTCACCATGTAGTCGTACATTTCCACTGTAGCACCCTCTGAAGAGGAAATGTCAGGCTGCACAAAATGTCTCCGAAAGATGACAGTTGATCAAAAAATCTGTTTTTTTCAAGCTGGAGGAATCCATTTGGGATCCCAGGAAAAAAGGAAGGATGAAGAAAGGCACTATCTGGTGTGATGTTTCAAAAAACAGACAATTATAAAGTTTTAATGAATATTAACATGCTCTCCCTGGATGAGTGTGCAAATAAATGTGCACAACCACACTTGGCATTTAATGATGTTGGACTCATGAGGACCAGTAAAATCCCAGAGCAGCAAGCCCCTGGCTGGTTGCTTAGAAATCAGCCTTTCCCTGGGCTTCTCTCCGGTCAGGCTGTTCAGGTGAATGATAGAAGTCAGCAGGTGCTCCTGTTTTAATAAAGTCCTATATCATGGAATCCATTCTGGGCTTTATGTGACATCCATGAGCAGTGCTGATATTTTGTTGGCTTCATTCATTCATTCATTTGAAGATGTGTTTTAGTTGGTGTCTCGCTGCTGTAATCCTATCAATCAATTAGAACAAGATTCCAGTGCTGCTAGGTAGGCACTGCGCCACTTCAGGTCCTGTTGACTCTGCCTGGCTCTCTCCAGAGGACAAATGGTCTCCCTATTATATTCAATGGCCAATCATGTGGCCTTTGAAAAAAGCTGAGCACATGTTTTAGGGAAAGTTCACCCTATGAAATGTCTTACTAAAAATGATATTGTTTGAGTTGCTAGTCCATTTCGAAATCCTCTACAATCCTTTGCTGATGCTGTGCATTTATACAATATCATAATTCTCAACTGGCCCCTATGAAACAGGATTTGGAGAAACCCTCCATGTTTATGCTGAAGAGATCTTTTAACTGTCACAAAGTTATATTTTTATTGCCTCCATTAAAGCCTTACTTGACTGGCTATATCCAGCTATTGACTCCTTATAGTCCATTTACACGTAACAGTTATCACTCAAAATTCATTCAAATGAATGAATTTGAGTGATAATCTTCAGTGTTAATGAAAGAAGAAGAAAAATCGCTCACTATTCGCTCGTTGTTGCTTATCGCTGACTTTCAGTCAGTAAAAAAGACTATCGCTGGATTGCTGGCTTCTCGTTATGTCTAAGTGCTCCCACTCAGCACATTATATAGAAGGTGAAGCTCTGAGCGAGAAGCCAGCAAAAACCCAACGATCCAGCGAGAAGTTTTTCAGTTTGAACACTGTGCACGAGCGCTGACGATCTTACCGGTGACGTCAGCGCTCGTGCAGATGTTTAAACAACTGTTGTCCCGTGTAAGAGGGCCATTAATAAGCATTACTTATCTAATCAGGCTAGGTTATTAGGGTAAGACTTTTCTAAAGCTTTGTTCACATCCAATTTTTTTTGCCCATGTCAGAGATATATGGACTATGCGTACACCACTAACATGTCCCAAGATCCCCCCCACGCATTTAGAATATGCCAAAATTGTGCTTCGGTTATACACTTTCTGTTTTGCAGTTCTTATTAGTCTACTGCACTTTCCTATGAAGAGGGACACAGTGAAAAAAGTACTATATAAAAATATATACTTCTTGTGGCATACATTGGAGAATAACTCCAATGTATACCTCCAATATAGCCAAGACCAAGACGTGAACAGAGCTTTTCGATAAGCATAGAGAACAAAAAGTATCTTTACTCTGGGCGATCATCTGAATTATCACTAGAAACAGTAAATTTAGGCAATAGTTTTCCCTGTACATGTGACCACCGACAGGCCACCATATGATAATTCGCCCACTAGAGCTAGTCGTTCGTTTTCAGCTCATCTAAAAAATATTTGTTGGTTACTTAAAAAGGTGTAAAGTCCCAATCGTTCCTATTGTATAGTATAGGTTATTTATTTTTATTGATCATTATTACATCTGCACTGGGCACAACCCCTAACGGGGCTGAACCTTTAGATAAACCATTTAAATTTAGCTCTATCCATTAACGAAAGAGAAAATAATTCCCTCCTTCCCCCCAAATAGGCAAGCATCAATAATAATAATCGTACTACCAACAGCTAAAATAAGAATATAGTTTTGATTACCCTTAATTGATTAAATGTCTTAGGGTACGTTCACACGAGCGTGTTTTTGTGCGTACTTAGGTGCGTACACACGTCCGCACCTAGGTACGAGCAAAAACGCACGTGCACACAGCTGAGTGCTTGTTGTCAATGGAGCCGTGGCTGCTGCCGGCGGCTTCATTGAAAACAATGCTCTGCCGGCCCCCTGCATTCTTTTTCAGGGAAGGGCTTTATAAGCCCTTCCCTGAAAATGAAATAAAAGTGGTTTAAAAAACAAAAAAAAAATACTCACCTCCCTTCAGCTGCCGGGACACAGCCGCGTCTTCTCCTGCTGTCCCCTGCACTGTGATACTGATCTATCAGCAGGCGGGGATTTAAAATCCCCACCTGCTGAAAGAGCTGAATGTGATTGGCTGAGGTGCTCAGCCAATCACAGCCAGCTCTCGCCCGCCATTCATATGTAAAGCTCTTCCCTAAAAAACAATTCATGTGTGCTAGCAGACCATTGACTTCAATGGAGCCGCCGGCGGCAGCAGCTCCATTGCAGAGAATGCCTGCATTTTTTTTTTTTTACACTAAAATTTTTCTTTTTCAGAAAAGAGCTTATATGTAAAGCTCTTCCCTGAAAAACAATTAAGCGGTGCCGACAGACCATTGAAAACAATGCGTGCATTCCCTATGGTGCACGCATGTCCTATCTTTGCAGGCACGCACCTGCAAAGTACGGACATGTGAACACACCATACGGAATGCATTGTTGCAAATAGAAGCGTGTTTTTGTGCGTGCGTATGTACGCACAAAAACACGCTTGTGTGAACACACCCTTAATATTAGATTTATAAAGCTTCTCAGTGCCCAATGAGTGGATCGAGTGGAGAAGAAGAAGGCATTCGGCATTGTGGAGTTCATATCATAAAACCACAGTGCAGTAGAGGATCAAATTTCCTTGTAAACAAGGAAAAAAACCACTAACCCATCTGGTCAACATTTCAATGTTAAATTAATTTGCCAGATGCACACAACACTTGGCTGTAGCTTCTCCAATCTAAAAACCACTATGTTTCTGGGTTCCTTCCCAAACCATATTCAAGCTTGCCTCCATTAAACAGACAAATAGGAATGGGCCCATTAAACCATTAAAGCTTGCATTACACTGCATAACAGTTCTTTATGTTGCCTTTGCTGTATCATTGGGCTGGCAATAAACAGAAAGAAGCAACAAAGACCAGCTGGGGGGGAAATAAAATAAAAGTAATGAAAAAAATTACCAATTACAAATCACAGAAATATTTTTCACCACATTAACCCATGGCAGAAAAAGAGGGATGCAGGCTATAAGATTCATGGCAGCCCTGTACCTTGTAAATAAAGACTAAAAATGAATCATAACAGCAGAAGCCAATAACCGAAATTCAGGCAATTTTAGTGTTTATTAAAAGTAACTCTAGCTTGAGGTAGAAAATGTCAAAATGGCTGTGGAAGCAACAACATGTTTATTGCCTTTGCTTTTCATACACAGTTTCACTTATGGAACTGTGCATTGCAGAAAGAGACATTTTATCCTAGTGATGATTCTATTCAGCCTCAAATGTCAAAGGACATAGTTGGCTAGCCTGATGGCTCAGTGGCTATCCCTATTGTCTTGCAGTGCTAGGGTCCTGAGACTGAATCTGACTTAGTGAATATCTGTGTAAAGTTTGGATGTTCTCCCTGGGTTTACATGGCTTTCCTCCTATATTCCATGGGTATTCTGGTTTGGTTTCCATAACTGTCATGAGCCGACAGTGCTGTGACTTTCGGGTTCTTGGCAGGAGCGGGGTAACATCAGCATGACACCCTGGAGCATTTGATGAATGCTGTCATTCAGCACTGGCCACCGAGAAAGTAACATCTCCCTATGGTGCCAGCACTTACAGATTGGCTGGGTTGTCTCTTACGCGGTCTGCTTATCAGTGGAAATTGTAAAGTATGTAAATCGGCCCCATGACTCTAAGGGTGCCAGTTATACTGTGTATGTACTGGCCACACTTTGCCAGAGGAAACTTTACTGAAGTCTTCAGTTATCCCAGTCTTCAGTAATAGTGATGTAGTTCGGTTGGATCTTTGGGTTTACTTATGAGATAGTTAGTATCTAGTGTAGTTGTCATCAGGCAGTCTCAGACTGGTCTCTGGTCTATGTCCTGTAGTAAAGTTGTCCTTTTTAAGGTGGGTGCTCGGCTTCAGGGACTAGTTCGCTTCAGGTGGTTCCGGCAGTCTTGTCTGTGGAATCCTCTGTACCTTGTTATATCCAGTCCTGTTATTGCTAGTATGTCCGGAAAGACCCAAAGTCTCCAGTTTTACTCCCTCTTTGCGTTTTATCATTTATTTACATTTCTATTTTTTTTTGTCAAGGAACATTGCATGGCCTACATAAGATTCCTGGTGTTCTCTCCTGTGGTGCTCTCCACAAGGAGAAACATCTCCCTACCCCGGACTCCCATATTCCAAAACCATACTGATTGGTAAACTGGTCTTCAGGTGTGAGCCCCAATTAAGAAATCAAGTGATGGCTATTCGTCTAGAGTGCTGCAGACTATGTTGGCAATGAATAAGGAATCCAAATGAACATTATTAAGCCCAACATGTAATGGTATGCACATTGAAGCCATAAACACACAACAGAGATGTAGATGCTCCATGTGCCTCTATGCAGCACTGTATTACAGTGGTATTGTCCCGTAGAAGCAATAGTTCTAAAAGAGAATACATCTGATTGAGCAACAATTGCTTTCTCTAAGATCCTTTGGAAAAAACTACCGCATGAAATCAGAGCTATACTCTGTCCATTTCATGGCCTGATCTTATCATACGCTACACTGGTAAAAGCAAGTGGTTGATCAAGAGCCTCTAATGTAGAGTTCAAGTCTGTAGCTTAGGGTCTGTCTATATGAGCATTGGAGGCTTCACTGTAAGGTTGACTTACTTCTTCATGAACTAATGGCTTTCTGGAATAACACTTGGAACATTGGTACACTCTGACTTTTTGTCAATGGTAACAGATCGGGATTGAAATTCTTTTTCTAAAGGGTGTACATAATAAAAAAAGGCCAATGAAATATTCCCATGAGAATAGATGTAAGCAACAGGCTTTAGCAATTCCTTTATGTGAAGTTACTGATCCTTTCTGTTCATAAAGAAGTTAGAACAACGTACCTCAAGTATATGTTCTGCTTGCTGTTCCCGGTCTAGCTTTCTTGATGTTGTTGTTATTAAACCTTAATGAGATAAAAAGAATATTGTTTTATTTCTGATAAAACTGAAGGACATTAAACAATTAATTTACCAAATCTTGATCTATGTAGCACATGAAATAAGCTGTGTTCTCTATTACATACCTCTGTACACACATTTAGTTAACAAGGTTTGAATGGGATTAAAAAAAACCAGTTGCTGCTTTACTTCCCCAAACAGCACCACTCTTATCCATTGACTGTGTCTGCTATTTCAATTAAAGGAGTTTTCCAAGTTTCCCAAGACGCTGGCCAACCATTCACTTAAATTGGAACTGTGCCTGCAACACAACACTGGGCCCCTGAACATTCAATGAAGATATCTCCTTCCTGCTCCGCAGAGGGTGGCAGCTGGTATGGAAAATAGTTGATCAGCCAAGGTCCCAGGCAGCAAACCCCAGCCTACCAAAAATGTATTTACCTATCTTGTGGATAAGTCATCAGGTTTTTAGACCTGGAAACCCCCTTTAGAGCGACCTTCCATTTTCAGGATAAAATTCTGTCCCAAGACCAGAAACGGAGGGGGAGGGGGGGGGGTAAATTACTTGCAGTTCCTCCAATCCACCATTTCTAGGTCTTGTTTTCAGATGTCCATCATAATCTTCAGGCTACCCAATCCCAACAGCATATTGGTAGTGTTAAACTAATAATGTACTATACCTTCTCTCTGCTTGGTCAGATATGCCTATGTGATCAGCACTAACCAATCACAGAGCAGTGCACGATGTGAAAATAGCTCATAAGGATCATAAGCGGCAGATCAGACAGGTGGCAAAGAAGAAAATCTGGAGGCAATATATCCCCAACCCTTCTGGTTCTAGGACAGAACAGGATCACCAAACCAGAAGGTCGTTTTAAGCTCTACTACTTAAAGGCACCTGAGCTGTAGTAGCAGACACAGCCCATGAACAAAAGAAACTCATTTCTGGACAAATAAAAGACACATTTTTTTTCTAGTTTTACACAAATTTGTTTACACCTAATTGCAGAATTTGAGGCAATAAAATAAAGAAACAGACAGTACATTTCCCTGGTTGTATGTACACAAATCGCTGTATATCCCACTTAAAATATACATGGTTGGAGCATCCCCCTCCAAATCTCACAACTTTAGTCTAAAACGTATGAAGCATTCAAGATGAACATATGTGCACTGATTGTCAACAGAAATCAAACACCTAGAAAATTGTCAGAATTGAATGAAACTTTCTATGTATGATTGTAGCATTGATACAAGTGAGTGATTACAATATCAGAGCAAAAGGATCATTTATTGCAGAAAACTGAACACTTAAAGGGAGGTTCTAGTACCCTCTTGTCCTGCCTCTAGCTTGGATATAAGATGTGATACGGGCAGACATGGAGGCTCTAGTACCCTGTTGTACCACCTCTAGCTTAAATGCAAGATGTAATAAAAGCGGGCATGGAGGCATACTGGTCCTGTATGATATCCCAAGGCATACCAGTCCACATTTGCTATAACTGAGCCTCTAGATTATAGGTTGTCAAATCTGGCTTCCCAGATGGTTCTATTCATGATCTATTGGTGATAAATCTGGCAACCAGACAGGACATGGACGTGTGGCAATGTTGTGGCAATGTGACACCCTTGTGTGTGCGGACGAGCATTATCCTGCTGGACAATGCCTCTTAGAAGCCCCGCCATGAGAGAAACACATGTGGCTGCAGGATGTCCTGAACATATCGCTGAGCTGTTGTCCCTCATACCACTACTAGGAGTGACCGACTGTCACATGTGATAGCCCCCCAGACCATCACACCAGCAGTGGGGGCAAAGTGCCACTCCACAGCAAAGGCAGGATTAAGACGCTCACCCCTAGGTATCCAGACGAGCATGGTCGTTGCCAGTGCCAAAACTAAACCTAGATTTGTTGCAAGATTTGGTAGCAAGACCGTTCATCTAATCCCACCACAACTCTTATCATTTACATATCTGCCTGAGATGTAACTGCATGCCAGGTTTTGCAGCAAAACAACTCCTAGGTGCTTAATTTTTTTTTTTTCCAAATACTGTGTTTCTCCACTGAAGGCTAATCACTAATCATATAATATGCACCGCCAGCCATGCATGTTCATGTATTATCAAAAGTGCTGCAGGCTTATGACAAGCTAAAAGCCAGAAAAACATCCTGCCATCCTGCATTCCTCTGATTCATCACAAATTTGCTGTTTACATGCAAACTTGTATTTTAAAGGGAATGTCATTCTGATAAATATGCTTGTGTCCATAGACTGAAACATAGGCTTAAATTGCAATTATATGAGGTGAAGCGGAAATCGATTTCCATATACAGTGGGCAAAGAGGAACAAGAGTTATACTGCTGACTTTTTCTTTTTCTGCATTTCATTTAAATATTAGCAGCTACTGTTAGTGGTTTCTCAAGGTTTTGCTTATGTGGTACAAACAACATAAAAAAATGTGATGATACAAGTTACATTAATTGCATAATGATACAGTGAATGAAAATTTGGAACATTTTGTTAGATAGCGTGCATTTGAGTAAAATCTATCATCATATCAAGGGCATAGAAATCCTGCAAGGTAGAACTACATGTCACGGGGAATTATTTTAACAACTCCAAAGTCACTAAATGTGTTTTCTATAGACATGGCATATTTATTATTAGAGCTGACATAGAACACTGTAAGTACATTAGATTGAACAAGCAAGTTCTAAACACGGTGTTTACCTCTTGGGGACATATCACTGAGAATTAGTTTGAACTCTGGGTAAAGACAGCTGAAACATTAATTCCTCCTCTTGAACTAAATATCCATCTATAAAATTCTTCAGTAGAGCAGTTTGGATGCCCAAACCACGAAGGCTTACAAAACAACCTAATACTGCCAACACGTCAAGGTTGGCATGAATCATAACAATCACACTGTAGAAAGAAGGGGGAGAGAACAAAACAGAGACAAATTTGTGTGTAGTTATTCTATTTTCCGGCTTTCCACCTGCTATAGTCGGTATTCGAATCATATCGCAGCCAACTGACGTGATACTAAAACTTTTGGCACACAATTCTTGGTATCTCCGAAACTACAAGCTCTTCATTATACAACAGCTAATACAGCACATCAATAATTCTACATAAATTAACTCACTAACTATAGCGCCCGATTGTATGAAGATGTGTCCTTGAACACCACAACTGGTAAAAAAGGAAAAAAAAGTTTGGCACCGTTGGCCAGTAGAGCAAAATGTGATTGTTCTCAATTCGAGAAATAAGTAATCTTGTAGACGTGATAGCTTTTAATCGCTAACAAAAAGAGATGATGTTACATCAAGCTTTCAAATCTACTTCGGAGTCTTCATCAGGCCTTACTGGAAGCAATCACATTTTGAACACCACATCGGCACATAGATCCAACTAGACAGAGCCTGCAAATCACTGTGGGCAGTGGTGGACTCATAGTCATCCAGGTCTTGAGGCATTAGAGTTACGGGCTCCTTAGTAACCAGTATAACTAGGGCATACTTGGTTTGGATGACAAATCGCATTTGAGAAGAACTTAACGGGGTTTGATTGGTTGGTTTTGACCTCTGTGACAAGCACAATTAAGCATCCTCTTCATTGCTTACATAGTTATAGTGACTTATTTGTATGGGGTACGCTTGCTACTGCAGATTATACTATTCACTTGACTGAACTGCAGTACCAAGCTTGTATGGATTAACTGCTCTTTCTATGTGAATAACGTAGGCGACCCTTAATTGGATTTTCAGAACTGAACTGTTGATAACTTATCCTCAGGTTAGGTCATTAGTAGGGATGAGCGAGTATACTCGCTAAGGCACTACTCGTCCGAGTAATGTGTCTTAGACGAGTATCTCCCTGCTCGTCCTTAAAGATTCGGGGGCCGCCGTGGGGCGGGGAGCTGCGGGGGAGAGCGGGGAGGAACGGAGGGGAGATCTCTCTCTCCCTCTCTCCCGCCGGCTCTCCCCTGCTCCCCGCCGCGACTCACCTGTCAGCCGCAGCGGTCCCCGAATCTTTATGGATGAGCAGGGAGATACTTGTCTAAGGCACATTACTCGGACGAGTAGTGCCTTAGCGAATATACTCGCTCATCCTTAGTCATTAGCAGTTGAATGGCTGGGGCCACTGCATGGGACCTCCATGATCAGTTGATCAGCCAGATGCACAAAAAAGATGTGTTGCCAGAAACACACAGTTCTGTACACATTGCAGTGGCCTGGGAAGGTACTGCAGGCCGTATTCCTATTCATTTAAATGGGAATTGTGTCTGCAATACTGTCCTGGGGCTGCTGCAATGTGTACGGAGCTGTCTGTTTCTGGCAGTACTGTCCTGAGGATATGTCATCAATAGTTCAGTCCTAGAAAACCCCTTTATTTGTGCTGATCTGGGAAGATTCCATGGGTCAGATCAAACCCCATTGACCAAGACAGCCAGGCTAGCTTTCCAGACTACGCGCTCCATCTCCTTTGTCAGTGACTGACGCCATGTGGGTGACAGAAAGTTTAAGGAGTGCATGTTAACGAATAAGTTATGAGGGGTTCCTGATTCTTTTTAAGGCGTCTAGTGTGTGGGATACCTTGTATAATGACTATTTTGTTGTCTGAGATGGAGGCTGCTTAAAGAGGTATTTCCAACTTGAACCATTATGGCCAAGATGAATATTCCACTGTGAACCCTACAGTCAGGGTGACCAGGAGTACATAAACAGTTGAACGGACTGCACTATGCTGTTTCTGTAATTCCTATAGAAAGAAACAGTTTAAGCCCTCTCATTCCTCTATTTCTTTAACCCCTAACCTACCCGGCCACAGCATATAGCCGATCCAGGGAAAGGTGGGCCCAGTTTTTGAGAGAGGTCTTGGTCTCATCTTTAAGACTTTTATAGTAAATCTTGTGGACATATTTTCAAAGTCTGAGATAAGAATATTAGTTTACTCTCACCCGAACGTTTTTCAAGCAAGAGGATGTTTATATTGCAATGTAATACGACTACGGCTTACATACCTGAAAAGCATATTAGTCATTTGGGTTTTTTTCTGCACAACTACGTAAAATGAAGAAAAAAAAAGAAAAATGCCCAATCCTGCAAATAAGACAGTGTAGCCCTGGGAATCCCCTGATTCCCATGCTAAAGGAAAGGAGGAGGATCCTGGGAAAGAACAGCTAACAAGCAAGACAAACTTCAAGTTAGCTCACCCCGTAGGCATTAATCATTTTAACGATTCCGAGAGAGCAAGTAGTGTATCAGTGCTTTAAGTCAGACAAAACATATACTGCACAGGGGATTAAAATGTAACAAAAATATATATTGCGGCAACCTATACCGGATGCAAACCAACCACAAGTGTAAAAACAAGAGTACAGATAAACAATAGCAAAAAACTCCCTACCAACAGCAAATCAAACGATTAAAAACTACCAAATCCACGCTGTAGGAAGAGTTTTGTTCAGACGACTCCCGTCTAGTGGCGCATGTACCGGCTTTTAAAAAGCAATAGATCTGCCTTCCGACAGCATCTGAATTAAACTCCTAAATCTCAAACTAAAACAAATGAGTAAATAAAAATCAGCAGGACAAGACAATATAATCTCTAGGCAATTTACATTAAATCATATTTTTCTTCTTTGTTTTTCGTTTTTTACGTCCTTCTACTTACTAAAGAAAACAAAATCATGTCGACCGAAGAATTCTACTCTCCCAACAAGGCGTCGAATTCTGAAATCCGCCGTCTGAAATGTGTCTGCCTGACCTTTGCCAATCTTGTTAATCTGAATATTTAAGAATTACTTTGTTAAATAAATGCAGAATTAGGCCGTGTGTGATAATAGAGAATCAGGTATTAAAAGAAGGCAAGGAAAACACTCTTCATTTTCCTTCCTCTCATTTTCTAAATATTTGATTACAGGCTAAAATATGCAGTTCATCCAATACATAGTAATGAGAAATCCAATTATGTTTGGATATAACCTGGCCTCAGAATAAACAGCGTCTGCTTGTAATTGGTTTTAGGTTTGGATGAAATCACAGATTTGGAAACGGCCAATTGTACGCTGTTAATATTAGGGCTCTTCGAGGACAGATTGAGGTTAGACCTATAATTTCTCTTAATTTGAGACCAGGTGGTAATTTTGCTCTCAGTACTTACAGATACACCAACCTAGCATTTACCATAACATAAAAATATCATAAAACTGAACAAATATATAACTTGTGACAAACAGGAGATTTCATTTCCAGAATTGATTCTTGTTGGTTCATTAAATCGCCATCATTTAAATGCAATTTTCACTTGTCTGGTTCAACACCAAACATGCAATGCATCTCCAAGTTACGGGAGTAGGATGTATGGCAGGTGAAAATTGGAATGATAGGAGTGAAAAGAACAGAGAGGAAAGTGAATGAGTTGGAGCAGAGATACATAAAAGGGATAGACATCGCATTAAAGCCAAGTGCCATTTCCAATGAATCAATAAGTGCATCATGATGATAAAGTGACAGAGTATGAGTTCTTAAGGAAGGTGCCAGCGGACCATCTCCGAACAGACTCTGGTAAGTCTATTTTTCATCGGATAGAATGATAATGTATGTATAGTCCGTCACAGTTATTAAATATGAGTTATCCATATAGATACATCCGTTACATAGGACTTTTACTGCCAATGCTTATATGGCGCTGGAAGCTAATGACATGGTGACAATGCTGCAACCCCATATGGTCACAGTTCAGGCACTTGCCATGTAAAGAGTCAAAATGCAATGACATAATTTCAGCAGCTGTCTTTTCACATTTGTATTACACAACCTATTGGCATCACCTAGCAGTCACTTACTTTATATATCCTATTGGCATCAGCTGGTTGCTGGCAAACATAATAGGTGCATTGAGAAATGTAGATATTTGCTTGTTGAAAATGTGATTTAGACAGAAACTAACTGCGTGAAATATAACAAAAAGTACGGTAAATGGTTTCCAGTCTATTAACTCAAAATTCCCTAATAGTATCACTTATCTAAAGCTTACAAACCCATTAACTTTATTCTGCATATACAGTATGGTACTTACAATGTGTAAACGGTGACTTGCATCTATACTATGGTACAATATATTCACCAATTGCAGCTTTTTTATAGTTGTTTTTGCTTTCATATATATTTAATATATTTTTTCAGTTTACTGTCAGTAAATGTTTTTACCAAAGAAAACAAGTCAGTAAAGAAGAAAATAAATGGGTTAGAATCATAGAATGGTAGAGTTGGAAGGGACCTCCAGGGTCATCGGGTCCAACCCTCTGCTCAGTGCAGGATCACTAAATCATCCCAGACAGATGTTTGTCCAGCCTTTGTTTGAACACTTCCACTGAAGGAGAACTCACCACCTCCCGTGGTAACCTGTTCCACTCATTGATCACCCTCACTGTCAAAGTTTTTTTTCTAATATCTAATTTGTCTCCTCCCTTTCAGTTTCATCCCATTGCTTCTAGTCTTTCCTTGTACAAATGAGAATAGGGCTAATAGTCTGAAATGAGAAGTGAACGAGCCAACAAAGATTTTTAGTCCTGTTGAAACTGAATGTCGAATGAAAATGCACTATTGCACTAATGCACTAATGCCCTCGTTTGTTCATTGCGTTTAAACTAAATGATTATCGTTCATCTTCGCTCCTTTTAAAAATATTGTGAACGAATCGTTACATCTTACTGAAGCCTATCAGTGAACGTGAACGACTAAATGGTAGCTGTTCACACGCAACAATGTGCGAACGGGCAAACGATTATTTTTATGCATATATAAAATGAACAACAAAGCAGAAGCGAATGAATTGTCGTTGGCTGGGTTTACACTTAACGGTTCAAATGTGCACAATCCAGCAGTTCTTTTTGAACTATATTGGTTCTGTGAGAAAGGTCCCTAAAGACTCTTTTTACCCTCAGAATAGGTCATCAATCGTTGATCAGCAGGGGTCCACTGCTTGGGATCCCCACCAATCAGCAGATCCTTTGATCTGCTGTCAGGGCAGCATGGCCGAAGGTACGCACTGGTGGGCAGAGCCAAAAATGTAACAGAAGTCTTCATTCCCATTGAAATAAATGATAGCGTTACCTTCTATTACACTTCCTGATCCTCACTGCCATCAAAGTCAGAAGTGTAATAATAGAAGGCATCGTCTCCATTCACTTTTAATGGGAGTGAAGCCTTCTATTACACTTTCATCTCTGACTATTGATGCACTGCACTGACAGTGGGCCGGAGGATCAGGTGATTGGTGGGGATCCTGAGCGATGGACCTTGCCGATCAACTATAGATGACCTATCCTGAGAATAGGCCATTAGTAGTAAATGCCCGAATACCCCTTTAAAAAGATATTTAAGACATATATAAATATAAGCACATCACTGAAAATGTCCCTCTGTGTAAGTCTTGTTATGTTTTTTTTCCGGTTTGCTAAGAATGTCTTAGGTTAATAGTGTAAACAATGCAAAGCATCATTAAATAAACTACTATAAAGAAAAAAGCAAAAATCTTTAAATGGGAAAACTGCTGCAGTTTTTCTATGTGAAAAAGAAGAAAAAGTTTTACTGACGATTTAGTTGCACCCAGTCAATGTCCTTTAAGAAAAAGTCAATCTGAAAATCAATGCTAAGAGCAAATTTCTCTTGTGTGACTAGACATTATTGGCAATCTCCAGGCAAATAAAGAACACTTCCTTAATAAATCCACCTCCCACCTTCCTTTTTAAAGAAAAGTGTCTGGTAGGTAATGTGCTGGAAATGGGGTGCATTCTGTGCAGCTCAACAATGAACCAGAACTTTAGAAAGAAAATGATTATTTTCCTCTGAATGCTCACAATATCTCTAGGCGTTGAAGCCTGAAGCGTGTTGGGGAAACACTGATAGGTCATCAATGTCTGGTTAGGACCTTCTTCAACTAACAGTTCACCGGAGTCAAACCTTCAGGGTTTCTGCAGCCACCTCAGTGAGTGGGGCTGAGCTCGAGTACGAGGCACATGTATGGGAACTGTCGGGACAAGATAAACAGAGAGCGCCACGGCCCCATTATTCTGCTGATTGGTGAGGATCCCAGGGATGGACTGATCAAACACTGATGGTTTATTCTAAGAATAGGCCATTAAAGGTTATTGCCCTCACAGCATCATATCCACCATCCACGGGATAGGGAATATCTTGCTGAGAGCTGAGGACACCCAACAATCTCGAGATTGCAGGTCCGGCATGTTCCCAAGAATGTACAGTGAAGGACAAGCATGAGCGCCTCCACTTCATTCATCTCAATGCCATATACAAGTAATCTGCTATTTCCAGTTAGTCCATCTAAGTAAACGGAGCAAGCTGCGCATGCATGTTCTCAGCTGTAAACATTTTGGGTCACACTGGGGCTGCAATCTCAGGATCGGTTGGGGTCCCAGCAGTTGGATCCCCACTGATCAGCTAGTTATCACGTTAGGGTGCACTCATACAGCCGTATTGTGGGTTTTGTTCTTGTAAATCCGCTGCACAAAAATGCAGCGTAGATACACAATTGTGTGCGTTTTTGCACCACACATTTACATGCTCCATATACTTAAAGGGGTTGTCCCACGATAGCAAGTGGGGTTATACACTTCTGTATGGCCATATTAATGCACTTTGTAATATACATCGTGCATTAATTATGAGCCATACAGAAGTTATTCACTTACCTGTTCCGTTGCTAGCGTCCCCGTCGCCATGGTGCTGTCTAATTTCAGCGTCTAATCGCCCGATTAGACGCGCTTGCGCAGTCCGGTCTTCTCCCTGGTGAATGGGGCCGCTCGTGCCGGAGAGCTGGTCCTCGTAGCTCCGCCCCGTCACGTGTGCCAATTCCAGCCAATCAGGAGGCTGGAATCGGCAATGGACCGCACAGAGCCCATGGTGCACCATGGGAGAAGACCCGCGGTGCATCGTGGGTGAAGATCCCGGCGGCCATCTTGGTAAGGTAAGTAAGAAGTCGCCGCAGCGCGGGGATTCGGGTAAGTACTAAACCTTTTTTTTTTTAACCCATCCCTTGGGTTTGTCTCGTGCCGAACGGGGGGCCTATTGAATAAAAAAAAACCTGTTTCGGCGCGGGACAACCCCTTTAAGGGCTTAAACAGACAAGTATATGTGTTAATACACTCGCTGCTATTGGGCATATTAGCGCATGAACCAGTGTCGCAATATTGCGTGTGAGTTTGAAAAGAAATGCGTGAAGATACGTTCTGTCCCATCTTTCTCTTACCATGTGAATCCTGTTTTAAAGCAGCACAGAAACCTGTCAAATGATGCCAGGAAGAAAGTTCTTAAATGTCTTCCCTACAGAAATCTATCGGGTTTTGTATCTATATAATAGTTATACAAACCTAACAGGATGTTTACATATTATGTTAACAAACCGAACTAGAAACCATCTAGAAACTTCCATGAGCTACAAGAAGTAGGTAGTGCTCTATCTTCCATCTATATACACGTAGATAGGACTAGGTAAAACTGGCTATAGATGTTAGGGCTTCTTCACACTGCCGTGATTTAGTCCCATTATGCAGCCATGATAATCATGGCTACATAATGGGATGAAACGAAAGCATTGTTTTCAATGGTTTCTCTTCCATTAGCAGTTTTCCCGTCTGTTAACCCTTTCCAATCCACTGTCTGACCTCTGAAGACATTATGATTTAAGGCAGTACAGCCCCGATGTTGGTAGACGTCCGTCGGGGTTCTCTTACTGTATATTGGCAGCCTCTCTGCTGTCGGAACCTATCCAATGTGTCACCTCATGCAGTACTGGCTTTATCCAGCATATAGCGCTGTTGTAAAACGGCAAAAAAAGAGTAAGCCCCCCAGGAAAACCCGGATACAAATTGGATTGGAAAGGGTTAATAGTACAGACGAAAAAAGACAGGACTTGCCCTAGCTACCCGACATGTAGTGTTAACTACATGCAGGATAGATAGAGCAGGACCTATCTTCCCACTTTTTTTTTTTTTTTTTTACTTGTGTGCTAGTGGTTTGAATGGCCTGATTAAAAGAAAAGCAAAATGGCTCATGCACAACTGCACTCCGTAGCGGCGAGCGTACTTGTGCATACGCCCATCTGTTCTTGCCCTAAAAGGTGAGAGTTCGGTTTTTCACAATGGAAGGCTCATAGGAAAAGAGCCATATATGAAAAATGACATTTGTGAAACAGCTATATATAAGAAGATCTAACTTAATATTTCATGCAGAATTAAAGTGGGAAGTGCTGCTAAAAGTAAACCACGCTTGAAAGAAAGCAATCTGTCGGAATGGTATAAATACTCTACCACGTGGCGCGGTACCATTCCACGCAGAGCACGGTGACGCTCATACAGGGGTGAGGTGCCGAGGTTTATGCTGACACCTGATGTACATTTCTGCCTTTCACTACACAGATTTGCAAAATGCTGATGTAGAGCAGAAAAAGAATCCCAATGCATCCCAATGGCATGCAGTCATGCTGCCGGACAGAACACGCAGAGTCTGAAGCCGCGGTCTCTGATGCTTCGGCTGCTGGAACATTTCATAGACATTTTGACATAAATTACATATAAGCCCTTTCTCCAATAACCAGTTTATTCTACTTGCCTGGCTGCTTTCATCTTGCTCTTTTCCTGTACTAAGCACAATGTGGATAATTGTTCATCTGTGCTTTCCAAAACCTACAGTCCAGCTTATTGCTGCATATATCAAGGTGAATATCTCCACATAGCTTCTAGTACATTCAGTTCATTTCCATTTACTCCTCATGCAGACTATCCCCTTGTTAAGCCATTTCTGAGTGAATCACATTCAGTATGTGGATACCATTTAAACACAATAAAAGCAGAGCCTATCAATATGCACACACAATAGAGGCAGCTAAGAACTACAATACAATGTTTCCACTCAGTACACAGTTATATATAGATACAAGTCATGCATAAATCATTAAAATGGGATCTAAAAGCTTTTTCATGATCTGGCAATTTCTGATCAAGGTGGCTTTCAAGTCAAAGCATTCAGTTCAAACTAATTCTAGTCTGGTGGAGTCTTCTGCATAAGCTTCGAGAGGGTACAAATGCAGCAAACTTAACTTGACACTTAAAGGGAACCTGTCATCATGTTTGAGCCCCGTAAACTACGTTATAGGGCTCAGACTAGAGGGAACGGGAGCCCGAGGAGCTGTGCTTGGTACTTACCGGGTCACCTGTTCCAGTGCGGTGTCCCAACGAAGTTGCCCCATGCACACAGCATGACTCTTTGCAGCCAACTGTGTGTGCACACTCTCCCTTTCATCCCCTTGTCAGATCCTTAATGTGTTAAAGGGGTATTTTGGTAACATTGAGTTATCCCCTATCCATAGGATAGCAAATGACTAACTGATTGCTGGAGTCTAAGTGCTGGGACCCCACTGATAGCCACAACGAGGGTCCTGTGTCCCCCAGAGACTGGCAAAATTAATAGAGCAGCAGCGCGTGTGCTCAGCCACTGCATCATTCATTTCAACGGGACTGCCAAAAATAGAGTTTAAGCACTCAGCTCCATTCATTTTAAAAGTCTCTTGGGGGACAGAGGAACCCTCTTCTGGCAATCGGTGGGGGATCCAACAGTTGAACCCCACACTTGTTGGTTTGTCGTCTATACTACACATAGCAGATAATACAATGTTCCTGGAATACCCCTTTAACTGTCAAGTTAACGTTTGCTAGATCTCTACCATATGGTGGAGAAATAATTAACTTCTTCTCGGAGGACCACAACATGTTATGTCTGGTGAAGACCAGAGAAGGTGGTGTTGTGAGACATAAAACCGTTCATGGCTTTTACCTTGACATCGGGTACTCTCATCTGAGACATTTATGATATACCATTAATATATTATAGTTTAGGGTTTCATCCCAGGGACTCCCATATATTGGGAAAATGCTGGCTCCGTGATTCCCTGCTCTTATATCCATGGCTGTTTATAGAAGTTGTGAAATGATTGGTTGTTTATAGGTTTTCCTGATAGATGGGAGACCCACAAATGGAGCAACCAGCTATCAGATATTTCTATATACCAAAATGATAGTACCCTCTTAGGTCTTATTGTGACCATTGGTAGTGGTACAGTTGGGCATTGTGGCTATTGGACCATAAAAGAGAACACCAACTGCTCCAAAAATATGAAAAAGCTATTTAGACACCATCAAATTTTGGACTTCTTCAAGGACATTCTCTCTATTGAGAGTGATTGTGATTTCTTAATTAAATAAGGATGTCTGAAGTCTATTGTGTCTCTCTGGAACTTTGCAGAATAAGTAATCCACCAGAATTTGCCTGGTCCACTGCAGATCTTCATCATTCTTTTTCATCTTCCATCACTAAAAAATTCTCCAGGATGCTAAAAGGGAACCAGTCACCTCTAAGCAGCCCTATATGGTGCTGTTCCAGGAGGTAACAGGGAGCTGGGAGATGTGATTTGTATTCTCACCAGCTCCCCCCACAGCGCCCCCTGGTAAAGATCAAGCACGTCACAAAAATCAGACTCTTTTCAGCCTGCCATGCATGCTATTTTATAGACCTATATTGGAAAGCATGCGCACGTCAGTCTGAAAAGTATCAGATTTTTATCACGTTGGGCGCGATCTTCACCAGGCTACACCGCGGGGAGTGTGTGATTATAAAAACGACGTCCCTAAAGTCCCTGTCACCTCACCGAACAGCACCATAATATAGTTTATAGTGCTGTTTGGATTGGAAAGGTTCCCATGTCCAGCATAGATGACATATAGCCATTGCCACACTGTTCTCCATCTCCCACCCCATGAACAAGCTCTTCCCTTACAGATGCATCTAGAACCAAAGTAATTATACTGCCTTTCTGCTTCTTGCTGCGAGAGACAATTTTGATTCCTGCAAGCAGTATGGCAGCTGGAATCTGGGTTACAATCTAGAAATAAATATGTTAGATGAGCCTAGTGGAAAAAATAGAAGAGCAGCATTATAATGGGGGGGGGGGGGGTGCCTGAGATAACTTTTTCTTTTACTTCTAATTTTATTTAGACTTCAAATAATCTGAAATAATAGAAAAAGTAGGTCACTTCTATAGTCGTGGGTCACTTATATAGTTTGCGCGAAATGCTATACTACACAATGGCAGTTAATAGCAGGGACTGGACCATGAACATTGATAAATCCAGACGGGCTTTATGGTGACTTCTCATTGCTGTGCAAACAGTCTGAGCACGTTAATCCCACAGTTTTTGTAGTTGCCAGTGACAGACAGAGAGGAACCATCGGCTCCAGCACAGAACAGAGTAGGATTTGCAAGCCAATTTTGTTACAACCGGGAAATTGATTTTAAACAATTCCACCGTTTTCTCCAGACTGAAATTACTTTTTGTGCTTTATGAGTCACTTGTATGAAAGACAACAACCAAAAGAAGCCGCCAGTTATGAGTGTGGGGAATTAAAAAGAAAATCTGCAGGGCAGGTGTAATTTCCATTAACTAAGTATGAAAATATTAGAGAAGAAGGGGAAGAAAATTCTTTGCCAGAATGGAATAAAGGAAAAGCCTCTTGCAGCTGCTATAAAATCTGAACAGCAATTAAAATATATTGGGATTAAAATAATTACAGCCAACACGATAAAGAATTGATCCAAAGTTCAAAAACATGCAATGCTTCCAGATTTGATTAGAATGTATATCCAGCATTGATCCGCTCAGCTCATAAACCCCGTTTCGGAAAAACACAAGTCACTTTACAATGACGGCCTTTTGTTTAGTCGACGGCACAAAAACCTTATTATAGCACAGTAAAGTGGGGCATTTTAATGTTGAGCAGATGGAGCTCTGCACTAGCTCTGATAGTGGAAGAAAGACAAGCTGTACATGCTTTACATACCTATCTACTATTCACCTGGCAGAAAGACGCACTCGCACCCTCCCCTACTCCAACAATAAGCTCTGGAGTAATGATGAGATCAACAAACACAAGTAGAAGCCTTGGCACTCGTCGGATCATCTGATGCCTTTTATTCAAACTCCAATGTAACAAACGGCATAACTAATAAAGTACAGGATGGCGCGCATCCCAGATATCTGGCGCTACTACAATATATAGGAATGTCTGGTACACAAAACTTTCAATAAACAAACTTTATTGCTCTTGAATGACATGAAATGAGATCAAAGTGAAACTCCATCTTGGCGGAATTTAAAAGCATTATGTAACTGCATAAGTAGCAATTCCTAATATTATGGTAATTTGTCCATATAGCGGCCCACCAAACAAGCAGCTGTTTTCCTGACCCCCATACACATGGCTGCTTGACTTGACCAAGTGTGTATGTGTTCTCAATGGGGCAAAAGAAGTTGCTGCCAGACACTTTGGTGGAGGCTTATCTCCCACAGTAATGAAGGATGAGGCAGGTTGAAATCCAATATGTCTGATCCTTCTTACCTCTGAAATCTGCCATTGGGAAGAGAGTCAGGACAGCCCGAATACACATTAGATAGTCATTCGATCCCTCCCAAATGGGCAGATTGAGCTGATTTACATTTAAAGGAGTTGTATGGTTACCAAACAACATTGCCCCTATACCACTGTGCTAAAATAACAAAAAGAGCAGTGCTTACCCCTCCAAAGCCACGTGGATACAAGAAGTCACCTGACTCCTGCAGTCAATCAGAGGCTGCAGTGTAACCGTTTTGAACTTTGGGCATCATAGTGCCCAGGATGTAAGTGTTAATGTCAGGGCGGTGACACTGCAGCCTCTGATTGGCTACAAAAGTCATGTAACTTCCTGCGACATCATCTCCACAAACACACACCGGGAGGGTGGCAGAGCTGGATCCTCATGGCACAATAGAGGTAAGTACAGCTCTTTTTTGTTATTTTAACACAGCTGATGCTATAGGGGCAATTTTGTCCAGTAACCAGACAACCCCTTTAATGTGTATGGGCATAATTAGCCAAATTCCTCTAGTTGAACTGAATAGGAGAGAGCTGCACTACTAAAATAGGTCACTAGGGATGGCAATTTGATTCTTCCAGCTGTTACTTCTCGTCAGAAACTAGGTAGGGGTCTCAGGCAGCAGATATCGTCGTTCTCTTATTGATGATTTATTCCGATGATTGGTTACTAATACTTTTTTCCAATAAGACCCAATTGATATGCTGGTAGCATGAAGGGCTAAGGGGAGTTTCAAATTTCACACTGTTGTCCTATAGACTGGTTAGGAGACAAACTATCTGAAAGGTACTCCTAAAATAGGACTACTTGTACAGGATAGCCTCCTTTCATATTGAACCTGCAATGTGCATTTGAGGCTTCTCTCAGGAGGATTTCTGATGGAAACTTGTACATATTGCATGCTTAACGGATGCCACGTAGTGGCATCCATTGCTCATAGGTTGCCATTGTAAAAAGCATATACCGGACAGCATATTTTTTTATTAGATGTTTCTGCATGAAATAGCAGTCTGCTGCACTATTCCATGCAGGGTTGCTAACTTTCCTGAAATTCTTGGACAGTTAGAAAAAGAGACGACTTTTTTTCTAGTGTCCGTAAAATTTTTTAGATGCTTCTGATTATTTTTGCGGCTCATAGTAAATGCTGGGAATGAGTTCATATCAGTTTCTGACTAATAGATAAAATTCAGTATGGCTTTCCCATGTGTCTGTAAAAAAAAATGTTAGCTGGTCATGATTTTTTGATGAGATGCCTGGGGAAAAAAAAAAGTTTGGGATGGCAACCCTGATTCCATGCATTAAAAATATGGCAATCTTGGCATAAAGCGCTAGACAGGCTCTAGATTGGCTCCTGTCGTAGCTCCTGTAGTGACTTTTGCTCTTGTATGATTTCGTCCCCCCTTTTTCAAAAGTGTCTAAAAAAGTGGGTGTTGTTTGAGTAGAGTGAGGTTTTAGACCGATTTTAAAAAATGGACTTTCATAAAATTTGTCACAATCTCACTCCAGTAGCTGAGTGGCGTGACTCCACATCTCAAGACATATTTAAAGATGTAAATAATTTATCATCAGCATGTGACATCCAACACATTTGTTCCAAATATTATCAATGTGGCCTCCAGCAAAACTGACTTAAAAAAAAATTGCACATGATAAATTCCCCCCAATGTGCTTGTTAGAATGTCCAAATGTAAGTAACCATCACAGGAAGGTGCTACTACATGAGCGCTGTCAGCACTCACATTTCCAGTTAATTGCCAGGCTGCAGCTGGACTTCCAGGTTCAGCCCGGTAATTATAGGCATAGTGTGAGAGCTCACGCTTGTGTAATACAGCAGCAGCCTTACAGCACATGTCTCTCGCTTTTTGCTATAATATATCAATGTAGATGTAGTAGATCAGCCCGGACCAAAAGCTTTTTAGCTCGGAGATTTGCCTAGATTCGAAAAAACTCTCATATAAACCCTGTATAACACTCCAATGGCCCTTTACACGTAACAATTATCACTCAAAATTTGTCTAAACGAACGAATTTGAGCGATATAATAGTTCGGTGTAAACGCATGAAAATCGCTCGCTTGTCGTTTGCGGTTTATTAAGCTGACTCTTCAGTTAGCTTAAAAAACCTTGTTGGCTCGCTGGCTTCTCCTGTGTTCCCTGTTCAGCGTTTCCCATAGGAGGTGAAGCACTGAGCGAGAAGCGGACGAGAAGCCCGCGATCCAGAGGAAAATCTCGCGTGTAAATGCTCTGTGCGAGCGCTGACGACCTTAGCGGTGATGTCATTATTAGTGTTCACTTTCACTGGTTTGAACAGTTTTTTTGAATGACCATTCCCTGTAAAAGTGACTTTAGACAGTGTTATACACCAATGTTCAGGACTAACCAATAGACATGTGTTTCAGATAGAACTTTGCTAAAAGTTCGGTTCAGATTCCTGCAATCCGAATTTTTAGCAAAGTTTGACCCAAAATAAGATTTCTACTAGTTCTATTCGCTCAACACTAATGAGGATATGTTGGTTGGAAATCGTGTTTTACATTATTATACATAGTTTTACTTGATAAACTTCTACTAGCCAACTACAGAAAAGGGAATTCTTAAAACCGCGTATACACCGAATCAGATGACTATATGGTAATACATTATTGCTCTCATTTTACTAATTAACCACCGATTTTACATTGTGTTCATCAAGTATAAACAAATCTGAGTCACATATGGCCGCAATTTAAAAAAGCTTGCACATACATACAAGACCTTCATTTTTAATCACTGGTCATCAAAGAACAATGATCAGAAGGATAACATATTCCACATCTCACAAAAACAAAACCAGATGCTCTCATGAATAATACATGGGAAGAATAGCCATAGCAAACATCTCAATTAGAACATTCAGAGGCTCCTCAGGTGAGGTTACCTGAATTTACCTTAGGTCCTTTTCCAAATTACATACACCACATGACTTACATTGTATCTGGTGCATCTCCTTTCTCATCAAGAGATATACACTTGAAGACCACACAAATGTTACCAAAAGGATGCAGTGATATACATCCCAAATTACTCACTCCATGTAGACCGCACACAAATACTGAACCAGTAGAATCTTCTTATTTCGGGTAGAACCTTTCTAAACGCTTAATTCAGGATTGTGCGGAACAAAACTTTTAGCAAAGTTTGAAACAGGGTTTTACTGGTTTGGTTAGGTCTATTCCCAGGTTAGGTCATCAATATCAGATCAGCAAGTGTCCAACACCAATCAGATATTCCCAGGAGTCAATGTGTGTCGTAACTAACACAACCATACTTATTGTGCAGCAGTCTGCAACAGGTTCAGTCACATTCAAATGAATGGAAGTCAATACAGGAAAACCCCTTTAACCCCTTGAGTGGCACGCCCGGAAATTTTCCGGGACGAGCTCCACTGCTCATAGCAACATAGCCCGGAAGATTTCCTGGCTATGTATCACTATGGGAGCTGCAGAGCACAATGCCACAAGCTGTGACAGTGTGCTCTGCCTGCACAGCCCCACAGAGAACAAAGCAAGGGCTTTGAAAAACCAGCAGAAGATATTGCCGATATGCCGTAATCTCCTGCTTTGTTTACAGGTTGCCATAGAGACCATCGGCTTGTCAGAAGCAAGCCGATGGTCTCTGTGGCAGGGAGAGCTTGGTGTTTGGCTGTCAGAGGACAGCTAGGTACCTGCTCTTACAACAGAGATCAGAGAAAACCTCTGATCTCTGCTGTGTTAACCCTTTACATGCTGCAGTCTATGTGACTGCAGCATGTAAAGGGCTGTTACTGCAGCATGTAAAGGGCTGTCACCATCGGACCCCTGGAATGTGATCAGGGGTCCTGATGGGTCCCTGTGGAAGTCCCCTAAAGGGACAAAAAAAAAAAAAGTTAAAAAATTATAAAAAAAATAATAAAAACACTTGTCTCCCTTTACTTTGTAAAAAAAAAATCAAAAATACAATCACACATGTGGTATTCATGCGTCGTAATGACCCAGAGAAGGAAGTTAATACATTTAACCCCTTAATGACATGGCCCCTTTTTTTCTTTTTTCCCCATTTCTTTTTTTCCTCCCCCCTGTTTAAAAAATCACAACTTGTCCCGCAAAAAACAAGCCCTTATATGGCCATGTCAATGGAAAAATGAAAAAGTTATGGCTCTTGAGATGCAACTGCAAAATTAGTTGAAATTCAATGATTAGACCATTTTAAAAAAACCTGCCCTGGTGGGTCTGACAGGGTGGTAGGAAACCCGCCACTCAAGGGGTTAATGACAATGATGTCTCATAAGAGACCAACTCGTGTCCTGAGCGAAGCTGAATCAGCCAGGTAAATGTAGTATTACATGGTAACTACTCAGATGAATAGCCGTTCATGTAATACAAGGAAAGACCAAGTAGACCAGAAAGGGAGCATCTCTAATAGCCTGTTTCTCTGTTCCGGCTCATAGAGTGGGCTGTGTGATGGACCCCCGTCTATGACATCCACATGTCATAATAGGGTATATGGACAGGGGTAGACTTTAAGAGACAACATCCGTGAGTGGGAGAGGAAGCCAGCTTCTAGGGGCTAAGGAAATACCTATGCATGGGTCCTGTTCCAACCACAGCACAACTGTTCTTGAGAATGACCTAGTTAAGCTGCTATTAAGGACAAGTTTCCATTCGAAATGCGTAAGCAGTCTGCAATATATGTTGGCAGCTTTTTAATCACATGGAATAAAACTTGGAATTTTTAAGTTAACATTTTCATGCTGGATCATTTTTAGGTTAAACAGACAATCACTTTATATACTGCAAGTATACTTACTGTATAACAATGGGATTTATGCACTGTACAGTATATTATTATTTCAATATAATGGGGTGTTGAAGAGTATAATATTATTGTATTTGACCATGGGGAGGTGTTGAGGGCAACAGTAGATACTGCACAGGGCACCAACTAGGGTAAAACTGGCATGACCAAGCATTAGGGTAGCAGAGCTGAGGTAATTATGTTGCTGAACACATCCGAATATCACTATAATTATCAAAACTCTGAGTTATCAAAATGTACAGTACATTAAAAGAAACCTGCTAAAGCAACTAAAGAGGCCCGGAGTAATTAGTAACACTGATATCACTGGATGGTTGAAAGGGCGTATTAGTGAAAGAGGACTTTTATTTCATCTGAGAAAAACAGAAGAGTTGCGTTCCCTCCAGAGCTGTCTGGACTGGTAAACACAGAAAGAATTATGTAAATTGGATTTGTGTTCCAGCTCTGCTGTTTTATGGATAAAGAACTGAATATATACACAAACTTCCAGACAAATCATTGTAACATGGGAGATGGCATCCAAAAGCAGCTGCTCCACATAGAACGAGTACTGCAGAAACAGGGGGATTCGAAAAGAATGGTACACAAGTAAGCTGAATTCTTCATACATGAATTGAGACACAACAACAAGAAGGACATGAAAACATAGAAAGAAAATAAAGTAAGATAAAAAAAAATATATTACAAGTAGCTGATTAGATGCTCAATGGGAAAAACGGTATATAAAAACTGTCTTCAAAGGAGACCATGGGGATTCCAATTGGTCTCCTCAAACACAGGTTCAAATTATGCTGAACCGCCAGAGGGATATTCCAACAGATAGGCTTATGAAATTGATTCCATAAATATATAAGACAAATACACAACTGATAGAGACATTGGTAGTACAAGGCATTTCGGAGGTCTATGCCTCCTTTCTCAAGTACCTACAAGATAAAACTCCTGCTACAGAGGCTCTAATCAGCTACTTGTACCCCTTGTAGAGCGGGAAATTGATATTTTACCTTATTTTCCTTCTACGACCTGAGGTATACGGTATCTTTGAACCTTCCCAAGACACACTCCTTATGTACCTGGAACAGTACAGGGATTTGGTGCATGTAGCAACAGTCAACTGGAGGCACACTTGGACAATTGGTGAGGGAGCCTGTCTGCTAGATGGGCCCCCACATCTGGTAAGTCCATCTCTTTATTTTCCTTGTCCTATTGACGTTCTAAATATCATCCTTGGAGCGTGGCCACACCTATTTATTTTGGCTTATGAAAAGATCCCTTCAACTTTTTAATGCACCTTATAGACGTAAGGTGCATTAAAAAGTTGAAGAGACGAGCTAAAACAAGGCGTCTTCGCTGCAGTGGAATCAATATCCTGGGACGTGTCTGGGCAGCCCTGCCCCTCGGACTTGACTTCTGCTGTCACCAATAGCACCCACATTGAACCTCTATCAGGTGCCTTAAAAACTTGAAGAGTTCTTCTATCATTTTTTCATGTCATTCTGATTGTATGTCAATTCATGTATGAAGAAATCAGCTATATTTTTGCACCGTTCTCTCAGAATCTCCTTGTACAGTATTTTGTATCTACTATACTATCGCTATCAGCAGTATTCATCACAAAGGACTGTGGGAAGATGATGAAGGTGTGACTAAACTACAAAGCATTGCATCACAATTATTATATCATTTACAAGGCTGTAAAACTGGAGGATGCAGAAAACATATGTTAGGAAGTCATTTTGATCTTGTAAAACCAGGGGGGGAAGAATACGCAAAATGTAACACCCATTATGGCAGCTGAGTATTTACGAGTGAAAAAAATACAACATCTACACTGTGCATTACCACAAATTCCAAGGCGGGATTATAGTCAATTAATATTAATCTCCAGAGTTCCCTTGTAAAGCCCTAATTGCATAAACCGCAGCGAAGAAATGGTTTTATACAACAAGCCAAGTACAGACGTGTCATATTGTGCGAGAAACCTTAAGGTCTCATTATAAAATTACATTGAAGATTAGACAATTACTCATTAGAATAAGGAATAAAAGGGATGCGCCATCCGAAAAGTCGGATATTAATGAGAATAGACCTTATTTACCCAATGCTTGATTGCGGTGTGCCAACCAGATTTTCCGTTCGGCTCATTCACACTAGCATCATGTGCCAATATTCCATTATAATATGCTGCAGCACAGTTTGGGCTCAGAACTGGAATATTTCAGTGGATTATAAGATTAACTACATTGGGGTTGACCCTTGAATTCTCTTCAAAGCACAACACAAACTGCAATGCTCAATCCTACTCATTGAGAATAAGCTATAATTTTTCCAAACGGGGCGCGGGTCTCCTGCACAGTATATACAGGTTACTGTATCCTAACTATCTTGCAATAGGAAAATTTAGGGCAGAGAGGAGGGCAATCAATTTCTGTGTTGTGCTAAACATGAAGTCTACACGGGCTATTAAAAAATCTTATGTGTGCCATGGAGCAGGAATCAAGAAAGTGATGATGCCTGTGCGGTGTGATTATGTTTTATTGCTATCTAAGATGACAGCACATGTATCACAGCACAGAAGTGAATGGATCCCAAGCCTATGCTATTGCATCCAAAATTTAACCCATTGTGTGCACAATTTATGGAAGTAGCCGGCCATAAATTTTCATTCTCGACTGCTTTTAAAGAGCACTACAAGTCAACCTCCGTTTTACTGCTAGCAAATGGAAATCATTTTAGACTTTTTAGGTTTGGTATCCCTTTAAACCAAAATGTCTTCTGGCCATTCGGGTTGACCACACAATAGTTTTACATGTTATATCCCCACTGGAAATTATTTCTGTCACTAAAACTTCCAGTGGAGCAGACTGATCCGCATGCGGGACTCCCTGAAACAACCGGCAACTTGTAAGCAGCCTTCTGAAGAAAGGCAACAGATGTGCGGGATTTCAAAGGACAATCTGCACACAGTCACATCAGTGAAGATTTCAGAAAGTGCTGGATTAACTGCATTGACTACTTATGTGTACAGAGACATCTCCAGGGAAAGTAATGCTCTGGTTTGGAGCCACTTTAACAATTATGTAAGAAAAACAGAATCACTCAAAACTTTTATTTCCACCCACCAAGCTGCAGAGACCATTGACGGAATACAAATGAGGTCTTCCGGTAGGGGCTGTCACTATGCTTGTCCCCTCATTGTCTCAATACCTATAAGAACACAATTTACATAAATAGCTACCACAAACTGTGCCTTTATTGTGCTGCACCTGCAGGGAAGTTAGACAACTTGATTTTCACACTAATGCATTACTCCGTTATTAGAATTGTTGTCACTGGAATGGAAATGATTCCCATAATAGCACTGTGAATGGTAAATGGTCATAATGCAATTCCCTGATAGGAAAAGTACGTATAAAGGAGAACAGCTATAATATCTGCAAGCAAATGCCCTTAGATATCATGAATGGGATGAGCAAAATCCACGCATCCTCCATGCTATAGCATGCTGATTGGCTAGCATGGAGGATGTGTGAATTTTAGTCCTGCAGTTCCTTTAGATACCTGTATATGGGACCTTTCACACAAGCGGAATTATTCCACCACGACGCATCACAAAACGCAGAAGTATGAAATTCCGCACCAAAAACTACAGTGGTCCACTTGATTTCCGGTGACATCATCTGTTACAACAAACTTCAGGACCACAGCATGGCTGCATCACTGCATCGCAGCAATAGAGAACAGGTAAGGACTTCGCAACTTATTTTAGGTCAAGGGCACTAAAAGGGCATGTTGTGTGCTAACCGATTAACCCCTTTAAGCCATTTTCATCTCCTTATCAAAATCTGCAAGTAGCCTGCTGATTTTAGTGTGTAATTTACCGTGGCTTGTGGTGCATCCTGGGGGCTAATTCTGCCCATGTGAAAGGTCCCTCTTGGGGTATGACTTTTTATGCAATTCCTTATACAGCCAAAGGTCCACTTTAAGGGCTCAGTCACAGGGGTGCATAGGTGCCCGTGTTACTGCAGGAAGAAGACAGCCGTACCTCAAGACGGCCGTCTCTCTGCAGCGTCGGGAGAAAGAACATGTGACCGGCTTCATTGCTGGTCATGTGTTCTTTCTTCAGCGCTGCAGAGAGACGTCCATCTAAGGCCTCATGTCCACGGTCAAAAGAAGAATTAAAATCCGCAGCGGATTTTAACTCTTCTCCTGCCCGCGGATCCGCATCGCATAGGGATGCATTGACCACCCGCGGGTAGATAAATACCCGCGGATGGTCAATAAAAGTGATTTTTTTTAAAAATGGAGCATGAAAAAATCTGGACCATGCTCCATTTCCGTGCGGGTCTCCCGCGGGCTTCTATTGAAGCCTATGGAAGCTGTCCGGATCCGCGGGAGACAAAAATCGGAATTTACTCACCTGCTCCAGATCTTCCCTTCGCCGCGGCTTCATCTTCTCTCCGTCGCGGCCGGATCTTTTTTCTTCGGGCCGGCGCATGCGCGGGACACGTCACCGACGTGCCCTGCGCATCCGCTGGGCCGAAGAAAGAAGATCCGGCCGCAACGCAGAGAAGATGACGCCGCGGCGAAGGGAAGATCCGGAGCGGGCAAGAGGTGAATTTATTCTTATTTTAAGCGCTCATGTCCGCGGGGCAGGAGGGACCCGCTACGGATTCTCCATGTCCTGATTTTCCCCGTGGACATGAGGCCTTAATGTACGGCCATTCTCTTCCTGAGTGCCCTAAGGGACCTTTCACACGGGTTGAATATTTCTGCAATACGCATCTAAATACGCAGCTTCACAAGAAAAGGGAGTAGATTCAGCATAGGATAAAAACTCTTTTTCTTTATTGAAAAATCCAGACAGACCTGGAGGAACAAGAAGCACGTGCCGCCTTACATGTTGCCTTTAATCATAGCAACATGCTTGCCTGAAACATGTAAGTCGGCACATGCTTCTTGTTCCTCCACGTCTGTCTTGATTTTTCAATCAAGAGAAAGAGTTTTTATCCTACGCTGGACCTACTCCCTTCTCTTGTGCATCTGTCGTGGTTTCCAGACAGTCCTTGCATGGGAGTGATTGCATAAGAGCTGGTTTGCATTAAATATGCATCCTAATCTTGTGCTGCGGATTTCCATTCAATAACCCACATGTGTACATACAGACTTTGGTGCTGAATTCTCGGCATCTTTAGATGCACCTTGCAGAAATATTCTAGCCATGTGAAAGGTCCTTAATTCGGTTTCTTTATTTTTCTAATTATCTTAAAGTTCTGGAAAAAAAAGCAACTATTTTTTCCATCAGCCTGAGTGAGTAAAGTCGGGCTCTACAATAGGCCGACTCGGAGATAGCAGCTTTCAGCCAGAATTAAACAGGTAATAAATCACAGCGCTGCTCGTCCATTTAGGATCCCATAGCTTTGTCTGAAGAGACAACATGGGTTTAAATTTAGTAGAACTTGTTGTTTCCTTCTGAAGATAAGATTCGAGGCGTACCTTAAATTATGAATAAACATTGAGATGCACTTGAGAATGCATTACATGCCTCAGCGATTCCTCTATACTTCATTCGAAACCTAAATTAAAACCAATTTGACGGCGAACATAGAGGTGCCAGGAATATGAAGCTACAGGTCTGGAAAGAATGTTTATGAGGCAGTAAAGTAAGGTGAGTTGTTCATCGTTGTCCAAGGATTTTCCCCTTTCTTTAGTGTTACATCTAAAGCAGCAACTCAGGATTATTGACGGGAATTAAAGAAAAAATATTTAATTAAAGCCGTGCCAATTTCCTTTCTGCAAGTCAAATTAGCAAACCAAATGAATCAGATTTTTATCTGCCTGACTGAGAAAGTAAATAGTATTATGACAATATGCCTTGAAATAAGCGTGGGCAATGCTTTCCTAGGGAGAAATACGGATCTCATGTAGCATTAAGTCTGGCAACAGTCTTCGATAAGGTAGCGCAGAAAGGAGGGGGCTCAAGAGCAATGTGGAACTGGCTAATGTTGAAGGCTATGGACACCTTTGGGGGACAAAGCTTCTTTCCCACGTATTTTGAGCTGACAATTATTTTTGCAATAGGATATAAGTACAAGTTTTGCACCCTTTGTGTTCTGCAGATCATTGTATACAGACACTGCAATCAAAAGTCCCTTTACACGAGCCAATTACCAGGTGTGAACACTCCACTGAACAACCATTCACCTTACAATCATTAGCTGATCACTCAGTTTCAGCAAACATAAAAAATCCTTGCTGATCGGCGTCGATCGGCACTTATTACATCAGACCCAGCATTTGGCATTTGACGCATGTTAGACGTGTCAATTCTGGTGCAGAGTTTTCTGCACGGTGAAATATTATGCAGTGTCCTGAAGAATATTTCTGCTTAATTGTAAAAAGGAGAAAATGCTGGACCGTGAGCGCAATCCTTGTAATGTAAAGCGCAAATAAGCAAAAGGAAAAGGGCAGAATATTTTGTCCCATGTGAGCATGCCTTCAATGTGAAGGTTGAAAGAGGATGTGTATTTTAACCCCTTCCCGCTATAGGACGTACAGTTACGTCGTGTGGGGTTGGGGTATGTATGAAGAGAGATCGCGGGGCGAAAATGGGAAAAAAAAAAGGGCTGCATCCTTAAGGGGTTGTCCCGCGAAAGCAAGGGGGGTTATACACTTCTGTATGGCCATATTAATGCACTTTGTAATGTACATTGTGCATTAATTATGAGCCATACAAAAGTTATCAGAAATTATTCACTTACCTGTTCCGTTGCTAGCGTCCCCGTCTCCATGGTGCCGTCTAATCTTCAGCGTCTAATCGCCGGATTAGACGCGCTTGCGCAGTCCGGTCTTCTTCTTTTCTGAATGGGGCCGCTCATGCCGGAGAGCGGCTCCGTGTAGCTCCGCCCCGTCACGTGCCGATTCCAGCCAATCTGGAGGCTGGAATCGGCAATGGACCGCACAGAAGACCTGCGGTCCACCGAGGGAGAAGATCCCGGCGGCCATCTTCACCAGGTAAGTAAGAAGTCACCAGAGCGCGGGGATTCAGGTAAGCGCTGTGCGGGTTTTTTTTAAAGTCCCTGCATCGGGTTTGTTTCGCGCCGAACGGGGGGGCTGTTGAAAAAAAAAAACCTGTTTCGGCGCGGGACAACCCCTTTAGGGGTTAAAGTGCTGATGATAAGATATGATATGAAGGCAAACATAGTAGTCCAGGCTAAAGAGGATCTGTGAGCTGTCCTGACAGGTCTGTTTTACTACATACCTAGGGCTTAAACAGATGAGCATATGCGTGAAGATGCTCGCCGCTATGGAGTGTATTAGCGCTTGAACCGGGTTTTTTGTTTTGACTATTCAAACCCTGCGTGAAAAAAAAGTGGTAAGATAGATTTTCTGCGTGTGAGAAAGATAGGGCAGGATCTATGTGCCAGACAGATATGGCAAGTGCTATCTTTTCTAGCGTGTAGTATTAACATGCGAGAATCCCAATAGTGAAAATGAAACCATTGAATCAATGGTTCTGTTTCATCCCATTTTGCGGCCGTGATCCTTATAGCCCCAATTAGGTCTAATGAAAACAAAGATCTGGTACCGTGTTGGCCAGTAGAGCAAAATGTGATTGTTCTCAGCAAGAGAAACGACGTAATCTTGTAGATATGATACCTTTTAATGGCTAACAAAAATACATGATGTAATAATAGCGAGCTTGCGAACCAACGCAGGGTTCTTCTTCAGGCTTAATGGATTGGATCTAAAGAGGCATGGATATTTATACACACTTATAACATACATACTTATGACAAGGCACAGATATGCCCCATAACCAGACTAAAACACACCCATCTGTTTAAGCCCTTACTGTAGAACTCTTTCTCAAAACTTTGTTGTGCTGTTCTTCCTCTTAGAAATGTATGAATAAATTGACTATTGGGTGTTACCAGTCGGAGGTGTACCTACCCAGTCTAAGAATGTCCAATCAGTGATAACATTATCAAACTGTGTAGGTTGTTAATTTATTTATACATAGAAGTGTATGGGAGGGCATGACGGTCTTAAAAGAGTTCGATTTTCGGATTGTTAAAAATTTACCAATGGACAGCGCAGGAACGGGGAAGTGGGTGGGTATAAAAGAATACATCCCCTGGCTCCCCACACCATAACTTTATGGCACTGTTGGGAGGTGACAGGTTCCCTTTAAGCTGTTTGTAGGGCTGCATTATGGATCATTGCAGGAGCCGTGTATTTGGTGCCTGGAGTGTGATTGAATGGTGTCCTGTGGTATCCCAAACACAGCTTTAGGAAAGGCTTTCCTGTTATGGCCGCCTGCACATGAGCGGGTCGGATCCGGCAGCGAGAATTCTCGCCGCGGGACCCGACCCGAGAGCCTGCAGGGACGAGCGCGTACTCTCCCGCGCCTGGCGGCCCCGGCTCTTTCATGTGCCGGCTGCGGCGCAGCCGGCGCATGCGCAGACCAGAGCCGGCGGCCGGGTGAGTGCGTGCCCCGCACAAAAATAGGACATGCCGCGGTTTGTTTGCCGCGCGAGATTTCGCGCGGCCAAATCGCGGCCGTCTGCATAGGAGTGCGTATTGTAATGCACTCCTATGCAAACTTTCAGTGGCGGAAATCCCGCGGGAAATCCCGCAGCGGGATTTCCGTCCGTATCACAGGACAGGATCTGAACTCATCCTGGCACTGAACATACGGTTCCTGAAGCGAGCCACAATAAGACTGTGAACGGCACAGAGCTGGAACTATCTTTATCTTACATTAACAATGCTTATGGCTTTACATTAAACTATAAAGTGAGTAGATTTAAAGTTTACTTACTATTAGGCTGCTTATTTATGTGTTCTAACATACAAGAAGCATGGCCACCTTAAGTCACGCAGTATAAACGGCAGCTGTGATGTCGCCAGGAGATGATCTGCAGGCAGCTTCTATGCAAGTCAAGAACAGCTCTACAAAGCAATATATTGATCAGTCTCCTTGTAAGGGCTCCTGCACACTTGCGTTTTTCTTGCGCGTTTTTTTTTTTTACGCGATTGTCAATGGGACTTTCTAATGTTAAAAATGCATCGCACAAAAATTGCAAAGCACCAACTTGCAATGCGTTTTTAACATTAGAAAGTCCCATTGACACTCGTGTTAAAAACGCAGCGACATTGCGTAGAAAAAAAACGCGCAAGAAAAACACAAGTGGGTATTCACCCTTAGGCTTTCTTCAGACGACCATGATTTTGCCGTTTTGCGGCCGTGAAATGGGCCGAAACAAAACCATTGATTTCAATGGTTTCGTTTTCACTAGCCTCAGCTGACCAGCATCACATGACCAGCGGCGCTGCACCTGACCAGGCCACTAGAAACCGGAAGCCAGGGAGCGCTGACAGTAGGAAGCCTTTGGAGGAGGTGAGGGGGAGCATTGCATATTATAAAATCAGCTGCGGATACAGGGCTGATTTTCAGTCAAAATCTGCGGAATGTTTCTTGGATGCAGAAATGCTGTGGAATTAGCCACAGAAATTTCGGCTGTGGACACTCCACAGCATTTCTGCCACCTCTAAACATACCCTAAATCAGCTTAAGGAAAGCTATCACGTGCAGAATGGCCTGAGTAGTAATAGTGTCTCTTATATCAGCCACAGTAGTAATAGTGACCCCCACAGTGGCCTTAGTAGTAATAGTGCCCCCCAGTAGTAATGGTGACCCCACAGTGACCTCAGTAAGAATAGTGTCCTCCATCGTGGCCCCAGTAGTAATAATGTCTCCCACAGTAGCCCCATTAGTAATAGTGATCCCTATATTAGCTCCAGCAGTAATAGTGTCTCTTATATTAGCCCCAGTAGTAATAATGACCCCTACCATGGCCTCAGTAGTAATAGTATCCCCACAGTGGCCTCAGTAGTGACACCCATAGTGGCCTCAGTAGTAACAATGACCCCCACAGTGGACTCAGTAGTAATAGTGACCCCCTGTGACTGATATACTCACCCTTTTCCCGGTCTTCAGAGCACCATTGCTCCTTCGCTCTGCCCTGCGGGCGGAAGTGTGTGCCCCCAGACTCCTCCTCCCCTCTCATCTCCTCTTGTGGAACCAAGGAGGAGAGGTCAGAGGGGGAAGATCCCAGGTGCAGACACTGCCATCAGTGTGTTAATCCCGCAGCAGTGCCAGTGAGTGATTACCAGCCGGGAAGCTATGGAACCCCAGCTGGTAATCACTCTGTTATTTGGTGACCCCACATCCCAAAAGCGGGACAGATGTCGCAAAAGCTGGACAAATGGCTTTCCTGCTTGGGATCCTGGGGAAAGCGGGACACAGGGTTCCAAAACAAGATTGTCCCATCTAAATCGGGTCTGGTCACCTTATCTTAAAGCAGCAGTGATGAATCCCAGATTTTCTTTTTACTTGTAGTATCTTAGTCTTTGTCATATTTTATAAAACATGCTACATGTTAAAAAATAAAAGCAACCTGAACAAAGATCCACATCGTGAAGGAGTTGTGCAGAATTACAAAAACATAGCTGCTTTCTTCCAAGAACAGTGCAAAACCTATAGAATGCACAGGAGAGTCATGGCTGCACCACACCTTTCTCACCTGTCCCCGCTGTCAGCCACGGTGCACACTTTCCTTCTACCCACTGCAGACACCATGCACTGGCCTCCTATCAGTCTGTCTTGGGTTCCCAAAGGCCACGCACTCACATTCGTGCAGTCTTAATAGTTCCAAGCGTGTCCTGTATTGCTGTCCCTCTATGATCCAATATATCAAGCCCCTTTTACCTTAGGCCCAATGTCCACGGGCTGGTTTGAATTGCGGAATCCGTGCATGACACCCACGTGGGAGATATGAAGATCAAGCCGCCCATAAAGAAGCATGGGCGTCCACAAATTGATTGAAGCATGTGGATTTATTTTGCGGATCTTTTGGTCCGGAAAACAAGTTGCAGCATGCTCCATTTTTCTGTGGTTCCCGCACAGACCGCTTCCATTGAAGTCAATGTAAGTCATCCGATCCGCAGCCCATCCACAGCTGACACTGCGGACGTGCCGTGGATCCCGCGGGAAAGCAGGAGTTTGGAAGAAAAACCAAATTGTACTGCGCAGGAGTCGAAACGTTTCTGCCTATCTTATGTCTGTAGAAGAATAAAGTACATTCCAGTTGGGAAGATTTTGCACCTCTGATACTGCCAAAAATCCCTTTTTTCATGTACTGCGCATGTCCGATGACGAGCCATGAGCACCATGCACAGTACAGCAAACCCAGAAGTGGAGAGGTCTGCGCGGATGCCGCTGCCAGGAAAATATAGGTACGCAGGGCTTAATGGCCGCGGGCAGGGCTGGATTTCGTACGAGATTGCCTGCACGGAATCCAGTTCACCCGGGAACATGAGGCCTAAGGAAGGTGCGTAAGCTTTTGGTCCAGACCTAGGTGTTATTCATTTGTGCCGATTTCCTGGTTTCTAGCTTTAGCTACTCCTGACTGCTCTGCATCCTCCACTCCTGACCTTAGCATGCTTTACTGACAATGCTCCTATCTGCTGCCTGCCCTCACCCATTTGCATCATGGTGAAGCTGTTCTATGTGCCCTGACCGCCAGACTGTCTCATGTTTTGACTTTTACGCTGCCGGCTTCAACCTGGATTTCTCCGACTACGCCTCTGTTCACACACTTGGGTATCGCATCTTGGTCTGTAGTTGTGTAGGCAGTCACATAACTAGGGCCACTTCTAGTGCAACAGCCTGTGGACCCTGCAGCGAAGCCCATATCATGATTGGTGAACTGAAGGGGTAAAGACTGGGGTGCTTTCGGCAGTGGGCCCACATCTACTGACTCTAGGAACAGGTTGTATCTGCCATTGCATCTCAGCCCCATTTACTTCAATAGAGCAGACCTGCAATACCAGACACAACCCGTGGACAGATGTGGTGCTGTTTCTTGAAGAAAGTAGCCATATTTTTTTTTTATAATTCTGGACAACCCAATTAAAATATGGATAAATTGCAGCTTTGAAATGCAGAATAACCTGTAAATGGAGTGGACAACATGATACGTCCTCCGAGGCTAAAATGGAAAACAAAGCAACTGCAGCTATTACAAGAGGCTTTCTTTGCGAAAGACATAAGTTGATATTTTGCCCATTTCCCACTGCGTACAAATGACACAGGTGACCTTTAAATTCATGTGTTCATTGAACAGGATTTCACAAAGCGCCTGATGATTGTTCTGAAGCATTTTACACTTCAGTTGTCTTGTCAGGGACATGCAGGACCTCAGTTACCCATTGTACTATGTGAGCAGCATCTCTAAAACGCGTGGAAAAAAAAGAGACTAAACTTTAAAACATCTGTCCAATAGAAAACAACAATTGCTTGTAAATGAAACTAAACAGTTGGGCAAAGTGCAAGGAGCAAACTATTGTACAAATCACTTAATTAGATCACAGCGCCATACATTAACCAGATAACCCCATTACCATGTAATCACCGCTAGCTTTTTATTCTCTTCTCAGGAACGCGGTTATTGGGTGGTTATCTGTACAGTACGGTATTATGCAGAGTCATCATAGCAGCTTTTTAGTAATATTCACTAATTGGATATCATTCTGAATTATTACCGAGGTCAAAGGAAAATGCTGCAAATCTAAAAGTAATTTGCTTAAACATTAATACTAATATTGTTATGCTAGTACCTAATAAATGTTCCCTTGAAGCTGGAGAATCTGCGGAGGGGATGAAAGATCATGACTCTACCTTGAAATGCTAAATTCCCAAACTGAAGGATTTCAGCATGCCTGGCCCTTTGTTCTCATGGAAGATAAGCATGGCTTATTACCTTCTCTCCATTGAGAACGCATACACATGCCAAGCCGAGTGTGCATATATATATGTGTATTGGGGAGTCGGGAAGAAGAGCTAGCCACTGGCCAAACACTTAAATAAGATGTATGCACAGCTTTCTTCATGTTTTACTCTGCAGCTCTGTATAGGAATTGGCTACTCTGCGTAAGTATAAGCTGTACACTAAGGGACACATTTATTAAACCATATATGTCACTTTCCGGTATAAAAAAGTTGCAAATTTTTGTGTAAATTAGTATTTGTGCAGAAATTTGCAACGTTTTATGGTTTGGGCCGAACATTTTTAAAAATTAGCAGGGAATATCAATGGGCAACATCAGAAACTGGCATAAATTATACCGGAAATGTACCCCAGGTACGACCTGGCATAAATGCCTGAGAAGGCGCATGGAACTGAAGGTAATGCACTGAATACATGAAGCGGTGTGCACCTCTTCATTTATTGACTGCATCGTGCTCTGGGAAATCATTCTACACCTGGTGACACAAATGCTGAGCTTAGTACATTTCCCCCTATTACCTCTAGGAAGTTGGTGAATGCCAAGATTATTTATCTCACAGCAAGTATAGATTGAATAAAATACAATTAACTAAACCATCTAGGATTAAAAAAAAACATCATTGGGTAATATAAGGAGTCAAATGAGCCTCAAAAGTTTTTGTCATACACCTTAACCCTTTCCGTGCCAAGGACAGATTTCCTACATTCTTCCAGAATGGCACTTCAGTAGCCAAGAAAATATGAAATACATCCTTCTTTAAACGATTACTGTAATCTCAGTCTGTATTGCAGTTAGAGCTTAGTTTTTGGTCTTGTTTTAAAGATAAGCATATTAATTGTAAAATAACATCATAATCAGCTCTATCAGCTACATAGCTTGAGATACTGCATGTTGAAATTGATACATCAAGTTGATGTGCGTTATAGGCGCAAATGTATGTTAATGCATTTTTTTAAAATAATTATTTCTGTTTGTAACAGAGTTATGTAAAGGTGGACATAGCAATCAACAGTTCTTCAAAGCAATTTACTAAGCAAGTTGTCTTCTTTCAGAAGATATATGGGTGTGGGGGTTTAGTATAGTTTTTTTTTTATTTTGTAATTTAGGATTTATCTGTACATGTGAAAAGTGTGAAAATTGTTCTAGCTACTGGAGGTTCAAAATGTCCAAAAGCCCAAGGACCTTTTAAATGGCCTGATAGGTTTTTGTGAACACTTCTTTGTCTTGATCATCGGACCGGGCAAAAGTGCAAATGATCAGCCGTTCGTTGACTGATCAGCATGTTTGCAAGGTATGTGCACCTGATCAATGATAGTCGTATGGGGACAAACAATCTAGTAATGATCATTCATCCTAATAGCGCAGATAATCTGCCCATCTACACAAAATGACAAGTGGTGAATGACATGTTTAGCATAAATTTTGGCAGAGGGCAAGAGGAAATGTCACCTCATAGGTGAATTCATGAATGGGTGTGAGTGAGAGCTGCCTCTGATTGGCTCAGCACTGAGCCAATCAGGGGCAGCTCTCACTCACACCCACTCACATGCACTGCAGGCCGGCCGCGCTGAACTCCGTCTGCCGGGACAAGGTGAGTATATATATTTTTTTTATTTTTACACATTTCTGGATGAATTGCAGGGAAGGGCTTATATATTTAAGCCCTTCCCGACAATTCACCCTGCGCTCGCCCGCAGCGCACTGCTTTCAATGGAGCCGGCTGTATTGCCGGCTCCATTGAATTCAATGGGCAAACATCGTTCTTCTCTGCCACAGCTATTACAACTGTGGCAGAGAAGAATGATTTGTCTTCTATATGTTCTCAATGGGGTTGGCGCTGCTGCCGCCGGCCCCATTGAGCGCATATAGAGAAGAGAACAGGAATCGCAGATCGCACATAGGTGCGATCTGCGATTTCTGTTCTATAATTTATCGGACGAGCGCATAAAAAGCGCTCATGTGTCCGATACCATTGCAAAGCAATGGTTTTAAAAAAATCGCCGGACGCATGCGCATGCGCAAATCACGCTAAAAAACGCCCGTCTGACTAAGGCCTTAATCTGAACCTCCTTATCATCTCCAAGATTTTTCCCAGGCCGCACCAGTTTTCTGGAATGCGCTGCCCCAGACAATGAGGTTAATTCCCAATGACCACAGTGATAAGTGTGCACTAAAAACACATCTCTTTAGGAAAGCATATCACATCCCCTAATCTACCTTTTCTCAGTTTACACCTTTTCTACACTCCTCCTCAGAACCACAATCCCTTCATCCATCTCCTACACCCCATACACCCTAGAGCAGTCTTCCCCAACTCCAGTCCTCAGGGACCGCCAACAGGTCATGTTTTCAGGATTTCCTCAGTATTGCACAGGGGTTCTTACTATAGGATATCCTGAAAACATGACCTGTTGGTGGTCCCTGAGGACTGGAGTTGGGGACCCCTCCCCTAGAGCACTTCATAGCTGTACATACATAGATACCGACTGGTGAGCAGCTCATGCAGCTTTAGGCATACTGCCCTGTTTATATAAAAAATGGCTGGAGCACGATACAGAACAAGCATTTTAACCTTTTACATCTCCCCTATTTATTCACAGGTTGCAGGCTCTTGCAAGCAGGCCTTCACTCCTATTGTTCAAAAAGTTTCTAAATTTAATACTCTATGTAATGTCTAATTTTGTCTGTACATGTACCCTGTAATTTGTAAAGTGTTGGCACTACATAAATAAAGATGATTACTATTATGTTCAATGTAACAGGTTCCCTTTAAAAGGCTTCTTAGGGCTTTTATTCATTTCTTTTCTTTAACTCTCCTATTCATGAAGAGTAAGAGAACTTTTCAATTACATGTTTAAAAAAAAAAAAAAGAGATTACGCTCCCTATGGCGCTCGCTGAACTGAACATTGCTGAACTTAAATATTGCAGCGGTGCTCAAGTCCCCATGGCACCACCTCCTCTCACAGTCTGTACAATGTACGGGGCATCTATACACTGCAGACAGAGGTTATTTGCTGCAGCCAAGACTGGGGCCTCCTGTCCACGGGCGATATATCATTGCACTATCCGTGGCGATAATCCGCACGTGTGCAATGCAATGAGCGCTTTCCATAGGATAACTATGGAAAGCGCAGTCCGATGTACATAAGCGTAAAATCACCTTAATTGAAGAGACAGCTTATTTTTCATATATGTACACGCACACACATTATATATATATATATACATATACACACACACACACACACATATATATATACGCACATACACACACATAAGCCCAAAATGCCTTTAACAGCTCCTGGTTCATATAGATTGCAGCAGGTCTTGAAGTCCTATTTTCTGCTTTCTTATGTTCACCATCTATTCCCTTGAGACAGTTTTTCACGAATAGACACACTTTCTTCAAAGTTAAACTTTGTATTACTTTCTAAACCTACTTTTCCGGTTATGTGCTTTCACAATCTTGTATCTATAGATTTTGATGGAGCTGTTGGGAAAAAAAATGAATTTCACATACCTGTCTTTGGATTGATTGCAAAGAATCCCTGTGGGTTACCACTTGAAATCTTATAAGTCAACTTGTCATTAGAACTGGAGTCAGGATCAAAAGCAACAATCTGCACAACAGATAAATCCTTCGGTGAGTTCTCCATGACCTCTGGGTAATACATGGGTTCGGAAGTTTGTGGCGCGTTATCGTTGACATCTTCAATTTCAATGTATATCTCAATAAAGGAGGAGAGGGGAACAACACCACGATCGGTGGCATAAACAGTCAGCCAGTAATGAGAAGTCGTTTCACGGTCAAGATTATCCGCGGTCCGTATAATACCTGAATATTAAAAAAAGATAGAGTGCATGGTTAATGGAAATTCCAGCACTTAAGGTTAAGTATCAATTTCTAATTGCACTAAATACATATAAAGTACAAAGTATAATCCATCAGGCAGCAATAAAGTGATGCTAATGAAAACATATTAATATGCTGGAGGAGATTGGGGGGAGACAAAGTGACTCATCCCTGTTACTCAGGGCATTGCTTAAACACCATAGGATTATGGACTATCTCAGTGGTTGATTCTTTTAAAATGCTGTAATATATTTTGGACACTTCAAGAACTTTTGGAATAAGACCAAATGATACTTTAAGTAAGTGAACTTCATAAAGTGAATCCTTATAGATAGCTGTGCTGAGTGCAAAAGTTCACAGTACTGAGTGAGCCGAATTCATTGTCCTCGCCAGGAAAAGAATGTTCATCAGGACTCCAACAAATCCGAGATGAAAAAAAAAATCTACAGAATATGAATTCTTCCCAAGAAACAATCAAGTCTTTATACACATCAGGGTTCTGCATGTTACATAACATACAAGGGAGTTCCTCCATGGCCTGGACTAGGTCGCAGTCCTATTCTACAGCAATTACTTGTCGAGCATGAGCTCTGGCACACAACAACTATACTTTGGCAATATCAGGCCTGCATTGTTTTGTTGTTGGAACACAACCTCTTCCCCTAAATGCATTTAATATAAGTACTCCAAAGACTGGACTTTAAAATATAATTACCATGGCATGCCATTTTTCTTTTTCAAAGATGCTTAGATATATAGTATAATGTGTATAATTGCCTGTGGATGGGTCACATTTCCTTATGAAAAAGGTTTTGGTATGACTTATATCCCTAGTCATGTTACAAGACCTGTTATTATAGATCGGACTGACTTATAGGGTCGTTATTCAATAGGTGGCACTAGAGAGCCAGTTTTGTTCCTCTTGGATGAGAACTTATTTGCATACTCTTTTCCCAGGAAGCATAGCCTGGCCTACAAGAGCCCCTATGCCAACTAGGCAGTCTCCACAAGGAGAAACATTATCCCACTAGACTTACATTCAACATCCAGATATAACACAGATCTGCTTTGCTCCACTCGCTACAACTGTATCTGTAAAAGTCAACTGACTTATCCAAGGGTGATAAGAGTTTAATAAATATATGTGATGATACAAAGCCGTGTACACCTTTTTCAGTAATTATAGAAGTTATATAACAATATTAAGGGAAATCCATCCAAGTGGCAGAGACTTGCCACAATACCATATTAATTGAGTCTCTAAGTATGGACCTCTGCAGAAAAAAAATTGTACATATTTCTTTAGTACTAGAGTTGAGCGAACGTACTCTTCCGAGCTTGATGCTCGTTCGAGTTCTAGCGTACTCGATGGTGCTCGCTACTCTAGTGAGCATCACGCCGTGTTTGACCCCTCCCCACCGCTGGCGTGTCAGATTTGGCCCCTCCCCACTGCGCACATCAACGGTAGTTTGCGGCTGGCTTGGGGGAGAGAGAGAAGGAGAAGGGGAGAGGGGGAGAGAGAGAGAAAACAGGGGGGGAAAAAAAAGCTCGGCAACCGGCGGGTCCCATACAAAAATGCTCGAGTCTCCCATTGAAGTGAATGGGGTTCGTTACTCAAATAGAGCTCTCGAATTTTACGATAAGCTTGACTCAAATAACGAGGACCTGAGCATTTTGGTGCTCGCTCATCTCTATTTAGTACTACTCAATTTCCGTCACTAAAACTCACAACTTTTCACACAATGAGCTAGAGATCTCCAGCAACAGACAGTTTGGGAATTTGGTGGTGGTTCTGATCTTCTGACTAGTGAGGGGTACATTTTTGAAAAGTTCATTTTGACCGTATGATACGCTGAACTTAAAAAATTTGGTTTGAATTAGTCTGAACAAACCGTAAGTTCACCAAAACTCCTAAACTGCTATAGAACACAGTCAAAAAGCCATAAAAGCCTTCTATAACACTCTGAAAGTGTTATACAGGACTTTTATGTCTCTTAGGCCGCCTGCAGACGGGCAGAAATTCCGCGGCGGGATTCTCCGCAGAATTTCCGCCCCTGGACGCCTGCATAGGATTGCATTACAATACGCAATCCTATGCAGACGGCCGCGGTTTGACTACGTGAAATTACGCGTAGAAAACAAACCGCGGCATGCTCTAAATCTGTGCTCACAGAGCCCCTCACAGAAACGTCACTCACTGGCCACAGGCTCCGCTCTGCGCATGCGCCAGCTGCCCGGCAGCCGGCACATGAAAGAGCCGAAGCTACGGGAGCGGGTGAGTTCCGTGCTGCTCTCTGCAGGCGCTCGGGTCGGGTCCCACTGCGAGAATTCTCGCAGCCGGATCCGACCCTGCCGTCAGCAGGCAGCCTTAGACAGTGTTATACACATGTGTTTAAGGCTAGTTTTGAGCAAACCAAACCGGTAGAACCCTGTTTCAAGTAGAACTTTGCCATAAGCTCTGTTTTGGTTTGTTTCGAGGAAACTTTAACCCGAAACATGTTTCTACTGTTTCAGTTTGCTCAACAGTTCTTCTGACAAATATATCAATCTCAGAAGCTCTTTTTTGGCTGGTTTTCCCCTTCAATACAGAACTCCCTTTTACTTCTAGCAGCATTAAAGAAGTAAACCCATTAGACTCAATGTAAAGCATTGAACTTGATAACACTATATTCCTTGCGGAGCCTTAACTCTGCATGCTCCCAACTGCAAAGCGCTGAAGGAACCGTGATTAAATTAACCACAACCCGAACTCCCTTCAGAGAAAGTTCTCTATATCTATTTTTTGTTACCCATCAGATTAGAGGAGATCGGCAGTGGAGCATCTCGCAATGTTCTCGTTTGAGCTAATTAAAGTACTCTCACAATAAGCAGAGGCTTTTGTTGGATCACTGCTACCCAACTATAAAACATGTCTAGGCTGATAGATTTTTTCCAAATCCTGCATCCAGATCATTTAGCAGAGAGTCAAAAGGTGTTTATTTAAAGACAAAACGGTAAAAGCTTTTATCTGAAATATGTCAACGGAGATTTTTGGGAGGAGGGAGCCTCTCTTTGTCAGAGGAGAAGTGATTGTTCCGGCTCAGAAAAATGGTCAGCAGGCATGTTATACAGATAAATGGGAAGAGATGATGCAATTAGAGGATCTCGACTGAAGCTGCTTCTCGATTCAGCATGTTACTTCCAGTCCACAGAATCCTTTGGAAAAAGAGCAGACAGCTTCCACCGTCATCCCCATCTATGCCTATTTTAATAGCATGGCTTATTCCTGTCATCCTGCCGCTTCCGTTAGAACTTTAGGGTAATAGTTTTATAATTGGTGTACAGAAAAAGTGCAAAGTTAATAAAGCGTTCTTCATTAAATATATGATGGAGGGATATTGCAGGAGACCCCATAGATTATAGTCACATATGCAGCACTGCTCAATCATATATTATATACACTATCATGCACTACAGCGCTCCCCTTCATGGGTTAGACCTATAAAACTGCTGAAACTGTTCATCCTGGACTTTCTGGTTCATGAATATAATGTTAGCACTAAAAAAACTGCTCCTCTGATCTGTGCTGCATGCTCGGCATAAATCATAAAAAAATCTGAACAATTTATCTACTCTGCTATGCATCAGTATTTAATATTATGGATTATAATAGATGTAGCACAGTAAGGTACTGAGTATGGGAGTCTGGTAGACAAAACACAAAGTCTGTTCCGGTTTTCACAGATTGCGCCAAGCATGCAGCATCAGCCACAGCAGGGATGACTGCAATAAAGAAGACACCATGCAGAATTGACTGATATAGTATACTGATGATTTTCCTCCTGCTTCTGCAATATCCGCTTAATCTTCACTTCTCTTTGAAACAGAAGATTTACACATGTGAAATCAGCATGCCACATTAGCAGCCCAAGGGATTGGATTTCAACATCAGCTGTTAAAGACCTGTGTAGCTGCCATTCCCGATTGCTTAAAGCATTGTGGACAGCTTGACATTCTCCCCACTGCCCATCCATCACCATCCAACATCATACTAACCAACTATATAGACTGGGAAGAGTCAATATGATCACTCAAGCGAATCACAAGTTGGGTTTGTAGAACAGTTGGCCTGAGCCTAGAAGAGACTAGAAAGAAGAGCACTAACAGAAAAAAATTGAACATCTATGGGGACCTTTGGTGCACAAATGTGAACAAACGTAGAGCATGCTGCCTTTTTTATGCAAATGAGTCTGTTGAAATCAATGGGTTCTACTCATTACGTATTGTACTCGTAAGTTTTACGCAGAGCAAATACACCAGATTGAAGGCACCTTCAGACACAGATTCATGTCGTGGTTTTTAGAGGTGGAATCCACTTGGAAAACTGCACATCTGATTTTGCCATGTGAATGTATTGTTGTAAGATAGTTCAAAGAAGTGCCTGCAGGGGGCGTGAAAGCAGGCCTTCTGTATGCTAATCACTAGGGACAGTTGTACAGGTGTGTCTAGAGGAGTTAAAACCTCCAGACACATTAAGTAGCCTGCTGAAAGCCAGAGAGAGAGGCTGCAGCGGCAGCAACTGAGAGCCTGAGGTCAGCGCGGACCAAACTGGACCTGTCACGAGTCTGACAGGGTATGACGCCCTCTAGATGCCATTGCTGGGTAAAGTGATGGGGACCCTGCAGGTTGTGGACCCTGAATTTGTATTATATGTAATCCTTTCCCTATGTGAAAATAAACCGCAAAAATGGAAGTGTTGAAGCAATCCGTTCTCTATGAGAGTGGTGCCAACCATCTTGGATGAAGAAGATGACGGTCCCGGTGAGCGAGTAACCCCCAGGTTGCTTCAGTATTCTTACAGAGCAGTTGGATATAATTGTGAAAAGTGGTAAACTTTGTGTGTTGGCTGGTGGGGTTTGTGTGTGAGGGCTGATTTTTCATCCCAGTCTGACCCTGGATTCTGCACTATACCTACAGACATACTTCCTAAATAGTCTCTTGCTTTATACTGTATTAGACTTCCAAGAATCCATTGAAGCAAGATAGATATAAAGACAAAGTAATTGGGGTTAATCTTTCTCTGCTCAGTGCTTGCAATTCATGATTTTGTTCTCTTTCCCTCCTAAACAAGATGAATTATGACTTCCTTCGCTCTGTGCATGTACATAGTTGTAATGCTTTGAAATGCTCTAGGCTGGAAATCAAGCCATCATCATCAAACAATACCCTGGACATGCAACAACCCGTTCAGTGTATGATGCAAAAGCACCTAGAGATAAATCTTACAATGCTGCTCAGGTAAAAGGCTGATCCATCAATTCTGACGACCTGTCAACCTACAGTAATGGTCTATTAAACCTACACTGAGCTTTTGCTTGACTTCTATGGGAAGAATGTCCACTGTTGAGGAAAACCTCACCATTAGAGAGTAGTAGCATAAATAAAATGTAGTAGGCTCCCTTAAAAATATTGAAATACTAAAACATTAATGCTACTAAAACAATACCATATCAGATCTGCCCTGATTGTGTAAAGCAAACATTGAAGCACTCCCAAGACTGCTACTGGGCAAGGAAATAAAACTTGTCAGCTCTGGTTGTAACTACTATATCTATGTGTAATCTGTACATAAGGCAAATTATTTTGTTACCAAGGAGGCAGAAGGCAAATCGCATTATTTTACATGATTACGTGACTAAGGGTGGTTTCACTTCTGTGCTCGGGGCTCTGCTTTCCTGCACCATTCAGGGAGCAGGAAAGGGGAATCCCTGCAGCCGAACGTCTACATCTCTGGACGGAAATGAACAGCGCTGGATGGGCCCCATTAATTATAATCGGGTTCATTTGGTTTCCGCTCAACTGCCTCGATTTGGAACGGACGAAAAAACGCTGCATGCAGCATTTTTTCTTCCGGCATTTTTAGACAAATCTGTGATGGAACCTTTGACCGGAAGTTCCAACGCAGATGTGAAATCGGCCTTATACGCATACTATCTGTAACCTCCAACATTTGGAAATCTGAAATCAATTTGAATATCCACCACTGCACACCTTAACAAAAATGTTGAGGTTAAGCCATAGATACGCTCCTAACAGCTTGCCTGCTAGAGATTGCCACAGGTATGTAAGGGATTAAACTACTATAATGCTATGCATATGTGACTGAAGGATCTTCCAAGGAGGTCACATGATTTAGCGGAGTCCTGCTTTGCTGTAGTGAGCTGCCAGGAACCTTAAGCGAAACTCTGGTTTTAGGACAAAATTCTGTCTTGGAATGGAAGGAGAGGGTGTTATATTACCTTCTCTGCTGTCCTTTTGATTGGTCAGTTCCGGGCCCCGTTTTCGGCTATCCAAGATGGCCACAGAAATTTTCTAACCACCTGTTGCACACTATGCAGTGCTCTCTGACTGGTCTGCACTGATCAGGTGAGCAACTCTGGTCATATCAGACAGCCGGCATAATGCATTTGTATTCTAAAGCTACCAATGGACTGTGGAGAATAAGTATCTTGAAGGCCTATTGCGTTGGCCTTCTTGGACAACCATTGCCTGGAGCTGAGATTTTCAGAGGAGAAGCACAATTACATGTAATACACCCCACTTCCCAGGACAACTGTGTTGCTTTAAGTGCTATGCTGATTGGATGATGGACTGAGCTTATAATAAAGGTGTACATTTCAGTGAAGGCACATGAAGGTTTGGGGGATGTGCTCAATGCACGAAGTGGCAGGCACCTCTTCATGTATGCAGTGACCATGCGCTGGGGTAAATCTTACTAAGACTGACGCAGGAAATGCTGGGCTTAGTAAATTTCCCCCATAAAATGCAGACTCTGGGACCCATCTGCACAAAAAAACAGCAATGAGGCAAAAGTATCCAGTAGAGAAAGTGCCCAGATGGCTAAGCTATGGTGGTGTATATTCCCTTTAGTACCGTCTCCCATCGTCACCCCAGCACATTGGACAGTATTTGATCCAGTAAGGAGAGTGTCCACCCAAAGGCACTGCATTGAATTATTTTGTGGATAAAGACTGCTCCGAAATTGACTGCATATATCCACTACCTGAACAAGCTTACTTCAAATCTGGAACCTTCCTGGAACCAGAGTCTACAGATATACATTATTGCATATGGGGAACTCTTCAGCACGACACAGCAAGTAACGTTGCTACCCCTGGCCACGGTGGACTACATATTCAAGAGTGCACCCACGTTATTATGGGTGTTTGACTCTAAGGGAACTACCAGTTCTTAGCGTTGTACAAACATTATACACTTGTACACAATGTATATAAAATCATTTTTGCATTGCTTGCTTTTATCATTTCCGTTAGCATTTAGTAAACAATTGTTTGTTCTCCTGAAACTGGGTCCCGTTCCTCCATATACGGCATCATATCCTGCACCTGTCATAGGTGCAGGCTTACCACAGATAATGTGATTACAGCCATGAAGAGGACAATAGATCTGAGGAGGTACGTGACAAGGACATTAATATACCATGCAATGTCCTGTTCAGAATTAGGAGGTGGAATAATTGAGATCAGAGGCGTAACTTGAAACTGTTGAGCCCCGATGCCAAATCTGTAACAGAACCCCCAAATTACAATCATTTATATTACTGCTCTCCTCATATGGGAAAGAAAACCCTTCTGGGCTCCCTAAGGTCCCAGGTGTGTCTGCATTCTCGGCACCCCCCATACTTCTGCCTCTGGCTAAGGTATGGATTTATTTCAGCCAAAATAAAATAAACGACTGTCTGTTTTGTAGCCCATTTTGTCTATGTGAAAAAAACCTACACCATGAATCTTCTAAAGCATACCTATATGCCTTTTTAGAATAAACCACCGTGTGTGTACATGAGGAATAATCCTATTTCTGACCTTTATATGATTTGTATCCTGTAGTGTTCCCCATTCTCCCCTCTGCAGGATGTATGCCTGATTCTTCATTCTCTAGGGAATGGAGGGAGGAGCCTGGCAGCTGTGTTGTGTTCTATATTCTGGGACACAGAGAACTATAGACCCTGCTATATAACTGTCTGTAACACACGTAGACATAACATCATGTAGGAGTGTACAGCAATAGTGAGCAGTGTACGTGTGAATAAACAGCAGCAGATAACTCACCATTAGCTCCTACACCAAGTGTGTGTGTGACTGTCTCTTCCTCCTCCCATCTGCTTTCATACAGTTCAATGAGCAGGATGACACCCACCAGCACCCCCTTGCCACCTGCTCTGCCTTCTCTCATCTCCTTTCACTTATTTGAAAGCAGATTGTGTACAGCAAGCTAAGAGGAAAGGAGAACCCTAGTGGCCAGCACTTTAGATGGATTTTTGAGCACCCTTACCACCATGTGAAAGCCCTGTGGATGCTAGGCGTTTTCATCACTGCAGGGACTAAGGGAATCACTGTCAAAATAGACAGCGTGCAGATTTTGACTGCTTTTGGGACAGGGAAATACTGCTGAATGTCCTCAGTGGAAATTTCTGTGGAGCATTTCCGCATCCAAAAAGCAGTCAATATCTCACCCTGTCTATTTTGAAACAGCCCTGCCCATTTCCGCCACATGTAAACATACCCCAGCGATAATAGTGACCCCCCCTGCGCAGCCCGAGCAATATTAGTGACCCCCCACAGCGGCCCCCAGTATCACAGTGACACCCCCCCCCCCCAGCAGCCCCCCAGTATCACAGTGACACCCCCCCCAGCGGCCCCCCAGTATCAGTGACACACACCCCCAGCGGCCCCCCAGTATCACAGTGACCCCCAGCAGTGGCCCCCCAGTATCAGTGACCCACAGCAGTGGCCCCCCAGTATCACTGTGACCCCCCCACTGTGGCCCCCCAGTATTACAGTGACCCCCCTGCAGTGGCCCCGCAGTAGCACAGCGACACCCCACAGCGGCCCCCACCTCCTTGTGGAAGCACAGCTCCTCCTCGTGGAAGCACAGCTCCTCCTCTGCCCGCCGCGCCCTCCAGCAGCGCTGATAGCAGGTGCACACTGACATAAGTGTGCTGCCAGACACCTCCTCCCCCTGCTCTCGCGGAACCAAGTAGGAAACTTTGGGGGAGGGGGGGGAGGAGGATCCCGGCTGTACACTGACGTCACAGTGTGGCCAGAATGCATATTAACTTTTTTTCCCCCACTTCTGCCCTAATCTACAATTCCAGCAACCTGATTGGTTGTTTGGGTTGACTGATTCACCAAACAACCAATCAGGTTGCTAGAGTTGCTGATTAGGGCAGAAGTGGGGAAGAAAAAGTTAATATGTGGCCAGGGTGAGCAGCCGACGGCGACGCATGCCAGCAGGGAGGGCTCTGCGTGCCGCCTCTGGCATGCGTGCCATAGGTTTGCCACCACTGTTTTAGAGTATAAAGTAGACCCCATCACAGAGTAGAACCGAAAACATAACTTGTATTGTGAAATAAAAACAAAGGAAGTAGCCAAAATACACGGAAATATTCTAAATCCGAAGACACATAAATATATCTAGTATCAAATGGAAATCTGTCAACAGTGTGAGTTCAAACTATTTGTTTGTAACAACCTTCAGACGTTGCTAATACAGATCCCCACTTTTGCTGGGAAGGATCCTTGCACATTAGCCGATATATTGGGTTGTGCAATGATCTTTAGAGGTATATTCTCTTGCCTGGACAACTATAAATCCATCACGACTGGGATGAATGTCCTCGCAGATACTTTGAATCCACACTGTTGACATATTTATTTGATACTAGATATATTAGTGTTTATGTCTTCAGGTTTAGAATACTTCCTTGTCTTTTGGCGACTTGCTCTGCTTTTATGTCTTATTATCAATAAAAGTTACTTTTTAGGTTATCACATATGCAAACAGAATAGTTCATTATTTTTACCATGGGTTATGGTAATATAGAGGGCAAGAGAGCTGTGCTGTACCCCCTGAAAGTAAACATGGTGTGAAGTCATCTGATGTGGCATTCTCTTTTAGTGATGGTCTGGTGAAATAAACTGGATGCAGCAGGAAAGGTTGTATATTTATCACATGCAGATTTGAATTGATGGGCAGACTATTGCCTTACTGTATTATGCCATTTATAACGGAGACCTTTTTATTCGGCTATTGGCATATTCTGTCCTGTCAATCAGTTTTATGTTCCATGTGGATTTCTGAAGAATTCATTTTTGCGTTTATGGGAAGGAAAGTACTTCTACAATGACATGGGATAGTAAATCTAGGTCACTTATTCAACCATGGGAACATGCTTTGAAGAAAACTTTTATCAGACAGAGCAGACTTTGCGATATTAGAAAGTACTACTAGTGACGATGGACAAAGAAAAAGCAATAGCTCTATCTGTCACAATGTGAAATGACTATGAAGCTCCTCCAGAAATACCAGCTGGACTTACGCCTGCCATACTTCTACAGAGAGGAAAGAATCCAGTAAAAGTTTTTCCCCCACTGCAGGCAACTATGGCATATTACTGGTCGGGACCTGCCCACACAAACATGGTGGAGATATAAAAACAGCTGAGCCAGTTAATACGTCCATTACGTCTTGTACGTTTATTGTTGGACAACCCCTTTAAAGGGCTCGTTTCATGAAGAGCATAATCACCAGCAATCAACTAGACATTTTTCCTGCCAACTCTGTAATACAAGGACAGTGTTAGGCTTTATTCACACAGACGTTGCGATTTTCAGCGGTCCACAGTGCTCATTTACACAGCTGAGTGTGGCGTATATACACCGTAGCCCGGAATTCCATCAGCTAAACTCTCTCCCCCTCACTCCCTCCCTTTGCCAGCTGATCGTGGCAATAGAAGCTCCCATAAAAGCCTACGGGAGCTGCCAGCAAAGAAAGGGGGCAGTAGTTTAGTAGTGCTAGCCTCTGCTAAAGTCCCTCGCCCTCTCTCTTCCTCCACTTGCTGGCAGCTCCCATAGACTTCTATGGGAACTGCCGGCTGATCGCAGCCAAAAGATAGGGCAAGACCTATCTTTTCCAGCTGCGTGTACAAGTGGCTGGCCAGAACTGCCAGCATATATGCTATCTTTTCTGGACGTCCAATTTTATGCGCTGGAAAGTCGCCCATGTGAACGAATGCATTGGAATCCAATGTTTCAGATGGCCACAATTTTCAGCGGACCTTTGATCGTGGCAAAATAGCCAAGCTAAAACGTTCATGTGAATAAGGCCTTAAGTTGTGCTGCTGGGACCTGTTGTTCTATGGGTTTCAAGGAGCAAAACTTCACAGAAGTGGGATAATTGAGTCAGTTGGGTGTGGATTTTTCCAGCCAGTCAATCCCCACTGGTCTGCTGCACATATATACCAGTCACTATAGCTAGAGGATGCTGGTTTCCCTTCAACCTAACATAGTAACATAGTATGTTAGGCTGAATGAAGACAATGTCCATCTAGTTCAGCCTGTTTTAACCTACCCTTGTTGTTCCAGAGGAAGGCAAAAAGAAAACCCAGCGAGCCAATAAACTCCTATGGAGGAAAAAAATCCTTCCTGACTCCACAATGGCAGCCAGAGTAATCCCTGGATCAACATATGTGATAAACAACCCCGCTGGTCGGTCACCTAATGCTGTTATCCTGTAATATCGTAGCTTTGCTTTCACCCTAGTGTTGGCTTACTTGCATGTTGTTCTGTGTGTACAGTGACGTGTTCTGTTGGGTCTGTGCTGGTGGCCAGACATGTGGTATGAACAGTCCTGTTCTGTATTGCATGCTATCTCTGGCGTGTTGGTGTGAACTGTGTCCTGTCCTGCTTTGAATCGTTTACCATCCTGGGCGAGTTAGGTCTATATGTTCCAGTGTGCGGCCGTCCCTATTGGGACAATCACACAGCTTGCAAGCAGGATTTATATGGACTTGTCACGGGTTCGTGGGCTTAACTGTTTTGGCCACAATACAAACCAATACTACATACCATATCTATTCCATCTGTTTATGCGTGCAGGTTAACAGTGTATCAAAGTAGTTAACAGCCATAAAGGGCCTTTTACACAGGCTGATGACTGAATGAAAGTTCGTCCAAATTATTGTTGCTCATCATAATCACCCGAGCGATAAAATCAAACCAATTTTTGCAAAATTAGATCAGGTCTTCTGGATTCGATTTTTAGCAAAAATCACTATAAAGTCACTTTACAGATAAAATGCAAAGTGTGTTTGCGTTCTTTTGTGAATACGGCTCAGTTGTTAGCACTTTTGTCTTTCCGTGCTGGGGTCTTAGGTTCAAATCCCAACAAGGATAACATCTGCATGAACTTTGAAAAACCCATCCAGATGTTGCCCTTGGCTGGATTTCAACCTAGATCTCTGGTACTGCAAAGCAGCAGTGCTAACAACTGAGCCGCTGCATCTCTCACTTCCTGTTCCAGATGAGGAGAAGAAAAGGAAGAACAAACAAAAGCAGACATCAGAACTCCATACAAATGTTGCCATTGGACAGATTTGAACTTGGATCTCCAGCATTGCAAGGCAGCAGTGCCAACAACTGATCCACCATACTTGTCTCTTCTGCTCCAGGGAGGAGGAGAACAGCAAGCATAAACAAAGGGAACATTAAAAAACCCATCCAGATATTGTCCTTGGACAGATTTGAACCTAGATCACCAGCACTGCAAAACAGCAGTGCTAACAACCGAGCCAGTCAATTCATTGTTACAAGCCCTGTTGAAAGATCTAACATTGACTTGTAGGAATGCAGCCTTCCAATAGGTGGCGCTGCAGAGGTATTGTTCCATCTTCCCATTTGTATATTTCCCTTTAGAGCATGGGGGTCTTATAAGTTTCCTCACACCTTCTAGGTGCTCTCCTTAAGGAGAAACCACACCCTTCCTGACCCACTCGGAAGTCTTACAGGCAATGCATGTTGGGAAAAAAGTATGCAAAATAGCTCTTCCAGAAGGATGAATACTGTTTTAAGTAGCAACCCTGCAAGTCAATCCCCAACCCTAAGCCTTGCAAGGTGACTAAAGGATATAAAGCAAACGAGTACACCATGCAACGGGCGCTACAACTAAAAGCCATGGAAGGTGCACGGAATATTGTATCTTGATCTGGAAATGTTTTATGGATCTGCCTACAAGGCGAAAGCAGCCATTAACTTTGTCTTCCTCTTTTAGACGGCACCACAAATGAGTGGCCCTACAAAACAGTGTTAATCTGAAAATCCTTCTTCACAAAGAGCGGGGTCACATTAAAAACATTCTTTAGGCAGCTTGGGGAGTGTTTGTTAATGATTAACCAGGCCAGAGAGGTTTAGCACACAAAGGAATTCCACGCTGCAGCGCTCCCTACACATCCCGGATGCACAGCCCCATAGAGGCAGCGAACATGGCTATATCATGCTATGAGATGACATACAAAATAAACTGCCATGTGCAATCTCCATCGAAACCTCTTATTTCTCCCCATAGCAGTCCAATCCAGTCTTTTGGCTTTAAGAACACCACCAGACAGAAATACACATAAGTGGGTACTAAATATGGGTAGAGAAGGTTGCAATTCATCTGCCACTAATACTACGGAGGCCAAGGTGCACTGCACATTCCTGCCTTATCTAGTATCACAGATAATAAAAAACCCATAAAACCACCTTTTATTACAGGAAGGAGACAGACAGAAAATTACTCAATGCAAGTTCACAAGTCTATCAGAAAATCACACTGTAACAAAGCAGCGGCACGCTATTATCCACATTGGAAAGGAATTTAGGGCTTTTCAAACCTTCAAAACATTAATTTCTAAAAGTGATACATGATAATGATATTCCGGGGAAAGTACTGCAATCTGCACGTTCCGACACAAGCGAGCTGTATCCATTGGATAACATATGCTAACTGTACAGAGATGGAAAATAAACTAAAACTATACTAAGGAAATATGGTTCATATTGTAGGAAAATGTGACGGCAGCAAGGCGAGAAAAAACTCCAATGCAAACTATCAAAGCACGAGGATTGGATTTATTGCTTTTTTTTTTTCATTAAAGTGGTTATCCAGGCAAAAAAAAAAAAAAAGTTGGAAAGTTGCTCCCCAGGCTGTTTAAAAATAGAAAAGCCATAAGGTCTGTTTAGATGAGCCAATTTCAGAGTTCGCTCATGCAGACAGATATCGTTGGTTTATACAAACATGAAATCATTCATTTGTTTACATTCACTGAATAAGTGAATGAGATCAGCTGAATGATCGCTATTTAAACCCAATGATAAATGAATAAGCAAAAATGATTTCTAGTCCTGCATAAAATGAATAAGAAGTGACGTCGTTTAGTCGTTGGTTGCGTTTGGACCGAATGATTATTCATTTTCGCTCAAACAATTTTTTGAACAATAATCGTTCCGTGTAAATGGGCCTTTACTCATCTTATCCAATCCCCTTACTCTCCCTGATCCACTGCTGCTTTCCACTTCCTGCTGCATCGATGATGTCACTGACACCGGGGGCATGTGACAGCTGTAGCCAATCACCAGCTCACTTCAGCCAGTAATTCATTGCAGCGGTCACATGTCCCTGTGTATGAATGCCATCGCTGCTGCAGCTGGAAGTGGGGGTAGTGTGGGACCGGGCACTGCCGGAAGCAAAGCGGAGGGAGATCGGGTGAGGCGAGTATGGCTCCTTTTATATTTGCTGAGCTGCTTTGCATGTAGCGAGCTGGATTGTGCATTGTCAGTCTTACTAAAATGATTACCTCCAGTTAGAGTAGAACCATTTCAAAGTCCTATTGCAATGTACAGTACAAACCCCATTCCCTTACAGTGAAAAAACATCTGCAGCGGAAGATAGTCAGGCTGCAGTTTTTGGAATTCATTCTATTTGTTGCACAAATGTTGCTGATTTTTCATGTGTATTTCGTTTGTTGTAATGTGAATTGGATTTTGATGCAAATTGACTCCTCAATGTGTGAACATACTCTTAACACTTGATGAAGATAGATAGATAGATATGAGATGGATAGATAAATAGATAGATAGATAGATAGATAGATAGATAGATATGAAAAAAATGGCAGGCCATGGAAACATCTCGGTATGTAATAGTGGTGACCATGTCTACTTCGAAAGGTCTTGGTATCAAAATTGTTCCATCCACAGAGAAATTCACTTCCCTTTCCATAAATTCACCACTGTGCAAAAGGATTATCAATTCAACAATACTGACCCTATTGATCCCTATCGTCTACACGGACCTGAGACGAGACGGAGATCCAACCCCAAAAAAGGGCAACCCCGTCTGGGATCTGTCTTTATAGCAAAGCCCCTAACAGACCCTATAGAACCAAATAACTGTGAATTACCTATATGTTTCACTAAAAAAATTGGCTCATCGGTGGAATGGATGTTACAGAAGCCAGCCATATGCAGTCTGCTGGGATTGTTTATATGAACCACATTATGCAGGACTGCCATATGTAGCTAATGGAGCCCATTGCATTAACCATGGTTTGTGGCCCACTTGTTTGTCCACTAACTTCTGCCAAATCTATTCTCCTGATGAGCCAAGTTACTTGGCCAGTATTGTTTTCTTGGGCTAAGGCCTCATGTCCACGGGGAAAATCAGGCCCGCTACGGATTCTCCAGGGAGAATCTGCAGCGGGTCCCTCCTGCCCCGCGGACATGAGCGCTGAAAATAAGAATAAATCAGAATAAACTTACCTCTCGCACGCTCCGGATACTTCCTTCGATGCGGCGTCATCTTCTCTGCGTCGCGGCCGGATCTTCTTTCTTCGGCCCGGTGGATGCGCAGGATGACGTCGGTGACGTGCCCCGCGCATGCGCCGTCCCGAAGCAAAATGATCCGGCAGCGACTGAGAGAAGATGACGCGGCGGCGAAGAGAAGAAATGGAGTGGGTGAGTAAAATCTGATTTTTGTCTCCCGCGGATCCGGACGGCTTCCATAGGCTTCAATAGAAGCCCGCGGGAGCCGTCCCCGCGGGAGACCCGCATGAAAATGGAGCATGGTCCAGATTTTTTCATGCTCCATTTTTTTTAAAATCACTTTTATTGACCATCCGCGGGTATTTATCTACCCGCGGGTGGTCAATGCATCCCTATGGGATGCGGATCCGCGTGCAGGAGAAGAGTTAAAATCCGCTGCGGATTTTAATTCTTCTTTTGCCCGTGGACATGAGCCCTAAAACTTACCAACAAAAATGTTAAAAAGTCCAGTCCATAAAATGTTTCAAGGGTAGTACTGTATATAGTTTTATTACTTTACAAATTACACAAACACTAAGATTTAACTGCATTTAACCGTCTGACTTCCTGATCGATGACAGAGGTTTATGGAGGCATGTCTATACAAGTACTCCAACTAGCAAGAAACTATTTTAATACCTAATTCCGTCCATATCTGTGCCTTCCCTCCCCCCTCTGGTTCTTTGGAAAGGATATAAATGGCAGGCCTTTCTTCGGTAACTGCTAATGCCCTATTGAACTGTGCAGTCATGGAAAGGACACCTCAGTGCATGAAGGTTCAAGGGGCAAGGTCAGGCCAGGCTATGGACAAGCTAGAACACATGACTGCCCAGTGTGCACTAAAGAAACTAGGTAGCAAAGTGAACTCAAAGATATGTAAAAGGATAACTAGATGGGTAAAGTCCATACTGTTTATGGCATTATGTACCCTTTTTCCCCCCATTTTCAAAAATGATAGAGGCTATGAAAATAATCAGGAAGGAAAAGGGAGGTCAAAAGTTTTTGCAAGGAGCCCGTCATTGTGTTAAATCAGCCATGGTGGATTCCATCAATTACAATTGGGTAACAACACTGGTCTTGGACATAAATGTCAACTAGATCAGAAATAAATCTCATATCTATTGGGACGTCAGTGAAGATAGCTATCATATGTCTGGCAGCTATTTTATGTTTATGGCCAACTTAACCTACTAAACTGCCATTAGCATAGTCTTTGTTAATGTCATGGTAAACAGCTGAGTAATTAATTACAAGGATTTACAAGACTATCAATAGGAGTCTAGTGGTGGCTTTACGTGGGACAACTTTGGCCAAAAATTTGCTCAGATGAGCGATTCTCACCTGGAGGGTTCAGAGCGAGAAATTGCTCGTTAGTCGCTTCGACTCTCATTCAATGTAAACAGGCAATCGTTCATCTTTAAATGACTGCCTGTTCACAGTGAATGGATTTGGGGTCTGGAAGAGATCTCTGGCGTGCTACACCTCCACTCACTGAAGGACTATTGTTGCTGTGGTAAACCATGGGGACGATAGTCGTTGGGACAACTGTTTGGCACATAAGTCTTGTGTAAAGTAACCCTAAACTGCCATACAGTCATCACCTATAGAGCTATAAAGATGGTGTCACGTCCAAATATTAGCTGCACATCAATTATGAAACGCAGTAAAATATTGTAGTTTTAGGGTGGTGTCTTTTTTTTTACTTTTATGGTTTTTTTGGGGTCGATGGCATTTTATAAAATTTGCAGCATGCCCTAGGTATGGCATTTTTTCTGCCGTAGGAAACAAAAAGAAAACCATGTGTATACAAAAAAGTGAAAAACACAAAGCAGCTCTAAAAAAAAAAACACAAAACCTTTCTAAAATTGACCAAAAATTATGGAAATAGGGCTTCTTTGTGCATTTTTTAGGCACAAAAAGACTATTTTGTGAAGGAAGCCAAAGGGTGTCTGTACACAGGAAGATCAGGTGCCCGTGGTAGTGAGTGCCACTGACAATGTTTATGTTGATCGATACTCCTTAATACCAATACACATTTGTAATGTGGGGATTAGCATTCGTTCCTGGGATTATTCGTCCCAATACAGAATGCACTTACGAGCAGCACAGTTCCATGGGGAGAGGTCCTTCCATACAGCAAGCACTCTTATAAACAGCCCAATGAGCCAATAAACAAGTGTTTGCTTGCCTCATCAGCATATTCACGCGCCTGACAATCAAGCAAACAAACACTCTTAGCAATGTTTGTGTTCAAGCATCGGGCTGTGCGGTAGGGCCGTTGGGCTTCCTTCACACAGCTTTGTTGTGCCCTTTTTGTCCTTGTAAAAATATGCACCATGAATTTTAGGTTTTTTTACAAATGTTCTGTGAGTGGTTTTTTTTTTTAACCTGGAAAAACAAAAGTGGCAAAAACGCTAGGAAAAAAATTCTAAAATTTGCAACTTTCATTGAAGTCAACAATCACATTGCAGAAAGGTCGCAGATTCCGTGTCATCGCTAGACAATGACCCGGGAAAAGCAGAAGTAAAAAAAAAAATCTGTACTGCGCATATCCAGCGGCTTATCGTGCGGACCATCCGCAGTACAGATGAAAACGAAAGTAAGCAGGTAAGCGCGGACGCCACTGCTGCTAGCCCTAATAGGGTAAAAGTCTGGAATAATCTAATGTTTATAAAAAAAAAAAGGAAAGGCCATTTTCATGATTTTAATTTAGTATGTATGGGCATCTCTATACTGTGGGTACCCCTTCAAAAATCTTAGTAACATATATTACATCTCCTCTATGTGAGCGTCAGGCTTTCATTGAATGTTGCTGACATGTTCTTTATTATGTACAGTATGTGAGCACACGGTATGATTAAAGGGGTTATCCAGTTGTAAACTATTGATAGCCTATCCTCAGAATAGGTCGTTAATATAAGATAGGTCGCAGGACAGTCTCCCAGCACCCCATGTCGATCAGTTGTTCTTTGGGACGATACACTTGTGCAATGAGCTGATTTTTGCAGAACGCTGACAGCTTCATTCCCACTCCAGTGGCCAGTGGTATTACAGGCAGAGTTCCCATTCAATGTGGCCTCTGCTTGCAATACCACACGGTGCCACTACAATGGGAACGGAGCTGTCCACTTCCTGTAAAAATCAGCTCAGTGCTGGCCTGACTAACAGGTGAATGGTGGGGATCCTAGACGACCAATCTGGACTGGTGTACTGTTGATGAACTATCTCTTCCACGCTGTGAATACATAGTTGTTCATACATGAACAACTGCCTGTTTACACTGAGCGAAAACTCACTCATTAGTCCCTTCATTTTAATGAGCTGCGACGAAGTGACTACTGAGTAATTTGTAGCTCACTACCCTGTTGGTCCCATGTTTACACAGGTCAACTAGTGCTCAAAATCAGTTGTTTGAGCAATTTTTGGCTGGTAGTTGCTCAGTGTAAAGTCACCGTAGCACCAGCATACAGTGATCACACAAGAGCTCCATACATAAATGTATTAATAGGCTAATATCAGGGCAGTACAGCGTTGAGACAATTCTACTGTACGGATAATATTGGAACGGACGATGATCTCAAGCTCTGTGTGCCAGGACATTTGCCCTATTCAGCAATAATGCCTGATGCACCCCTAAGGCTGGCCCTAGTAATGACATCCCATCAATTTCAGTCCAGCCTGACAGTTTTTGGGGGAACATACTTGCTCTATTGTCTAGTTATTATGGGGATCTTATTGGAAGCCTTCTACAAGTAAAGAATCTGTTTACTTACTACCAGATCCCAATTACACCCAATACCCTATGCAGATGGAACAACTTTAGACAAACGTGAAAACACAGGAATTCAAAGAAAACTAGTAAGAGAATCCCTCTGCTGTGCTTCGCCCCCTCAGGCACTGAACTAGATACAACACAGTCTATCAGTTTTACCTGGACACAGTGTTCTTCTATGTACACTGCAATACTAGGGAGAAGAAGTTATTTCCCCCGAGACTGTAAGGACAGAACTGCTGTAGGCATACATCCCTTCTGCACTATACCGAGGGTCACCAGCTGGCAATGATGGCTGACGCTGAGACGCGAGAAAGTTATTCTGGAGACGCCAACAAGTGTTTCACTAGCTGAAATTATTAGAAGGAATTACCATGGAAAATTGTAGTTTTCATTGGAGTTTCTCTGTTATATGGAATGGCCTAAATCGCAATCCACTAATGTAATGATATTATTGGAATCACTCCCTGTAACCTTGGGAGCCTTCCAGTAATAACACCGAGAGTCGAGGGATTCTCAAGTTTCCCACAGTTGCCCTGCAAAACCCTGTAGAACAGTCTACGGTCTGAGAATAAACGCCAGATCATGGGGTATTATCCTAAGAGGGCTCAATGACTGCAGTCATTGGCAACATTACCAATCTTCCCTGAAATCTCCCGTGAACCAACATTAAGAAGAAGTGGGGTTTATGCTAAGTGGCATCAAAAGGGTAGATGGGGGCAGTGCACAAAATGCTCTGTGATTTGGGGTTCAAATTTCAACAAGTATTTTATATGAATTACTATTTAATCAACGTGACCAGCTTATAAAACCAATGTTCATGTATCCTACTAGTAAATAAACAGGGTTCCCAATTCAGGATCCTCATCTATTGGTCAGTGGAGAGCAACTACAGAAACCGCCTTGTCCTGCATTATGCAAAAAAAACTGTGATATACATGGAGAATTGCATTACACCCTCCTTGGTGGCACTGTCGGATAATTGAACACTAAGGGCCCTTTCACACGAGCGGAATATTTCTGCATTTTGCAGCTAATAAGGCAAAAAATTCTGCACCAAAATCTGCATGTATACATGGGGGTAATGGGAGTGGAAATGCCAGAAGCAGATTTGGTTGCATCTCCAGATGGAGAACGCGGAAATATTCTGCCCAATTGAAACAGCCCTTAGACTGCGGTCACAGGGGGCGTACATCCCACGGAAATCTTGCCAAATGACTGCAGCGGGACCGCACAGAAATTCCATGAGATTTCCGTGGCAGAAAGCAAGATTCAAAGCACCCAAGAATCCCGATAGTGGAAATAAGACCATTGAAATTCCGCCCCATGTAAACCCAGCCGTAGGTTGACTTCACACAAGGCGTATTCTCTGCAGACAAACAGCAGAAAATAGTCAGCATCTATAGTGGCTAAATCCACATCTAAGGGCTTCTTCACATGGGCGTATGCACAACTATGCTTGCCGCTACGGAGCGCAGTTGCACATGAACAAGGTAACAATCTTGTTTTTACTTCCAAACTCTGCGCCATTCCATGCAAATTTGAAAAGAAAGAGCAGAAAGATAGGTCCAGCCTTATCATTCTCGCATGTAGGTTTAACACCCGAGAATCCAGATAGTGGAAACAAAGCCATTAATATCGATGGTTTCAATTTTTCCCGTTATGCGGCCGCGTTTTAAATTGCGAATCAGCTGCAGAATTAAACCCTTGTACTTCATCATAAATAGACATGATGCCGATTTGGAATCCACTGAGTTTTTCAAAAAACACTGCAGATTCATTGTGGAAAATCTCAGCACCGTGTAAAAGAGAATTCTGAGATCTCCTCCACATGGCTTGTGCCGTAAACGATGTGCGATTCTGTCAGGGGAGATTCCGCAGCATTTATTGCCCGTGTGAAGACGGCCTTACTGCCAGGTTTCCCAACAGAATAGAGCTGATTGCTGCAGGTCCCTGCAGGCGGATGCTTTGTGAACGTATTACTGTCAATGGACTCTTCTAACAAGCAGTGTGGTAAGCGTAGTTCGATAATATTCTATTATTATTATCATTATTTATTTAAGGCTTCGTTTACATCTGCATCAGAGGCTCCATCACAGGACGAAATAGCCGTGCATGCAGAGCTATTTCATCCAGCAAAAGGCATAATAGCAAATGGATGGAACCCATTATAGTCAATGGGTTTCATCTGGTGTTTGAGTCCGGCATATGCTGGATTCGGCACTTCCGGGTTTACTGTTGCTCGCTCCCTAGGAAGGAGCTAAGCAACAGAATAAATCTATGCAAATGTGAATGAACTCTTGAAACGCTATTAATTCCAGGGAGCTGCACATATAAAAATGGGTTTAAATGGGAGGACCCTGCCCGCAAGCCTGAAACCAACAAGGGAAGGGGGAAGGAGACAGTAGGTGAGGGTAGAAACGACTCATATATGGTGGCACCAAATATATAACTTGAATTGCGGCTCTCGCGCTTGTCACTAGCGCGGGCAATCCGCTACTCAATTTGCCCATAGATGTGTGTGGAGATTCCTTTGCTCCGTTCACACAGGTGGATTTAATTTGTGGACACAATGTGCCGAAAATAAAAATCGCAGAATGCTCTATTTTAGAGTGGGCTATGCACAGATGGCTTCCATCGAAGTCAATGGAAGCTGTCCATCTTGCAGCCCTTCCGCAATGAACATTTCAGAATGGTCCCGGGTTCTGTGTCATCGCGACTGCGCGGGAAAATCTGTACTGTGCATGTGCGCTGGCGGCACATCCGCAGTACAGAAGAAAAGACAGGTAAGCAGGTTCGTCAACAGCGGACATGGGCGGATTCCGTGCGGGATTCCCAAAGCGGAATCGGTGCGTGGCGTGTGCAGGCGGCCTTACTAAAAGTTGACATCACTTTCAAGTTTCTGCTTTCAGCTTCCAAAGCGCCTCGGAAAAATGGTGCATAGAAACTGATAAGGCTATATAAATCTATAAGGATGGTTTCACGCCTGCGTTGGGGATTCTGCTTTCCTGCTCCACTCAGGGAGCAAGAAAGGGGACTCCCCACAGCCAAATGGCTCCTTCTCTGGATGGAGCTGAACAGCACTGGATGGGACCATCTGCTTTCTGCCCAGTTGGACGGCTTTTGGGTGGAAGAAAAAGCGCTGCATGCAGCACTTCTTCTGGTATTTTGAGCCGGATTCGTGACAGAACCCCAAGCTGGAGGTTCCGACGTAGATGTGAAACTAGCCTAAGAATTGTACTAAAAATGCAAGCTATATTAATACACTTTATAAACTGAGGGCATTTAGCATTCAAACAATGAGGGCTTTCCTTATGTCCAGTGTGGATTTCATTAAGCCCTGTGCAGGAGGGGGTTTGGTGGAGTTTACAAAAGATGTAGGTCATAAAAGACAAAACATGGGTGGGACAAAGTTCCATCTCTGTACCTGCCAGCTTGCTTCACTCAGCAGGATGATGAAAAATGCCTAGGCTGCTTCAGCAGATTCCCGGCCGCAGCAAAACAAACATGTTTGTTTTACATCAAAGGGGGCGAAGTGGTTTAGAAAAAGCTATAGAAATTAAATACTGATAAGTGCATAATATAAAGTACACAACAAATTCATAGAAAAGGGATCTGAAGTTAGTCTTTGAGATAACAACGTTTAATTCTTTGCTTTTCATGTATAGAAAAAAACGTTGAGCATGTTTTCCCGATAATATTCCGACTAATTTCCTGAGCTTTATCTTTCCAAGTCAGAGAGAAAAAGAAAGTTAACAAACAGACGTATAAAAACATTTTCCCAATAAATTAGCATACAGGATTTACTTAACTATAGAGCAAAAGACAAGAATTCATTTCATCTGTATGAGTATAGTTGTTAAAAAAGCCAGGCATGGAGGGCGTGGCCTGGTCATGGAGGGCATGGCCTGGTCATGGAGGGCGTGGCCTGGTCATGGAGGGCGCAGCCTGGTCATGGCGCTGAGCGACGTGCTTACCGAACGCTCCTCTACATTCTTCAGCTGGTGTCTTCATTAGCGGTGCAGAAGCTTTAAACTTAGCGACCCAATGGTGAAAAGGAGAAAGATGTCATAGGGGACGCCACCAAAGTAGTGACAGAGGTCTCCCGCAGGCAGCCCTGCATAGATATTTACAAGATGCAACGACAGTGGCCAATTCCAACATGGCACAGACCGCAGAGACCAGCTAGTACCACGCTTACAGCCTGAAACAGGGGACTCCTTGCTGTCTATATCAGACAGACAGGGAAGATGATACTCCACTCTCTCTAGTAGACAGTAAGGTAAGATATTCACCCTTACCATCTCCTAATGATATACATGGGGACTTATGGGCCTACCCACTGAGAATGACATGGAGGGTTATGTGACCCGCTTGGAAGCAACATACAGGGCAGAAACACCCTCACCAATAATTTGTTGCAGCCTACAGACCAAGTTCAGCATCTGGAGGACAAGGTGGCTACCACCCATTTCCAGCAGGTAACTCAGCAACAATTATTAGGACAGCACTCCCTGCTTTTAATATTGCTAAGGACCATGAGAATAGGAACAGACGCAATAATATACGCATGCGGGGAATCACTGAATCTGTGACCACTGCACATTTACTGGACACCCTACAACGCTTGTTTAACTCTTTGCTGGGGATTGAGGAAGACGCTGACCTATAGATTGACCAAGCACAGCATACGTTGCATCCATGCAACCCAGACCCAAATAGACCATGGGATGTGTTGGGTTCACTATTTTACATTAAATTATTCCATTTTGTGGAGCGTGGAGCCATTTTTGCTGAAGGCACTAAAGTACAATTGCTTTTTGAACTCTCAAAAAAGACACTGGATAAGAGGAGACTGTTATTGGAAGTTCTAAGAAATCGGGAATACCATACTCCCGGGGTCACCCTTTTCAGCTCCAAGTATGCAACGATGGCACACTGCATAGTGTGTGGGACCCTAGTGACATCTCCAGATTCTGTGCAGCTCTTCACATCCCCAAAGTCTCAATACCAGAAGGGCCTTTTTTCCATCACTGCCATAGAGGGTTCCGCAACTCTATCATAGAAGGTCTCCTGACTAGCCTGAGAATGGTGGTGGTGGTGGGGGGGCATTCTCATGGAGAGCCTGTTTCAGGTTAATCTACGTACAATCTCTGTGAGAATGGCCTATTGATCTCCTTGCACTCTACTATATCAGTGACTGTCATTCAGAGTAATCTAGACTCCCTCTAATGGGTGGCCTTTATTGTACTATTGTAAGAGCATTTCATTTTCTCTGTATTGAACTATGATTTCTTTACTTCTATAACCCTTTCTATGTTTAAATCATAGTGGATGCACATGGCTGGTTAAGCTGTTTTTAAGGGGACCAATGAAGGTTCATTTTTCTACGCCCATACATGATGGCAAGTCATCCATTGACAGGCACATACTGTTGCTTACAATACGGGTTGTAATAGCACGTTACTTTGAGAAGGGGATACGTTTGTGTATTGTCAAGGGCTTTATACTCCAGCAGCTAGTGCCTTTCTACTGCATACATTTGACATCTTCTTAGATGCTAACTATTGGCCTCATACAATTTCTATTGGCAAAGTGGGTTTTGTTCATGGTTTATATACTTCTTTCATAGATATGTAAAAATTTGATATATATATATTGTGCTACTGTCTGAAAGAAAAACGTTTGCTGTCTCCTGTCACCTCCACAATTAGGGATGACACTAGTTTTTCCAGCGTACTTATCCTTGAGTAATAGCTCTAATCTCCTCTGATACTAGAGGGAGGTCGTCCTTTTGCACTAGTTTTCTGCACTAGAACTCTTTTCCTCCCTCTCATTTACTCTTAACTCTCTTCCTTTGCTCTTTACAGCTTTCTTTGTCTCTTCTTCCTTTCTGTGTATCCTCCCTCCGCCCCCTTTTTCTTGCTTTGCTTTTTTTCTTCATGGCTGAATTGAAGATATGTTCTTTTAATGCTCAAGGTCTAAATGTTCTGGAAAACCCTTGCAGGTACTATACCACATACACAGAGAGAGGGTGCAGCTTCTCTTTTTACAAGAGACATATTTTAAGACAACTCGCATACCTCATCTCAATCACAGATGGCACCAAAGCACTAACTCTGCCAGTAAATCCAAGGTTATTGGCATGGGTTTTCACAAATGTCTGCCACACACTATGCTTGCTGTAAAGTCCGATTCGGAGGGGCACTACTTGTTTCTTGAAAGTCCTTCTCAAAGATAAATTGTTCACACTTGCCAATCTGTATTTCCCTAACCATGACCAAGCTCGGGTCTGCAAGTAATTTCTACAGGCCTTGGAGGAGTTTGCAGAGGGTCTCCTCACCGTTGGACTTTGTTTCTGATAGGGCTTTCCTCAGGTAGGAGCTCAATACCCAAATCACAACTGCTAAAGATCACTGGTGCTCTACACGATATGCATTTAATAGCTGTATGGAGAATCTTACATTTTAGGGATTGGGACTTCACATACAACTCGACCCTTCATAACATGTATAGTAGATTAGATTTGTTCTTTATTAAGCACCACTTACTTATCTGAAATCCATCTTCTTTGATTGGGAGCATGTTGTGGTTGAACCACACACTAGTGACCTTTCCAACATCGGTGAAAACCTTTCACCAATGAAAGATAAATAATAATTTGCTTAATGACTGTTTGTGTAGATGCTGTGAAAGCTTCTCTACAAATATTTTTTGCTTATCCATGCAGAGAACCCTACCCCACTTCTGCTGCTATGGGGGGCCCTTAAGAGCGTGTTACAGGGTGTGCTGATGCAGCATGGTTCCCCTCTGATGAAAGAGAAATGTTGACATATCTAAACTATTAAACCAAACCAACACTCTTTAGAATCCCAATATTACCAGTTACAATCTTCACAGCTTTTTACTGAATTATGCAGTGCCCATGACAAACTTCATGGCTTTATTGATCAGGCTTTTTCTAGACATCAAGACCGACTACATATAACCTTGTATCAATATAGTAACACATGCGGAAGGCCATTAGCTCGTATGTTACACCCTTGATCACAGACCACATATATTCCAAAAACTAAATCTTCGCCTGAGGCCGATATTTATGATTCAGCTGTCATTACAGACGGTTTTCAACAATATTACTCCACTTTGTATAATATCAGGGGACACTATAATGATCTCTTGGATGCGACTTTGCAGGCGAGGATTGATGCATACATGCAAGAGATGGCTCTCCTGACTTTGTCGACACTTTCTCAGAATCAGAAGTAGTGGAGGCCATTAAGAATTTTCCTAAATGTCATTGTGATGGAGCATCTAGCTGTGGCGCTGCGGAGCAACGCTAACATTAGAGGAATCCTGCTAGGAACTCAATACTATAAATTAGCACTCTATGCTGATAATCTGTTACTATACATTACTGACCCAGTAGTGTCCTAACCTTCTGTAATGAGAGAGTTTGAGCTTTTTGGATATGTCAGTAACTTCAAAATCAATTATTTGAAGTCAGAAATCCTGAATATCTCACTACAAAAAGATCTACCGCAGTGGATCACTTTTCCTTTTAAGTGGCAGGGATCACTTAAATATCTGGGCATACAGCTCGCCATCACGACTTCAGATTTAGATCAACTAAATTATATTCCCATTCTTCAATGAACAATGAAAGACCTGTTAGATTACAACTTCAGCAGATTGTCTTGGCTTTGCTGGATCGATGCCATTAAAATGGATGTTCCGCCAAGAGGTTTATATATCTTTCAGACCTAGCCTACTTTTGTACCTAACTCATATTTTAGAAAGTTATCTCAAGCTGTCAGCAAATTTATTTGGGGCACAAGTAAGCCAAATATATGCAGAAGCACTCTTGTCTTCTGAAAGCAAGTCATGGTATGGCGTACCCGATTTCAGAGCGTATTACCAAGTGGCAATCTTTATGCATGTGGCGGAATAGCATTAATCCCCTTCTATGAAGCAATGAGTTCGGGTTGAGGGCAATTTAACCCCTCCAGCTCTCAAATCTCTACCCTGGATTGATAAATCTCCCTATCGCAATTGTGATCTTCCAATTCTCACACTGCATCTACTAAGCACCTGGGGTACGGTACAGCCATATATAAGAATCAATTAACACGATTTTTAAATCCTCTCACATCTTTCTGTGATAACACGGATTTCCCACCTGGAGTGGACACAATGGTCCTTTTTAATTTGGAATAGACATGATAGTACTGTGTTGGCCTAGATGTAAGGGGAACCAGGGATGTCCCCTCTATGACATAACTCAAGATCTTCTGCCAAGGAAGAGCCCTACTTTGCCTCCTTGGGAAATACATCTGAATTAAAACTCCTATTGAATATTTTTTTTGTTGCATTCATCTTCCGTGCGCGAGGTATTTAGTGAATCACCCTCTCCTTTGCAACTAACTTTCCCATGAACATGGGTGATGAAACTGGATGGATATTTTACTGAGGAGGATTGGCAAAAAGCATTAATTCTAACCCATAAGCTGCCTATCGCTTGCTTTGCACAAGAAAAAAAAATTAAAAATTTTCTCTTTGTTTTGCACTGGGTGTTTCCCTCTGTGATGGACGTTCATTGGAAATGTAGGAATGCTTCAGGACCTATGTTACATGTATAGTGGGAATGTCATGCCATACATTTATTTTGGTCTAAGATCTTTGAATTCCACCATCATTTCACTGGTCTCACATAACCTGTGACCCTTTTGATTGGACTCCCCTCTAAATGTAACTGGCCTGCTTTCCACAATAAAGATGGGGTATTTAAACATTTCCCATCGGCAGTTAGGACAGACATACCACACGATGGGAAGTCTACTATCTCCCCATCGCTTAATGAATGAGCCTTAAGACATCAACTTCTTAATGCAAATGGAAAGCATAATAACTGAGGATGATGAGCAATGTGATAAATTTAATTCACAGACGTGACTACCACTAAAAACGTATTTTATTAAAGGAGATGTCCCGCGCCGAAACGGGTTTTTTTTTTTTTAAACCCCCCCCCCCGTTCGGCGCGAGACAACCCCGATGCAGGGGTTAAAAAAACCACCCGCACAGCGCTTACCTGAATCCCAGCGGTCCGGCGTCTTCATACTCACCTGCTGAAGATGGCCGCCGGGATCCTCTGTCTTCATGGACCGCAGGGCTTCTGTGCGGTCCATTGCCGATTCCAGCCTCCTGATTGGCTGGAATCGGCACGTGACGGGGCGGAGCTACACGGAGCTACACGGAGCCCCATAGAGAAGAGGAGAAGACCCGGACTGCGCAAGCGCGGCTAATTTGGCCATCGGAGGGCGAAAATTAGTCGGCACCATGGAGACGAGGACGCCAGCAACGGAGCAGGTAAGTATAAAACTTTTTATAACTTCTGTATGGCTCATAATTAATGCGCGATGTACATTACAAAGTGCATTATTATGGCCATACAGAAGTGTATAGACCCACTTGCTGCCTCGGGACATCTCCTTTAAATATATTAAAAGACATAAACTGGGCACTACAAAGACAACACACAGCAACCAGGTACCTCCAGACACAGATTCGTTATAGGAGGATAAGGACCTGGAGTTATTTGATACTTGATAAGCGATAAAAAAAAATAAATAAATAAATTAAAAAAAAATGTGATAAATTTAAATATACTTGGTTTCACTGGATAGATTTCTGAAGGATATGTCCTTGCTAAATGGAATATAATTAGTCTTTTGCACAAAATAGTTTAACAATAGAATGTGGGATATAAATATCCTCCAGGGTGCAGTGGTCTGGGACCTCCAAATATCAAGATATTAGTTCCCGACCCTTCCCCCACCCTTTTTTCTATTTCTCTATTTCACATTTATCCCCCTTTCCTTTTCTTGTTCTTTATGTAAGCTTGGAAAAAATACTTTAAAAAATTGCTATACGTATGCTGTTACAGAAGTTACCATGAGTCACAATTTTCCAAAGGGAGATATATATATATATATATATATATAATGAGTCTATGGGTTCCTTTTACAATAATATATGTTTGTATATTTCTTCTGGGGTTTACTCCAATTATGCTATAACATGTTATTGATGGGTTCTGTCTATTACTCTTTATGAACCATGTTTGAGAATTGCAATAATATTTTAATAATGAAAAAAAAAATCTAGCCCCCAGAAGGAGTTGTTGTTTTGCTTCAAAGGTCGACATGCAGTTACATCTCAGGCAGATATGTAAATAATTAAGAGTTGTGGTGTGATTAGATGAACGGTCCTGCCACATGAGGGCCTAAAATTTGTTTCACCTCAGGCCTATAAAAAGGACTTTCAGTACCTATTTTTCCGCTTGCATAGAGCTTGTTCACCACTAGAAGCCTCAACAATGCAATAAAAGAGATTTTGCCCAGTTACCAGAGTTTGGGAGGGGGCACATCATTGGAATATGAGAAGCTGGATGGTCATATTGATGAATTGCCCACCACCTGGGCCGTTCTGATCAGACAGTTAGAAGGTGTTGGGACCCCCTTAGCAGACCACCAGTAGACAGGATTGTCAGATTGTCAAGAAGCACAAGTAGCTTCAACTGTTTTGTTGTCTGCCATGCAGAGACAAATAGAACCATCATTACAGGCCCCTGTATCTGTCGAAAACATTTCCAAGTGCTTGGTTGAAGGACATTTGGTCTTAAGGCGTTCAATTACATGTATTGCTTTTGACACCCACCCACCGACACCTCCCATTTGCAGTGCTGTCATGAACGTAAATACTACACTGCTACAGAGTAGAACTGGGTTGTCTTCAGTGATGCATCCAGATTTAGTTTGAGCAGCAATGATGGCTGTGCCTGTGTCTGTAGAACTAGGGGTGAGCGCCTCAATTCTGACAGCTGTGGAGTGGCAAACTAACTCTATTGCTGGTATAATACTCTAGGGAGGCCATTGCATATGACAGTCGGTCACCCCTAGTAGTGGTATGAGGGGCAATGACATCTCAGCAACATGTTCAGGACGCCCTGCAGCCACATGTGTTCCTCTCATGGCAGGGCTTCCAAGAGGCATTTTCCAGCAGCAAGGGTGTCACAGGAAAGCCTCCACAACATTGCCACACTTCAGTTGCCTGCCGGGTCAACAGATGTATCGCCAATAAAACAGGTATGGGACCATCCAGGACACCAACTTTGACAGCATATGACTTTGCACAACCTAGAAGCTCAGCTACAGCAGATGTGGACCGATATGCCGCTAGATACTATAAGGAACATGTATGCCTCCATGCCCACCCATATCACATCTGGCACCCAAGCTAGAGATGGCCCAACAGGGTACTAGAGCCTCCATGCCTGCCCATATCACATCTTGCCTTCAAGCCAGAGGGGTAGAACAGGGTACTAGAGCCTCCCTTCAAGGGTTCAGTTTTCCACAATTAATTATCTCTTGCTCTGATATTGTAATTACTTACTTATATCAATGTTACAATCACACAGAGAAAGTATCATTCCATACCAATAACTCCTACTAGATGCTTAATTTTTTTTGACAATGAGTATAATTAAAGCACATCTATATATTTTTTTTACCGAAATAGGTCTAAAATTCTGTGCTAATTAATTTCATGCATATCTTTATAGAGACTGGAGTTTAGCTTTTTGATGCGGAGCTTCAGAACCCCTCCTTCCCTTTCACACAGCTAAGCCTCCGGCACACTATCATATTTGGGAAACCTGGCATATGCACATTAGCGTATTTGGATTATTGTTCTAGGACCATTTACTGGAAGTTATGAAAAACCTTTGCACAGCAATGGAACATAAAAGTATATATTGTGTAGATTGTAAAACTTAAAGGGGTTGTCCAGGAATTCAATAAAATGGGTACTGTTTATGCAGCTTATGGAAACTCAACCTAGGTGGGGAGAATATATCTGCAGACTGATGGGAAAAGCAGGCAGGGCTAAGGGCCTGTTAGCCCAAATCGTAAGCCTGATAGGAAGAGTTTGGTATTAGGCTCTGACCCCACCTGTGGCCCCACTCTGGTCTACAGATGCATTTTACCATCCTAGGATGGATTTTCACAGATATCATGGACGGTGGTCATTTTGTTGAATTCCTGGACAACTCTAACTCCCATTTTTAAGCACATTTTCATTAAAACAATTCTGTACATAATGTGCGATTGAATCTTACCTTTTTCTTCATGAATGGTAAAGACTCCAACCCCAGATCCGTCCCTTATGGAGTATTTGATTTCACCATCCCGGCCAGAATCCTCATCATGAGCTGAGACTGTCATCACAGGTGTACCAATGGGAACATCTTCTCTGATCACTGCTTTGCTTACAAAATTAGAAAACAGTGGTGTATGCAGGTTTTCATTCACATCAACAACTTCAATAGTGATGTAACAAGTTGACGATAGAGAAATTGGTTTTCCTCTGTCTTTGGCCCGGGCAGTCAAATTGTAAACTTGTTTTTCTTCGTAATCTAACTCTTGTATTATCCTTACTGCTCCACTCAGTTTATCTACTTCAAATCTTCCATCACCATTTTCCAAAAGGCTATATCGAACTTGACTGGAAAGCCCTACATCGGGATCATAGGCATCTATCCAAGTCACTAGAGTTCCCACAGGAAGGTCTTCTCGGACTTTAACATGATAGTTGGATGGAATAAACATTGGGGAATTGTCATTTACATCTTCAACTAATATTTTTAGGAACACAGTAGAAAACAATTGTGGTTCATATTGTGCTTGGTCTCTGGCTTGAATCTTAAGTAAATGCATATGCTGTTTCTCTCTGTCTAGTGGAGTAAGTGCTTTTACAACGCCTGTCACGCTGTCTATTGTAAAGATATTAGTGTCAGTAAGAATGGAATATCTCACTTCACCATTAGTTCCAAGATCACTGTCAGAAGCTTCCATTTTAATAATTGCTTGGTTTCCTTCCCCATTTTCCTTGACCTCAACAACGTAACTCTCTTGCAGAAACTCTGGTGGGTTGTCATTGGCATCAAGCACTCCAATGTCTATAAGGTGCCAGGCAGATTTTTGTGGTATTCCAAGGTCATAGGCTGTGATATTCAAAGTGTATAGAGCTTTGAGCTCCCTATCCAGTGGTGAAAGGATATGTATCCAACCATTATCCATATCTATAGTGAAACAACTATCATCATTTCCTCCAGAAATTGCATACACTAACTTGCCATTGAAACCAGTGTCAAGGTCATTTGCCTCCATATGTATTATACGCGTTCCTACAGCTACATTTTCCTTGACTTCAATCCTGCTTGGAATTTTGCTTCTAAATTGAGGGGCATGTGAGTTTGCCAAATGAGTGTCAAAGTAAGCTTCCTCTAGTGATCCACGATTAAACAACTTGTTGGCCTGTAGAAGTTTCTCAGCAAGCATTTTGGCAACTCCAGTTTCCTCACAATTTAAGTGAACGACCTTGCGGCTAGAAGTTACAGTAATATTAATATATATTGGTTTGGCCAAGTGTTCACCATCCGTAGCTGTAATCCTCAAACTATAAAAGGAGACTTTTGCCCCAGGGCCTTCTGAAAGAGACTGTTTCAAAGAAAGAACTCCAGAATTGGGATTCAGTGTAAATAAATCTAACTCATTTCCAGATTCTATTTGGTATTTCACCAACTGAAGCTCATCAGCATCAATAGCAGAAACAGTAGTTATTTGTTCTCCAATGCCAAGATCCTTGGGGACTGAACCCTCACAATTTATCTTCTCAAACAATGGCGTGTTGTCGTTTAGATTATTTAACGTCACTGTGATAGGAGTTTCAACTTCTCTTCGATATGGCAGACCCCAGTCTGATGTCCTAATCTTTAATGTATAGACTCTTGGCATTAACTCATAATCTAATTCTTCTGCAGTGCTGATCACTCCTGAAAAGGCATCAATGACAAAGGGCACAGGATTTACATTCGCAATGGTATAGGTGACATATCCATTCTCCCCTTCATCATTATCAACAGCACTAATAGTAAGGACGTGGCTACCTATGGGTACATTTTCATCAACCACAGCTTTATATGAAGTCTGGGTGAACTCGGGAGCATTGCTGTTCATACCAAGAACTTTGATCATAACTTTTGTGAAGGCTTTCTTGTCACTGGTCATAATATCCAATTCAATATGGGAGGAAAACTTTGCTTTTAATGGGGCTAATGTTGTAATGAGACCTGTGGTGGGGTTCAAACTAAATCTGTTTCTGTCGGTAGTATGTTTAAAAGCATATTTTAAATGTGGGTGACTTGGAAGTGCTTTCACCATAGCAATTGGTGTATTGGGAGGGGAAAACTCACTTACTTCAGCTCTGTAAACATCTTTTTCAAACTTTACTGGACCATACTTAAATTGTGAAGATTTAATGTAGATGACCTTTGGGTGTGAAAATTGTGGTTGAGAGCCCTTGTCTTTAGCTTGTAAGGTCAAGTTGAAACCAAATGGATGGGTATCCCAATCAATCTCTCTGACTGCTACAATCTTATATTCTTTACTTCCCGGAGACGTCCTGTTAGTCCTGAAGTACTGTAGATAGTCCCCTGCTATAATGTTTAAAGAGGCTATTTCTCCATTGGTTCCTTGGTCCTGGTCATCCACAGTTACAATTGCATAAGTCAAATCTTTATCAAGTTCAGAAGGAGTGAGGGTAACAGTAGAAATGACAGGGGCATGCAAATTTGCTTGTTCCACGTGAATAATTAGCCGAGCCATACTGCTTATTCCACTACTTCCATATAACTTCAATCCTCGGTCTACTGCAAGAATTTCCATGTCAAACTGCTTGGTCTCTGAATAGTCAAGTTTGCCAGTTAGTATAATAGCACCGCTAGTCGGATGAATAGCGAACATGTCAGTTCTTTCTTTAAAGCTGTAATAAAACTCCCCATTGGTTCCAATGTCGGCATCTGTTGCACTGACTTTAGCAATACTGCTCCTTATTGCTGTGTTTTCAGGCAAAGAAACACTGTACAAAGTTGGTGAAAACAGCGGCCTTAAGTCATTTGTGTCCAGTACCTGAACTCTAACTCTTGTGCGTGCTTCAGCATTTGAGTTCTTCTCCACTGCCTTGACAGAAAGGAGGTAGTGATCTCTAACCTCTCTATTAAGAATTGCTGTATTACCACCCTTGGTACGTATCCTCAGGAAGCAAAAATCCCCCAAGATGTGCTCTTCTGCTTTAAAAAGGTTCTCATTGTCCCCAGAGATGATTTTATATTTTAGATCCCAATTAGGGTTTTTAAGATAAATACCCATTTTTATTGGGTGGCCAACGTACGTTTTTGCAGCTGAGTTTTCATAGATAGTGGCATTGTACTGGTGCTGAGTAAACTGAAATGATGAGGAAAAATGCAGTCCATGGCTTTCATCACAGTTGCCAATATGTTGCAGGAACATCAATAAGAGAAGCGAGGTCAAGTATTTCCCCATGATGGATGACGTATGCAAAATCACCTGGGAAAGAAAAATAGGGAAAAATTAATATAAACTTGCAGAAGACATTGATAAATAATAAATATAATAAAATTAATAAAGTCTTTACAATTTCCTAGTGTTTGTACTTTAAATCGACTGTCTCAGATGTTGGCCACAAAAGGTTTATGATTAATTATACGATCAGCATTTAACAAAAGATTAATTTCAGAATTTGTGAGAGATGATATCTGAACCCCAGGCACACCACTAGGGGCAAAAACAAATAAGGTAATATCATTAAGGCAATCAAATACTTTCTCCATTGGGTGCCATGTAGCAAAGCAACGGATGCCATTAAAGGAGATGTCCCGAGGCAGCAAGTGGGGTTATACACTTCTGTATGGCCATAATAATGCACTTTGTAATATACATTGTGCATTAATTATGAGCCATACAGAAGTTATAAAAAGTTTTTTACTTACCTGCTCCGTTGCTAGCGTCCTGGTCTCCATGGTGCCGACTAATTTTTGGCCTCCGATGGCCAAATTAGCCGCGCTTGCGCAGTCCGGGTCTTCTGCTGTTCTCTATGGGGCTCCGTGTAGCTCCGTGTAGCTCCGCCCCGTCACGTGCCGATTCCAGCCAATCAGGAGGCTGGAATCGGCAGTGGACCGCACAGAAGAGCTGCGGTCCACGAAGATAGAGGATCCCGGCGGCCATCTTCAGCGGTAAGTATTGAAGTCACCGGACCGCCGGGATTCAGGTAAGCGCTGTGCGGGTGGTTTTTTTAACCCCTGCATCGGGGTTGTCTCGCGCCGAACGGGGGGGGGGTTTAAAAAAAAAAAAACCCGTTTCGGCGCGGGACATCTCCTTTAAGCCAATATAATTCTAAAAGACGCTAATTTAATTACTACGGAGCCTAACTATGCTTTGCGAATTAAACCTCTATCAAATGCATATTTAGAGGGCTCTATGGAAGTTAAAATCATGTACCCATGTACGGTCCCATGCCAAGTCAAAAGACAGAGCTGTCTAATCCTCGTCTCCTACATAATATGAGATGGGATTCGAGTGACTCGAGGAAAATATGGCAGACCAATTGCATTTCTGTAAATAATTGTAACACATATCTAAATGCACATTTATCAGGACCATAACATCTGATTAGTTATAGATTGAATATAAGCGCACAATAAGAAGAACTTGGTTATAGAAATGGGCAATGGAGAAATTCCATTGCATCATGGCACAGTAGCCTAGTGGTCAGTAATGCTGGGTTCTTGAATTAGGTCCATAACTTTCCAGAGCAAAATATAATAATAATAATACAAGTATCAACTTTCACGCTAAAAAATTTATTGTAAAATTTTACAATAAGGATGGTTTCACATCTGTGCCTGGAGTTCCGGGTTTCTGCTCCGTTCGGGGAGTAGGAAAGGGGAATCCATGCAAACAAACAGCTCTGTCTTAGGACGGAACCGGACAGCGCCAAACAGACCCCATTGACTATAATAGTGTTTGCTCGGTATTTAGATGGAAGAAAAGGCGCTGCATGGCCGGCGCTCGTAACTGCAGGCACGATTCCCACTGATTTCAATGAGAGCCATGATGCAGTTCCAAGCATCGGCCACTACACGGAGGTCGGCCTGGAGGCTTCCGCGCCGACCTCTGTGTTCTTGCAGCGCTGACAGCATGCACCCACTCAGCTGATCGGTCAGGGTCCCGAGAGATGGACCTTAGCCGATCAACTGATGATGGCGTATCCTGATGATAGGTCATCAGTAGTATTTCCATGGAAAGCCCCTTTAATAATTAAGTAGAAAACATATCCTGCACTATTCTGTCTCTTTAACTAATTATAGCAATGCCAGGATTTCATGTCACTTTCTCATTTCCCACTTTGCTGTCATGTAGACGATCCAATATCTGTTTTATCCTCACACTGAATTTGATAATCTATAAGATTTTAAGCAGCACAGCACCCAGGGCAATATTTTATGTCAACGAGGCACCTTACAGATTCTTTGCATGTCTTCAGTGAGGCCAGTTGAGGAGTATTTCGTCTTAGATCTTTATGTCATCTGTCTAAATGAGAATGCAAAGTGGTATACAAGAATGAAATGAATAGAAAAAGGCCAGTAAAACTTTACTACAGGGATAAATCGGAGCACCTTGTCAAGACAAATGCTTCAATTGTTTAGAGAAGAGCGAAAAAATGAATAGGACCTCTGGGGAAATGATTCACAATGTACATACACCTACCTATTTCAGTGTCAATTGTAGTCTTAAATCAGTCTACCTACTTGTCACATTTAACAATGGTTAACGGCTTATTGACCAATTCACTATGTATGCTTTGTACTTTCTGCCAGCACCCTGGAGAATATTAGAAAATCTATGAGACTTTCTCTTCTGAGAGGAAGAGATAGAACTGTGCATCTTCATTCATTAACTAAAGGTCAATGTTATGCCATTGTTTTAGGCTGAGGAGAAGGTTTGCTATTAAAAACCTATATACAGTATGTCCCTCCTTTAGAATGAGCCATCAGATTTGATCTTCCACAGAGGCTTTTGGGAACCAGTGCAACATTGGAAAGGTTAGACATACAGCGCTACTAGAAAGGAAAGGCTGTCTGAAGCTCAAAGAGAAGATTGGATATTGAATGCAATTGTAACTGTCAAGACTTTGATCCACACAACCAATAGAATACTGATAAAGTAGAGCAATTCAATATGGACACACTAGAAATGACTGGACAGTATGGCAGTTGAGTGGATAGAATTTTCGTCTTGCAGAACTGGGGTCTTGGACAGAAGTGTAACTTAAAGGGATTGCCCATATATAATTATTGGTGGCCTATCCTCAAGATAGGCCATCAATAACAGATTGGCGGGGTTGGGACCCCTGCAGATCAGCTCTTTGTCGGGACACTCTACTTGGTCATGGAACCGATTTCTACTGGAAGCAGATAGCTCCGTACCAACTGCAGTGGCAGGGTTTATTGCGTATTACAGTTCAAGTTCCAATTGATTTCAGTGGGCCTGCCATGAGAACTAAACTGTTAGTTTCTGGCAGAAATCAGATCCGTGTGAAAGTGCAATGGCTTGGCCATCTGATTGATGGGTGTCCTGAGCGATGAACCCTCATCCATCTGCTATTGATGGCCAATCCCAAGGATAGGCCATCAATAATTTACAACTGGACAACCCCTTAAAGCTCCTGGGCATCAACGGACAATCTGTAATAGGATTCCCATCTACTATGTGCTATTTATTATACTGGTATCTTGTGAGAGACTTTTGGGCACCCTCAAGTACTATAGCCAAGGTACGATTGTTACCTCTGCATCTCTAGTCTTGGGTTACCATCTAACTATGCAGAGTTTGGTTTGGAATTTTTCTGTTGTCCCTGTTTTTATTTTTAGATAAACAAGGACAATTAATTCAATGAACTGTGGAACGTTTTGCCTCTATAAAGACAAAATTATGCTCTTTGGGCCATGAAATTTGTGATTTGCAACTAACGTCTCTAAAGAAAATAACAATATTAGATAGATTTGCCATTGAGTTTTTTAGGAAAATTTGGTGACAACTGTAAGAGCTGCAATGGATGACAGTTTTTCATGGAGACAGCTCATAAACGAATGTATTGGATACCTTGGTCATTTCTAATCTAGTCACCAAATGGATGATTTAGCCTGTTTACTTTATAGTTCGCCTGTATAGCTTTTGCATTTCTGTATTAATTGCCATATATCAAAAGTCTGCATTTACTGAGCACCAACTTTTAAAGTTTTTTTTTAGTACAAGTTCTAAAGTTGTTGAAAATGTGTTTGAGTTGACACCAATTCCTTAATAATATATGGTATATTATACAAGAGTAGCGCTTTCCTCAATGACAGGTCCAAAATAATACAATAGCTTTCTGCAGCGAAGTCAAATCCTTCCCTGCTGTTCTTTTATGATTTGATACTACTGGAGATTTCATACTTTCACAATAAATCTTGCATTTATATATCTTCGGTGTTCACTTCCTAGGAATGCTCTCCATGAGCATAATAATGCAATGTAGTGTTGCTTTAAAGGAAAAGCTCTTACTAGGATAAAAAGTAAATGCAAGAAACAACATGTTTAATAAAACAATGAAACATACAGGATGAAAGGGTGTGAGATCTCTGGGGCAGATCTCTATGTAGAATGCAACGCTGGGAGGCATAGAGACTACTGGATTTGGAGAAGTGTATGAACTAAGTCCCAGTATGAGGTATTTCCTTACAATACATTAATGCAATTGTTTAGACAGAGTATCTATAACTCTGAGGCCACATTCACACAGGCGAGAGTCCCGCGAGACGCACAAAACTCAGTTGAATATGAACCCCATTGTTTTGAATGGACTTATTGACATCGCAGAATGTTCTATATTTTGGCATTCCTCGGAATGCCTCGCCCATTGTTTCCAATAGGACCTTGAAAGACATTGCATGGCATTCGCATACCATGCGATGTGATGTTTCCCATTAAAATCAATGAGAAACACTTGCGATCCTCTGATGCACGTGAAACTCATGCCAAAGGATTGCAAGTTCAGAGAAGTGATGCGAGGCATATTTGAACGAAAAATGCTTCACATTTGCGGGAACCACACACGTTGGCAAGCACGATATTGGGCGAGAAACTCGCGCTCGCCCTTGTGAATTTAGCACAAAGGGGGCGATACGCGTAAGATATATCGGCTGAACCCAACAATCATCTAATACGCACAGGAGCCTCCCAACTCTCCCTCAACAACAGATGTTGGAGAAAGTAAAGATTGGGTAGATAGCAAAAACTCAACCACTCGGTCATTTAGTTCTTGGGCAGATAAGCTGCTGCCAGAGCTGTTTGGCAGCGTTTTATTCTCTTCTCTACATGCAGAACACATTCACACTTAGCCAATCTGGACATGCTTGTGTATGGCGGTGTTGAACGAGATGACTGGTGGCTGAGCAAGCGTGTATTGCCAGCCCAAGTTTTACAAATTCTTGCACAATTCTGTACTCACAATAGCAACATATTCAGTGCATAGTGGCACATGTGCTTATTCACACGGGGCATTGATTTACATTGAGATATGTACTTTCAGACACGTCCTGTTATGATGCCTATTATGTACTGAAATAAGCCATTGAAGTCAATGGACCTGCATAAATATATAGTGAATACACAGGAAACCTTCATATTTGCACATCTAAGTAATGGTCCCTTCTGAGTTTTTTGCGTACATAAATATGCTGCATTTTTACACCTACAAAAACCCCACAAAAGGGCCGAAATACACAGGGAATATGCGATTTTTAGTCGCATAAGTACACTGCATATCACGCAACCGAAACCCCCATACACCTGTGTGAATGAATCTTAATATGGGATAACCAAATGATAGCATTTATAAATAGATGTTCAAATAGGTGTTCATTCCACTGTATAGCCAGTGATGCATCTACTATGAGACCTTTAACTTTTTTTTTTTTGGCACAGAACAAGGTCAACCTCTTTCCTCCACCCTTGCTCAAAGTAGGTATATAATTAATATACATACTGCAGGATCTAATGGTTCTGCATAATCATCTCCTCTGGTAATGGTCTTGAAGTAATATGCAACATACATAAACTTTTCTTTAATGCAAAAAATAATTGCATAAAAGGGCTTTGATATTGATCGCTATTTTTAGGGGAGCTCAGTCCAATTCCCTTGACGGCCATTTTGAATGCTACTATTTTGGATTTTTCCAAAGTGAGGGTAGGTATGTGATATATCAAAATGGCAGAGACTTTTACCAGAAAACAATGGTGTTATTCAAATTAACATAACTTTATTTGTTCTCATGTTAAAACAGTGATTTGTTCTTCATTACTGGCAATGCAAATGATGGTATTATCTTAAGCAGAACGTGTTGGGATAGTCCTTATGTCAGGTGAACAAAGCACATGTCATTGCATCAGATTTCAATCAACACCACCCAACCAGACCTCCTATTACCTACAGTGCGGTTGCCAAACGTCTTTTCAAGTTCCAAGAAACAGGTTCTGTCTCTGATAAATAAAAATCTGGATGAGAAAACGTTACTGATGAACCGCTGTTCTGCGCTTATTAAACAACAGTCCACAATGTAGCACTTGTTGTGTGTCTCAAGAACGTGGGGTTACTTCCAAAATAGAGATTTATCAGCAGCAAAAGATATATGTGAAATAACCCAGCAGGGTGAGGAGAAAATGCTCCTCCATGAAAAGGACCTGAGCCCTGATCCAAAGAGTATCCAAGAATAGAAAAGAGTTCATGGCAGCGTATGATGTAAGTAAAATATAACCTTTAGTCCTCCATATTCCAATAAAAAGCGACGTTTTGACCTGGTACGGTCTTTCTCGAGCTTGAGAAGGACCGTTACCAGGTCAAACCATCACTTTTTATTGGAATATGGAGGAATAAAGTTGATATTTTACTTACAGCGTACGCTGCCAAGAACGTGGGGTTAGTCATGCCTCCATACAGCAAATTTTGTCGGCGTATAAATGGAATTCTTACGAATTGATAAATTATCGCAACACATTCTGTTTGAGAAGTCCCATCATGTACATTGCCTAGAATGAAGAAAAATCGCTGGTAAGATGAAAACTAATAAAGTTATAATAAAATGAGGCACACCATTGTTTTTCTAGTGTAATTTTCCATCAGTTTGATATATCACACATTTATCTATGTATTGGAAAAATTAAGAGTTGAATCCAAGATGGCAGCATTCAAAATGGCCGTCATTTTGGTGACATTACCTAACAGATTTCCCCCTTCCCCACGACGTATATACAAAATTGGATTACTGCCAAAATATTTTCGCTCTATATGGGTTTTTCTACACTTTTGATGCTGCTGAATGTAAATAAAGCAGTTATAGTAAGATATGGTTTCCATGTTCACACTACATATAAGGGGGAAAAAAGGTTTATCTTACCCAATCTTTTAGTGTCCCAAGGTGTGGTATAGGATAAACTGTGTTCTTTGTCCCTATATAAGACTTATAGTGTAAACATGTGCAATTTGGATTTTATGTAACTTTTAAAGACCACATGTTCCTATAATCCTGGTATTTACATTCAGCAAATAATGTCCATGTGTTTCTTATAAAAGATTGAATATTAGTCAGAATGTTGGTGAAATATACAAGATTTCTACCGCAGGTATTTCCAATTATAGGGTAAAGATATGTTGAAGTTTATTCTAAGAAGGATGCTTTCCCGATTGTTTGATGTCCGTTTCTATATATCGTTAACTATGAACTATTCTAATGTGACTTTATAATATAATATATGGAAATAAATAGAATACAAATCCGATTGTACAGATGGAAACTATTGTATTCTGAGCGGAGGCATAACGTTGGCGACTGATGGTGTCCTCTGTGTATTATTTGATTTCTTATGGTTCTTCTTTTTCATAATTAATGTGTGATTCCATTGTAGAAAGGTAAAAACGTAAAGTCAAATAAACAATCCAAGAAAACAAGTGCCGCGTAAAGCATACAGGCCTGCCCCATGTTTCCTGTACAGTCTTTAATAATTTCCTATTGCATTTTCAACAGCCGGACCCGGGCTCCACTTCTTCCTTTCAGGACCAAGTGTATTGATTTGTGCTCTTTCAACAAAAGCTTTGGCCTGCAGCAAAGTATTCGCGATGTTTGGCAAACAACCAGTAAAGTAGTTCACAAAAGCAAATGAAGACAAATATCGCACTAAAGTAAAAGGTGAAAAGACACTTCCTGGTAGTACCCAAATAACACAAAATATACAACTGGCCAGAGACAAGAGATATAATAACAGTATACAAAGACAACTTGCTAAACTCAGTCCAGGATTATTCTTCGCAGAACTAATGTCACTCGGCTCATCAAATAAGGAGAGAAGAAACCCTGCATAATCTTTTATAATTAAGGCCATAATTGCATTGGGTCAACATAACGATAGAAATTCATAAACTGTAAAAGTCTATTAAATATATAACGTTTTCTAGCATATTGGAAGGTACTGTGGTCCATATTATGACTTTATACGCGTAGAGCATGGGGGGCCCATATGCGGGACATATCAGCTGTTTGAAGGGGTCTGAGCACTGTGGCCTCCTAATTATATGCCAGACATAGGGCCGTACATTGCGTAGCAGCTGTGCCCGGTATTGCAGCTCAATCCCATTCACTTGAATAGGACTGAACTGCAGAAAGGTCCCACGACTGATGAATATGATGTCATGGGCCTGAAGAAGAAACTTGCCTGAGTACTGTGGACAGCTGATTGGTGGGAGTGCTGAGAGTCAGACCACCACCGATCTGATATATCGATGAGCTATCTGTCCTAAGAGAAGTTTAATATTTAAGTCCGAAAACAACTTCAAAGGGTTTGTCTAAGATAAGAAAAACATGGCAGCTTTCTGCAAAAACAGAACCACACTTGTCCACGGGTTGCATGTGACATTGTAGCTCAGCCGCATTGATTTTAGTGAACCTACACTGCAATACCAGACACAGCCCATGGATAGATAGGTGTGGCATTGTTTCTAGAAGAAGTCATGTTTTTCTTATCTTAGACAAGCCCTTTGATTTTTACTGCCTTCAACACAAAACTTATTTGAAAAATAAGAGAATCTTGAGTATCGAGAAAACATTAGATCAGTTTTGGTTTATCAAATCTATTCCTAGTAATCTTGTAACTAGTAATTTTCTTATAATCTGATGGAAAACAGAATGCACAGTCTGTTACCAGCTGAAGGGTAGGTTTATTTAAGGTGCCTTTACTTGGGCTCAAATGAGCAATTTCTGTCATCTACACATGGCCCCTGACACGGTGCCGAGCGAGAAGTTGCTCAGTTGTCGCTAGTCATTCTGTTTCAGCCAGCTGAAAAGGAAGGACTGCTGAGCAGTTTGTCCCTCAACATAAACAGGAGACGCTCAATGCTTGAGCGACTGCCTGTTCACAGTGAAAGGAGGTGGCCGGAGCTGTTGGGCGCTTGAGCGCCTGATCATCCAGTGTCTGATACAATGTCTGATACAATTAGGTTAGAGTTGTCATGCAGTCCTGATATGGTATATTGGTCCCATCATTGCAGAGAAAAATTTCTATATGTCTACAATCAACCCTGATTACATCCATCACTCATCCCTCAGCAGATGTAACAAGTATCTTTTGCAAAACAATGTATACGGTGTAATAACTGCGGGTTAAATATCTTTACAATAGTGGTCAGATCAATCTTGTAGCCAGACTATAATGATTTACTTCAAACCCCTCAATTATTTGTTAGCTGTGGACAACTATAAAGGGTCTTCTCTCTTTCTGTAACCCATCCCTGGATTTCACATAAGTTACCCTTGGGCACTTATAGCTTTCCGCCCCCAATATACAAAGCATGTTGATAACTTATCTGCTTTCCCACAGAATTGCCAATGGCTAGGGTGTGTTTGGTTTGATTGTCTATGAAAAAGTAGGTTATAAACTCCACCTGTGCAGAAACTGGTGTGACTGAATCAACACTTGGTGACTGTGATACTTTGTAGCCATATTGTTATCATTATCAATATTAATATTATTTCTAGCATTTAAAGTCATTAATGATCATCTATATATGCATTCATTGTGATGAAGCAGAGGAGAAGGAAGTGATGCAGAAAAACTGTTGCTTCAATGGCAAAAATTGATGAAGAAACATACAGATGTAGCAAAGTTAACTTGACTTTTTAATACATTATCATAACTTCCTGTGCCACAGTTAACCCTCTCAGTTGCTTTAGAATGAGTTTTGCTGTGTTAAGATAAAAGAAGGATAGCTTTTGAATGGCTTAAGATAAGATAATTTGTTGCAAACCGTTATTGGAGTCAAATTAAACTTTTCTACATCTGCACTGATTGCCTTAAGACCCATTTACATTGGACAAGTGTCGGGCAAACGATGCCGGACACTCGTCTCTGTATCCCCGCGTTCCCTGTGGAGCTAGCACCAGGAGCAGCCAGCAGGGGGTAGGGCAGTGCAGGAGATTTCTCTCCTCTCATTCCCCTGCTCCTCTCCCTGCACATAACACAGGTGCGTTCACTATGGAACGGCGGCTGCTTAAACTGCACTATGAGCTCTCGTGCAGGAGCGCGGGGATACAGGGACAAGTGTCGGGCATCGTTTGCCTGACACTCGTCCAATGTAAATGGGCTTTTAGCCATGTGACATCTACCCAAACATCTGCTACAAATGGGATGGCTTTATGATAAATTCATTGGGGCAGATTTAGTAACCCGTTTGCACTTCTTATATTTTGCCGGATTTGTCACTTTTTGTATTCTTTGCATTTATTATAGTTTTTCGACCAGAAAACATTGATTTGCAACTCAAATCACCACATTGGGTCATATATTTAGATTATAGTCATTGCTTTGTCAATTTGTAAAATGTGGCAGATATTACCGTAATAACATGGACTAATTTTTTACTCCAAAATATTGGCCTAAAATATGTCACCTAAAAGGTAGCAGAAAATAATCTTTCTATTTTAACCTTTTCACTATGGTAATTTTAACTAGTTTTTTTTAGCTAATGTTAGTTTGTACAGTCCGAGACCCTTGAAGCTAGTGATTATCCGCAGCGGTCATGTGGATGTAGGTGACATCCTTGCTGCAGGATAAATAAACAAAGACCAGCGTGGACCATGGGGCGTCAGGGCTGGAGTCATGGGGGATTTTAACTGGTAAGTTATGATAATTTTTTTATTTCTTTTGCAATTGGTGCCGCTAGGTTACTTTTTGAAAATCCCGATAACCCCTACAGCATTTTTAGCAGCATAAGAGGCCTGCTTCATACTCCTTTTCATTTACTATAAGAATAAATTCTATTTTTCCACCTGGAGTCTGTTTTTCTCATCAAACTTATTTCTACAGCAACCAAATAAAAGATAAGAGGAAAAAGTTTTGCGTTAGTAATAAACAGATCAATAGGCCCGACACAGCAGAGCCTAAGGTGCGCTATCAATTATTTGTTTACTCACAGAAACTATGCAACTCAACACATGAACTATGAGCTCTTCCAGCAGGAGGTTGCACACCCATGTTTAGACAAGCGAGATAGGAAGAATGAATCACAATGCAATAATTACAGAGCTGATAACCTAGAGAGCAATAGCCGAAAATAGCAAAAGGAACATAAAGAAGGGTGAATATAACGCACTTATAACACTTGACAAACTTAAGGGCAGATTTATTGATGTGTTCACTTCAGTTATTTGGCATAAAGTATATTACTAAAAAGTATGTGAACCCTCTACAACACTTTTTCTGACACTTTTGAATGCACAAAAGAAGTGGGTGGAGGTGGGTGGAGCTTTTGAGTCACTAAGTGCGGGTCTTTTCTGAATGATTTCTGACACTTTTCAAACTAGAAAATAGTTGAAAAATAATGCAGAGACAGCAGGTTCCTCAACAATACGTGCTACAAGCCTTGTAACAATGACTGTGAAATGAAAGCCCAGTCACTGTTACAAGGCTTGTATAAAGAGTCTAACATTGACTTGGAGAAATGCTGCCTTCCTGGCGCTGCAGAAGTATTGTTCCATCTCCCTTATTTGCATATTACCCAGAGGAGCATGAATGGCTTTATTAGTTTCGGTACTGTTGTATCTTGTCTCCACCGGAAGCTTGGGGCTGACCGTTCTTAGCTGCAGTTGATGCTCCTTGTAACACCCCAAGCTTCTGATTGGCTCCTGGTCTGGTCCTGACTGACAATTTCGGAACTCGCGTCTCCACAGTAACTGCACTGCTTCCAGGCGTAATGACATGTGCGCTGCTGGCCGAGCTGTCACACTCCCCAGTGCTGCCCTACCAGGTGTCTGCTGCTGCTGTGCTTCCGCCTCACACCTCCATCCACCGCCGTGTCTCAACCGTGTGTTGCGCTGCTGGTGCACAGCTCCCTCCATCGCCGCAGGGCTACTCACATGTGCGCTCCCGGCCACCCGCTGTCACAGTCCCCAGGTGTGACTGCAGTACTCCCCAGCCTATTCACATGTGCGCTCCCAGCCGCATAGACAATGGCAAACAGAGCATCGGCATCAATTGCAGCACACAAGCACCTTCCCTCCCCGCTGGTAGCAGACAGTCGGCACAGTCAAACAACAGGAGACCTCCGGGGACTGAGGGTACATAAGCTTTACGCAGGAGCGGTGGTCATTCTGTGAATGGAGGCAGAGTGGCAGGAGATCGTTCTGGCCCACCTGCCTCCATTCACAGTAAAGAGGCAGTCGGTTATAGATGAACAACTGCCTGTTTACACGGCCCGACAGTCACTTGGTTTTAAGTTCTGCTAAAAACCAAGTGACTTTAACAATTGAGCAATTTCTCACTCAGCGCCATGTTGGCAGTCACAGGTACATGGGGTGATTATCTCCCAAATTTGCAGTTTCCAGCTATAATTCGGGCAATAATCACGCTGTATAAAGGTACTTTAAGGTTACTTTTACATGAGCCAATAGACATCCGAGTGATCACTTAAAAGAGCAATTACAGAAGACTGTTGTCCCGTGTAAATACAGGTCTGAACAGAGCAAGTGAATCAACTCTCCTAAAAACCAAGCGACTGTTGGCCTGTGTAAACAGGCAGTTGTTCATCTATGAATGGCTGCCTGTTTACTCTGAATGGGGGCGGGTGGAAGAGATCTCCAGCCCACTATGCCTGCATTCAGTGATCGATTATCGCTCGTGTATAAAAGCACAAGAACCATAATCACTGGGATGGCTGTCCGTCTCTTAAACTCCCAACAGTTGCCCTATGAAGAAAGTGCCCTAATGTGAATGGCCACCTTTAGAGTCCCTGTGTCTGTACTACAAAGCTATAGGCACTCTTTGTGCTGCAGTGTGATCAGTGCCATCTCGGAGAAAATACCTTCAAAGTATCACACTTGATGAAACCTACTGTCATTTGCTTTTTATATTGAAGGCTTAGGGAAAAACGGTAGAGACCTAAGGAAGCTTATAGATGCGATATCATGGCTCCTTACAATTCAGAGGCTTTATGTAGCCATACTATGCATCGATGCTTGAGGCCTTAACTCCTCAAAATCACTAATAAATGTTTATTGGGCATGTCTTACTTTTTTTTTTACACGTTGTTAATGGCAGCCATGTAATTGTGATGTGTATAGGACAATTTGAGTAGTTGTCAATAACGACTCTCAATAAACATGGAAAATTGATGGCAATTGATGGTCCATTTAGTCGCCCTTATATTATTTCTTCCCTTTTCTCTTAGCATACATCTATGCTTATTCCAGGCAGCTTGAATTCATTTGTTGTTGATTTTCCAATCTGCTGGAAGTATGTTCTGAGTATCTACTACTCTTTTAGTGAAATAACATTTCCTAACATTGCTTCTGATTTTCCCCAACTAATCCCGGATTGTGCCCCCTCGTTCTTGTGTTTAGCTTCCTAGTAAATGCACTTCTTCCCTGAACCTTATTGATATCCTTACATATCTATCTAAAAGTTTCGATCATGTCCCCCTCTCCCTTCTCTCCTCCAGGCTTTACAAATTAAGTCTTTCCTGATAAATAACAGATCTGCTTTCTATCTTGCCTCCCAACGTTATGGTTGATCAAAGCGGGACACTTACGGTCATTGTGTGATAGATCTATTTTCCACCCATATTTATACACTTGAGTGCTTTTAATTTAAAAATTAGCACAAGAATCATTGGAATACGGCTTTTTACAATCTAAATTGCACCACATGATGGAATAATATGCAAATTGGCGTCTTAGATACAGTTAGGAAGCACACAGATAGTTTATGATACGTTTATTAATGCAAATCTATTTCACGCTCAAAAAAGGGACAGTTAAGGGCCAAATAGGGACAAAGGGACTTGGGTCCAAAAGAGGGACGCTTGGGAGGTATGCAACAAAAATCATCCGGTCTGTGGTCAGATTTAGATAATAGGTGATGGGACTTGTAGTTCTACAACAGTTCACCATAGCACCAAGTTATTGTTCAAAATCTTCCAGCGTCCATTATCCCATAATCTCGCTGTTCAAACTGTTGCACGGTGCTGAGACTGCCCCTTTGTTTCTAGTTTGCATACCCCCAGCAAAGAATAGGTTAATGTTGCAATTAAGACTTTCCATTGTGCCCTATATAGTGCAAGCAGATCGGGTAACACTGCAGTCCTGCATTGTTAGAGCCATGCAGAGGTAATAAAAGTTTTCATTTCTCCCTCTCTCCACCCTAAAGAGAGCCTCCCGTTCTTTCCCAGCTCCTATCCCTGCCCCCATTCACTGGGATCAGAGCCAGCAGTAACCCCCACCACACAGACCTGCGGCTCTGGCCAACAAATCTGTCTGCACCCCAGCAAACACCCCTTATCCACCATGCTCTATCTCAGGGCATCAGTTTTCATGTCACTGGAGGCATGTATGTTTAATTCCACTTTTCCTCTCCCTCCAGGCAATCCCAGAAAAGTACACAATGACACATTATTGTGTCTGGGACAAACCTTCTCCACTTTGTGACATGTAGAGTGTTAGCTTTGTGGTCAACCCCTGCACGCCAGCTAGCAGCCCAACCCTTTCTGGGATCACTGGCCAACTTTTTAAAGGTTCTATGGCCTGCAGGTCCAGCATGGTGGTCTTGGATTCCTCTTCCTAACTTTCTTTCTTTGCTCCACCCCTCCCCCATAACTCATGGACAGCCACATCACACTCCATGCGCTGAGGCCCAGGCTAGGAACTATTTTTTCTTGGCACCGTAAACTAAAGTGCACTCTGTGTAAAAGCTGCAGGAGCCATGTGGCTGCTGGAAGATTATAGCCCTCTGTGAATACAAAAGCATACGCCTAGAATCCTATATCACAGTCGCTGCCAGGACTTGCTACTTCCACCCCGAAATGGATAAAGAAAAACTTATGCTGTCTTCCTGTGTTTAACTCTTCTAGAACCAGGCCGCTCTTTGTGTTCCACGTAGGAAAAAAAAATTGTGCATCAATAAGGCTGTATTTACACAGCCGAGTGCGATATCGGTCCGAGAAACTCATAGACGAATATCGCGCTTCTACATATACGATTTTTTTTTCCCCCTGCGATTGCAATGCGTTTTGCGGGAATAACGCATTGCATTACCGCACATGCGATTTTCATACATGTGAAAAAATAATTTGCATTGCATTAATACGTGAGCGTGATGCAATTTTATAGTCCTATAGAAAATAATGGACGACATCGCCCACAAAACAGGACATGCTGCGATTCGTCTATCATGCAGCAGCGCTACGAGAGACAAATCGCACATTCAAATACATCCATTCCAAATAATGGATTCTATTTCCGTGAAAGCTTTGTGCACCTCACATGGGCGATTTTCAAGTGCGAGTTCAGTCCGATTGCAATGTAGATGGAACTTGCACATGAAAAAAAAACTATTTATATCTGTTTATATTCACGTAAGCGATTTTGCTCTTGGATCAATGGTCCGAGTTAGAGAAAATCGTAGCGTGTCCTCTTTTGGAGCGATTTGTGTTCAAGAATCACCCATTATTTCAAATGGGAGTGTGAAAAGAAAAAATAAAATCGCATCAATCAGACTCACATGCCATGCGACTTGCACACGAGTGTGATGCGAGTGCAATTTTTGCCATATAAACTATCGACGGCACATGCAATTTTTTTCAAACGCATGTACATAGATGCAATTGAGATGCGTTTTTCATGCTAAAATGCATCGCAATTGCAGAAAAATCACAGTTAAATAGAGTGCAATGGAGGTCCGATTTTCTCCAACCTACATCGCACTCGCTCGTGTCACTACAGCTTAACAAGGCAACATTGATTCCAGGAAGACAATCAGTATATTATGGGTTACATGTTGTTCTGCTTAAAAGCTTAGGCTCTGTGGAGGGGAGATACTCCCTGCCAGAAGACCCCAATAATTCCGGGAGCAGACACTGTACACACAGGTGAGGACAGGTTGTAAAAGAGACAATCCACAGACAGGCGCATATAAGAGTGTCATGCACCCTGCAGCAAAATCAGCACTAACCTCAACATTACTGTCTCATAAATCAGGGAAGAGAAGGACAAATTCTCTGCTCTGAGACTTTGCAGTATTTGTCAGCCTACTGCTGCTACATTCCTTCCAGCAAGGTCACATATGTGGGGGGTCAGTGAGCAACCCAAGGGCAGCTAAATGGGCTGTCAGGTATCAGTCAGTTATTGGAGGCTTCTAGAGGATGTGCACCACTGTGATTACTGCAGGCAGAAGCTATTCCTTCACCATGTCACCTGCTCGCCTACAGATACTGCATCTCACCCATCGCCTCCTAATAACAAATGATTCAAAGCTCACCACTTTGCAGGGAATGAAAGAAATTTGGTGGAGCTTCCCTGGAGAGCATGAGTCTGGCAGGTTGTGATAGAGGATATATGTTTGTGTCTGAATCATTGCTCCTATGAGGGTTACACGGGAGAGGCTTACAGAAAATAACTTTCCTGTTCAACACAGAACATGTCTCATTTGACTGTATCACAGCAATCTTCATAGTCATGTGTGATATTGCAAAAGTTTCCAAAGACCTTAACTTTTAGTGCATACTTATGAATAATAGCCGTCTCTGTGAAACCACAAGTAAATAGTTCGTCTGATGTGAATTCTAACTATTTTTTTATCAGTCGCAGTTGGCATATGTATTTCACATTGGATTGAATATACTGGTTGTTAATGCTTTGTTATAGGTGATGGAAGTGCAAGAAATCATAACTTATTGTCTTGTTTAATGAGTAATTAAAGATGATGATGCTGTGATGGTTACACCAATTTCCAGGACCTTACTGCCCTGCATATACACAACATGTCTAAATCCCATTCATGTAGGGAAATTACTGGTCTAATGCAATTGATAATTATTCATATTTGTTTACTGTAAATGAGATGGAAATGCATCCACTTGGAAGATGCAGCACTGTGCAAAAGTTTTAGGCAGGCGTGGAAAAAATGTTGCAAAGCAAGGCTGGTTTCACATCTGTGTTGGAAGCGCCAGTTGGAGGATCCACCGCAGATCTGACTCAAAATACCGGAAGAAGAAAGGCTCCATGCAATGCTTTTTCTTCCATCCAAAAGCCGGGCAGCTGAGCCGAAACCAAACGGACCCCATTACATTCAATGGAGTCCATTCGGAGCCGATTGGTTCCGTCCTGAGATGGAGCCTTTGGCCATGGGGATCCAATGGAGCAGCAATGTGGAACCCGAGTGCAGATGTGAAACTACCCTAAGAATTTTTTCAAAAATGGAAGGCATCTGATTGGCTCCAAATTTATTCTGCAGCAGGACAACCACCCCAAACATCCAGCCAATGTCATTAACAACTATCTTCAGTGTAAAGAACAGGGGCTCCTGGAAGTGAGGATATGGCCCCCACAGAGCCCTGATTGCAACGTTATCGAGTCTGTCTGGGATTACATGAAGAGACAGAAGAAGATCTGTGGTTAGTTTTCCAAGACGTTTGAAAACACCCTGTGGAATTCCTTCAAAAACTGTGTGCAAGTGTAAGTAGAAGAATTAATGCTGTTTTGAAGGCAAAGGGTGGTCACACCAAATATTGATGTTTTCCACACTTGCCTAAAACTTTTGCACAGTACTGTGTATATATATATATATATATATATAATATGTAAGCAAACACACTAATAACAATGTTACTGACTCATTCACTGTAAAATGTCTATAAATGTGATCATTTGTGCCATTAATTACATTAGTTATAAACAATCTGACACTGATCATATACTAAATATCAGTAACCGGTATACTCGATGTTCATGATTCGTCAGACTATCAGACACGTGTCATACTCCTGACTAACCATCCATTATAAATTCTGCTAATGGTGAGAAGAATTTTGATACATTGTATCCATTCGGTTTTGTATCAAGTGTCGTTTTACCGCTCTGCCTTCTTGTTATCACCAGGATTAGGCGAAAAGTTGTTCTGTGTACGGTCGACTTAAAGTTTAATCACAACATCTTTCTAATTACAGAGCATGATATCCAGAAAATGTTAAGACAAAGACAAGCCTCTAGTTCCTTATATGGTGCAGTGAACTGGCACATTATGAATGATCGCTTACAGTTTTCCTGCTGAATTCTCGCCTGTAGGAGAAGGGGAATATATCTTAATTATTAACCGTCAGTCTCTGTGCAGCCTTGTGGGAACAATACAGAAGTTACAACGCAACTTCTGCTGAACCGTTGCCCATGAAAAACAGATCGTTAATGCAGAAATGCCGCATGAATCACAGTACCTGGACGCAGTATACTAGCTGAGTACTTACCACACTACTAGTTAGCTCCTATCTCCTTTAGTGGGAGCCAGAATGCAGAACTCCATGAGGACTTTCACCTCTTCCTTTTCTTTCTCAACATATCCACAGGCAAGTGAAGCAACATGTCCTACAACAATCCACAGTCCTGGATCATGGCCCCCTCTACATGCTCTGTACTAGGGGGGACTCCTTTGTAGAAACAATGGTGGGGAAGAGGAACCTCCAGATATTCAGGACATGTCCCAGCAGAGCACAAGTGATTGAAGTTGTGGAGGGAGTGCGGTGCTCCCTGTGCCTGCCTCTTCTGCGCTGGGACAAGGCTGACATCACATCCTCCTCCTCCCCCCTGCCCTCACTTTTGTGGACTTAGGATAAACTGAAAAATTCAGGAGGGAGTTAAAGGTGCAAGCATTCTGCAATGCTGGAAGTGCTGCTAAACTTCTATCTACACAAATGTCACGTGAACCAGCTCCTTCTTATAGGGGATAAGTCATAGGATAAGTGCATTATTCCAGCAGTCTGATACATTACTAGGAAATAACACACCTTTGTGTATTTACTAAATAGTCATTTTTATACAAACAAAAAATAGATTTTTGTTTCACTCCTATTCTTTCTTGTAATAAAAAGAGAATATTTCCCACAAATTAAGGGCTCCGTCACACGAGCATATGGTCACAGTGCATTACGCGTGTGGGTTTTGCGTGCAGAATATTCTGTATCAATCTGCCATGGGCTCTCATGTTGCCGCTCACTCATATTGGGCGAAATATGCGCACAATAAAGATCGCAGCATGTTCTATCTTGGCATGTATTACACATGCATACACACCAAGATAGTACATGGTGATTGGCGGGACGCAGCAAGTACACAACGTCATTACGCACTTGCTGCACACCCCGAGACTGTGTCATGCAGACGACATGCACTGAATTGCACTCGTGTGAAGCCACCCTTATTGCTTCACACATTCACGCATGTAAAATCTGTACGCGCAATACACAGAGCATAAAACCCAAGGTTCTCAATGGGTTCGTTTTCTTTTTTCATTTTTACACGCAGCGCAGCATGCTCTATTTAAGTGTGTATTTGCGCATCAAAGCCCCCATAGGCAATACGCTGCACAATTTTGCTGGAAATTGAACTCATCCGATTTGAATGGTCCCAAACAGCTCAAAAAGTAAAATGCGCAGATTTGAGCACAGTAGCACTATGTTCACAACGCAAAAACGTCATGCTATCGCAATCATATTTGCGCTTGCACTCGCGTGAAGACGCCCTTAGTCTCTCACAAATACCAGCATGGTTTCAAATGTTCAATTTTGTTCTCAATCAGTATCCTCAACGTGAAAAAGGTTGTGTCTAGAATCTCTGTTTTATGCTAATTTTTGTAGATAAGTATATTGCAGCTGTCCGTGCGAATTCCGCAAAAAAATAGAACATGCTGAATATTAAATCCACTCACAGAAATCACAATCGCTATCCGCTCATGTGAGCGACATGCGAATGTTTTGTACTTTTAATGTGTGCAGAATAGTGGGAATCATCCACGCAGGTGACGATCGCGAATTTCACAATTCAAATCCAGCTGTGTGCAGCCGCCCATATCCCCAGGATAGGCCATCAATAGTAGATTGGATGGGTTCTGCCACTCAGGGACCCGGCAGATCAGCTTTTTACTGAGCTGTTGCACTTGTACACTGAGCTGATTTCTGCAGGAAGCAGACTGCTCTGTTTCACTGCAGTGGGCAGTTATGGTAATGCAAGCCAAGCTGCCATTCACTTCAAGTGGAACTTTATCTGTAATACTAAGCCTGGCCACTGCAATGAGAACAGAGCTATAGGTGCTTCCTGTAGAAATCAGTTTTGTGTGCAAGCACACTAACCCAACAAACAGCTAACTGATTGGTGGTGGGTATTGTGTGACAAACCACCCTTGATCTACTATTGATGGTCTATCCTCAGAATAGGCCATCTATAGTTTACAACTAGACAACTTTTTAATTACGACTTGAATGGGAGTAAGTCGATATAATCACTGTGGACCACTGTATACAATAATGAAGCAAGTAAAAAGCATTCGCGCATCTGTTGCCATTAAAAAATTCTATAAGTTAGTATCTGAGTCATTTGTTAAGGCCCATTTAGAGGGGACGAATGTCAGGCAAACGGTGCCCAACACTCGTCTCCGCATGTACTCGCTCTCGTGCTGCTGCACAGGAGCTAGTATCACTGGGTCACTGTATCGCTAGTATCGCTGCTGTCAGCAAGCCAGCAATACTAGCTCCCGTGCAGCATGGGAGCAAATGTATGCGGGGACGAGTGCTGGGCATCGTTTGCCTGACATTCGTGCCATCTAAATAGGCCTTTAGTAAGTATAGAGTGTAACAGGGTATCACTGTATGACAGTGGTCCTCAACTAGTGGCTTGGTTGCATACCCATATGTGACTCTGAAAGCTTATCTAACATTATAGGTGGTGTTTCAGGATAAACTACTCAATGTACATGAGGAATAACAGTATTTCTGCTCATTATATGACTTGCATCTTGCATTTACTACCTGCTTGCCCTTTCTACAGACTTCTTCTCTAATTTTCAGTTCTCCCTGAGTTGGTAGCTGGAAACTAGATGCTATAACTGCTCAAGATGGCTCTACTGAACAGGGAAAAGCAGAATATCTTTTCTTCTATCTCTCTGTAGCAGATTGTAACTATGAAAAGCATCATGGGGAAACTATACAGCAGTACTGACCAATGTGGGTGAGATTTAAATCCCTTAAAAGTTAGCTGCAGCAGCCTCTGTATGAGTCTGTCTCCTCCTCCTTTCTCCTCTCCATAGACTTTTATGGGCAGCATGAGTCATCACCCTCCTCCACTTTCCAATCTCTGTCTTGTTATCTCTGTCACTAGAGGAAGACTTTACTTGACAACAGGCAGTGGAGAGCAAATTAGAAGCAAGGGAAACCCTAGTCAACAGCACTTTAGATTGCTTTTTGAGCTCAAAAACATAATTTTAGGCAAATAAAATAAATTGCACTTTTTCCAGGTATCACATTCGTTCTCGCATAAGCACAACTCAGTGACCATTTAAGCTTCTAGTATGTGGCTCCCCAGTTGTTGGCAATGGCAAAATATTATTGTACCCCAATATCACTCGGAATTTTATAGCATCACTGAAAGTTGGTACCGGGGTTATAACTAATGACAGACAATGAACACCAAGCTAAGAACTACAGTATATCACTGTTACTTGGCTGCTGAGTCTGGACCATATAAGAGACACTTGACATTGCAGCCGACACTATCAATCTAAGAATATTTATTGCTCCTCTTCTCCATGACACTTAATTGCTTTACATTAAAGCCTGTGAGGAGCTGGAACCTTCAGACATTTGATCTTAAGGGAACCTGTCACCTGAAAAATCCTTTTAAGGCCGCCTTCACAGGAATGGGTCAGAGTCCGCAGCGGAATACGATCCTGTGCCTGGCCAGCATGTGTGTGTACCTGTATTTAATTTGTATACGGATGGTCCAGATGGCTCGCCGTTGGACATGCACAGTACAGATTTTTTTTAACCCTTTCCAATCCACTGTCTGACCTGTGAAGACATTATGATTTAAGGCTGTACAGCTCCGATGTTGGAAGACATCCATCGGGGTTCTCTTACTGTATACTACCAGCCTCTCTGCTGTCGGAGTCTATCCAATGTGTCACCTCATGCAGTACTGGCTTTAGCCAGCATATAGCGCCATTGTATAACAGCAGAAAAAGAGTAAGCCCCCTAGGAAAACCAAGATACAAATTGGATTGGAAAGGGTTAAATCCCTGCTTTTCCAGCACCATCACTAGCCGATGATGTGGAATCTGCGACCTTTCCACAATATCAATTGCGGAAGGGCCACAGGTCGGACGGCTTCCATTGACTTCAATGGATGCCGTCCATGCGGAATCTGCACAAAAGTAGAGCATGCTGCGATATTTTTTTCCATGAGCTGTCCGCTCGTGTGAAAATGCTCTATTCTTTCTAATGAATGCCGCAGATCATCCGCGAGGGTGACAATTGCAGATCCCGCAATCCAAATCTGACCGTGTGCAGCCGGCTTTAATCTGTCACCATAGTGTTAAGCAGTAAGACACAAGTGGAGCACACATGCTTTAACCATTTGCAGAAATTCATACTTTGAAAGTAGTTTGCCTAGTATTCAAATCATCTGCCTCGAGTCAACGAGGCGGCACCATGAGCCTTTCGACTCAGCACGTCACTGCCATAACTCGCTCACCGCCTCACCTGTGTATGCAGATCAGCGAAGGTAGTGCTGAAAACTTGCAAAGGGCCCTCCAGCTGCATCTTCTGGCGCATGTGCAGTGCACTGGTGAAGCCAAGGTGATTGATCCAGCTTGCTTCATTACACATGTGCCAGGGAGATGCGGCCAGGGGGGTACACAGCACCTTTGGGAGATCTCAATACTCTATATATAAAAAAAAATTCAGCTCACCACCCAAATCAAGGCATCCGGATGTAGAGTATGTGCTTGCTTAGAGAAGGCATGAAAGTCAAGTACATTTTAGGACAAGCTGGCTCAACCCAGGCTTTAAAAATTAAAAGCCAAAACTTGCTTATTTTTCTCAGTTTAAAAAAAAAAACATTTGAATTACAACCTCAGCACAAAAAAAGCTCTGTTGACGTGTTTATGACGCTGCACTGCGCCCTTAGTCCTGACTAAGCACTGACATACATAAAGAAGGAGAGGCAGAGAGCGTGAGGAGAGGTGAGGTTATGGCAATGCTATGCTGAGTCGGAGGGTTCATGGTACTACCTCTTTGATTCGAGGCAGATGATTTGCATACAGGCCATGCTACTTTCAAAGTAAGCAGGGGCTCTCCTTGGGGAGAGACAATGCCTCTCCTGACACACTCACCTCCTAGACATCTCCATACACTTTCTGGGTGCTCTCCCTAAAGTGGCCATTAACACTTTATGCAAATAGATAGCTAAATCTTTCAACCTTTCAGTCATTTGAAAGATTATCTTTGCATGTAAAAGGGCCTCCATTCTCTGACAGACTATCGCTCCTCCTATTGCTGAGATGGATTTCAGGTGCTTATACACCCAAGAGTTCTACCATATAGTTCTACCATATATCAGTACTTAAAAAAAAACAAAAAAAAACATCTATGTTTGCATTTGCGTTGGAGAATTGTTGCAAATTCCGTCAGGATTGTCATGTAGAATAGCCCTACATGCAGTGTAATACGTCCTGTCAAAATGACAAAATCCTTGACAAAACCCAACAAACCTTATTATGAGTCAATGAGGTCCATCAAGTGGCGGTAGTATTAGTCATACACTGGATCCGTCACTGCGTCATGACCTTCTAAAAAAATGTCTAATATACCTTCATTCTAGGAAAACCGCTGCACAAACATACAAATATTCATTAGTGTTATTAGATTTGCAGTTGGCTGAGGCCATTCTGCTTCCTCGCTTCACGTTCTTCATGCCATTCTACTGCACTCAATACAAATGTCTAGTAATGCAATATGCAATTCAGAAAAGAAATCTGTCTAGGTAAAGAATGGGCATAAACACAAAAAACGTCCGGCATAGAACAGAAAGGACAAATATTCCAGTTGGTATCTTCTTAATTGCTTTCAACAAACACTAGATTGAATCCCACATCTATCTCCACAAGGTCTTGGTAGAGGTTAGATAGTCAATTTCCACTGACTTATCTAAAATATATGCAAACACTCACATATGCTTCTGTTACAAAGGACAGGCGTGCTGAAAGTATATTGTATACAGGTTTGGATGTAAGGATTGATTCATTATGGCAGCTTCACTTTGAATACACTGACCTATTAACTGTGTCAGCGGCATCACATAACAAAAAAGGTCCCCACGTATTTATTTTCTGAGGGTGATGTTAATGCAGGTTCAAAGGGCAAATGCAAAGACCATGTGAAGTTTTTTTTAAGGAGTTACAACTATATAAGTCCTAGTACATTTCATCAGACTGTAAATTAAAGGGTAGTATACTTTTAACAAGCCGGTATCATATTACTGGTCCTGTTTGTAGAAGCTTGGAGCACCCGCTCAGTTATTTTCGGCAGGGGACTCACACTTTTTATGTCTTTCTATACAGCACAGGAAAACAGGGCGTTCAGGGGTTGGGTGTTTCATCAGTGATTCCTTGTTTTTCGAGAAAGGGTAGTATATAGTGTATGTATGTCTGGTCTTAATATGGATGCACTGATGCACGAAGGGAGGGGTGGCGGAGGGCAAGTATAGATGAACTTCCTACCAGTGGATGACATCATTGGTGGTTGTGTTAAGATCTATGGCGGGTGTTGACTTTCCCATTTTGTAGCATGTGTATGTATTACGTCAGCAATGTTACCTGCTGTTATATTGAATCAAAAGCACTGTCTGGTCATCTAAGTTCGGTCTTGTAGAACTGCTGGAGGGCAATTGTTGGGACCTAATACACACAAGCCCAATACACGAAGGCGGAACTTGAAATCCTGGGTCCCAATACAAAAATGGTTACCCAAAATATTAAATATAATTAAGAGTACTGGTCTTCTCATATGGGGCCGACAGACCTCTTGACCTTCCTCTTGAAGCTCCCATAGTTAGGGTACTTTTAGACAGGAAGACTGTTGGGCCATCCCAATGACTATGGCTCCCCTGCTTTCATACAGGAGCGATAGTCATTCAGTGAATGGAGGCGGAGTGCAGTGGAGATCACTTCCACCCACTGTCCTTCATTCACTGTGAACAGGCAGTCGTTGAACAATGAACATCTGCCTGGTTTTACTGAGTGAGAAGTTGCTCACTAGTTGTTTTGTTTTAGTGAGCTGAAATGAAGCAACTAGCAACTAAAGCCATTCTATGTTAAGCTCCGCCCTCTTGTCAAACAAGGCAGGGGGAGTTGGGGAGAGCTGAAACACAGTCATGCACTACATTCAGATGCACCGCAGTGCAATCAGGTGCATAAAGCACCAGAAACAGGCTGTGCTGTGGAATGCTGAAAAAAAAAGTTCTAGTCCTGGAACCTGAACATTCTCGGTTCTGCAAATGCCATATAAAGAAAATGTGGCCCAAAACTCCTGTGAGCCCATTGCTGCCTAAAATACACAGCAGACTTGTAACACTCTGATCATGTTTAGCTATGGCCCACGGCTGCAGAGCACTCTACTACAGAATCAAGAGAGCCATTCACTAATGAGCAACTTTCCACTTAGTGTAAACAGGTAGTCATTCACCTATAAGTGACTGCCTGTTTACTGTGAATGGAGGTGAGCAACCAGAAGCGATCTCCAGCGCACTCTGCCTCCATTCACTGAACCACTATCACTCCTATGTGAAAGCACAGGAGCAATAGTCATTGGGATAACCGTTGAGCACATGTAAAAGTACACTAAGTGCAATGTCTGAGCTGTGACAAATCAGCTAGGGGTTAAGAGAAGTTGGGGGGCCCGAAGATAAACTTTTGCACCCGGGCCTATGAGCCTTTAGCTACGCCCCTGCCTGTAACACCTCCCTGCTCCAACACACACAACCTTTCAACTAAACTATTCCCTTCAGGGTGTTGTAACCCTTTCTCTATCTTTGGCCACCTGCAGACGGGCGGGTCGGATCCGGCAGCAAGGATTCTCGCCGCGGGACCCGACTCGAGCGACTGCAGGGACCTGCGCGTACTCAGCCGCACCCGCCGGCTCCGGCTGTTTGCTGTGCCGGCTTGCCGCGCACAGAGATAGAGCATGCCGCGATTTGTTTGCTGCGCGAGATTTCGCTCGGCCAAACCGCGGCCATCTGCATAGGATTGTGTTTGTTAACACAATCCTATGCAGGCTTCCAGCAGCGGAAATTCCGCGGGAAATCCCGCCGCAGACGGCCTTTAGGAGAGACCTGCTATAGAATTGCTGGGCATAGATTGCAGATTGAAGAGCCCTGAGCCAATAACTATCCCTAGTTTCTCCATTGCCTTGGGTTTATTTAACCTGATAGAAAAAGAAAAAAGGACTAGCTACCTATAGCAACCAATCATGTGCTTGCACTTATTTTTTTAAGGGCCACTAGAAAATGAAAGCAATGATCGGATTGGTGGTTACGTGAGACTGCACTATTATTCCTTTGGATTGGTTTCCAATATGAGTATAAAGGCTGGTTTACACGGGCCGATGATCGCTCAAAGATCGCTCAAACGACAGTGTGAGTGACAGCTTTGAGCAATCATTTTGCATAAAGTATTAAGTAGCTACTTAAGTACCAATTAAGTGTGCAAATGAAGCCTTCCCTGAAGTCAGTTAATAGCCCCAGGGCTCTTATTTGCGCTCAGGTCCTTTGTTCTCCATTGGGAAACAATGTTATCAGCACTACCCGCGGAGAACTGCTGATAAAAGTGAAAGACGATTTTTAGGTTAGCTTGAATTTCACGATCAGCTAACAGTGCCCGAAAAGCGGATGATGGGCGCACATTTACACTCACCGATTATCGCTAAAATGATCGCCGATTACCGATTTTTTTTAGCGATAATCGGCTGATGTAAATAGGCCTTAACTGAGAGTGAGTCCTGATTCGTTACCCTGGTGTCCCAGCTTTGCAGCGGCCCGGGACCTTCATTACTGGTAGATGTCTACTCAGCTAGTCACTGTCACCGCGACTGCCAGCTTGTTGTTCCAGCTGGGCCCCATTCTCAGCTTGGCTGCCAGATATGTGGGATAATTCCTGCCCCACCCTGAGCCAATGCAGCTATTTTTACCATGGCCACCCATTGTGGATTGTTTGTATATCCAACTGAGTGAAGAAGCACAGTAAGTTTTCTAACAGTTGATTAGGACCTTCAAAGTCCACAGCAGAAACTACCAAAAGAAGAAGCAGCACTCTAATATCTTCTGAGATATTTATCTAACCTTGGATTTTACAGCAAAGTTACAGTTTTTCATTGGAGCCATGTCAAAGCTTCTTTAGTTTTTCGGTGGATTATTTAATATTCCAAATATAGAAAATCATGGCGTTAGAAACACCGCGTTCAAACGCTAGTTTACGAAGCCCCATTGAAATCAATGGACATATTGTACAGCGTTTAGTATGGCATTTCAAACGCAGCGCTAAATGCTGTATAAAGCTGTGTGTTGAGAGTGGCCTAAGCCAGCGAAAAGTAACTAGATTTTACAGCTTGTGCCGCCCTCGCCAGTTTTGTAAAAAGTGGGCAGGGTTTGATGGGAGGAAGTGTGGCTGACCACACTGACACATTTATGTATAAGTTAAGGAGATATACCCGTGCGTCGTACAGTGATTTTATGACTAGCGGTCCTGGAATAAACAAAGTGGCCACAAAAATGAGTCTAACACAGCACTGTTATGGAAGCCATCCAAAAGAAAATTTGTGTTGCCCATAGCAACGAATCACAGCGCAGCTTTCCTTTTATCTCAGTGGTATAAGAAATATCAACCAATCACAGCGCAGCTTTCATGTTACCTCAGCAGCATAAGAAGTAGCAACCAATCACAGCGCTGCTTTCTTTTTACCTCAGCTGTATATGAAATAGCAACCAATCACAGCGCAGCTTTCATTTTACCTCAGCAGTTTAAGAAATAGCAACCAATCTTAGTGCAGCTTTCATTTTACCTTAGCAGTATAAGAAATAGCAACCAATCACAGCACAGCTTTTATTTTACCTCAGCTGTATAATATATAGCAACCAATCGCAACACAGCTTTCATTTTACCTCAGTAGTATAAGAAATGAAAGCTGAGCTGTGATTGGTGGCTGGTGGAAACAAAAACTACAAGGGAAGTTGGTGATTTTTTGATTTTTAGTTCCGCCAGTATTCATCGCCTGTTGCTGGGGATCGCTCATGCACAATTTCACTCAAATCAGACCAGAACTGTGGATTTGTATCTGACACAAACAAACAGATTGTGCGTCTTATATGTACGATCACCCATGGAGATTGTCCCCAGCTTGGTCCTGTAGTACTCCTAGCACCTCTGCCTTCTACCTCTCTGCTTTTGCGCACGCTGCTAGCCAGTATTTACTTCTGTTCATGTTCCGTATTTTGGGACGGGCTGATAAATATGAATATAAACAGATTATTTTGTAGGGTCCAGAAGATATTTTCTGTAAAGGTATATTCTGGTCCGGCTAACGAGCTGATATAATATCACTAAGTACTTTTTCATGTAAGCGGTTCCAATAGTGGGATGACAGAAGATTTGCAGACTGCACAGAGAAGGAGGATTGTACAACATTTCCATAGTAACGGCTATTAGGTTTACAAAACAGAACCTCTCGCGTTTAGTGCAGACATTCCTGCATGTCTTCTACAGCCCGACTATATTTAATGTATTAGGGAGGCAACATCAGCTTTGTGTTTGGATGCCAACAAACGGAGAACCAGCCAATGTGAAATGTAGTACCAGAGTCATATATAAATATGTAAGTGCTATCACTGCTGTGGTCGTTACTGACGTTACGCCAAAGATAGCGCTGGCAAATAATGTAACAAACAATGGGAAAAAGTTGCTTGGGAGTTAAAATGTAGCTGGAGAATTTAGCCCTAAATGAAGATAGAAAGAGTTAAGGCCGGGTCGGATTCCACATGTGGCATTTCGCAGAGGAATCGATCTTGTGCCCGCCTGGTGACCCTGCGTACTTGTACGGATTCTTCATATTCTGTACTGCAGATGTGCCGTAGAGCTGGAGCACATGTGCAATAAAGATTATGCCACGCTGTCGCTAGGCAACCTTTCCACAATCATGATTGCGGAAGGGCCACGGGTCGGACAGCTTCCATTGATTTCAGTGGAAGCCATCTGTGCGGAATCCACCTAATAATAGAGCAGGCTGCGATTTTTTCCCCGCGTGCGGGAAATTATTGTTTTCTGCTCGTGGGCAGGAAAAAACGCTTTTTCATAGCATGCTATGGAAGGTAGTTGCTGCGGAATACGGAGGCAAACGCCTGCTTTGGATTCCACAATGCAAATCTGTCCGTATGCAGGCAGCCTTACTATCAAATGTAGAACAGCGCACCCTCTTTATGAGCACATTCTCCATCCATTGTAGCAACTAGACTGGGCCATCACCAGGACTGGCACCGTTGTGTGTCAGTCCAAGACCACAAAGTCCATAAAATCATCGTAAGCTGCTCCACAGAATATTTCATCCAGTCCTACTGAAAAATGGTAAGAAGGATTTTAGGGGTTACGAGAAATACCTGCTACACTTTGGCCTATTGTTCCTCGTTGGAAGTATCATGTAGCAAGATTTCAATTTAAGGAGTGGGCAGGAGAGGCAGATGCTTCCGCTGACTAAAGGTGGCCATATATACTATAGGACAAAAGTATTTGGACACTGCAGAAAATCAACAAATATACAAATACTGAGTTTGCCGAACGGTATGCTGGGAAGGGGATGGGTAAAATAAAAAACTGCTCATTTTGTAATAACTATTCATTTATCCGATTGAGCACTTGTGGGATGAACTGGAGCGACGGGTACAACACCGCCACCCACGCCCATCCCACCAACAATCTCTTCTCACAGCCTTGCATGAGGAATGGCCCAGACTTACAGAGAACTTGTGGAAAGTATGCCTCAACGTGTTACCTTGTAGTACAGTGGCAAAAGGAGGGCCGACACCTTACTAAATAGAATAATAAAGTTATAAATAAAATAAACTTTTTTTGAAAAACATGCAGTGGCCAAATACTTGTGTCCATGTGGTGTAGATTAGATAGAAGTAATGTTGCTTTTAGATTCAATAATTGGCGTTCATAAAATTGTTCAAATGAGCAAAAGCGAACGATAATCGTTCGGTCTAAACACGAGCCAATGACCGAATGACGAACGATAATTGTTCACTTATTGTTCGGTTTAACCCGTTAAGGACCAGGTGCTGTAAACTTACGGCACTTGGTCCCGGGCTTAAGGGTGCATTCAGACGACCGTATATCGGCTGGGTTTTCACGCCCAGCCGATATACGGCGTCTCTCTCTGCAGGGGGGGGGAGGCTGGAAGAGCCAGAGCAGTGCTCTGAGCTCCCGCCCCCTCTCTGCCCCTCTGCACTATTTGCAATGAGAGGAGGCGGAACAGGGGCGGGGCTAAGTTCCGGGAATTAGCTCCACCCTCATCCCGCCTCTCATCATTGAAAATAGTGCAGAGAGGTGGAGAGGAGGCAGAGAGGGGGCAGGAGCTCAGAGCACTGCTCCGGACTCTTCCAGCCTCCTCCCCCTGCAGAGAGAGACGCCGTATATCGGCCAGGCGTGAAAACCCAGCCGATATACGGTCGTCTGAATGCACCCTTTAGCCCAGCCGTATGTAAAATTATGGTGGGGATTAAAGCCTGCTGCTTCTTAAATCAATCAGAAGCAGGACAGGTTGTTAGCTGTTAGTCACAGCTGATAATCCGGAGGAGGAGGGAGAAGTGCATTTTAACCCTTTCTGACTCCTCCTTTGTTTAGTACATAATGCTCAAAGAGTGATATGTACTAAAATGTGAAAGCGGAACTGTTTCTTCCACCACGGCAGCCGGGGCGTCACGTGACTGACGGGATTCCCTGCTGTAGCAGAGCTGCAGGGTTGTAGTAGTCCCTGATCAGCTCTGCTAGTGACTAATGTCACTACAGGGCATGTTTTTACCTGTAACTGCGGCTTCTATGGATGCCCCAGCTACAGTAGAAAAGTGTCAAATAAAAAAAAAACATGTGAATGACCCCCAGAGATCTTATATGACATCATGGGGGGCATAGATAGTAAAAAGAATAGTTATATAAATAAGTAAAACAAAATTCCAGAATAAAACAACAATATATACATAAGAAAGAAAATAACCCAAAGCCGCCGCCAACCAAAACCGTCGCTATATATGCCCTGTAATCCAAAACCATACATATTATATATCAAAATGTCCAAAACAAAATGAGAAACTCGTTCTCATACTTTTTTTTAGTGTAACTATACTAATTTAAAAAAAATAACTATAAATGTTAAAAAAATTATATTTTTAGCTTTTTACCCTCAATAAAACTAAAAAACTGGGAAAAAAAAGCCAGTGAAAGGCCTTGTGCACATGGCCTTGACGGGCTCCGTTACGGCACCTCCAAAGACCCCATACTTACCTCCAGATCTGCTGAGCGAAGTCCGGTATGACGCTTAGGCACGCATGCGCAGTACAGTGCATGACGCGCCGGTGTTGCCACATGACTGGCCGACAGCGTCATATGACACGTCCGATGGTGGGCGGGGCGCGTATTCACGCCGTACTTCCGCTGTGCTACAGCGGAAGTATAGCGTGACGGGCGGCTTCCATTGACTACAATGGAAGCCGTCCATGCGTATACCCGCAGCAAATAGGACATGCTGCGGAATTACGCAGCGTGTACATTGAGCTATTAGGTTTAATAGAACCTAATAGCTGAGGTGAAATGCTGCGGACGTCCAGCCGGCCAAAAATATATTTAAAAATAGCCCTATATGTCTCGGGGGGAAAAACGCAGCAAAAATAATTTTGGTAGCTAAAGAAAAAAGTATAAGGCAGTAAAACCACCACATGGGTAAAATCCCTAAAAAGTGTCTGGTCCCTAAGGTACAAAACAGCCTGGTCCTAAAGGGGTTAAACAGCGCTTGTTCAATCCTTCTCATTAGCTTATACAGCGAATGTGAAAGACTGAACGATTCTGAACGAGTTCTCGTTTGAACGAGCCAACGATGTATCTGCTTGTCTAAACAGGCTGCACGAGAGTGATCGAATTAGCGATGACGTTACTCGCTTGTTTAAATGATAATCATCTCGCCTAAAACAACCCTAACAGGACTTTGCTTATTTGGGTAATCCTCACAGTTACTGGTATTCCTTTAATTTACGCTCTTCTCAATTATTATTCAGTAGGGTGTAAGCACACAAACAGTCGGTCATATAATGCAGAGCCAAAAACAGATCTCTCTGCAGCCCTGCCCGCAGGAATGTGTGTGTCAGTTCATAGATGCTTATATACATTAAACAGAAGTAGCTAGTTGATTAGACAACCATTGAATTAATGATCGTCTGGCAAACGATCATTTTACCAACATAGCCATGCTTGTTCTAGGCCATACTGGCCGTTGCAGTCATTAAAACTTTCCAGACGTTCAACAACTAGGAAAGTGACCTTTCACTGTGGGAATGTTCTTTCACTGAATGATTCTTCATGTAACAGTTAACTGCAACATATACATTGACATGCTAAAAAGTCATGGGGCAGAAACTAATATTGTGTAGGGTCCCCTCTTGCCTGCTGAAATGCAGCAACTCGATGTGGCATCTATTACACAAGTGGACAGAAGATGTCTGGAGACATGCTGAGCCTTGCTATCTGCATAGTCATCTGCAGCATTGTGGTATTTGTAGGTGCAGGATCTCAGGTACGAATAGAACTCTTCACCACATCCAATAAATGCTTGATTGGGCTCAGGATGAGCAAACTTACAGGCTATAGCATTCATAGGAACTCTCCAGTATGCTACTTGAACCAGCTCTGGACAACTTGGTCCTGATGGCAGTATGCATAATCCTACTGGAATATCCGATCACCGTGGGGGTACATGAAATAGATAAAGGGTTGCAAATGTCCACCAAGCCATGAAATGTAGCAGGGAATGATCAGTGAAATGTTTAGGTGGACTAGTGGGCCCAACCCATGCCGTGAGAACACACCCCACAACAGAATGGAACCACAACAGCCTGCATAGTGCCTTGTTGACAACTGGAGCCCCATGGCGTCTGTATATACATGAACCCTATTATCAGCCAAAAACAATTGATAGTATGACTCATCAGACCACTCCACGTTACCAGTCCTCTGTGGTTAAGTTAGCAACCTTACAAGCCAGGTGAGGTGCTCTGTCTGCTTTTGTGGTGTTAACAGAGGTACTCTGGTAGGTATTCTTCCATATTCCATGAAAGATTTAAAAAAAGCTGCACTAACCAGTGGAATATGTGCATGGGACCTCCTGCATTGAATGTGGATGTGATTTCTGCCACTGTCGTTTGTCTGTTCACACAGACCATTCTAGATAGACACCACCAATCACGATCATTAAAAACCCATGGGAGAGCACTGCACTGTCCACTGTGGGTGGTAATGCCTTCAATGGTGTATTCCTGGTACATACATCACACTGTTGTTCAAGAACACTATCTTTTCTCCTTAGGGCTCTTTCCCACGAGCATAGGCTATTTTACGTGCGCCTGCCAGGGCCGTAAAAGCTCATGAATGGGGCGCACAAATGTAATGTAATGCCAATGACTCCCCTTCCCTCCCCCTCGCCAGCTCACCTCCTCTCTCATTCCCTCTGTCTGTTTGCAATGGGAGTGGGCGAGACAGAGGCAGAGGTAAACACCCGCCCCTTATCCCCAGCCAGTAATGGAAGGGGGCAGAGCGGAGCTTAGCTCCACCCCCACCCAGCCCCCTTCCATTGCAAACAGCTGGAGGAGAGGAGGAGAGAAGCTCCCTCCCACCTCCCTTCTCCGGCTGCTGTCATTGGCTCCCATAGGAGTGTATGCAGCGGCTGACGTATTCCGGGCAGAAAGATAGTTCCAGGACTATCTTAGCTGTCCAGTGTAAAAGTGCCCAGTGCTATATTTGCCGGACAGGCACTTTCACACTGTGAAAATACACCTGTGTGATCTGATGCATTGGAATCCAATGCATCAGGTGGTAGCGTATATCGACCGGCCGTGAAAACAGCGCCGATATACGCTCATTTGAATAAGCCCTTAGGGAGAGCACCCAGAATGTGAGTGAGTGAGGAGACTTATAAGGCTATTCATGCTCCTCTGGGTAATATGTAAATAAGGGAGATGGAACAATACCTCTGCCGCGCCACCTGTTGGAAGGCAGCATTCCTGCAAGTCAATATTAGACTATTTATACAAGCCTTGTAACAATGACTGGGAATTAAAAGCCAAGCCAGAATCCATACAGAGACAGCTGATTTGAGCTGTTTGCCCCTAATCAGTGTGCAGTAGGTTTCTGGCTTTGCTAGCGAGAGACCTGTGACGTGGGTCAGGAATGCTATATTTCCTCCTTGGGAAGAGCACCTAGAAGGTGAGTGAGTGAGTAGACATATAAGGCCATTCATACTCCTCTGGGTAATATGCAAATAAGGGAGATGGAACAAGACCTCTGCAGCACCACCTATTGGAAGGCAACATTCCTGCAAGTTAATGTTAGACTCTTTGTACAAGGCTTGTAACAATTAAATTCCCAGTCATTGTTACAAAGCTTGTACAAAGAGTCTAACATTGACTTGCAGGAATGCTGCTTTTCAATAGGTGGCGCTGCAGAGGTATTGTTCCATCTCCCTTATTTGCACTGTTGTTCAAGGAATGCCCACACAGCTTTGGAAAATGAATGTCCCCTCCATCTCGCATCCACTATCGTGCTTCATTCGAAATCCAGTAATTCACATTACCTTGCCATGAGCACACTGGCCAATGTTCAACTTCACTCACAAGATAACGCCTATTCCCAAGCTGTCACCTGAAATATCCCCATTTCATAATCAATTTACATACTGTTGTTCCAAGACTTTCAGTATGTAATTGCAAACTCAAAGAGTAGAAACTATCAGACAAAAATGTTAAATATGACTGACTTCTTTCAAGGCACCGTCTGTCCATCATCGATCAGCTAAAGCGATCATTACATCTTAAATTTCCACTGACAAATGATTTTTTTTGTTTGAAATTGTTATTATAATTGTTATGACCATATGACCACCCTAAAGGCTATGTACACCTTTGCCTGCTTTTTTTTAAGAATGTGTTTTTGGAAATAAAGATTCCTTTGCAATTGGTGTTCATTAAAAAATTCGGATTGTTTGATTTCTGTGCTTGTATTGATTTTTAGGGCGCTACAGACTGGAGGACTAAACTCTTAGTAAATTCTGCAAGTCAGAGTAAACTGACTGACTCCTTCCCTAGCCTGCTCCCTTGTTGTGAATGTGCATTCACTACCTTTCCACTGAGCTATTACAGAGGGCTGTATACCAGTGTCAGGGGATGGTGGTGGAGATGGGAAGAACAGAGAAGAGCAGAGAAAGCTACTATTACAGAGGACTGTAATTCACTTCATGTGAATCTTCTCTTATTAGCAGTGAGGGGAAACTGGACAAGCACCTACTCAGAGAGAGAATGAGAGATAGCTGTGCAGTATTGAGTGGGTGTAGTTGTGCTACACAGCCTCTGAAAGAGGAGAGGAGGAGCTGACCTTGTTCATGAGAGAGTCCAGCTGACCAGTGCTGTGAATGCCTCCAAGCCAGAAATTTGATTGCAGGAGGGCCTGCAAACCAAGTATTTCTAAATGCATGAGAAAGAAAACTCAATGTAAAAAAAAAACAACTGATATGAGTGCATCAATTGTTTTTCTGCAGTGACTTACATAGATATGTGTGCATTGATTTTCCGTGCTTCCGTAGCTTTTAAGACTTTTGATGTGATACATCCTATACTTATGGGTGCTTTAGAAAATAAGGCATTTTGTATATTTGCTATAAGTTCCAACCAAGCTTGTCCTTCCTTGTTTCCAATCCATGTAACTGGACCTTGGTAAAGCAATAGAAATATGTTATTTCCTGCATTGTACTCTGGAGTAAACTGCAATGACAGCCCAATAATGGCTGCTGGTGGTCATTCACATTTCATTTGATGAGCATCTCAATTTCCAGACTTTTATTGAGGCAGTCTGCAATATCCAGGGAAAGAATCTTGCCAGCACTAAAATGACAAGAAGTAAAGGAGGAGGATGGGTGCTGACAGGCACTGATGTGAGTGGATTCTGTAGAGCGCTGCAGAATGTGTCAGCGCTAATATCTAATCAATAAATATCCATTCTTCTGCATTTTCTTGAAACTTGATGTGCTAGATATTTAGAAAAATGCTAAATAACAAGTACCGTTAGCCATTGTGTTCTGATGATATATTCTCAGTTGGATGCAATAAAAATGAAATTCCAACATTGTATCTCTTATTCTACCAAGATGAAGGAGTCGTTCTCCCATAGAGAGAAGTGCTGCTACATGTCGCCCCTTGATGAGATCTCAAACTGATTGCAGTCTAATAACAGCCGGGAAGACACCAAGACTGTCTAAAATATATCAATCAAATGTCCTGAAAATAAAGGAAAATGCACACGTCCCACCTCTACACAGCATGGGCTTTAATCCAAGCATATGGTGTTCAGAGGTGTGAGTGTCCCTTTAATTCACATATAATTGGTTTTTAGATTAAATTTCAGCCCAGGCAGCAACTATTGTGAACATCATGGCTTCCATAACAAATACATCATATCTTCCTTCGTGCATAGACTGGTTAGAGACAAGTTAAGGCGAGGGTTAATCATAGTGACTTTCAGGATGAGCTGCCCTTTCATGCATTCAAGTACAAGGCATATTGTACATACTTATGTGAACAAAGGATCTTTGGTGTTGAAACTGGTTCTTACTGAAGCAACACAGTACTTCTTTGATGTCAGTAAATGTTTCCTTATGCGTTGCGCTATCATACTTCAGGGGCTTCATAAAAAATGCATATACTAATATACTATAGTATATATTTTTCATAAGCATCAAGGAGGTATCAAGGAAACAAGAAAGAATCCCATTCAATTAATCTGAATATCCTCTTCAATTATACTGGATGGCAATCTCAATTTAGAACGCCATGTTATGTGAAGGGGTTATTAATGTTCTCTGACAAAGGAAACGGTGGTGAATTCTTGCTCTCTGCAAGTCATGAAGCAGGAATAGAAGGCCTAATGAATAATTAGATTAGAGAAGCAGATGGGTTTAGTTTATTTTTTAATTTATTTATCAGATGAAATTAAAAATCTTCTCAGCTGCACGTCTCGTATAAAAAGAATTAACGGAGAGTTGCAAATCTGTGTAAATTCAATGCAGTCTTGAGACTCAAGATGCGGATTGGCAGCAAGTGGTGTGAAACACTGTGATACAAGTTGTATGATATTTGGTATTAAAAGTGAGTCTGTTCTATAATTGTATATGTGGAGGATCACTGAAGATATGACTTCACTGCTTCCTGCTCAAGAAGGAAAGGATTGGGGTCGGATCTTGAAAACAATCTATGTCCATATGCCATAGGTGGTCCTCTGCTCGGGAACTTTTCTACAAGCCAGAATGCAGAGCAGCTTGGTGTGTATGACTCCCATTGTGGTCGAACTTGGCTGTCATTGCATTACAGGGGTGGCAGATTCATCTAAATGGCTGTCATATATAGTTATACTACATTTAAACTGCAGTGACCACTGCCCCCGGCAAAATGAGATTCTGCCCCGGTTGCAGGAGCTGATTGCTACAGTGGCCAAATTCTGAAAGATGTACTATAATATTCTATGATGTGCTATATTGGAAGCTTTTGTGTATGAGAAGCAAATCCAAAGTCAGTAGTCCCAGCAAATTATACTCACTACTACTCACAACTCTTCCCACTTTGATCTCTGCCAGTCATTCTATTCAGGGGCAAAGTTTTAGTTTGCTGCTGTAACATATCTAAATGTCCTGGGCAAGACAACTCCTTACCATATGCCCTATCAAGGCATAGCTAGATCATAGGGAGGGGTCTTCCACTTGCAACCAACATCTATGAACCAGAGCCGTGAGTTGCTAACAAAGAGGACTCCTCTTCTGGTGGACCTGGTGTGCACATTAATACATGGACAATCATTCATCTGAATGGCAACCATGTGATTTTGCACTTCCATGCAGCACTCATGTGTCTGAAACTCTCCCTGATGATAAGATCAGGTCGCTGAAGATTTCTAAAGCGAAACCCAAGGCAATCAGTTGATTGCCAGGCCAGCTTCAATAGCAATGGGGTTGCCTTCATGAGCCAAACCTTTAAAGAAGATCTGTCATGGCATAGAATCAGTGGGTCTGGCCTTACGGTTCTGCAATTGAAGCCCGGCTGACTCTATCCCCATTTTTTCACACTTGCCTTCCCCCACTAGATGGGATCTCCTTAAGTCCAACTCCTGACATTAATGTTTGAAGTGTTCACACTGCTCCCTCTCAACGGATGAATGTTCTCACTGCTCTCTCTCAACGGATGACACCAGAGTTTCAAACAAGTCCAATATCAATCATAGAGAGTGACTGTCCACTTGACACATTCAGAATGAAGAAAGCTGGACCCAAGAAGAACCTGTCAAGGCGAAGACAGGTAAGTATTAAAAAAAAACGAGGTATAGAGTCAGCAGAGCCATGCAGCCAGCCCCGCTGATTCTATCCCATGCTGGCTTCTCTTTAACAACATTTGAAGGATAAGAATATAAAACAAGATTTTGAAAATCATGGGTAATATAAAATAAGAAAGGTAATCCAATGCCATTCAATAGAGTCCAATGCTGCTGGCTAATTTTGTAGTTATGAAGGTAAAGGTTATTCCGAAACAATTACACCTTAATCAGTGGGTAACAAGATGACCAGAGAGCAGATGGGAAGACTAGGGAGACCTGTTTAATGAGGGAGCTCATAAAGATAAGTGAGATGGCCCTTTTATGATTTGGTCAAACAGCACTTCACAAGATTACTACCCTCAATAAGAACAGGAGGAAATCTATCCAGCCTCAACGGATATGTCTCCTTCACACTTTCAAGGTTTTTTTTGTTCCACCAAAGCCGTTTTATATGCTGTGATAAAAACCTGCGTGCAGCTGTAAATTCCTTTTCTAGAGAATCTGAATGCAGAGTTTACTTGTCGAAAAAGGCCAGACAAAGAAAAGTTCAGGTTTCTGTAAATGGCAATCTATAATTTTCTGCACCTTATCATTCATGACATTTACCAGACAGGATACAAATCATATACATAAAACCAGAAACAATTTGAACTAATCCTTATAAGAAAGACGGGGAAGCTAGAACAATTACAATCTGCTTAAACAAATGGTTCCTTGTAATTAGCCAACATGAATCCCATCTATGTTTCCATGATGCACAAAAATAACAGATTACTTAATACTTTAAACATTGTCTGCATATTTGACAATATTAGAGTCTTTCATTTTGTGCCATGATTTCAGGGTGCTATTTTTCAATTTGTAGTTTTGAAACCCTTACTGAACTCCACCCTGGAACCAGCGTGTGCCAAGGTTTCATATATACATCTGTTGTACCATATTACACTGGCACACTGCCTATACAGAATATGTCTTACCCTAAAATACAGTATTGCTTTGTCTGAACAACCACTTATACTGCATTAGTCTGTTTATACAATATCTCTTTGTTAATACACTGCTTTATCTAAGGACGTATGTTACCACAGAAGCAGCACGGATGGCTGATACAGCGCCAATAGAGGTGCCCCAGGTTAGCTTTGCGGAGTCTCAGCTTCACATGAGCAAAGTGATCCAACACCAAAAAGTTTTTAAATAAAGGAGGACAGCGCTATAACCACCAAGCCCTTCTATGTTGAAAAACGTGTCATCTACTGGGAATCACTATAGGTGGATTAATTATGATTCCTACTATAGGGTCCCCTCTCTCCCATGTATAGTATGCTAGGCTTTATCTGTTCTCTTTCTGAAATTTTAGCTCTGCATTCGTATGATTAGGACAAAAAAAGTTTTTTTTCCCCATTGCTAGCAGTTATTGAACATAGAATATAGTATACCAAGAAGTGAAAATCATTACAACTTTATGATGCTGACACATGTGAGAGAACAGTAGTATGCCCTATCCACTGCGACAAACACAATTATATTATTTAAAGGGGTTTTGTCATTTGAAAAAATTCTATAATCACCTATTCCTCCCCAGGCAGACTCCTTACTGCATCTTCTCCTCGCTGATCTTCTCCAGTCCCCCGGGTCACCTCACCACAAGCCAGCTAGATCCTCTTATTCTGTTATGAAGCGTGCATTCCTTGCATTCCTCTTCCTGCAGATCAGTGATGATCTATTGCAGAGACAGCAGCCATGCACAGTACCTGCAATAGCTTGGCACTCCCTGCCAGGCTGTGAACTAGTGACGTAGCGTACATTGCCGCCAGGAAGAAGACTGCCTTTGAATGTAAGTAATGTCACAAGAAGCAGAAGAATCGGCCGGCTGGAGGTGAGGTGAAATGGGGGGTACTGCAATAGACAGGAGAAGATCGGCAGGCAGAAGCTGAGGTAAGTAGACTGCCTGCGGAGGAATAGCTGGGCATTTTTTAAATGACAGAACCCCTTTAAGGCAAGAGAATATATATTCTTTCCTTTTTACTAAATAAAATCGGAGAGTGAAACATTTTCCATTTTTCTAATCTTGCTTTTTTCTGATTGCAGATATTTTATTCTATGACCTATACATGGCTATGGGTGCTGCCATCTTGCCTGAGCAGCAGTTAGTAGCATTTAGAGAGATGTTTTAGAGCAACCTCATGGACTATTCACACAAAGGACAGGAGTGTTCAATTGACTTCTTTGGGAGACTGTTCTAGGTGTGTTCTAAGACCCATGCAGAGGTCATTGTACAAGGAGAGAGAGGAGGTGAGTTGTGATCATCAACTATTGTGAATGGATTCTGCATTATCTATGTGTTGTGACATCAAAAAGTTTTTTAAAAAATCACCAAAAATTCTTGCAAAAATATGTTCACTAAAAAATTTGATTTATATAATAGGTAATTTTCTGATTAAACATTCTCTTTAAATAATGCAGCTAGCACCATTGAAGTGAATGGGGCTGAGCTGCAATGCCTCACATAACCTGTGGATAAGGTGTGGCACTATTTTTGGAAGAAAGTAGCTGTTTTCTTTTTAATTCTGGGCAACCTCCTTAAACTAAATAGGGGGGGCTGTAGGACAGCCATACAAAAGACCTATAGGTATAGAAAGTAATAAAAAAAGCTTTAACTCAAATACTGCTTAGAAAACTGCCATAAACTAAATTTTTTTTACAAATAAAACCACAATGTATAAAACCAACCTTAAAATAAGTTTTTTAATGAGTACCTTTAAAGCAGTTTAGGCTAAAAAGAGAGCAGCAACTGCCCTAGTTAGAATTCCCTTCCGAGGCCGGATATCGTCGCTCCATAAATGTCACAAGAGTTTTTTTCATCAACCAGAATTTTCTGTTTAGTGTACCAGAAAAGAGTCCAGGAGCGTACAAGAAACATAAATAGGACCCGAACCAATAAATAAACTTTATGTATTTCGCTAACAACTCGCTGCTTCTGAAAATTAATCTCTACACGGGCGGCTTATAAAAGCACAGTGTGGTAGAAGACAAATATGTCGCACAATGATTTGGAAATGATTTGTACAGTGTACCTCCACTTCTCACGGAGGAATGTAGAAGTTTTCATTAGTTTTCCTCCCGACCCTGCCATTCACATGCACACTCATTCTGCCGAGCAAGCATGTGTTTTCAATATAGCGAGGGGAGTAGGCGCCCTTTTACACAGAACGATTATCATCCACATTCTCACTGGGTTGTGCAAATTTGAAAGATTCAGTGTCAGCGCTGCCGGCGACCGAATTGCGAATGAACTAATTAGTTTTTCATTCGTTTTTCAGTTTGTGCAGGCATAAAAATCAAATGATGCCTGATCCGTTTAAGCGGGCAATTGTTCATCTAAGAACGACTGCCTGTTTAGTGTGAATGGAGGCGGGCAGCCATCTCCGGCTCGCTCAGCCTCCATTCAATGAGCAATCATCACTCCAGTGTGTGATAATCACTGGGATGACTGTCGAGTGCCTAAGTGCCTGACAACTGTCCCGTTTGAAAGTACCCTAAGCCACTGCCAAACACTTTTGGTGGTGGCTTATCTCCAATGAGAAGAAAGGGATCAGGCCTTGGAATTCAATATGCCTGACCCTTCTTTGCTCTATCATCATTTGTTCGGGAATCCGGAGGCCATCATACATGAGATAATCGATTAGTCCTGTCAAAATTAGTGGGTTTCTCCAGGTTTCCTCTTAAATGTATGAGGGGTTTTAGTTCTCTAAGCTGTGGAAGGCAACCACTTTAGGCCACATCTTCCATTATTGAAAGGCTACAGGTACAGTAGATGGCTACTTTTGCCGTAAAATGTCTTATTCAAGAATGCCACGTGTCTCAAGTTGGATCTTCTTCATACAATATGGGTCATGAAGTCTTGTTTCCTTTACCCAGATTCAACTGACTTTAATGGGGTTCACTCATGCCACTTGAACCATGTTCATTGCTTTCGGATGCGCTCCTGATTGGTATTGTGATGCATTTCCCATTGTAATTGTGTACTGTTTAGAAGAAATGCAGTATTGAAGCTGACTTGGGTACTATATGCTTGGTCAAGAGATGCTCATGTAATGCTAAAGAAAACTAGTGCTACAATACGTCTTTCCAGCAACAGTGATATTAGCTCATAATCCTCTGCAGGGACCCCTTGCCACTATGTTCTAAAAAAGCTTCTACTTTGGCAATGTGAAGGGGCTAGGTCCCACCTCTTTGGATTCCATACAATGAAAATGATGCTGAGGCTGCTTCTCTTTTTATAGAGACTACAAATTTTCTCACCTTGCCAATAAAGCTTGCCAATAAATTCAAGCACTGACTCTGGAATATTAACCCAATGCAGCATGTGCTGAGAATAAAGGCAAGGCAGAGTTTAATGGAAAACCACAAAAAGCACATTTGTAAAAGTGATCTATACATCCCATATAATCAGTTCAGTAGAAGCACTCTGCTAGGTTAAGGCATTTTGTACTCGCTTTAACATAACAATAAATGCATCCATGGAGCTAGAGAGTTCGCATATTAGCATAACCCTTATTTATAGGTAGTATTAGGACATACATAGATCATAGAGTTGGTTTCCTATGCTTGGGACCAGGGTTACGAATGAGGACATTTACAGCCGCTTTGATACACAACCACTCCACTCACTAGTCAGCGAACGCCAACTCTGTCTTGCTGGACGCATTCTACGACTCTCTGAGGCAAAACTGACAAGAATTGCTCTTATGGAATCCAAAAAATAGGAAGGATAAGCAGGGAAGTCAAAAGACCACTTGGCAACATACATTTATATAGGACTTGTGCTCTATTGACCTTTCGTGGAATGATGACGAAACTGCTGTCCTTGACCATCAACAATGGCATTCTCTTGTAGCCCAATGCACCGAAAGTCCTGGGAGGACCTAAGTCTAAGTAACCTTGGGACCCCCTCTTTTTACCAATAGTAGAGAACTGTTGCAAATAGCCGCTATCACAATGGCAGGCAGGGTTCCAGGCAAATGGGCCCAAATGCAGCGGTTGGCTACCACATAGCAAGCACAGAATAAATACTATGAGGTTACACTTAGAACCTGATCATATAATGTTTCACGTTACATCAAGGGGTTCTGTCATGGTTTATGTCTAAAACCCTGAAAACGTTATAGGAATGGAAACCTTTGATGGATTCTGCAGTATCTATGCCATTGTAGAAATCTGCTAAAACAGAGACCAATGCATCTCTGTTATGGCAGTTTTCCATGTGTTTCCAATATTTTGTGCCAGAAAGAATAACATGGTCCATCCACAGGGTGATAAATTGAGATTGTTGGACATAATAGTGAGCTTAGGAGCTCTAGACATTTGCCTGTATGGGATCCAGATATTTCTGATTCCAGCCCTTATGACAAGTATTACCATCCAGCTATTCACTTGAGTACAAAGGTCAGCTGCTTCCCCCAGCAGCGGGGGTTTCAGCAGCAATCATCTGACCACTAGGGGAGCTATGCTTGAAAATGGTGTTGACTTTACTTGATAATCTCTATACAGAAAGAGAACACACATCTGTACCCGGTAAATAACAACCAACCACATAGTTTCATTAAAATATGGCAAACTATGAATGTACAAATGCCATTAAACCTCAAATTGAGACCAGAGACAGTGCTCATCCTGTCTAGACAGAGGCTCACTTATTTATTACATGTTAATTATATAGCAATTATATAACAACACTACAGAGAATGTCCTCATCATTAGTCTTTGTCCCTAATGGGGTCACGATCCGTTTACTAAACCTAAGGAGCTGAGCAATCAAGTGTTGGGGATATTCAGAATACTCAGAGGAGACACATCGAAACACAACGTAACATGTAAACTCCGTCTAGAGTTTGTTGTGTCTATATTGACACATGGTCCTAATGCTGAAAACAGCAGTGCCAAAAAGAAACACATGACGTTTTTAACAACAGCAACCAAAAACACCACGTGTGAATGCAGCCTTATGCACATATATATTCAGCATATGACTATTTAAATGGAATTGTGCAGAAGTGTTGAGCGAACTCTTCAAGTTTGGTTGGTTCGATGAACTTCGATTCAATCCAAAATAGTTTGAACCGGAACTTCACCAATACCCTTAAAACTGGTTTATAATATTGTGCTGGGTTCAAATCTGCCAAGGACAACAACTACTTGGAGTTTGTATGTTCTCCAGGTATCATAATAACCACCTTTATTTATATGGCACATATATAATACGCAGAGCTTTACATCACTTGATATTTTCTGTCCCCATTTTTGAAGTGTTGGAGTAAATCCACATAACCATACCGAGAACATACAAACTCAACGCAAATGTTGTCCTGTCAGATTTGAACTTCGGACCCCAGCATTGCAAGGCAACAGTGCTAACCATGAAGGAGGAGGAGAAGGAGATCTTATTCTTCTTTTCCTTCTAATTCTCCTTCTGGAGGAGGAGAAAGGAGGAAAAATAAGTAAAAGGAAGGAGAAGGATGGTGGCGTAGTGGTTAGCACTGTTTCCTTGCAGTCCTGGGGTCCTAATCTGACCAAGCACAACATCTACATGGAGTTTGTATGTTCTCCCTGTGTTTGTGTGAGTTTCCTTCTTAAAGGGGTCTGAAAATATCAAGTGATGTAAAGCAATGTGTAATATGTATGTGCTATATAAATAAAGGTGATTATTATGAAACACAGGTAGAACACACAAACTCCATGCAGATGTTGCTGTTTGTCAGATTTGAATGTATGACCCCAGCACTGCAATGCAACTGTGCTAACTGCTGAGAACAACTAGCTTTTTTTTACTAGGCCTGAGGTTTGAGTTAGCTTTAACAAAGTTCAACCCAAAACAGGGTTCAGTTTGCTCAACACTAATACACAGTATTGTTTCCTTATGTGATGAGTTACTTTCCATTAACAGAGTAAGGCTGGGTTCTCACAGGGCGGATTCTCGGTGGAAATCTTGCGGTTCTCCCGGCGAAAAATCGCGAGATTTCCGCCGGGAGAACCGCTGCTGCAAAACCCGCGGCGGCTTTGAAGCAGCCCGGCCACTCGCTCTTCCGCTGCGGCTGGCGCTCCCATAGAGGAGAGTGCGGTCGCAGCGGGAAAAAAAATGGACATGCTGCGGTCAGCAAATCCGGCTTAGCCGCAGCGGATTTGCCGTCCCGTGTGGACGAGATTGGCTGGCTAATCGCAGCATTAGTGGCCGCATGCGGATTTGCCACGGCAAAATTCCGCATGGAATTTCCGTGGCAAATCCGCCCCGTGTGAATGCAGCCTTAGGGAACCACTGTAGCAAAAGCATGTTCAGATGAGCTAAGGGAGTAATGTCCAATCCGTGGTAGAGCTGGCATTGTTGGCACAAATACAAGGTAGCAACTTATGAAAACTCAACTTTTTAAAAGTGAGCTAAGAGCAATGATAATAAGTACATCTGGTGTGGAAAACATCTAAATAAACATGATATCAAGCACTGCGGAGTATGCTGGCACTGTATAAATAAAGATTACTATTATTATATCAGAGTTTGATCATTAATGGCAGGTCAGGGGAGATAAGGATTGGGCAGTTGAATTTCAAATAGCCAATCATTTTGTCCTCCAGAAGATAATCAGCTGCCAGAAGTATTTGGTAGCGGCTTTCTCCCTTTTCTAATTCCACGATGTCAAGCCGTGTGATCACGTATATGGGTGCGTCTGGTCAGATTGCTCTTGGATAATGAATGTTCGGCAGATACATCTAATGTGTAAAAGGGGTTTGGGCTAGTTTAACATTATTGGTAAAGTATACCTTTAAGATATAACATAGTCTGGAGGACTGAATGTCCTGGAGGTCTCTGTGTGTGTCTGTTCTATCTTGTAATCCTGCGGTCTCTGACCAGTGTCTGGAAGGAGGGCAGAGCTGTGCAAGCCTCAGGCTAAGTAAGCAGCAAGACTATAAACTCTGCTTCAGTACCGCGGTCTGTACCCAATGAGTGACCAGTACCACTTCACCCTATGGGTATAATGGAAGAGGCAGCGCTGCACCTACATATCATTTTGGAACTGACACACTCAGTGATTATTGAGCGTGACTGCACCAACGAGTTCATTTCAATGTTTCCACTCGCTACGCCAAAGTTACACCTAAAGAACTGTGACTCTAGATTTTTACATTAAGGACTGACGATTATGGATTTGTATTGGCGTGAACGCACCTATCATTATAATTCCTGTTGTGGAAAGTTATAAATGATTAGGCGTTCGGACTAGCCTCAGCATTTCCAGTTTATTGTTATTAAAAGTTTATTCTACAGCAATCATGTCTGATGATTGTTCCTACATAGAGATGAGCAAACCTACTCCTAATTACTCGATCGAGCACCGCGATTTTCGAGTACTTCTTTACTCGGGTGAAAAGATTCAGGGGGCGGGGGGAGGCGTGGCGGAGCGGGGGGTAGTAGCGGGGAACAGGGGGGAGCCCTCTCTCTCTCCCTCTCCCCCCCACTCCCCGCTGCAACCCCTCACTCACCCACGGCGCCCCCCGAATCTTTTCGCCCGAGTACGGAAGTACTCGAAAATCGCGGTGCTCGGGTGAAAAAGGGGCGTGGCCGAGTACGCGCGCTCATCTCTATTCCTACACCAATCGCACCCAAAGTTACAGGTTACCCACCTTGCCATTGCGCGAGTGGCTAGCCATAGAAGAGATCCTCTGGTGGAGAGGGACTTACCCCAACCTCCACCTCAGTCGATCCATTGATATGGCCACCCTAAGTCCCTTGACAATAATAAAGCCACATACATTTTATTTCCCACAATGCTTACTGCATTATTATGTTCTTTACGGTAATATTAGCCATTTATCCATTGTCTGTAATGATCAAGTAGGATTTATTCACTAGAGTTGACTTTGATCTATTTTAGTGCTAACAACACAGGAACTTTAATGTTAGACAATCAACAACCCATAGGAAATGTGCTCTAAACAAACAATCCCCTGAGAAAACAATAGCGTGTAGCTGCTTCCTGGACAGACTTTAATAACTTCCTATTACATTGGGAACAGGATACTTAAGACTTTTTTTACTTGGAAATAATGTGAGTTATTAAAGCCTATGTGATACAAGCCTCCTGCACATAACAAACCCTTACTATGTTCTCTACCTCTGCTAATGGTACGCTCAGTGTTTTAGGTAATGCTTACAACAGAAACAACAATCTCCTCTGGGAGGTAGAAGTAGATTATTCCTGTACTTTGCTGGACTAATGTAGAACAGCCAGTGTTAGGGTGGGTGGTGCAGGTAAACCCAGAATGTAAACTGGGCTGTGTTAATACTGCAGTACAGCAAGCAGTTCACTGCAGACCTCTGCTGTTCATCAACTGCATACAACTTATAATATAGTTCTAGTGATGTGACCTGCGAAAAGGGTCTGCTTGTCAATCTATCTTAAATATTAATATCCTGCATTTTTCACACTGACCACTGAGCCTAGTAACAGTTTGACTTTTCCTGTTCTGTAGAGAAAACTTTTCAGTAGTTAGCTCCTTCTCATCACAGATAGGATTGCAGTGGCAAGCAACACCTATGTATAGATAACACAGGATTCAACATTTACAATAGGTGATTGTCAGAGCTCACCTCCTCCCCCTTCCTGCACAATGACCTCTGAGCAAATCTAGAACACTCTCCCATTGAATTCATTTAGTCCACTCCTGTCTGTTGTGTCAATGTCCCTTATTATAAAACCCAATAAAAAGTATTGAAAAGAAACAAAGTGCAATTCTGGCATTGTGTATTTTTTTCTCATATGATGTACACCATGAGGGATAAATAATGCATTACTTTGATTGATCGTAATTCTATGGAAACAGCGATCCCATATATGTTTTTTTAAATTATTGTTATAATTAAGGACAAGTTTTATTAAAAAAAAAAACTTTTAATACTTTTTTTTTTATTAATGAAACACTTTGAAACTCATTTCTAAATTTTCTTTTAATCCCTAAAGGCAATTAAACTTGTGATGGTTTGACTGGAGTGATACATTATACTGTGATCTGATAGATAGTCTATCAAGCCACACCACATGCATGGCTTGGAAGGCAATCAGCCACAGCAGTGCTAGGGGCCTTCAGAAGGCCTCAGACATAGCAACTGAATGGCACCTCCCAATGTCATTGAGGGGGACCATTCAGGACCCCCCAAAAAACGATTGGGGGATTTAAATGCCACTGCAGAACTAACTGTGCTATTTGCAGATTTAACAGCCACAATTAGCATTAACACTGATCACGGCTGTTAGCACATGCATAGTATGGAATGCGATTGGCTCCTGCTCCCCCTCCATACAAACTTTGAACGCACTGATCTTAAATCTAATCTGTTGTTAAGCAGTTAAAGAACTAAGATGATGGATTTGTGAACTCTAAACCCTGATTTTCTCTATTTTAAAAAAATTCCAGTCACACCCAAGTGATACACAGGTCAGGCTTGTAGAAAATTATATGATATTGCAAGAATAGATCAACACATTGAAACAAAGTGCAATGTTAATCACACTTTATATCAAGGCTGACGGCACTCAGAAGATTTATTGTAATGGCCATCAATATAGTCCCATCCAGTTCACTGTCATCAGGACATCTGATAAGTGTGTCTGAATGAGGAAGTGATAGAGTTAGATTGACTGTAGTTTAGTCTTCAGGTAGACATTCTATTAACTCACTTGAATATGTTACATTCTATCTTGTAAAGGTTCATATGACAACATTTGTCATGTGTGTCCTTTCGGCTTTGGTAAACCTTTACAAGCTTTATCATAATGTTATAGAAAATGGGATCAAATCTATTTAAGATCACATAAAAAGACCACTCTTACGGCTACAAGGGTACATGGGCAAGTACAAACACCGATTCCCAGCAGCATGCAGAAAGGCAATAGGAGTTTACATTATACTTTTAGATAATAATTTACATTATAGTTAAAGGGTAGTTCCAGTGTAGAATAAACATTGTTGTTTTGAATCTCCCTTAATAGTAGAGGAGACAAGGATCTAGGATGTTGGAACTCAACATACCCGATCCTTTGTTCCCACAGTAGAAAAGCCTGAGCCAGAGTTGTCCAGCAGCAGCTTACTTTCCTTTCCCCATTGAAAATGCATGTATACTGGACTGATCTGAGCATGTATATGTATGGAAGACTCAGGAGGAGTAGCTGATAGCCAAAGGAGCATTCACCCAGCAGCTCTCTGACCTTAAATCCCTAACAGGTAGTTATTGATATTTTCTGCCATGTTTCAGATAAAGTGGAGTTCCATCCCAGTCAAGGTCACTCTTCGTATAAGTCTGCTAGCTCACATAATTTCTGTGCTCTTAATAGGAATTTGTACAAAAAAAAGTAAATGTTGGTCAGTTTCAAAGACTGGGGATTAACTCTTTCCAATCCACTGTCTGACGTCTGGAGACATTCTGATTGAAGGCTGTACAGCTCCGATGTCGGAGGGGTATTCTTACAGTACATTACTGTCCGCTCTGTTGTTGGGGGCCTGTCCAGCACGTCCCATACTGCAGTACTGGCTCTAGCCAGCAGATGGCGCCATTGTATAATGGCAGAAAGAGAAAGCCCCCTAGGAAACCCTGAATCCAAAATTGAATTGCAAAGGGTTAAAAAACCAATGATAAACTTTTACTTTTGCAGCACAGGAACTATCCCATCAAGATTTCCAAATGCATTTATTAGCTAAAGATGGTAATAAGTGATTGATGACATTGATTTAATATAAAGTGATGACAAGGGTAAAATAGCTCCACAAGTTATATGACAAACTTACACTATACAATAGAATTAGACATGACATCCTAACCATTTTCCTGGAAAACAATTATATCACTTCTTCTATGTGCAATTTCTCAGTTATTATGAATTCTTCTACCCCTATGGAGGGTCCCTCTATGACATGCAAATGTAAAACTTGACTTAATAAGGTTGTATTTTCTGTGGTTGTAAGACAGTATATAATGTTTATCTTCAATCTTTTGTGAGTTCGGAATTGTATGGATACAAGAAGTGGCCACGTCTTTCCTCAATCTGTTTTCTTAATGTATCACAGATTGATTTATTTTACTACAGTCACTGGGTTTCAGAACAAACAATGTCATTAAATCTGGCCTTAGCCATATGTTAGTCAACTGACTGCCATCTTCACTTACTGCTTCATAAACATGCCTAATTGCCTCAACCAGTCTATGGAAGGATGGAGATAACCGTCTCTAGATATAGCTGGTGTAATTTATCTTGAGGATAACAATATGACTGGATGGATTGAAATAACAGGTAAGAATGGTTTTATGGGATGCAGACGGAACCCACCCTTGACCACTTTACTGCCCTATACCTCTAGGGAATGTAAAATTAACTTCACTGCCCTAGACATCTCCAACATCTAAAATTAACTTCTTTCCTGCCTTTTACCACCAGGGAATTTGCAATTATTTATTTCACTCATTTAAAGGGCTTTTTCCCCACTGTTGAGACCCTGCAATCACTAGAATAAGGGTCTTGAGACCTGCTTTAAATGGGGAGGCTGTCAAGTGCAATAGGGAGTACCAATCCTGTATAAATGTTATAATGATTAATATTTTGATGCTAACGTGCCTTTAAAAACTATGTGTGTGGAATGTTAAAGGACCAGAAGGAGAAATAGAATCAGTGCCGCCTCCATGACAAGATTTTTGTCAGACTTTGTTGTGGTGAGGCACAGGAGTCGGAGCTCCTCTTGCAGTGTAGAAGGGACAGAAAAGTTGCTATCCTGTGGACTATGGATTGACTGATGACATAAACAGAGGACCGGAATATTTGCCAAAATGTGATTGAGATGCCTGTTCATCTGACAAGTTCTTGGTAACAGATATTACACTGATCTGTGTTCAAAAAGATCTGTTGCAAGCTACTGTGAATTTCATCTGTTCAATAAAACCCAGAGACAAAGTATTGACTGGGTGTCTTACCAGCATTGACCAGCACTGTGGCGGTTGTGGGTCAGAAGCACTTGTGACATCTTTCCAGAGAGACCTGTGCTTCAGGTAAACTTTTCAAGTCTGCTGTCCCCTTGGCTCCTCGGTGAAGGCTAGCCCCGAACCTACTTACACAAGCTTGCACCCTGCTCCACTATTCGAAGTCTAGGGAGTTGATAGATAAGTCGAATACAGCTCTCCATTCAGAGTTGAGGAACTAAGGCTCTGTATTCTAGTGATCGATTTAGGTCCCAGTGAGTAAACACTTTTAACCTCTTAACTACTAGACCACCATTAGTTTTAAAATGATTAGAAAATTGTAAGTGGAAGGGGCCCCATCTTGCTTGTTGACCAGGGCTTCATAACGAAGAACATCAGACAATAAGCAGACTTAGTTCATAGACATGAGACTTTTACTTATTGCTAAAAGAGCCTTTCCCATTAGTAGCTCTCCATTCTTACCTTTGCACTACTATATATCATATAGTTCAATGAAAATAAATAATCCCCTATCCACAGGACAGGAGAACTTGTGGGATGTCCAGCACCCCCATCAATACTGAGAATGGCAGTTTGGAGCTTCCAACAATGAAGTCATACATGCCCACTGCCCTCCATGTGTTTTTTAATTCGACCACAGGAGATAGCCAAGCACTTGAATTCTATTTTATATATAGGGGTATTCTGACCACAAGACTAGTCCTTTAACAGTACATTTCTGAGGCCATGGCTTTCCTACTGGTAGGGGCAGTATCATGTTATGTTTCAATTACATGTATACCCTTATTATGGGCATTTCATTCACAGTTTCTTCTTTCATTTTTTCAAATGTTCAAGTAACATCTGTGACTAAAAGGTATTCATTCAAATACCAGAGATTTAAAGAGAATTTACGTACGCCAAACATCTGTTCAATGGAAGACTTATGGCTTCCCTTCAATGTTTAGTATATTATCTCTGTCAATGAAAAGTAAATAGGATTAAATATGAGGTATGCAGCTTCTCTACAGCAGGCAGCACACAGTCACTACAAGAGCCTTACTGCTTGTACAGCACTTATGTGGAAGATTTGTAATTAGATTGTAAATAATATTCATTAGCATAAAAGCTGTATAACCTACCACATTATGGGGGCCTCAGATGTAGGAATATGCCATGCCCACCATTTGTAAAGGAAATTGGGCTATCATTGATCCTTGCAGATTTGGAAATGGATGGGAATGAGTCTCATTAATATGATTGTTGATGGTTTAAGTGTTTGAATTCCCACCAATAAAATATTTTAGGAAGATCCTTTCGATTTGCCATACATGTGAATAATTAAATACATAAAAATGTTACTCTCTGGGACTCTAAAGATATATATGACTACATAGTCAGTACACAGTTCAGTGTGCCTATTATGCTTCCATCCTATATCCTTACTACATATGGGGGGTAACAGAGAGGAGAAACTAATATCCATTGGGACAACAGAGAAAGGACACTAGTACTGTGTGGGACCACAGAGATGGGACACTAGAACTGTGTGGGATCACAGAGAGGGGACACTAGAACTGTGTGGGACCACAGAGAGGGGACACTAGTACTGTGTGGGACCACAGAGAGGGGACACTAGAACTGTGTGGGATCAAAGAGAGGGGACACTAGTACTGTGTGGGATCACAGAGAGGGGACACTAGTACTGTGTGGGACTACAGAGAGGGGACACTAGTACTGTGTGGGATCACAGAGAGGGGACAGTAGTACTCTGTGGGGCCACAGAGAGGGGACACTAGTACTGTGTGGTATCACAGAGAGGGGATACTAGTACTGTGTGGGACTACAGAGAGGGGACACTAGTACTGTGTGGGATCACAGAGAGGGTACACTAGTGCTGTGTGGGACCACAGAGAGGGTACACTAGTACTGTGTGGAATTACAGAGAGGGTACACTAGTACTGTGTGGGATCACAGAGAGGGGACACTAGTACTGTGTGGGACCACAGAGAGGGGACACTAGTAGTGTGTGGGATCACAGAGAGGGTACACTAGTACTGTGTGGGATCACAGAGAGGGGACACTAGCACTGTGTGGGATCACAGAGATGGTACACTAGTACTGTGCGGGATCACAGAGAGGGTACACTAGTACTGTGTGGGATCACAGAGAGGATACACTAGTACTGTGTGGGATCACAAAAAGGGTACACTAGTACTGTGTGGGATCACAGAGAGGGGACACTATTGCTATTATAGAGCCAGTATCTGACTATTATGTGTTGACTGCATTATTTAGAGATATACTAGAGTTGAGCTGCTGAATCTAAGCCCATACTATTATGAATATGCTGCTTGAGGGGTGGGGACCTAATTCTACATTTTGCTATGGGGCCTCATGATTTCTATATATGTCCCTGACAGAGTACAGTACACAGATGGAAGAGGAGAGCCAGGAGGGTAATCAATGCTGAAGGGCGAACATCTCACACAGGGAACCTGTTGCGTACGAATACTGTAACTGAACAGGTGGACTACTCTATACAATGCTGGCAGGCCATCGCCATCATATTATCATTATCATCATTTCAGATTATTGGATGTGTCTGTAATTGCAAACTCTTATGACTTGCAAAACCTTTTCAAGAGCAACAGAGTATTGTTCCTGCAGAAGATGAATGTGAGGTGAAGGATCATGTTGCTAATGTCCAGAGGTAAATGTAAACCATGTGCTCTGTGTTGTGTCGTGCACACTGTCAGTCCGCTTTTGGATATTACATGTGCTCACGTGAACTTTAACCTCTACTTACAAACAGTAACAGTATATAATATGTAATGACATAACAACAATAGTTCTTTACAAGGAAAATGCATCTTTCTTTGTGTTATTTTGTGCAAAACATTGACCCTCAGCTTACTAAACGTGATGCCAAGGACATCCATGGTGCCCACTGCAGACATTCTAGAGAATAGCCTCATGGCCTCAGCTCTTGTGTAGGGTGACAGTACCTGCTACGTATAGCAGAGATCAGACAAAACCAACAACTGCTATTTAGCCCACACTAGATCATTTCATGGCTTCCTAGTTTATCATTATCTGAGCCACCTCAGATCACAGTGATGAAGTAGGGGAGACTTTAAAGGTCACCCATGAGTTCATGTAGGGGTAGACCATAAGGTGGCTATACACTTTCAATGGCTGTCGGATGAACTCTTGTTCAGCTGACCGTAATTTCTTCCAGCTCCTCTATACAAATGTATGGTCGGGTTCAGCCGAATGCTGATGTGTTTTACATGGGGACAGTGGAAAAAGCTGCCACCAGACACTTTGGGCAGTGAGTTATCTCCAGGGAGAACAAAAGGATAAGGCATTGAAATTCAATATGGTCCACCTTCTTTCCATGACATTAGTGATGAGCAAGCATTCTAAAAAGTTCAGTTTGGCCGGTTCGCTGAACTGTAAAAAAAAAAGCTTAATTTGGTCCGTATTAGTTCACCAAAAGCTTTAAAGCTGGTGTAAAACCCTGTCTAATAGCCATAAAAGTCCTGTATAACACTAGCAGAGTGTTATGGCTCTTAGACAGTGTTATACACCAGTGTTCAGGACTAGTGTTGAGCGACGCAAACCAGTATAAGGCCTCCCTCACACAGGGCGTTTTATACAGCGTTTAGCGCTGCCTTTTCAGCCCAGCGCTAAACGCTGTACAACACTCCCATTCATTTCAATGGGGCTGCTCACACAGGGCTGAAAACGCAGCACCGTCCAACGCTGCGCTTTGACAGCGATGCATGTTCTATTTTTGGCCGTTTTCAGCCCTGCGTCGCCCATTGAAATGAATGGGCAGCGGTTTTAGCACTGCTGAAAACGTGGCAACACTTGGTGCCGCGTTTTTGGCAGCGTTAACCGCTCGCCGATTTTCGGGGTGAGGGCTTGCAATAGAAGCCCTCACCCTGAAAATCAGTCCCAGCTAGGCTAGGTAGAAAAAAAGAAAGTAAATACTCACCTAGCCGCTATGGTCCGGGTCGCGGCCGCTGCTCTCTGCCGCTGATCCGGGCTTCCTCGGCACTCCCAAGTCTATTGCCGGAGGCCAGGTTTGAGAACCCCGGCTCCGGCAATAGAGTGCTGTGATTGGTTGTCGGCGCTTGCTCGATACCCAATCACATCCCTTCATTGACTGTCTCAGCCAATCAGAGCTTGCCGGCGCTGATTGGCTGAGACAGTCAATGAAGGGCTGTGATTGGGCATCAAGCAAGCACCGACAACCAATCACAGCACTCTATTGCCGGAGGCGGGGTTCTCAAACCTGGCCTACGGCAATAGACTTGTGAATGCAGGGGAAGCCCGGATCAGCGGCAGAGACCAGCGGCCGCGACCTGGACTGCAGCGGCCGCGACCCGGACTGCAGCGGCTAGGTGAGTATTGCTTTTTTTTTTTCAGCCGGGCTGAAAACGCAGCGAAAATGCTGGCATAAAGTATGCCAGCGCTGCTGAAACGGGGTGGAATCTGCAGCAAGCGCAGCGTTGCAAAACGCTGCGTTTCTGCAAACGCCCTGTGTGAGGGAGGCCTAACCCTGATTAAGGTAGAACTTTGTAAAAGCTCAGTTTGGGTACATGCCAAACTGATCTTTCAGCAAACTTTGACCCAAAACAGGGTTCTACTCATTCACTTCGCTCAACACTAAACAACATCATCTGTAGGAGTAGAATCGGGAGGCCCCATATGCATACAAAAGTCGTCCAGTCCTGTCAAAATCAGCAAATTCGGATGACTGTGGTCTAATGTGTATAGGGGCCTATAGAATACCTAGTAACGATTATGCAGCCCTAATTAGAGGAAACACTTTTATTATAAAACACAGTAAAGGCCCATTTAGATACAACGATTATCGCTTAAAATTCACTCCAAACCATCTTTTGAGTGATATTCATTTCGTGTAAATGTGCCCATCTTTCACTTTTCTGCCGAACGATAAACATCAGTTCGGCATGCAATCGATCGTTTGGTAGAACAGCTGATAAGACGGACCACACACTGTGTTCTGCCTGGAGAGCTCTGATTACATTGTTTCAGCTGTCAGACCCATGGCAGAACAAAGTGAATGTATTCAGAGAACAGCAGGTGGTCTGTTCTCCGAATACAGCTCCCAGCGGCTCACAGGCTACTAATTGGTACTAATAGGCATTAGTACCGAGTAGTAGTTTATGCAAAATGATCGCTGAAAAGCCATCTTCCCACGTGGCGGATTAGCTACGGATTTTTCGGCTTGCTGCGGAATAAGTTGGCGCTATACAAATAAAGATTATTATTATATATTATAAATCTGCACTAAAATCCACACCGCTGTTATTGAACGTGTATGGCAAGTTTGAACCCTTATAACATCCAATATGGACTAAAATGTATATGGCAAAATGGATGTTTGCCATTATTCAACCATCAACCTACTTCTACTTAAGTGGAACCTGTCACGTCCCCATAGTGCCATAAGCTGAGGTGAGAGGGTGCGGGTGATGTATTTTTTATATTTACCTGATTCCCGCGATGTCCCCCTCTGAATAGTGCATGGCGCACAGAAATCTGATGCTTTTCAGAGTCCCGTATGCGTGCTCTCCCGTACATGTCTATGGGACAGCACTAGAAATGTAACATCTGTTAGGTCATTAGTTAATAAATGAGCAGGAAACGTGCAAGTATGAAGTGTTAGATACTTGCAATACAGGTGCACAGATGTAGCAGATCGTAATTTGTCACTGTCAGTGTAAGCCTCATTTATACGTAATGATTTTTTTATCGGTAATTAGCAGTAGTCAACTTCTGAACTGGTTGTGATCACAAGACGGATGTGTTTATGCCCAAACCACTATCATGCATACAATGTAGAAGACAGGGAACAGCAAGAACTTGTTGCTCATAATTGCTAATTTTGTATATTTACACTGGCTGATTTTTCCAAATGATATTCTAATTGTGTGACACAATTTTGTAATAACTTTGTACTAGATGTACCAGATTGTGACACCACTAAAGCCTTGTGCGCACAGTGGATCTTTACAGGGAATCTGCGACAAAATTTGTGTTCCATTCACTTGAATGAGAACCTGCGCCATAGTTTATACAGCGCAGAATTTTTCGCACAATCATGTGTGGATCGATAGCAGCAGAATGAAAATCTTCAGCAGAAGTCTATATTGTGGCGGCTTCACAGGAGCTTTAGCGCAAATACTCTCACCGCAGCAAACTTGCATATGAACGATGTTTGAAGAGCCAGGTAATGAGCCTGTTGCGCGTGTCAGCTCTTATGACTGTACTTTTTGCGCTCACAGGGACAGTTCACACGCGTGCGTGACACTCCCTCTCCGTGGAAGTGATTGGCTATTTAGAGTCTCATGAGGTCCAGTTGTTTTCTTTTCCTGCGTTTTGCACAGTGACATACGCTCCCTCTTGCGTAATTTCACCCCCTGCTGTAGACTTCAATGAAAGTTTCATTCTGCAAAGTCTGCACTCGCAAAATGCACTTCTGAGGACGAAACCATTGAAATCAATGGGTTCTCTTCTCTGTGTTTTGCGCACATATACTCTATTTGTGTGCGCATTTGAACACCAAAGGTCCGCATAGGAGCACATATGTATGCAAACACCAAAACCTCATTTGGCTTAATAGCCATTTAAATCAAGGCAGGGGGGATTCCCCCGCCTTTGTGAAGCAGTGGTGCCTGTGCAAATACCCACAGTTTTTGCGCAGGCACAGGCGCACACAACACTCATGTGCTGCACAAATACATTGCACAGGAACAAGTGTTTTTTTTGCTCATGCTCATGTAAAGGAGCCCTTCGCCTTTCTTACACAAGCATATGCTCAATGAGCATTATGTGCACAAGTTTTGCGTGTGTAGTACCAGTCTCCCATAGACTTTAATTGTGCCATAGACTTTATACTGTGTGCGAGAAATGCGAGCAAAAAAAAATCATGGCATGTCTCATCTTGGCGCGTATTATGTGCACATGCATGCCAAGATAGTGTATGGGGACTGGCGGCATGTAGTAAGTAGGCATGTCATGGCATACTTTCTGCATGCTCGCACAAGAGATATATACATGCAGCTAATTATGCCCGTCTGAGAGAAGCCTTATACTGGTAGCTGACTGAGTGAACGAATGTGTGGGTAAAGGTGCAATAAGATTGGTGTCTAGTGACTCAGTTTGCCATTTTGGTAAGTTTGGATGTAGAAAGTTGTAGAAAGTTGTGCAGTTTGCTGTAAATATGAAGAAGTTTGCAGCTGAGAAGCCATAGTAGAAGGTGCGGGTGGACTGTATCCTCCTCCCTCGTTAACAAGCTCCTTTCTGGCATACAATGCGGTTTTGTACATTCCACACAATTGTATTTCTCTTGTATACACAGCTGGGGATCCCAAACTGTGCAGCCAGCGGAGGGGGATCATGTGCCCTGCAGCCGCTACCAGCTCCCCACCACTGACTCATGAGCGGGGGAACATCTGTCCTGCAGACACAAGACCGAACTTTCCAATATTTCTGATTCTGCTGTTAATAAACAGTTGGACGCTTCTCAGTTTGTGGGAATGAGATGGGAGGGGGAGGACTATCTGCAGAGGACCTGCCAAGTATCACTCAGACCTTCATGGTCCGGCCAATTATGTGTTAGCTGGATATAATACATTTTATAGAACGGCAATTGTCACTTATAATAAAAACTATATCACTAGGGAATGTAAATTCTTGACCTGCAGCTGCCCCTGACAGCGACACAACCCTTCCCCCAATATTACCTTATCATACTGCAGATTTACCCTTCAGGAACCTAGAAAAGCTGGGTAAAAATTAATTTAAGAGTAAAACTGCTTTCAGACAAGCATGTCTTGACTCCGCATTTGGTCCGTGTTTTATGGACCGCAGGGCTGTATTACCACAAGCAAAGGCAACAGTGAAAAATCTGACTTACATTGCGCTTGTTTAACCTTTTTGAGCATGTTCAATGCGTTTCGTTGTTAAAAACGCACGACTCACATCGCTGTGCCGTCATTTTTCATGTATGTGAAAAAAAATTGCGTATACGTCCAATAGTTAAAATGGAAAAAAGGCTCATCACTCTTGTCTGCAAATCGCATGGCATGTGAGGATGGTCCAATTTTTGTTCGCCCATTATTGGAAATAATGGGCGAAGAAGAAGCGCCCCAAAACAGGACAGGCTGTAATTTTTTGATATCGGACTCTTGGTCTGAGAGAAAAATCACTCATGTAAATTAACCATTAAAAATAATGGGTTCCTTTCACGTGTCAGTTCTAGCCTTCTCGCAATTGGATGGAACCTGCATGTGAAAATAGTTCATGTAAATACAGCCTAATACTTGAGCTAATGACATTCTATGTATCTGCTCATGCATCTGTATCTTTCACAACCGTTTTGTCCATTTTCGCCTCCAAAATGGTACAGTTTTCTATTGGGCAAATGCGGATAAGTATGTGCCCAATAAAAACAATGACCGTAAACATGGAGGCGAATACAGCTCAAATACTGATGACTTATGGGTGGAATGTCATCTATAACGCTTCTATATTCTGGACGTGTTATAATACGCCTGTCCGGCCTGTAAATAGATGATATTAGTAGCTGTTGCTTCAGCTAAACATGGAGGGATGAAACTGCAACCATATTACAACTACAGTGAATTTTGACCAACTTGACAGAAGAGGGCAACTCAAGGACTGGTAGCTGCTGGTGACTTTATTTTTAATTTGAGGCAGATAAGTTGGATAACTCAGGGATATGCAGGCTACTATTGCCGACTTCAGAAGCTACTAAACTTTCCTAAAGGTAATATTACACGGAGTTAACACCTACCTGTCACATTCTGTGAAAGAGGCCATTAGTCATTTGGGAGAGTCAGTGCTTGAGGGGTTATAATGATAGGAGGAAGACCACAGACCACCCTCATTTTCACACCATCATTCAAATCACAGCAGTGCTAGAAAAACACAGTGAAGTCTAGGCAAGTGCATGCCAGTAACTAGCAAAACTCCAAGCTCCCATATCCCTCTATGAATGATTGTTAAATATGTTCAAAGACCGCTGAGACACCATGACATCCCAGCAGCATCAATGCTTGCAGTGTTAGCCCGTGATTTATTGTCTTTAGCCTAATAAGTGATTGCTTGTGGCCATATTGCGGTGAAGTTAGGGGAACAATGGTGGCCTTTTCAACCACATGAGACATTTATCAGGAAAGCACCATTAATATGCAATCTAGTATCTAGTTCACTAGTGCTAAATTAAAGAAGCATTGTACTGCCAGGGTATGGAAGCAACATAAGACGGCTTTATCTGGATCTGTATAAAATTATATCGTAATGAAGAATTAAGAAAGTCTCTGCGATACTATGTTGCTAATCATTGTAAAAACTAGTTGAACAACCATCCCCTTTATTTATATAGCACATTCATATTCTGCAGCACTTTACATGGGGTTCTGTCCCTATTGGGGCTCACAATCTATATTCACCTATCTGTATGTTTTTTTAACCCTACATAAACACTACATGCACATGTTGCCCTCAGTGGGATTTGAACCCAGGACCCCAGCGCTGCAAGGCAACATTGCTATCCAGTAATCCAATCTGTTGATGCTCATAATATTAAAAAACACATTTCTCCTCAACAACAAACAATAACTGAAAAAGGGCAATATTAGATTTAGCTATTTCATATTCCCATCCGTTTTGGGGAAAGTTGAGTAAAACCAACATGGCCACCATTATTGGGAATTTGTGACCCATCTTTGCTACTCTCAGAGAAGGCACACCTGTTTGTACTTCCCCCTGCTCCTGTATAACTGCATAGATTTACTATCCAGGGCTCTGGGAAGTACAGGCAGCAGTCCTTGTGGAAATGGTATTGGAGGTCATATTTCTGTCACCCAGCTTTCCTATAAGCAGCAGAGACCACATCAAAGTAGATTTCAATTCTGGAAACACTCTTCGAATACAATCATGATTTATGGTGTTTCGTCCCGGCTGGGTTTCTTAAATTACTGAATCATTTCAGTAGATGAGATTTATTATTATTTCATATTTTTGAGTATATTAAAATATCAATAAAACAAATGTAGATGTAATAAACATCCTAAAATAACAGTTCCAGCTGGAATCTCAGGATTGGACACCAATTTAAATAAACACCCATCATGTGCAATACAATTCTACAAATAATAATAATATAATATAAACAGCAAATATGCAAAAACCCCAGCAACACAAACCAAAGCAAAGGAAACCTGTAAGATAACACATGTGGATTATGAAGGGTCTGCCTGGATCCTGCTCATAGATACTCAGAAGAAATGAAGAAATATTTTATTTTTAAACTATTTTTTTTAATACATTCTCATGAGACCTCTAATTTGGCCAGACCACCATTTCCTATGTAATCATATCTAGATTATTCAATATGACAGCTGTAGAGACTTTATATGGAGCATAAAGTACTCCAAAACACATACTTTACACTGTTTTTCAGTTAGAGCACCATCATGTTCTTTACAAAAGGGGCAACATAATATTAATTTCCTTACAAAACCCTCTAAAATGAGAATATACAGCTGTATAGGTGCAAACAGTGGTTAACTTTTCCCTAGATGAAGATGCATTACCAATGATACGGCATAGAGGGCGCTGCACTACAATACATGAAGTTACCTGCTGCTGAAGTTGAACGTGAATATATGTATACATATATATATTTATAAATATATATCTATGTATCTTTATTTTTCCTTTATTGAGCATCATTTTAAGTGGTTACATTTCCATATGATACAAATTCACAGACATCTGTGCTAGGAATACACAGCCATGTAAAGATCTGATGGCAGGTCACTGTACAGACTACGCATTTATTGGCAGAAAGAGAAAGGAAGAACATTGTGGTGGATGGAAAACTTACCAGACCAGCTGGATCTTTTATTTATCTTCTACGGTTATTTTACGGATAGCCCATCAGCTTCTGCAAATGGACCTTCTGCTAGGTGAGAACTTTTCTCTCTTGCATTTCCCTTCTTTGCATAGCCACAAGGAAAAGTGCACAGTATATAGTCAGGAAATCCACAATCCAGTCTCAGCATCACCAGCTAACAAAATATCCTCAATCTCTAGACATTAAACACATGACAGATAAGAGAAGAGCAGCCCACAGTGGTAAGAAGCAAAACACAAGGAATATCCAAGGAAGAGAAGGAAATCCAAGTTGTCAGGACATGTCTCAGCAGAGCACAAGTGATTGAAGTTAAGGAGCTGCTGTAGCAGAGTGTGGTTCTCCCTGTGCCTGCCTCTCCTGCAGCCACCACTGGGACAAGGCTTTTGGTGACGTCACACTCTCCTCCACCACCCCCTCAGTCTATGGACAGGATAGCCTTCCAGCCCAGGGACGGTGCTCTGTGCCTCCGAATAGTCACTTCTTCCCAATCCTGCATGGGATTCATTGTATCGCAGGCTGCCTTCTCACTCAGTCTGCCAGGCTTTACTGGCTCTTGTTGTTTCATTGTATCATGCTGAGCTATTGCTTATCCATTCTCCTGTGTATTGCTCCTCACAATCCTTTTCCTCATTAAGCTTTCCCAGTTCTTTCTTTTCGATCGCCTTCGCTTTTTTTTTTTTTACATTCATGTATTTATCTTCTATCACATCCCCCGTCACATGCTCCCTCCCCACTCTTGTATTGATAGGCACCTGAAATGAGAGAGGAGGACAAGACTCAGATGTCCCTGAGCTAAATTTAAAAAGCACTGATCATTTGTCGCTATTGACTTGTAGGGGAAAAAAAAGATTTGGAGCAAAACCCCGCTGATCTGTGAGCCATGGCTTTGCGATTAGACATCCCAGGAGGGACAGACATCTGCTCACCTTGATTTAGTTCAGAGAACAGAAATGTTAACACACACAAAAAAAAGAATTCTTAGTGGCGGGAATGTTCTGCAGTCTGTAATAGCATTGGAGGGGTCATTATGTGTCTTGTCTGAAAGAAATCTAAAGCTCTGTTGCCTTCAATGGGGGAGGGGGGGTTGAGAACCTTTTTGGCTGGCGGAGGATGAGGTGGCTTCAGACCAGGAATAGCAGGCTTACTCAGAGTTATCTACCGCTGAGATAACTGCACACCAGTTTTAAGGTCCCTGCTTTTTCTTGCACTAATTAATGCACTATTTCTCGATGGATGCAGCTTACAAGACTTTTAGATTCAATTCCACCCAACCCCTGAGACGTTTACATCCATTTTTTATGAGCCTTGTTTGTTTTTGTTTCGAAGCATAATGCAATTTTAAAAGTGAATATTGAAACATAGAAGAGTGACAGCAGAAAACTACATGGCTTCATTCTTATTTTCCTGTATATTAGTGTATATATATATATATATATATATATATATATATATATATATATATAGTTGTAGTAGGCATGTTTAAAGAAGCCCTATGTTTTTTTTTTGTTTTTTTTTGAGGGGGGGGGGGGGGGTCGCCCCATTTGTAAACTTCATTAAGTAATATGTACTACAGAGAATTCTCTTACCCGTTACCTTATTGAGGATACATAAGCTCTGGTTCCAGCCACCGCTAGATCACATGCCCCTGAACTGACTACTAGAGATGAGCGAGCGTACTCGCTAAGGCAAACTACTCGAGCGACTAGTGCCTTATGCGATTACCTGCCCGCTCGTTTCTAAAGATTCGGGTGCCAGCAGGGGAGAGAGGTGAGTTGCAGGAGTGAGCAGGGAGAATCAGGGGGGGGGGGGGGGAGAGAGTGAGAGAGAGATCTCCCCCCCGTTCCTCCCCGCTCTCCCCGCCACTCCTCGCCCCCTGCCGGCACCCAAATCTTTTGAGACGAACGGGCAGGTACTCGCATAAGGCACTACTCGCTCGAGTAGTTTGCCTTAACGAGTATGCTCGCTCATCTTTACTGACTACCCAAATCCCACTGCTATGTGTCTGCTATGCGGATCGTAAGTCATTCTCTCTAAGCGCATCTGTGAAAGCCTTCATGTGATCTCATAGACTTGTATAGGGAGATTGACTTCCACTCACATAGCAGATGCTGTGGGATTTAAGTTATCAGTACAGGGTAATGTGATCCACCGGTGGCCAGGAACAAAGATAATGCTGTGTCAAAGAGACATTGAGTAAATGCCCATTTACATGGGACCAGTGTTGGGCAAACGATGCCTGACACTTGTCCCTGTGTATCCTCGCTCCTGTGCTGTTACACAAGAGTGATTAGCTCTGGATTGCTCACAGCACAGCCAGCAGGGAGGCGGATCCCCCTGCTCTCCTGCCCCTCTCCATTCACTTAGCATAGCAGCCAGTCAGCACTGAATGGCTGCTGTTTATATCAAAGGATGCATCATTTAGTTTTTAAACATCCTTAAACTGAACAACTGGCTGGTTCCCGTCTAGTCATTCAGTTTCTGCATGGGATTTTTACGGGACGATTATCGTTCTATTTCGTAATAGAAATGCATGAAGCTGGAAAAACTACAAAAGTATTGCTAAAGACCTGGGTGTACATTAGTCCACTGGGAGACAAATTCTCTACAAATGGAGAAAACTGTTGCTACTTTCCTTAGGAGTGGGCATATTGTTGAGAGCACAATAGGCAATCCTGAAAGAGGTGAGAAAGAGCTCAAAGGTAACAGCAAAAGACCTTCAGAAAGCTCTAGAAACTTCGGCTTATGTGTCCATTATTAGGAAAACACTGAATAAGAGCTTATTCAGACAACTGTATATCGGCTGGGTATTCACGCCAGGCCGATATACGGCATCCCTCTCTGCAGGGGGAGAAGGCTGGAAGAGCCAGGAGCAGTGCTCTGAGCTCCCGCACCCTCTCCAGCCTCTCTCCACCCCTCTGCACTATTTGCAGTGAGAGGTGGCGGAATGGGGCAGAGCTAAGTTCTGGGACTTAGCTCCGCCACCGCCCACCCTCTCCCATTGCAAATAGTGCCGAGGGGCTGAGAGGAGGCAGAGAGGGGGTGGGAGTTCAGTGTACTGCTCCCGGCTCTAACCAGCCTCCTCCCCCTGCAGAGAGGGAGACGGTATATCGGCTGGGCGTGAATACCCGCCCTATATACGGTCATCTGAATAAGCCCTAAGGATGATCATGAAAATACACTATAAAGGAAGTTTCTGTTGTCTAAAAAAATATTGCAGCCTGTGAAGTATAGTGGAGGTAAGCTTTACTGCTTCAAGCCCTGGGCACTTTGCGATCACTGAGAAAACGTAATTATAATGTGTATTATAACATTTTGCAGGAGAAATTTAAGGGCAGCCAACAAAACAATGATCCAAAACACATAAGTAAGGACCCCTGCACACGGGCGGAAATTCCGCGGCGGAATTTTCCGCAGATTTTCCACCCGTGGCCGCTGCCATAGAATTGCATTAGAAAACGCAATCCTAGGCAGACGGACACGTGAAATCACACGTGGAAGACAAATCATGGCTTGTTCTATTTCTGTGCGGGTTTCGCAGAGGCACACAGCGCAGAGAGGAGACGCCGGGAGCTGGTAAGCCGCAGGCCTCTACAGGGGCATGGGTCTGCATCCTGCTGCAAGAATTCTTGCAGCAGGATCCGACCCGGCTGTCTGCAGGCGGCCTATGTCAACGAAAAAAAGGCTGAGAAAATAAGCTTGGTGTTTTGGAAAAGCCAAGTCAGAGTCCTAACCTCAACCTACGCTGTGGCATGACCTAAAGTGGGCTGTGCACGCAAGGCATCCCAGAAATTTTGATGAACTAAAACACGCTTGCAGGGAGAAATGGTCCAAAACTCTTCTCAGTGTTGTGCAGCTACAGGAAGTGTGTGATGGGGACGATTGCTGCGAAAGGGGGATTTATAGGTTATTAAATTCAAGAGTTGACTTTTTCTCCCTTCTTCTGATCCTTATAGTGTTTACCCAATGTGCTCAATTAAAAGACGAGAACTGTAAAACTATTTTTATGTTACTGGTTTAGTTAGATTGTCTATAATTGTGACTTTGATAACATTTAGCTAGTTTCAAAGGGTTAATTTTATTTTTCTGCAGCTCTATGTAAATATACTTTTATTAACCAGCTGACCTTTTACCCTATGAAGTGATGATTTGATACACTTTCTACGTGTATACTTGCTGAATGTTAATTGTTTTGCATTCTGGTTCACTAGGGACCCTGTGTGATCTGAAAGCTTGCTAATTATCTTTCGCACATGGACCGGATTGGTGCTGCAGATGTCGCATATATGTTTATATATACTGCATATGGTATATATAATGTAAAGTGCAGTGCAAAAACTGAAGGATCTTTCTCTAATAGTAGCCCTAGACCGTTGGATCAGTACCAACACACCGGACATTTGAGAAGCAGACGAAGCTCAGAACGGTGTCTCAGTAATAAGCAAGGTGTGATGGAGCTGTTAGAAAGAAATGACTCATAGTAGCACAAGCTTGTTTTGATCACTTATTAGTGTCGGTATAATTGAAGTCCATCTTTTAGTCTCTTCCTTATGAACACAGGCGATGTCAGTCAAAACCATAGGATGTAGATTCAAGTAGAGGTTTGACTGACACTGTTCATTACCTGTTATAGGAAGCGTTCACTTGTTGAACACCTTCAGGCTCATTTACTTTACCTAGAGAACAAGTATCTGTGAAGTCTGGAGCAGGCATAGTGTATTATTCATTTAGTGCAGTAATAAACAGATGATGGGTTCTTTTCTTATTTTAGTGGCTATATCTCAGCCTGTTATTGATGAGATGGGGAGAAATATGTATTTGATTCAAATTCCAAAGTCTTTGTATTCCTTGCGAATCCTGGGTCTGCCATAAGCTATTCTGTTGTTAAAGGGAAGTACAAGATAAGCCGTGTGAGAGCATTGGATGAGTCAGAATGGAAACTTGTAAATATGTTTATCTGATGCAAATGTTAAATGTAGAGAAATGCAGAAAATAACATAGAAGTAGAAATGGAAAAGTCCTTAAATGCAGAATGTAAAGTTTCAAAAACTATGATTGCAGAATTCTTTTAATGTGGCATTGATGGATGCTGGGGTTTTCTATATCCTGGATTACCAGACAGTAATAGAATAGTATATAAAATGTCCTTGTAAGGGCAGAGAGGCTCCAGGAAGTTGGTCCAAATTAAAACTGAGTTTATACACACAGATTTCTAGTGTTCTTTAGATTCCCTTCTGAGAATGTTCACCTAATGTGTTCAGCGCCGGTGAGGAGTCATCACCTCTGGTGTACTGATTCTTAATGACTAGTCTGCATAGCAACAGAAGTCACGTAAATGAACCTGTACAAGTGGACCATGGTAGTGGAATTGTGCTACTGAGCATGTGTGACTGCCCACACTGGGTACTCTAACCTCTTTAGGACACAGCGTGGCTTTAATCCAATAATACAGAATGGGATAATGTCTCTGCTCATGCAATCAAGCAGGAGCAGGTCAGATCTCTGGCTATCAGACACAGCTAAGGACTTTTAACCACTTCTGCCTTCTCTTTCTCAATGAGCACTATGTACTAAAAAGTGAAAGGGGAATATTACTTCCACTATGAGACCTGGCAGTTACGTGACCGCTGGATGCTCCCTGTTACAGCAGAGCTGCAAGGTTCTCGTAGACCCTGATCAGCTCTGCCAGTGACTATTGTCACTACATGGGAATGTTTTTCCCTGTAACTGGGTCTCCTATGAATGCCCCAGCTACAGTGGAAAAGTGTGAAATAGAAAAAAAAAAGCGAATGACGTCGAAAAGTCTTATACAACATCATAAATGTTAAAAAAACATAACATAAATGTTAAAAAAAATAGTTACAAAAATAAGTAAAAAAGATTTACAGAATAAAATAAAAATATACACACATACCAAAACCGTTACAGTTTGCGCCCTGTAATCCCAAACTATACAAATGATATATCCAAACATCCAAAAGCAAATGAGCAACCCATCCCTGTATTTTATTTCAGTGAAAATATAACAATTTTAAAAATAAACAACTATATATTAAAAAAAATCTTTTTTTATCTTTTTATCCTCAATAAAAATAAAAATAAAAAGATGAGGATGGAGCAACTGGATCTGCATAAGACAAAGGGACAGAGTCATATTGATACCAAGTCCTTAGAAACTAGAACTCCTCATCACTCAGGTATTGATCCCCTTACTGGCCCCAAGTCCCAAGAAAGCCTCATCGTTATTGTGCTAAAATCGATCCCTCAACCAATACCATTGGAGATGCTCTGCTCCAGCGCAGCACCGATACTGCTTCATAACAGCAATATCTGAACATAGGAATATATTTTTTTTAAATGATTCCAACTAAAAAAAGTGCTCACCCAGTTGTTTTAACCATAATATGATTTAAAAAAATACAAATTGTCATCCATGTTAAATGGTTCTAATGCTGTACCTTCTCACGGTATCCTCTGATACATACAGTATAGTTCTCATAGTACCGCAGACATCCTGGAAGCAGCACATTGGCAATAGACAAGCCACAGTTCAGTCTTTCATAAAATTATTTTGTTCTTGTATTTCACATTTTACTTCGAACAACTTATTCACGCTGTCAACATTTGTTAGCACCACAAACTTCTGCTTATGTTATCTCTTCAGTAAGCTCTCAGGGCAATTATTTCTGAGCATGCGGTCCGGGTAACTGGTTCATGCAGCTTAGTATATTAGAGTCACTTTAGCGCTCAGTTCTAGCTGGTGCTCTATAAAATACAGTTGATTCTTTCCACTACCTCCTGTCATTCCAAACATGCGGAACCATACATTCCCATATTTTACTGTCTGTTACAGAGTTTGTCAAATATTATTGTCCTTGTAAGTTTTGCTTTGTACGGGAAGTGCACCTTTCAGTTGTTAGACTCTTAGGTATATTTGCCAAATTTACAAATTTTCAGGTCTTTGTAAAAAAAAACTATTGAAGAAGAAAACTTTAAATAGCTCAACATGAAATGCCACTTTTAATGACTGTTGCAGTCACAGAATTATTCAACCCTTTCATGGCAAGCATCTTCGTACTTAGTAGAGCACCCTTTTGCTGCTATGACCTGCTGTAAACATGATGCATAGCCAGACCTCGTTCCTAAGAAATCTTAGCCTATTTCTTGTGGACAATGGCCTGCAGTTTACTCATGTTACAAATGTCTTCTTCAAATCCCACCAAAAACTTTCTATGGGGTTCATGACCGGTGACTGTGATGGCCACTCTCAATTTTCCTGGACTTCATCTGAAACCAAACCTTGGTGGACTATAAGGTATGCGTGGGATCATTATGCCGTTGGAAGGTCCAATGCCGCCCGAACTTTAGCTTCCCCACAAAAAGAATGATGTTTTCTCCTAGGATTTCCTACTTGATGGAATCAATAATGCCCTCCACACACTATTGGTTTCCAGTGCCAGATGAAGCAAAATTGCCCCAGAGCATCATCAAGTCACTGCCATGCTTCCCTGTAGGCAGGGTGTTCTCTTCCGGACACACTTCATTATGCCTCCCCCAGACATACCGCTGATCTATAGGTTCGAAAATTTCAAGTTTTGTTTCATCGCTCCACAGAACAGAATCCCAAAACTTCTGTGGCGTATTTATATGGTTTTGAGCACACTGGAGCCATGTTCTTTTGATTCAGTAGAGGTGTACATCTTCGGGCATGGGACCTTTGGTCTTTAGCATCCGTCTTAATGTGCAAATTGAAACCAAAGTTGCTGCTGCTTGCTGTAGGTCTTTTCCAGTCACTTGAGGATTTTTGACCACCCTCCTCCTCAGGAATATGATGGCAGCCAGTGATAACTACCTCTTTCTGCCATGTTCAGGTGGTGTAGCCTTTAACTTTGCACTTGCAAATTATGCTTTCAATTACATCTCTAGGAATATTCAGTACCTTTGCTATCTTTTTAAAATACTTTTCCTTGTTTGTGCAAGGTAATGATCTGTTATTTTAACTTTTTGGACCACTCTCTAACATGCAATCAAACATCACAGTCTACAGAGTTTTAGCCAGTCCAGCTATTTGATGTGTTTTATCCCAAATACATCTTATGCAACTAATGAAGCCCTTGATTAGTAGCATCAGGGGTACTTGAGACAACACCTGATTTGCAAATGCGTTCTCTTATGAGGGTTGAATCTTTCTGGGGCCTCCTTCACATGGCTGAGTTTCTGCAGCAAAGTTACATGCATCAAAAAATTGTGTCTAATAGGAAACCTTCAGGTGAATGATTATTAGCCATGTCAAAAAATCACAACAAAAAAGATAGGATGTCAGCGGCGGAATTCAGTAACTGAAATTCCCTTCTGCATTAAAACATAGGTCTTGACCTATTTTGCTGCTGAAAATTGCAAAAGTCTCCATAGACTCCTATGGGAGACTATGTGAGGTGGCTAGCAAAGGGTGATTAATTCCCCAGCAGCGCAAATGCCAGGATTCCCCTGCAGGACAAAATAATGATTTCCCCCATAGTGGGGAGAGAGAGGTTCCTCTGCAGGGGAGAAGAAGGAATTCCACAGCAGCACAGATGCCAGGCTTCACCTGCAAGGGGGGGGGGGGGGGGGGGGGAGAATTTCCCATACCCGGGAGAGAAGGGTTTCCTTGCAGGGGAGAAGAAGGAATTCCCCAGCTGCACAGATGCCCGGGTTCCCCTGTAGGAGAAATTCCCCAGCAGCTGGGAGAGAATTCCTTCTTCTCCCCTGCAGGGGTTACCTCTCTCTTCCCGCTGCTGGGGAATTCTTTCTTCTCCCCTGCAAGAGTCACCCCGGCATCTGTGCTGCTGGGAAATTCCTTCTTCTCCCCTGCAGGGGAGCCCTGGCATTTGCGCTGCTGGGGATATGTTTCCAGCCCTGGTGAGATGAAGAGAAGCCCCGAGGAGAAGGGGGTTCATCTAGGCTTTCCTTTACCTCTCTCTCCTCCCAGAGCTGCAACACTTTTTGCTAAAACACGCAGCTCCCAATCGTGTGAATGGCCAATTTTACAGCTAATTAAGCTTGGGATGTGATAGCGGGAAATCGTCCATTCACGCTATTTTCTGCAGCGCTAGATGCAATTTTTTTCGCGCAGCTAACTTCTTCATGATTTTGTAGCCCTTGTGAATGAGCCCTGAGACATTGGCATTTTGTGTTGCATTTGGATATCCCACTTGTTTTGCACTATTTAAATTGTTCTCGTTTGATTGTTTTTTGCAAATAGCTAAAAAAATTTATATTTGGCAACTAAACCTAAATTACAATGGAAGTTGAATATTTGATTGCAACTGTATACGGTATGCATCTCTTGTGGGAGATGGCTGATAGGTTCACCATTGTGTCTGTATTTTCTGTTGTCAACTGTGAAGCTGCTATATTGTGTCTATAATCTATTCCTCTGGGGGAAGGGAACATCGCCCCCCCCCCCACCTCCACAAGAATTGAAGGAGCAGTGCTTTGTGTCCATAAAGGGGTCAAACCGGTTCTAACCAGCAAACAACTCATCTAGGAATGTCTTTGTGTAAAGGGACAGGAAATGGCTGACGGTAAGAGAGAGACAGGAAGCATTCCCTTCGTACCACAAGTCAAGAATGAATAGAGCATGCTCAAGGGAAGTTCCTCCAGGGTGAATGATCTCACAGCTACCTCACAAATACCTCCCTCTGAGAATGACTTATCAGCACACAAAATAATGTAACTGTATCCTAAATTACCGAACTTCCTGTGTTGAAACCTTATTTAAACTTTTACCCGCCTAAATAAAGACGGACTCTTTTGGGACACATGATGTAGACGTGTGGTCTTTGAAAGGCTCTCCAGGCCTGTACATTATTCTTATCAAATATGGCACCCACAGTATATCGAAAAGCGAAAATTGCGCTAACACTCTTAAGGTGGCTCCAGAGCTGTGTTCACAGAGTATACGCTGGGTGCTTTCTCCTCTTAGGACTTAAACAGATGAGTGTGATATGCAATACGCTCGCTCCTGTGTAATTTTTTTGAGTTATGAATGGATGTATTTGGCGCTCCTGTCTGTGCAAATACAGAGAGTGTTTGCGCCGTCACTGCTCATTCACACAGGGGTAGGGTAAATCACCCTGCCTTGATTTCAAAGGCTAATTAGCCTAACACGATGTTGGTGATTGCGGGTATGTGCTGCGCTTAATGCATACCCACACAGGCAGACCTCTATGGGACTTTTTGGTGGGCAATTCCGCACAAGATAGGGCAAACCTTATTTTTTTGTGCCCACGGAAACAACGGCGCAAAAAAAAAAAAACCCCGAGAAGAAGCCCATTGAAATCAATGGATTACATTCTCCGCTTTAGTTACAGTGTATCATGCTCATCTATTTAAGCCTTCAATCCATAATACAGGATGCAATATCCATTATATATGGATGCATCTGTATTTTGAACATTGTCCATGTACTTTAATGGACACTCTGTGACTACACCCTGCATATTTCAAATGAATCCATGCTTTATATGACCATGTAAAAATCTTATACTGCGTATTAATATGTGGAACCTATAAGTAAGGCTTCTTTCCCAAGAGCGTATATCAGCTGGCCTTTTTCACAGCCGACTGATATGTGCTGTCCAATGCATCAGATCACATGGGCGTATTACTGAGATGTAAAAACGCCCGGGCAAGCCAATATAGCGCTGGGCATTTTTACGTTGGGCTCAAATGATAGTCCTGGAACTATCTTTTGGGACGGAATACGCTAGCCGCTGCATGGGCGTCTATGGGAGCCCATGACAGCGGATGGAGGTGGGAGGGTGTTTAGCAGCGTGGCTGCTAAACTCCCTCCCTCTGCTGTCTTCTCCCCCGTACAGGCTCACCTCTCTTCTCCTTCCCACTCGTTCTGTACAATGGAGGGGGCAGGGGTGGAGCTAAGCTACGGCCTGTCCTGCCTCCTCCCATTGATGGCTATGGACCAGGGGCAGGACTTGGTTGGAGCTAAGCTACTGCCCTCTCCCCGCCCCTTGACCATAGCCATCAATGGGAGGAGGTGGGGCGGGCCGCCGCTTAGCTTCGCCCCGCTCTGCCCCCTACCATTGCAAAGAATGAGCAGAGAGGAGACAGTAGGTGAGCCTGTAATGGGGAGGGAGGGGAAATGGGCAACGGCATAGTGAGCGCGGTGCATATGGGCCGGGCCCATGCCGTGTGAAGGGGCGCACAAACGCTAGATTTGTGCGCCCGTTCATGAGCTTCTACGCCCCAGGTGGAAGCGTATATTGGCCGGATGTAAAAACACCGGCCAATATTCACTTGTGTGAAAGAAGCCTAAGGATGGAAAAAGGATGCAAAAACCGCTCATGTGAGGTTGGCCTAAGAGCTCACGCATGTGTGCATATTCAGTGACATACACATACACACAAATGGAGAGAAAGAATACAGTCTATACATAGAAATCCTGTTTTATATTTGTGTCATGGTCAAACAGCTTCCTCTATTGTAATACTGCTTAGAATACCTTGATAGACATCGATCCTTAGGAAAGCGCCACACGGGCATATTTGCATGCACAATAAGCAGAGGATAGAACCCATTGATTTAAATGTGTTTGTTCACATGTACATATTTTTCCTCCGCATTTTGGTTGCGCAAAAAACCCCAAAAGAAACGCAGCATGCTCTGTTTTTCTGTGAATTTGCGCACCAAAGTCCCCCCATAGAAGCCAATCGGAGGGGGGGGGGGGGTTTGCACAAATGCGCGCAATATGCTATGAGATGCATGATAGACTCCGCTGGAAAAAGAACACATCTGGAACTCATTAGAATAATTAGCGTTTTAAATCGGTGTGACTTTGTTTGCTATGCGCAAATGAACATGTCTTGCAGGCAGTAAAAAGTACAGTAAAATGTGCCGATGCACGTGCCAAAAAATTAGTTCATTGCACAAAAACGCCTCGCTCATGCACGCGCAAACACACATACACTCATCTGACACCGCCTTATAAAATAGAAAAATAGCTAGAAATTATACGATTAGAGGAAAAATGTAGACAAGCTAGTTCTAAGCACTGAAGGGGTTAAATATTGTCATTAGTTTTAAAATTATAAACTGCTTTTAAAATAACATCCACGTTTTGACACATTCACTTGGGAAGAGTTTGGGAAGTGAAGCAGATGACAGGTGCTGTCTAATCTCTCCCCATCAGTACTGCTGCCAGCGCTGAATGCATCAGTACCCCCAGCATAAAGCAGCTCACACCTCCGGGGATCATATGTAATAACACTATCGGTGTCATGTCATTTCCACAGGAGCCCATAAGCATCTCATGGTCTTCTATGTTTAGATAGAACTCTAATAAGCTTATTGCAGCTTATTGTTCTTGCTGAGAGTCATTAGATTGTTGTAACACATTTTTCTCCTGTTGGACGCTCTTGAAGCGCCGTTTGCCGTTTTAATCGCCGGTCTTGTACAGTAAAGTGTTGATAGTTCCTCGATACAACTCAGAGGTGGTTTGATTTGAATAAAAAAATACAATCACTTTTAGTACTATAGAACTTGCTGAGATGATATTTTTTCTTTCCTCCCACATGGTGAGTAGTTTGTGACTCTATCTATGTCTTTCCTTTCACTGACAGGATAATTTTCATCTTTTTAACAAATAAAAATGGAATTATATAATAAAACATGCAATAGCCCCGTAATCATATATTTCCTGAAATTAGACAGTTGGCCCATTGTGAAGATGTCACCGAGCACTTTACATTTATGGGCGCCTTCATGCTATTTTACATTAAAACTTAATATTTTGTAAAAAATTTATAAAAAATTTAGTCTGATCCAAGCAGAGTGTGAGATGCACTAAACCTACTAAAAGTTAAAGCTCAGGATATTCAGAGTTTATACATGCTACTTATGTGTCACTTTGTACTCCTGGGGTCTGTAGACTTCCAGGAGCAAACTGCCGCAGGTGTGGTCGATTTGGCTGGCTGATAGTGTGGAGTTCTCCAGCCAGCCGATCACAGCAGTCTGCTGCACTTAAATACCGAGCCTTGTCCTGTCCCCTTCGTCCATTGGGCGACTGTCCAAGCCTTGTCCAGTCCTCTTCATTCGTTAGTGGGCGGACACCCGAGCTTTGTCCTGTTTCCTTTTTTTCTGTTTGTGAGCAGACGCCCGAGCCTTGTCCTGGCCTTTTCGTCTGTTGGTGCGCGGACACTCGAGCCTTGTCCTGTCCCCTTCGTTTATTGGTGGGCGACTGCCCAAGCCTTGTACTGTCCCCTTCGTTCGTTGGTGGGCAGACGCCGGAGCTTTGTCCTGTTTCCTTTCATCCGTTGGTGGGCAGATGCCCGAGCCTTGTCCTGGCCCTTTCGTCTGTTGGTGGGCGGATGCCCAAGCCTTGTCCTATCCCTTTCGTCCATGGTGGGTGGACGCCCCAGCCTTGTCCTATCCCTTTCGTCCATGGTGGGCGGATGCACCAGCCTTATCCTGTCCCCTTTGTGCATCGGTAGATGGATACCCGAGCCTTGTTTTGTCTATCTGTCCATCTGTAGGTATGCAGGCATCTTGTGTGAACCAAGTCCTGTCTGTTGGTTTGCTGTCTTGTTTGTATTTGCTCTATTCTTGCCAGTTACCATCTACAGTGAGCTAGTTGGCCCTTAGGTTAAAGCGTGGGGCTGTCCTTTTTGGAATGATCACCCCACTTGTAGGCAGGACTCTTGAGGTTAGGTTATCTTGTTAGAATAGGGACTAACGAGACAATGAGGACTCTTGTCGTGAGCTTTCATACTTTGGCCAAAGCACTGTTACCTTGTATTTAATAACTGTTCCATTTAGTGTTATGGGTAAGTCTTTTGGCGTTTGTCAGTCGTTGTTGGATGTCTGCTCGCAAGTCCCATTTTCTTTTCAATTTGTCATGTTGTTCAGTGTGTATGCACGTTCTGGTTTACGTTTCCGTGTCCGTTTGTGTGTATACCCCTTCCAGTTTCCTTTCCAGCTCATCTTGGGGTTGCGTCTGTGTAGACCATTTTTCCACACAGATTTGATATTATGCCAATGCAAGGTAGGGGAACTCCTATCGCAAATGATGCAGACCTTTTTGTGGTGTAACAAATAGCTTTTATAGTCTTCACAACAATGGCATGACAGATTTCTGAGCAATCCTTGACCAGGGCTGGGGACTGTGAGATATACCAACTGGTCCACCACAATCAGGTTGTGCCAAAAATGAATGTTGTATTTCAGGTCACTATAGTGCGGTTAAGGATTTCTGTGAAGCTACTGCCTGGACAGCATAAGTCTACTCTGCACCTCGGTGGGACCTCATAGTCACTGTGCCTTTACCTTTCATGGACTGCCCAACCACTCATGGCTGTGAGAGTATAATGTGCACATTACACTAAACACAATTCACATTACAGTATAATCCATGGGTCACAGAATGGCAGAGTCCAAGTCCTTTGTTAGGAAGGGGTACCCTCGCTTTAAAGACCACTTAAGTTGCAACAGCAGTATTACAGCAACAGTAACAGTGACCTTCTCACAGGTCAGTTTGCAGAACACAATACAAAACTTGAACTTCACTTATACATAAGAAGAGGTATAACAGTTAACTTTCTACTTTCCCCATAAACCTAACCAGTACCCAGTCCAAGAGTGGAAAAAACAGGCTTCACACTGAGGCCTCGGTCACATTTGCATCCGCAAATCACGTGACCGGGGCCGAAAAATCGCCGGAAAAATCTGCTCCTAGCCGCGTTTCCTTTGAAACGGGCCCGATCACAGGAGTGCTGTCCAGCCCATTGAATTCAATGGAGCCGGCAATACAGCCGGCTCCATTGAAAGCAATGGGCTGCCGGCGATCGCAGGATGAATTTTCGGGAAGGGCTTAAAAATATAAGCCCTTCCCTGAAAATCATCCAAAAATGTGTAAAAAAAAAAAATATATATATACTCACCTTGTCCGTGCAGCCGGAGTTCAGCCGCGGCCGGCCGGCAGTTCTCCTGAACTGCTCTGAGTAGTATTCAGCAGGCGGAGATTTAAAATCCCCGCCTGCTGAATGGGCTGCCTCTGATTGGTCACAGCCCTCACCAATCAGAGGCAGCTCTCACTCACCCATTCATGAATTCATGAATGGGTGAGTGAGTGCTGCCTCTGATTGGCTCAGTGCAGGGACCAATCAGGGGCAGCTCTCAGCTGTCATTTTGCTAGTGCATAGAGCACTTTTTTTTTTGCGCACATAGGTGCATAAAAAAATCTGCTTGTCTGGCTGAGCATTAGGGTGCGTAAATACACGTGCCCATATGCAGCCACTGCTGGCTTCAAAGCTGTAAAATGCGCGTGACCATGGCTTTGTGCCCACGGCTCCCTGCCCACGCAGTGTCTTACGCTGCGCCCGGCCTTAGTCCTTGATGAAGGAAAGCCTAGTACAACGCTGGTGCACACTACCCGATACTTACAGACTGCCAATAAATAAGCCCTTTTAGGAAATTTACTAGTGATCACTTCTGCCTTTACTGTCGTTTTTTCAGAGCTATTACATGGATTCACATACAGTAACTCAATATTGTATTTTTTTAAATCATATTTCTTTTTATTGAAAATTTTTTCAAACATACCAAGAGTAACAAAAAAAAGGAGAGATGAAATAAAATAGACATAGGTTTACGTTGGACTATGTTATTGAGGTAATAACTTCAAATTCCCTACAATCCATTGTTCGGCATAGTTCTCAACATATTTATAATCAACATGTTAAATCATGTATCAGCATATAGCTAAAGTAAACATGCTAATTAATTCAGCCTTCTATATAAATCGAAGAAAAATAAAACATAAGAACAGAGACAGTAAAAGCCAGTACATGCCAATGATACTCCATTGTATACATGGTCTAGATTTTCTCCATAATTATATATATAACCACTAGTTGGTTGTCTTTAGTGCATTAGTGTGTTGTGTCTACTTGATATCCATATATCCCATTTAGGGTGGACACCCACTGGCGTTTTTTCTCCACTGCGCTGCGAGAGTAAAGGAAAAGTCTCGCAGCGCAGTGCGAGAAAAACGCTGGCAGATCGCTGGAACATCGCCAGTCTTTTCAATGGGGCCAGCGGCAGCAGCGCTAGCCCCATTGAAAAGATAGGGAGAATGCCGCAGACTTCTGCCACAGCTGTGACAGCTGTGGCAGAAGTGCAGAATGATATCCCATTGCTTTCAATGGGATCTGCACTGCTGCCGATCCCATTGAAAGCAGTGCTTTCTGGTAAGCCCTGCAGTATGATTATCGGGGAAGGGCTTGAAATATAAGCCCTTCCCTGATAATCATCAATAAGTGGTAAAAAAAAAAATTACTCACCTCTCCGCCGCTCAGACATGTCCTCCGGCTGGCTCCCCGGCACTGCTGTATAGCACTTTCAGCAGGCGGGGATAGTACTATTCATGAATGAATAGCTAAACACTATCTGTAATTCGCTGAGCGCTCAGCCAATAGCTAAGCACTAGCTGCTATTGGCTGAACCCTCAGTCAGTCAGCACAGCCCTTTCAGGAGGCTGGGATTTCCCCGCCTGCTGAAAGTGCTGGACAGCAGTTCCAGGGAGCCAGCCGGAGGACGTGTCTGAGCGGTGGAGAGGTGAGTATTTTTCAAAAAAATTTTTTACCACTTATTGATGATTATCGGGGAAGGTCTTATATTTCAAGCCCATGCCCGATAATCATACTCCGGGGCTTACCAGAAAGCAATGCTTTCAATGGGATTGGCAGCAGTGTCAAGCAATGAGATATCATTCTGCACTTCTGCCACAGCTGTGGCAGAGGATTCCCCGCGGGGATGGAAGAAACTCCTGCCGCAGCTGTCACAGCTGTCACAGCTGTGACAGAAGTCCGCGGCACTCTCCCTATCTTTTCAATGGGGCTAGCGCTGCTGCCGCTCGCCCCATTGAAAAGACTGGCGATATGCCGGTTCTATTTCGGCGTCTTTCTTGCGCTGTCAGGCGAGAGTTTTCCTGTGCTCTCGCAGCGCAAGAAGGAAAATATCGCCAGTGGGTGTCAGCCCTTAGTGAAGAAGGACGATTTATCATCCTAGGAGGATGCAATCCTAAATTTAATACCAGCAGTTATGGTTCATAATTTCTTTTAATGTGGGGACTTTATCAGTTTTCCAAGTTTACAGTTAATAAAGCCCAGGGTGGCAGTACCAATGTGATCCACTTTTTGAGGTGCAGAGAGGCCCACCGAACTATTATGGCATCTTTAATAGGTTGCTGGTCTGCATGGTACACTACATGTATCAGAAGGTCTGACACTTTGTATCTACTCTGTGCATAAGTATACACCAAGCAGCCTCCTCCCTCTATATTAAGAGGCTGTGTGAGTGTCTGTCTCATGGGTGTCCAGCACAGGTGTAATTGGCTCCCTTGTTTGGCAGTTTAGCCACCTGCATGCTGAGGGGATACAGCTATCTGCCCTCTTGTATCAGTAAGTATCTGGCCTTCTCTGTGATTGTTTTATTTTATATTTTTCATTCTGTGATACACGTAACTGTAGTCAGGGAACATAAATGACTATTCAACTTATTATGAACAATGTCAGCCTTAGGGGTGTGCGATCTGTGCAGTAGCTCAGGGTGTATCAGCCGCTCATGTGATTATGCTACGGGGGCCACAGATGGCCTAGCACCAAGGCTTGCAAGCATCATACATGTTAATATAATTAGTATATTCATCTTAGTTAGATCACTATTATTTAGTTAAATTACTGTTGAGCTGCTATAAGAGAACTTTATGTCTAAAATTATTTATTGGTCATTGTGCGTTGATGCCTAGATATTGTATAGTGCTGCTACTTAGGTACTGCAGGTTCGTTAGTGCAGTATATGGTGATAATGCTAACATTAGAATTGTTATTTAGGCAGCTATAACTAAATGCTATTTGTTCAACCTTTGGCTCTAGTTTTTGTGCACTGTATTGTATAGCTATGTCACGGCTGCTCCCCTACTTTAGCTCTTACCAAATGCCGCCATGCTCTGTTCTTCTCTGCAATCTTCGTGTCTGCCCATATGGCTTGTGCGCACTTCCACTCTTTCTCTTAACCAGTTTAGGACACGGCCCGGGAAGGGGTCTTGTTTCTATGGTGTACTCACTGCAGCTAAATAAACATGACATGATAACTATATTCTATGGGTCAGTACGATTACTACGATATAAAATGGAAATATTTTTTTTTTGTAGTACTACTGTTCTGGACACCAATTTCTCCAGCAGGTTCCCGGGTATTCTGCAGCTTCCTAATTATGTAGTATGGCATGCGCACGCCTAGTCTCGGATATAAGCTGGGTCTGCACGGTACAATGCTTAGACCCTCAGTTTTATTAAAACACATAATACCTGCCCTTTATGAGCGTATAACATATGACATCGATAACATATATAGATTTTCATTCATTGAGCCATATAGAATCCCCCTCCCCACACCTCTCTCAACTCCAGTGTACAAGCCAGCCTTTGTCTCCTCAACATGTGATCAGGCAAAAATCAGCTTCTTTGTCTCAGAAATTGAGGGTGGGGAAAGGGGGCTGGGGAAACACCCAAGATGGATATACCTTCAGTCTTACAGTATAGCAATGTGACTTAACCCTTAAGAGGCTGCACTAGAGCTTTACATTGGGCTAATGTTATAGAACACATCTTTCACCAAGTCATTGTCCAGCAATTACCATAATGAAATTATCCGGCCATTAGCCTCTACAGAGTTAAATCACTACAGCTGCATAATACATCAGGTTTATACAAATCAATAGACATTTTACGTGAATTAATCATCATTTCTACTTTACTACTTTTATTTTTTTCCAAAGATTTTACATTTGTACCTTTTTTTACTATTGGTACCCTTTCAGGGTACATACGACTTTTTGATTGCTTCTTAGGAAATTTTTTATTGGAAATGGGGTGAACAAAAGAACACAATTTTGGTGTTTTTTTCTAACGACGTTCACCGTGCAGGGTAAACAATGTGTTACTTTGGTAGATTGGACTTTTATGGACACAGTGATATCAAATATCTTTGGGTTTTAATATTTAGATTATTTTATTATAAATATGGCAAACGGGTTTTTTTTTTAAAAAAAACTAAAATACTTTTATGACCTTTTAGTTTTTTAATAATTAATAAAACTTTTTTAAAACTAATTTTTAAATTTTTTCTTTTTTAACCCCAGATTTGCGTTGATCGCTCCTGCAGTATTATGCAATGCTATGGTATTACATTATACTGTGATCTGACAGGCAATCTATGAAGTCATGCCACAGGCACGGCTTGATAGGCAGTCTGCACTGGCACCCCTGTCAGAATTGACAGCTGAACTCAAAGGGTTAACATCTCAGGTCAGTGGCGCTGCTTATCCAAGCTGTTGTGGGTGGGCATTGACTGTAAGAAACAGTCGTCACTCGCATTTTATGGTGCAGGATCTATCTTCGATCCCATTCCATACAAACCCCTAACCTCCAGGATGTAAATGTACATCCTGCAGTGTTAAGGGGTTAAATAGCCAGCATGGGTCTGCCTCCAATCCCATTCCTGCACCTGCTAAAAACAATTGGTCTCATTAGCCATTTGTGTCAAAGCTCCTATTTGTGTATATTCTGGTTCTGACCCTTGTCTGACTCTGACTATTCTCACTTCTGTGCCCCCTAACCTCGGCTCTGATAACTGGACTACATTATTGCTCACTGCCTGCCATGCACCTCGGCCGCCAGTCCTGACCTTTGCTACATCTCTGATAAGCACCTGGTCACACCATCAAATACTGCACCTGGGCCCAGTGCAGCGTCAGCATCAACACACCTAGGATTATCTGTGCAAGTAATGGCTTGTGGGCCCTACAGCAATGACCATATCCCATTTAGACAGGTCAAGAGTGAAAACCAGATTCTCCAGGTGCCATCTCCTCAGTTAACCCAACATCAAGCCGGTGTGTGGGAAGGCAGATCCACACCCATCTGCCTGACCCGCTCTTCTGAACAGGCACTGTGTGGTATGGTTATTTGTACACTGTATAAGAATACATCATATGGAGGGGAGCCGAAAGAATAAACTGCACAATCCAAACTAAAGTATTATCTCAATTACTGTATAAACTACTTTTAAGGTGACCCAAGAATAGATTTGTCGATGACTCATGTATTGCAAGGGGAGATTTCTTAACAGTCTGCCATAAAGATAACAGAAAAATTTACCACCATATAAAAAGAGAATTACATTAAATTGACCAAAGATCTTACACTTTTATAATCTCCTGTTTTATAAATTTATTTTGCAGTGTGCATGGAGACCTACTCTGAAATATAGCTTACTACTGGGACCGTCAGTAGAGCAAAGCTCCTCAAACCCATGGTTCATCATGAGAGAATGCCGCATCTGGCCAAGACTAAATAGAAAGGTGGCCCCATATCTGCATAGTTTCCTCCATTCGAGTTTAGAGAAATTACGTGAAAAATCTGAATAAACTCCATATCAACAATCTGCAAAAAATGCCACATATTAGACATGGCCTGGGGCCTTCTTTTCACCGGCAGTTATTGTGAGATCTATGGAATCTGTAGAGCTGTAAGGCTACATACTGGACCTCCTTTGTCTCTAATTTTGTATGAAAACTTAAGAGTTTTTTTCTTTTAGATTGATAGGGGAAAAAAGTAAAAAAAACACATGCCACATTCTATTGAATGTCATATTATGGGAATTAAATCTATAATATGGTGCCATATGGAAGTATCCATATTGCATCACATGCAGTGTCTATGGCACTGCCAGCAGGAACATGACTATAATGAGTGCAAAGGATGCAGTCACACCCGGGCCCTGGGGCCTTAAGCGGCTTTCATATGACTCAAGAGAAAGACAATGTTTATATTTAGGGCCCTTTTACACGGGACGATTATCGTTCTGGTTGTTTAAAACCCCACGCTCCTGCTGGTTTTGAATGATAATCGTCCCATGTAAAAGCATGCAGAAACTGAATGACTGGATGAAATTTGTTCAGTTTTAAGCTGCTTCAAATCAGAACGACCATTGGTCAGTGTAAACAGCAGCGGGTAAGTACTGAAAGACCGCTGTTTACACTGAATTGCAAGGGGCTGGGGGAGAGCAGGGAGGGAATTCGTCCAGTGTTAAAGAGCCTCTAGGCCTTATTCAGATGAGCGTGTCCGATTTCAGTACATGAAAATGTAACTAATAGAAATACCTGTGTATGTCTGGGTGACATACATATGTATTGCAAGTTTCCATTTTTACATCCATTTGTGATCTGTGTGTCATCCTTTTGTTTCTTGCATGCCAAAAGAGACTCAAGGAGGGACAATTTTTTTCTAGAATTACTTAGCAATGATCAGTGTACAATGTACCGGAATGTCCTCCAGGTGCTCCTCATTTTTTGCACACCTATTGACTCGAATGGAAGACAAAAAAAGTTCACGTTGCAAATTTTTCACAGAGGTGTAACTTGAAGCTTCTGGGCCCCAATGCAATACCTGTAACTATAATGCTTTATTTATAGTACTGGGCTCCCTATATGGAGAAGAGAGGCCTTATGGGCCCCCTATAGTTACGCCAGTGGTGATACCCATAATACAGATTAATTTGCACAAAATTAGAGGCATCACTAATATACAGCCGAGGGATGCTTAGGGACTTAGACCTCATGTCCACGGCACGCGCAGATTTTTCATGCGGATATTCACAGTTAATACACTGCGAGTCGTTGTTAAAAGGATTTTTTATTGCTTGCGGGAGATCACGGATTGAGTTTTTTCCCATGCAGATGCACTGCGGATCATCCACACGGAAATAAATTCGTAACCCCATCTCGCAGCCATTTCCTTACCTCCTTAATTGATTTTAACCTTCAAATTCACAGTGAATCATAAGCTCCCATAGAGATGAATGGAGCACATCCGCTAGTGATCCGCGGTAGAATGGAGCATGCTGCAATTTATTATCCATGCGTGGCATCCGCAAATCAAATAGAAACAAATCTGCAGGTGTTAAATGAAGTGCATACGTTCAATTCTTCCCTATGGGTGACTTGGATCTCATGCACAGGTGCCACGTGTGGATTCCGCAAACCAAATCCACATGGTATAGGGCTGCTTAAACAATGTGTATCAATTTCATTGCAGGGTCAGCTGTGAGCAGGCTGGAAGGTGCTGGAGGTTGTTGAGGAGATTTTAAAGCCCTGGTGATGACTGCTGATTGGATAGGAGAAAATGGTGGGATCAAGCCTGAAGAATCCTACTGATGATCACTGACATAGCAACAAACAGCTGATTGGTGGGAGTGTAGTACTGGAGTGTGTGGTGAATGTTATAAAGAGGTGGCAGCTAGAGGGACCTCAGTTTTCGACAGCAGCGCAAGATTGTCCCGCTCGCCCGCCTCTTTTTTATTGTTTTGTCGCGGGCATCTTTAAATGGGGGATTGCTGCCTGCCGCCTGCAGGTGGGTATCAAGGTGGTTTAAAGTTTGGTGATTTGGCAGTTGACTTGAGTACGTTGGACTGAGTCTACTTTGATATATATTTATGGTTTTTGTTTGGTGATTTGGTAGTAGACTGGAGTATGCAGGACTGAGTCTACTTTGGTATATATTTATGGTTTTTGTTTGGGGATTTGGCAGTTGACTTGAGTCCGTAGGACTGAGTCTACTTTGGTATATATTTATATTTATGGTTAAAATCCATAAAAGGAGTCTGTGTCGTTTATTCTAGGTATAGTTGAACCAGGATTTAAATGGAGCATAAGCTTCCATGGGATATATTTAAGCCCTAGCTTTTCCGGTCTTCTCAGTGACCTGTAGTGTCTCTTTGAAGTATAAATAGAGTCTTGTGCTTCATGTTACTTGTTCCTTTTAAAAACTGAGCTCTCCCTACTATTTATGTCAATAAAATGCATTATATTTCTTTATTACTTGGATTACATTGAATTTCATCATTTCCTCGCATGAATATATTTACTTAAATATCCTATTACATTTACATTGGATTTAACAAGTGCAGTTGGATGGATGAGTCAGCTCCGAGTTATTTGAGGTGTGACTTTGATGAATACCTCAGAGTCAAAACTAGACTTCTATCATCATCAAAACCTAAATAAATGAGTAGAGCTTTTTACTTAACACTGATGCTTATTGACATTTCAGATTTCAATTTCCATTCTTCCTCAGTTTCAAGGTTATGTATGTAAAGTTTTAGCTTCAAATGTAAAGACATAATTGACTGCATTTATGTTTTCCTGAATTGAACTCAAAGGTGACTAGAGTGAAGTTACATTTTTATAGAAAAAGCATTCATGAGTTTGACATATTCCTGAAGATTTCCCACTGCCACATTTGCCCCTGAATGTCCCTACAGTGTGTAAGCAAAGTCTGTCCAGAAGTGAGAATTGAGTTATAGTGAGTCTACATAAGTTAAAATATACAACTTATGTACAGTATATATTCATAAAAACATGGAAAAACCATACACTTCTTGACTTTCTCTTCTTATGTTTGTTGTGATCAGCAAGAATGTTACTACTGTTTCATCAACAGTCTACTAGTTTGTTGTTGGGGCAATTGCTATGAAACTATCCCACAGCTGATCTATTTGAGTAAGTCAGATGATCACACTGCTGCAGCTCAGGCTAATTAGGAGTTTCTGATTGGCCAACCTATCTGAAAGTTCCTGGCTTCTGCATTGTGTTGCTGGCTATGGGGTAAGCTATGTGCATTGAAATCCTAGTAATCTTTGTTGGCTTCATTTTCTTAGTCCCACTTGTTTCTTGTTAGTGTAGCTTTCTTCTGTTAATTATTTGTAGTTAAGTTATTGCTTCTTAGTTTTGTTGTTTGCTGCTTTCTTTTCCTTGTTGTTTCTGCCTTTGTGCTGCTACTTAGTTTTCCTCTGCTCAATGTGGTTGTCTTGTCTCAGGTCATAGTAGACTCTCATTGTTTGTCAAGATCAGTGTTTCAAATGGGGTTTCCATAAACATACTCAAGGACAGTGGTGGTTGATGTTAGGATCAGCATCAGGGATAGATTATGATAAGACACATCTATCTGATATTTAAAATTGTTCTTTATTGTAAGGCAGTTAAAAAAGAAGAGGGACAAAATTCAAAGGATATAAAGGAATTGAGAATTCATCACAGAAAATTCAGGTATAGCTTTAAGTGGTCTTCTTAAGGGCTTCTTAAGGGCTCAGTCACACGGGCGCATCGGCGCCCGTGTTACTGCAAGTAGCAGACGGCCGTACCTGAAGACGGCCGTCTCTCTGCAGCGCCGGAGGAAAGAACATGTGACTGTCTTCATTGCCGGTCATGTGTTTTTCATCAGCGCTGCAGAGAGACGTCCGTCTGCAGGTACGGCCGTCTTCTTTCTGCAGTAACGGCTCAGTCACACGGGCGCATCGGCGCCGGTGTACAGGTGCCGATGCGCCCTTGTGACTGAGCCCTAAAGGGGTGCTATTTAGGAGATATTTTACTTTATTAACATTTCATAGGTGTTTTTGCATAGGCAGGTATTAACTCCATTAACGAGCACCAATTGACAATATAGCATGTCAATTAGTGCTTGTTACTGCTGTTTACAGGTGGCAAGTGGTTACTAGTATGGGGAAAAAACAATCGTTAATGCAATCATGGATCCCGATACAGTCGGCATGCATCAACAGCACATTACCTGTCTACAAGGGGCGATGTGCTGCTGACAATTGAACATTTTTTTTTCCCATAGAAAAGACCAGTCAGCATGCTGGTATGATCGCATGCAGATTCACAGAGGTTGATGATTGGGCAAGTAAATGTTCGAATGAACGATTGTACCCAGTTATTGGCCAATGTAAAAGGGACTTCAAATTATAGGACTTGGGGTAGTTTTCATTCCAAACTGCTCCTCACTGTTTTTTTTTGTAAAACTGTGCTTGTAGTAATTAAAATTGTTACATTATAATTTATTTTGTTTGCTTTGTTTACTATTTGTTAAAAGACTATTATATGGAATTTTTACGTGTAGCATTTTTGTATATAGTTTTCTTTAGGTAAGACTTGTTGTGTTATTGTTGCTGACAATATAGAATAAATGTACTACTTCAGCTTCATTTATGTGCTCTCAGTTTACCTGATATACAAGATATAACATGTTTTCAGTCTTGCTCGATAAAGAACACCAGCAAGGTTATTGGTCTTGTTTTGTATATTCAATCATTTGTTTTCTATTGTTATGACTTTGAGATACCCTCAAAGTCAGTATATATTTCTTACTTAGATCATAATGTACTAGACGCAAGCTCAATAAGTATTTAATTGAAGAATTCACCATCCCCATAGCTTCATGTCCTGGTAGATAAATAACTGCATGTATGAGGCTGAAAATGGATAATGCTCACATCATTCATGCACCTTGGATAATTGCAATTAAGAAAACCATCTCAGGTTAGATGGAAATGGCACACCACAGCTTGATTATATTTCAGGGCTGCATGTGGATTCATCTCACTGCTGCTTTAGTATTTTGTTTTTTTGCTGTTTATTCCAGGTCTTCTAAAAAATCATGAAAACAAATAGCTGTGTTAAGCTAGAGCATGAGAAATCAATAATGTAAACCCATCTGTAGCTCCAGCAGTAGTCATAATAGCCATATTTGCTGTAGATTTTCTGTATCTCAAACATTCTATCACAATCTCTTCTATTACACGTGATTCACATACTTGTCTTATTAATGATTATCCAGCCACAAGGGTGAATACTGTGCCAGATACATTGCTATATAGGAGTAATAACCATAATAATGGATTGAATGTTACTCTACAGACAAGAGATCAAAATTGATAGGTAAGGCAGTACCTAATACCTATTTTTCATCATATCTTTCTCCCTGGCTGCTGTTTAGCTCAGCTGTATTAGGACAGAGCTGTGATCTGTGACTATGGTTTAGCTACAGTGGTTAATCTGAAGTAGTCTCGGACACGCCCCCTGTTTAATGATTGGCTCAGACTGCAGAGAAGGACAAAACTTATTCCAACAAAATCTGTGCTACTTCTCTTCTGAGCCCTGTCATGTGCCCAAACAGCAGTTTATGTCTACATGTGGGGCATTTCAATACTTGGAAGAAATAAAATTTCAAATTGTGGGGTGTTTTTTTCTCTCATTGTCCCATGTGAAAATTTAAAATATGATGTTAAACCTGCTCATTACTGGAAAAATTGTAACTTTCCATTTTGCATTGTGACTTGGCATTGAGCAGGGGTTTGGACCCAACTCTACCATTCTATGATTCTGATTCTACGATTCTAACCCATTTTTACAGCCCAAATTTACCAAACACCTCACTCACTACACTCCTTGATGAATTCTTTGAAGGGTCCAGTTACCAAATGGGTTATTTTGTGGAGTTGGTACCCATCTCTGGGAAACGCATGGGCTCTGTAAACCTAAAATGCTGCCTTGAAAAAATCCTAATAAAATGATTGCCTCAAAATACATAAATTGCCTCTTCCTTTCTGAGGCCTGTGATTGAGTCATTTTGCAAACCAGGCTCACATGTGCATAGTTCTAAAAACTGCAGAAACTAGGCAATTCATATTGAGATTTGTTTCTCTGCTAATTTTTTTTCAGAAAAAATTACTGAAAATTGAAAATTTGCAAAAAAAAAAACGTTTAAATTTGACCTCCACTCTATTTAGCCAGCCTAAGGTCTCAGTCAGACGGGTGTTTTTATTTGTGTATGTTACCTGCATTTGCATCTGCATCTATATAGAACCAATGCTTTCCAATGTCAGCGGTCATATACCCGATATTTATCTGCGCACAAAAATGCGCAGCGGTAAATATAGGGCAGCGGATTTTAAAATGCAGGTAACTGCGGCATCCGTCTTTTTTGGATGGGAAGCCCCGGGAATTTATTGCATCCAGGGGTTTTTATCTTGTGCTCTACAGGACCAGCGGCAGCAGCGCCAACCCCATTGAGAACATACAGTGAAGATCGCAATCCTCTGGCACAGCTGTGACAGCTGTGGCACAGGAGCGCGATGTTCTACTATTGAATTCAATAGAGCCGCCACAACAGCCGGCTCCATTGAAAGCAATGGGCTGCCGGCAAGCCCTGCAGTGATTTTCGGGGAAGGGCTTTAAATATACGCCCTTGCCTGAAAATCATCCCTAAAATGTGTAAAAAATATTTATACTCACCTCTCTGCAGCTGACGAGGCTCAGGCGCATCCAGCCGGGTCTTCTCCCTGCACTGCTCTGAAGTGCTTTCAGCAGGCGGGGATTTCAAATTCCCTCCTGCTGAAAGAGCTGCCTCTGCTTGGCTGAGCACTGTGACCAATCAGAGGCAGAATTCAGCTATTGAATGACAGCTGAGAGCTGCCTCTGATTGGTCCCTGTACTCAGCCAATCAGAGGCAGCACTCACCCATTCATTGAAATCAGACATTGATTGAATTTGGAATGTGCCTGAGCCCTGGCAGCTGCAGAGAGGTGAGTATATATATTTTTAGTTTTTTACACATTTTAGGGATGATTTTCAGGGAAGGGCTTATATTTAAAGCCCTTCCCCGAAAATCACTGCAGGGCTTGTCGGCAGCCCATTGCTTTCAATGGAGCCAGCTGTAGCGCCGGCTCCATTGAATTCAATGGGAGAAAATCGCGATCCTGTGCTACAGCTGTGGCAGAGGATTTCTTCATCTTTCTGGGAAGTCCCATTGTCACTGGACACTGTGAAGAAATCCTCGGCCACAGCTGTCACATCCGTAGCAGAGGATCGCGATGTTCTCTGTATGTCAATTTGGCCGCAACTGCTGCAGCCAGCCGCATTGACCAAAGGTGAAACTCCTGGATGTGACAGCATCCAGGGGTTTCACATCCAAGGAATCCCCTGCTGCAGCTGTTACAGCCACAGCAGGGAATAGCAGGCAGCGCACTTTATGTGCACAAAAACGCAGTCAAGTGCATTTTTTCTGCGTGACGCATGCTTCGGTCACGCAATTTTTCTTTGGCATGAGTTTTTATGCACATAAATTTGCACGTTAAAACGCCTGTCTGACTGAGCCCTTAAGGTTTAACAAACTTTGTAAATAATTTAGTTTGAGAGGTGCAGTTTTTAAAATGGGGTTTTCTAATATACAGGACTCTCGAAGCCATTTCAAAATCAAAATGTTCCCTAAAAAAATGTATTTTGGAGAGGTTCTTCAAATGTTGAAATATTGCTTCTGTACTTATAAGGCAGTGTTCCCCAACTCCAGTCCTCAGGGACCCCAACAGGTCATGTTTTCAGGATTTCCTCAGTGTTGCACAGTGGATGTAATCATTGTCGGTGCCTCAGACATTCAGACATTGCCACAGCTGTTCTTACTATAGGATATCCTGAAAACATGACCTGTTGGGGGTCCTGAGGACTGGAGATGGGAAATACTGGTATAAGCATTGTACAGTCTTGAAAAAAATGAAAGGGCATTTAAAAATGATGCCAACATAATGTAGAGAGATAGTAAATGTAGTAAATGTAATTTGTCAACTATTTTGTGTGGTCTAACTATTTGTCTAAGAGCTCCGGCACACTAGCGTATTTGAGTCTATGTGCTATCTGTGTTAATTCATAGACAGCACATGGACCCATTACAGCTTATGCGGCTGTGCACACTAATGTGTTCTCACGCAGACTCATTTCATGTATCATGGATGAGAATGCAAGTGCATGTCAATGTGCGAGCTGTCTGTAAATCGGGCTTGGGCACAACTCACACACATGACAAGTGTGTCTGTAGCCTTACAAGCGAAGTGTTACATTTTCCAAATTTTATCTATATTTTGGATTTAAAAAAAAACAAAAAACACAAACCATATCGACCAAAATTTAGCATTACGCTAAAGTGAAACTTGTCACTAAAAACATTTTCAGAATCACTTGGAGTATAAGCTTTCCAAAATTACATCAAGTGACACATCAGAACTGAAAAATTGGGTTATGTCCACCAGATCAAAGCTGGTTGCAACCCTTAAGGGACTAGATGACAAAGCTGACAGGCAGCTCTCGCCGAATGAATGACCACATTCAATCGGCGAGAGCTGCCTGTGATTGGCTGAGCACGTCAGCCAATTACAAACAGCTCTTTCAGCAGGCGGGGATTCTTAATCCCCGCCTACTGAAAGATCAGCACTAGAGAGCCGGGGACAGCCAGGAGAGGACGCGGCTGAGCCCGGCAGCACAAGGGAGGTAAGTATGTTTTTTTTTTTATTTTACAGTACTTTTACTTGATTTTCAGGGAAGGGCTTATATTTAAAGCCCTTCCCTGAAATTAATTAGCAGCAGAATCCTCTACCGCAGCTGACATGTGTGACAGCTGTGGTAGAGAATTGAAGAATTCCTCTGCTGCATCTGCCACAGATGTGGCAGATGTAGCAGCAGGGAATTCTTTTAACTAGCAGGGGTGAAGGAAACAACTGCCGCATGCGACATCTGCCGCATAACCCACTCGTCTGTCGAAGCCCTTATGGGCAGAGTGTGTGTTGTGCACCCAGTGCTCTCTCACACAAGCATCTTCTGGCATTGGGTACTTGCTGTGTGCTGACAATCCCCCATATACTATCTTGGCATGTACGTTTGCACATGCAATATGCGCCAAGATAGTGCATGCTGTGATCTTTTTTGCATGCACAATGGCCACAATGTCTGTTTGCAAAGCACCGCTGAAAGTCATGTAAAGTTTGTTACCACATATTACATGTGTAAAACCCCCACACACAATACGTGGTAAAAAAACGCTTGTGTGAGAGAGTCTGTAGAAGAATAACTTTTATGGGCTTATTCAGACGACCGCATGCGCAAACATGTTCACTACACCGCATGGTATTTGTGCATTAACAAGGTTGGATGAGGTTGATTTGCGTGCGCCTGTGCATAACACTGTACTTTTTGCACATATGTACATGCAACACACCCATTGACTTCTATGGGGGACTTTTGCTGTGCAAAACAAAGAGCAGGTCTTACTTTTTTCCACACAAAACACATTCATGAGAAGGATCCTATTGAAATCAATGGGTTGCATCCTCTGTGTTTTCCATGGTGAAGAAGTTCTAAGGGTAAAAACACTACTACACTCGCTGCTACGGAGCACATTAACGCATGAACCAGTATTTTCTTTTTTTTTGACTATTCAAACTCTTGCACAAGTTTGGGAAAAAAAGTGGGATGATAGGTCCTGCCCTACCTTTCTTGCATGTAGAAAAACTACGTAAAAAAAAGATAGGGCAAGTTGCAAGAGAATTCCGATAGTGAAAACGAAATTATTGAAATCAATGGTTTTGTTTTGTACCATTGTAGTGGCCCAGTACATGCTTTCCTGGCCCCCTCCATAATTTCATACATGTATGTCTTATGTAGATGCTCTGTGCAAAACTGTCTTGTCATTCTGTTATGTGTGTCGCACAGCTGCATCAAATGAGAGGTTAATGCCTCTAAAGTATGAGCTGATTCTCTGGTAAATGTATCAATTCATGTGCTGTCACGTGGTATGAGTAAGGCTATAAATGTGAGTGATTTCGAGAGGGAAAGGAGTTCAGGGTCTTTCATCATCTGGAGCTGAGTTAAAGTAAAGCACAGAGGCACATGGGGGCATCTTCAGCCCTCATGTGTTGAAGATGGAAGAAGAGGAGAGATTTCCTGAGCACAAGGATCAGCATGAGCAGTGAGTGAGCCCACCCCAGAGAGAGAGAGTGTGAGGCAGTCCTAAGTTCTCTTACTCAAGGCCCAGTGCAGAGGTACTCTTTCTTTTCTTCAATTGTTGATGCCCAAGCATCCTGAAGTCTGTAGAGGTACACATCTACAATTGTCACACACACAGGCATCCTGAAGTCTGGGATTACTGTGTGGAGGTACTCATCTTCAAGTCTGTCTGTATATATTTGTAATACTACCTGCACTTGGAATACTGTCTGTTTTTGCCTTGAATTGTTGGAGCTGTTACCCAGTAAAGTTATTGCAGGCCCTGACCATTCCCAGGGACCTGAGGTACTCTATTCATGTCTGCAGCTAATTTATTCTTCGCCAAGGTTCATGCCAGTGGTTACCGGAATGGTAGTGTCACCCGTGACAACCGCAATACCTGTTTTTGTAAAAAAAAACAATTACTTACCTGTCCGCTGCTATGTCCCCCACGGGGATGAAGAACACATCTACCGCATGTGGCAGATGTTTCCTTCATCCCCGCTAGTTAGAAGAATTCCCTGCTGCTACATCTGCCACATCTGTAGACATTGTGTGACAGCTGCGGTAGAGAATTGAAGAATCGCAGCTGTGTTCACGCGTGTTTTTGCTCGTACGTACGCACAAAAACACGCTTGTGTGTATCCACCCTAAGGCTGAATAAATTTCGAAGAAAAAGGAAAAATGATCAAAGACACATTTTTATTAATTTCGGGAAATCTATATAGGCTGTTCTAGATGAAACGCAAGCATTGCACCAAAGGAGACCCTGTTCTCAGAGGTTTACATTTGGTACCAGCAAAAGGCAGCTAAATGGTTGTGATTAGCAGTGACAGCTGCGTACAATGCCGTTGATTTTGAAAGGACCCGACCTTCTCCATTAATGTCCATGGCACAGTCCTGATTCTCCTGAACAATCCAATTGGTCTCAAGTGCTTGAGAAGTCCCTATAAACAGTTCTGTTACTGCAATCAGCTTCTTTAAAATAAATGAGGAACACTTTGAGGCCGAGCCAGCTTTCTAATTCGGATACAAGCAGTTCTGATTGTCAAGATAACTGTGATGAATACGAGCCAAGTCACGACTGATTTAGACAAATATCTAGCTATTTCTTTTCTCCTCTCTGTGGGAACTGAACTGCCTTGAAACTGACAAATAGCTTCTCTGAAATAGACGCTGATGACATAAGGCAATCAAAGGGTTAAAGCCTTTACAGTCTTGCTGTGTGCTCCCGGCAATGAAAACATATTTTACATTTTGCTTTCTATTTCACACACATTGGAGAATGCTATCTCTTTAAATATCCGCACATCATACTCTAGGCATTTTCCCATGTGCAATATTAACCATAGGAGCATGGATGGCCTTATAAGTCTCCTCAGTAACCCTCTTGGTGCTTTTCTTAAGCAGTGATGTTACCCCTCCTGACTCACGTCACAGGCCTCTCACTGGCCAAGCCAGGATCCTACTCTACACTGATAAAGGGCAAACACTCTTAAACAGCAGTCTGTGTAGGGATTCTAGCTTGGTTTTCAATTCCCAGTCATTGCTCTACAGACCTGTATAAAGGGTCAAACATTGATTTGAAGGAATGTTACCTTCCAGTAGGTGGTGCTGCAGAGGTATTGTTCCATCTTCCTTATTTGCATATTACCCAGAGGAGCATGGAATGGCCTTATAAGTCTCCTCACTCACCTTCTTGGTGCTCTCCCTAAGGAGAGATGTTACCCCTCCTGATATTGTCCTCTGTCATTGGACACTTCACATACAGCTTGTATACAGCTATATAACACTGGCCCGGGTCACTGCATGCTGACTAATATTGCTTTATTGTTCTGTTCTTTACCTCAAACTTTTCAATACAGAATAATATATTGACATTTTTATTTTTCATTTTAAAACACATTAAGGAAGCATTACAAAGATTTCCAGACAATAGTGCGATACAGTGCTGGCCTTAGTTTAGTTGGCACCCTTTCCAGAATTGTTTTTGATGCACTGATAGACAGTCTGCCTGTATTTTAAGCAACAAGATAGCAGCATACTCATACCAGAAAAGCTAAGAGAATACTGTACCAGAACTAAGCTTGTAACATAAATACAGCACTAGAACCAAACTCATAACATCAATACAGTACCAGAACCAAGCTCATAACGAAATATAACACAAATCAACCTCAGTACATAGATCCAATACCAGAAACAAACGCATAACATAAATACAGCCCCAGAACCATGCTCAAAGCATAAATACAGTAGCAGTGCTAAGCAACAATTATGGGCTGACAGCGACACCTTGGAAAATCAGAGGGGCAGACACTGGAAGAAGAAGCAGAAGGATAATTCATGTAGCTCCACAAGATGCTGCCACATTGAGGAAAAGCATCATCTGGCCAGGTGGACCTAAGAGGGGTGATCAACCTCAGCCTACATCCGTCCAGTGCCCCCCACTTGCAAGCTAGTGGTCGGTGCCCTGTGTGACTGAACGGTTGCACATAGCTAAGGGCGAGCACCCACTGGCGTTTTTTTACCTGCGTTTTGCGTTTTTCCTGCACAGGCATAGAGATAACATGTGTTCCTGTCCACTGGCGTTTTTTTTGCGTTGCGTTTGCGTTTTTAACATAGGAACTGTCAGTTGCATATGTGTCCTTATTTTTCTCCTAATGCACCCATGAAAGTCAATGGTAATTTATGGAAAAGCCGCGAAAACGCCGCGAAAAACGCGCGGAAAAATCGCGGGAAACGCGGCAAAAACGCTGCGTTTTTTCCCCGCGGAAAACGCAAACGCCAGTGGGTGCTCGCCCTAAGGCTGACTCTGGTGAGATCCCTAGAAGTACCATGTTTCCCTGAAAATGAGACACTGTCTTATATTATTTTTTGCCTCAAAAAGGGCACAGTGTCTTATTTTCGGGTGGGGGGGGCTTACACTCACCTGGTCCGTGGCGTCCCGATGGTCTCCGGCGGCGCTGCAACGAGTGTCCTCCCCGTCTGCCTGATCAGCTTCTTTCTGGCGATGGGGCTTTGAATACCCCGCCTCCAGCAAAGCGAGCGTTATGATTGGCTAATCACAGTGCCAGCAGCCAATCACAGCCGGTGCTCTATGAGCCAATCACAGCCATTCAGTGATGTCATCCACTGAATGGCTGTGATTGGCTCATCAAGCGCCGGCTGTGATTGGCAGATGGCGCTGAGATTAGCCAATCACAGGGCTCGCTTTGCTGGAGGCGGGGTATTCAAAGCCCCATCACCAGTAGAAGCTGAGCAGGCAGACGTAGTGGACTCAGAGGTTTCCCGCAGCGCTGCCGGAGACCATCGGGACGCCGCGGACCAGGTGAGTATTGTTTTTTTTTATTTTTGGGGCACGTGAGCTAGGTCCTATTTTTGAGGGAGGCCTTATATTTCAAGCCTCTACCGAAAAATCGATAGGTCTTACTATCGGGGTAGGACCTATTTTCGGGGAAACACGGTAGGTCAGCACTGAGGATGAATTCTGTGGTAGTTCTGTAAGCTGATTGAAAGGGTCTGGGGAGCTGAAATAGAGGCCTCCACTTGATCAAGCTTGCCCGCTGCCTCAGTTACATCGCCACACTGCGTAAAGAAGCATTGATCCCAGGGGTTGTGATGGGCACTGCAGAGAGGCAGTAAATGGAACTCGTGGTGCCACATGGTGATGGTTCAGAAATCAATTTAATGATGACTCGCAGTGCATCTGCTGCAGAAATCCACATGAAAATCCCCGCGTGCCATGGACACGAGGCCTTAGGCTGGCTCCACATGAGCGATTGTGATTTTGCTGCGAGAAAATCACAGCAAAATTGCATCTTTATTCACTGCGATTTACTTTTTTTAGAGAATAATCTTGCATTGCATCGCTGCCACCCGCGATAAAATCGCATGTCAATTTTTTATCACATAAGTTAATGGGATTTTGTAATGTTAAAATCGCATCGCAACGTACGCTTGTAGTGTTGTGATAAAAAGAAGTCACCATAGGGAAACATGGGAGATTTAAAAGATCTCATCAGTGAAAACATTGCAGATGGGAAGGAGACCATTGTAAATCATTGGTTTCATATTCTGCTTTTTTACTGACTATCGCAGCAGGTGAAAATCACGTGATTTTCTCACCCATGTGTAGCCTGCTTTAGGATGCCTTCACACTTGCGATCGCGATAGCGCTGCGTTTTTTTTATGCGAATGTCAATAGGACTTTCTAATTATAAAAATTAGTAGCACAAAAATCGCAAAGCACAAACTTCTATTGACATTCGTGTTAAAGAAGGCAGCGATATCGCGATCGCAAGTGTGCAGCCACCCTCGCAATTACATAGTAGTACTTTGCAGAGACTTAGGCCGGCTGCACATGTCCGGGTTGGATTCCAGTTGCGGGATCCCGCAGTGGAACCCGACCCTGTACCGGGCCGGTGACCCCGTGTACCTGTCAGTAGTCTTCTTTATCTGTGGTCCATATGGCCTAGATTTTCCTGTGCTGTCGCTAGGAGATGATGCAGAATCCATGACCTGTCCGCAATATTAATTGTGGACGGGTCAGGCGGCTTCCATTGGCTTCACTGGAAGCCGTCCATGCAGACGACGCACTGCAATAGAGCATGCTGCAATTTTTCCTCTGCGAGTGGAAAATCGCAATTGATTTCCGCTCGCATGCAGGAGAAAGCACTTTTCTATGGCATGCTATGGAAGGTATTTGCTGTGGAACCCAGAGGCAGACGCCGGCTCCGGATTCCGCAATGCAAATCTGGTTGTGTGCAGCTGGCCTTAAAGGGAACCTATTATAGGCACTACCATTCATCTCTACGTGAGTGTGCGTGCACAACTTTCTGAAGAGTCGGGCTGCCTGTGCATGCACTGACTATGCTCGTGGCAGCACAGGAATAGGGTGAGCATGTAAAGAGGCTTTCGGCACTTCTTGCAACCTAAACTATAGGCACCATGACTTAGTTTATGGTGCTTATAGTTAAAGGGGTTGTCTCGCGGCAGCAAGTGGGGTTATACACTTCTGTATGGCCATATTAATGCACTTTGTAATATACATCGTGCATTAAATATGAGCCATACAGAAGTTATTCACTTACCTGCTCCGTTGCTAGCGTCCCTGTCGCCATGGATCCGTCTAATTCTGATGTCTTCTCGCTTTTTTAGATGCGCTTGCGCTGTGCGGTCTTCTTCCTGGTGAATGGGGCCACTCGTGCCAGAGAGCTGGTCCTCGTAGCTCCGCCCTGTCACGTGTGCTGATTCCAGCCAATCAGGAGGCTGGAATCGGCAATGGACCGCACAGAGCCCACGGTGCACCATGAGAGAAGACCCGCGGTGCATCGTGGGTGAAGATCTCGGCGGCCATCTTGGTGAAGGAAGAAGAAGGAAGACGTCGCAGAGCGGGGATTCGGGTAAGTAATAAAATTTTTTTTTTTAACACATCCTTTGGGGTTGTCCTGCGCCGAACGGGGGGCCTATTGAAAAAAAACAAAACGTTTCGGCACGAGACAACCCCTTTAATAGCAGGTTCCCTTTAATGCAGGCAGCTTTTGTTAGTTATTGTCTGCTTGACCTTACTGTGGATACGGTTATCTATGCTTTTTTCAAAGAATTTGAGTTTCTGTACACTTATTAATTGCTGTTAAGTAGCCATTCTCTAATGCCTTTCTGCTCTAAGCAGCTTTTCTCCTGACATCTGAAAAGAGAAATATCGCACCTTTGCTGGCACAGCGAGCAGCACAAGCCAAGCTCGTTAGCATGTTACTGGTATTTTTAGCCTACGCTGTGCCGGCCGGGGAGGTGCCGGTTATATTGTGTAAATCACAAGGATGGAAAGGCGGAGTCAGAAGCAGGTTACTGTGATCACTGAACATATGGTAAGTACTAATGGGCAGCATCATTCCCCATACTTCAGTCACTAGTCAGAACATTCTTTCTTTCAGTTTATGTGTATGCTTGGTTCAGCTCTGTGACCCAGCATTAGGCCTTATTCACATGAGGGTTTTTACGTGGCTAATTTAGAATAAAAAATTGTAACCTTCTGAAGCGTTGGTTTACAATGTATTCAGGTCAGTGATTTTAGCCATGTAAAAATGTCACGCCGGGAATAAAACATCGGCAACTGAAAACAACAACCGATTATATACCCAGCCGGAAAAGACAGGTCTTGCCAAGAGGCATTTAAATCTGATTCACATTGAATCATGTAAGGTAATTTGTCTTGTTCTGCTTTATTCAGTGCGTTATAAAGATGCGACAACATGCCTGGGTAAATTGGACAATATTTGCAGAGTCCCTCCAGTGAGTTCATTTCAACCTTAGTCTCTGGGGAAACCAAGGATGACCTAAAGTGGAATACTTGGATAATTCTCCACCACTCTGTTGGGGGTGATGGAAATGGTTTCTGAAGGCAGAAAGTGAAGTTAGCCTACCATGGAGCAAGAATTCGTTTAGGGCAGTTATTAGAGATGAGCGAGCACCAAAATGCTCGGGTGCTCCTTACTCGGGACCAAATTATCGCAATGCTCGAGGGTTCGTTTCGAGTAACGAACCCCATTGAAGTCAATGGGCGACTCGAGCATTTTTGTATATCGCCGATGCTCGCTAAGGTTTCCATTTGTGAAAATCTGGGCAATTCAAGAAAGTGATGGGAACGACACAGCAACAGATAGGGCAGGCGAGGGGCTACATGTTGGGCTGCATCTCAAGTTCCCAGGTCCCACTATTAAGCCACAACAGTGGCAAGAGTGGGCCCCCCCCCCCCACTCCCAACAACTTTTACTTCTGAAAAGCCCTCATTAGCAATGCATACCTTAGCTAAGTACCACACTACCTCCAACAAAGCACAATCACTGCCTGCATGACTCTCCGCTGCCACTTCTCCTGGGTTACATGCTGCCCAACCCCCCCCCCCCCCCCGCACAACGCAGTGTCCACAGCGCACACCAAAGTGTCCCTGCGCAGCCTTCAGCTGCGCTCATGCCACACCACCCTCATGTCTATTTATAAGTGCGTCTGCCATGAGGAGGAACCGCAGGCACACACTGCAGAGGGTTGGCACGGCTAGGCAGCGACCCTCTTTAAAAGGGGCGGGGCGATAGCCCACAATGCTGTACAGAAGCAATGAGAAATATAATCCTGTGCCACCGCCATCAGGAGCTGCACACGTGGGCATAGCAATGGGGAACCTATGTGCCACACACTATTCATTCTGTCAAGGTGTCTGCATGCCCCAGTCAGACCGCGGTTTTTTATAAATAGTCACAGGCAGGTACAACTCCGCAATGGGAATTCCGTGTGCACCCACAGCATGGGTGGCTCCCTGGAACCCACCGGCTGTACATTAATGTATCCCATTGCAGTGCCCATCACAGCTGAGGTAACGTCCGATTAAATGCAGGTGGGCTTCGGCCCACACTGCATGCCCCAACCTGACCGGGGTTTTTAATTCATAGACACAGGCAGGTACAATTCCCTATTGTGTAGTCCGTGTGGACCCACAGCATGGGTGGGTGCCAGGAAGCCACCAGCGGTACATAAATATATCCCATTGCATTGCCCATCACAGCTGAGGTAATGTCATGTTTAATGCAGGTGGGCTTCGGCCCCCACTGCATGGCCCAGTCAGACTGGGGTTCTTTAGAAGTGGACACATGCAGTTACAACTCCCTGTGGACCCACAGCATGGGTAGCTCCCTGGAACCCACCGGCTGTACATAAATGTATCCCATTGCAGTGCCCATCACAGCTGAGGTAACGTCCGATTAAATGCAGGTGGGCTTTGGCCCACACTGCATGCCCCAGTCAGACTGGGGTTCTTTAGAAGTGGACACATGCAGTTACAACTCCCTGTGGACCCACAGCATGGGTGGCTCCCTGGAACCCACCGGCTGTACATTAATGTATCCCATTGCAGTGCCCATCACAGCTGAGGTAACGTCCGATTAAATGCAGGTGGGCTTTGGCCCACACTGCATGCCCCAGTCAGACTGGGGTTCTTTAGAAGTGGACACATGCAGTTACAACTCCCTGTGGACCCACAGCATGGGTGGCTCCCTGGAACCCACCGGCGGTACATAAATATATCCCATTGCAGTGCCCAGCACAGCTGATGTAACGTCAGCTTTAATGCAGGTGGGCTAAAAATTAATTGGATTACACCGTAGGCGAGGGCCCCAAAAAATTGGTGTACCAACAGTACTAATGTACGTCAGAAAAATTGCCCATGCCCAACCAAGAGGGCAGGTGAAACCCATTAATCGCTTTGGTTAATGTGGCTTAATTTGTAACTAGGCCTGGAGGCAGCCCAGTTAAAATAAAAATTGGTTCAGGTGAAAGTTTCAACGCTTTAATGAGCATTGAAATGTATAAAAATTGTTTACAAAAATTATATGACTAAGCCTTGTGGGCCTAAGAAAAATTGCCCGTTCGGCGTGATTACGTCAGGTTTCAGGAGGAGGAGCAGGAGGAGGAGGATGAATATTATACACAGATGGATGAAGCTAAAAGGTCCACGTTTTTGATGGTGATAGAGAACAATGCTTCCATCCGCGGGTGCAGCCTACGTATTGTTTAGGTATCGCTGCTGTCCGCTGGTGGAGAAGAGAAGTCTGGGGAAATCCAGGCTTTGTTCATCTTGATGAGTGTAAGCCTGTCGGCACTGATTCCCCCAGCCGCACTAAACACCCTCTCTGACAAGACGCTAGCCGCAGGACAAGCAAGCACCTCCAGGGCATAGAGCGCGAGTTCAGGCCACGTGTCCAGCTTCGACACCCAGTAGTTGTAGGGGGCAGAGGCGTCACGGAGGACGGTCGTGCGATCGGCTACGTACTCCCTCACCATCCTTTTACAGTGCTCCCGCCGACTCAGCCTTGACTGGGGAGCGGTGACTCAGCCTTGACTGGGGAGCGGTGATACAGTCTTGCTGGGGAGCCAGAAAGCTGTCAAAGGCCTTAGAGAGTGTTCCCCTGCCTGTGCTGTACATGCTGCCTGATCTCTGCGCCTCCCCTGCTACCTGGTCCTCGGAACTGCTCCTTCGGCCACTAGCGCTGTCGGATGGGAATTTTATCATCAGTTTGTCCACCAGGGTCCTTTGGTATAGCATCACTCTCGAACCCCTTTCCTCTTCGGGTATGAGAGTGGAAAGGTTCTCCTTATACCGTGGGTCGAGCAGTGTGTACACCCAGTAATCCGTAGTGGCCAGAATGCGTGTAACGCGAGGGTCACGAGAAAGGCATCCTAACATGAAGTCAGCCATGTGTGCCAGGGTACCTGTACACAACACATGGCTGTCCTCACTAGGAAGATCACTTTCAGGATCCTCCTCCTCCTCCTCCTCAGGCCATACACGCTGAAAGGATGACAGGCAAGCAGCATGGGTACCCTCAGCAGTGGGCCAAGCTGTCTCTTCCCCCTCCTCCTCCTCCTCAACGCGCTGAGATATAGACAGGAGGGTGCTCTGACTATCCAGCGACATACTGTCTTCCCCCGCCTCTGTTTCCGAGCGCAAAGCGTCTGCCTTTATGCTTTGCAGGGAACTTCTCAAGAGGCATAGCAGAGGAATGGTGACGCTAATGATTGCAGCATCGCCGCTCACCACCTGGGTAGACTCCTCAAAGTTTCCAAGGACCTGGCAAATGTCTGCCAACCAGGCCCACTCTTCTGTAAAGAATTGAGGAGGCTGACTCCCACTGCGCCGCCCATGTTGGAGTTGGTATTTCTCTATAGCTCTACGCTGCTCATAGAGCCTGGCCAACATGTGGAGCGTAGAGTTCCACCGTGTGGGCATGTCGCACAGCAGTCGGTGCACTGGCAGATGAAACCGATGTTGCAGGGTGCGCAGGGTGGCAGCGTCCGTGTGGGACTTGCGGAAATGTGCGCAGAGCCGGCGCACCTTTCCGAGCAGGTCTGACAAGCGTGGGTAGCTTTTCAGAAAGCGCTGAACCACCAAATTAAAGACGTGGTCCAGGCATGGCACGTGCGTGAGGCTGCCGAGCTGCAGAGCCGCCACCAGGCTACGGCCGTTGTCACACACGACCATGCCCGGTTGGAGGCTCAGCGGCGCAAGCCAGCGGTCGGTCTGCTCTGTCAGACCCTGCAGCAGTTTGTGGGCCGTGTGCCTCTTCTCTCCTAAGCTGAGTAGTTTCAGCACGGCCTGCTGACGTTTGCCCACCGCTGTGCTGCCGTGCCGCACGACACCGACTGCTGGCGACGTGCTGCTGCTGACACAACTTGATTGCGAGACAGAGGTTGCGTAGGAGGAGGAGGAGGAGGGTGGTTTAGTGGAGGAAGCATACACCGCCGCAGATACCACCACCGAGCTGGGGCCCACAATTCTGGGGGTGGGTAGGACGTGAGCGGTCCCAGGCTCTGACTCTGTCCCAGCCTCCACTAAATTCACCCAATGTGCCGTCAGGGAGATATAGTGGCCCTGCCCGCCTGTGCTTGTCCACGTGTCCGTTCTTAAGTGGACCTTGGCAGTAACCGCGTTGGTGAGGGCGCGTACAATGTTGCGGGAGACGTGGTCGTGCAGGGCTGGGACGGCACATCGGGAAAAGTAGTGGCGACTGGGAACTGAGTAGCGCGGGTCCGCCGCCGCCATCATACCTTTGAAAGCCTCAGTTTCCACAACCCTATACGGCAGCATCTCCAGGCTGATAAATTTGGCTATGTGCACGTTTAACGCTTGAGCATGCGGGTGCGTGGCGGCGTACTTGCGCTTGCGCTACAACACTTCCGCTAGCGACGGCTGGACGGTGCGCTGAGAGACATTGGTGGATGGGGCCGAGCACAGCGGAGGTGAGGGTGTGGGTGCAGGCCAGGAGACGGTAGTGCCTGTGTCCTGAGAGGGGGGTTGGATCTCAGTGGCAGGTTGGGGCACAGTGGGAGAGGCAGCGGTGCAAACCGGAGGCGGTGAACGGCCTTCGTCCCACCTTGTGGGGTGCTTGGCCATCATATGTCTGCGCATGCTGGTGGTGGTGAGGCTGGTGGTGGTGGCTCCCCGGCTGATCTTGGCGCGACAAAGGTTGCACACCACTGTTCGTCGGTCGTCTCCACTCTCAGTGAAAAACTGCCAGACCTTTGAGCACCTCAGCCTCTGCAGGGTGGCATGGCGCGAGGGGGCGCTTTGGGAAACAGTTGGTGGATTATTCGGTCTGGCCCTGCCTCTACCCCTGGCCACCGCACTGCCTCTTCCAACCTGCCCTGCTGCTGCACTTGCCTCCCCCTCTGAAGACCTGTCCTCAGTAGGCGTAGCAAGCCAGGTGGGGTCAGTCACCTCATCGTCCTGCTGCTCTTCCTCCGAATCCTCTGTGCGCTCCTCCCTCGTACTTACTCCAATTACTACTACCTGAGTGATAGACAACTGTGTCTCATCGTCATCGTCCTCCTCACCCACTGAAAGCTCTTGAGACAGTTGCTGGAAGTCCCCAGCCTCATCCCCCGGACCCCGGGAACTTTCCAAAGGTTGGGCATCGGTCGCGACAAACTCCTCCAGTGGGAGAGGATTCGGAACCATTACTGCCCATTCTGGGCAGGGGCCCGAGAACAGTTCCTGGGAGTCTGCCTGCTCCTCAGAATGTGTCATTGTAATGGAGTGAGGAGGCTGGGAGGAAGGAGGAGCAGCAGCCAAAGGATTCGGATTTGCAGCACTGGACGGCGCAGAACTGTGGGTGGATGATAGATTGCTGGATGCACTTTCTGCCATCCACAACAGGACCTGCTCACACTGCTCATTTTCTAATAAAGGTCTACCGCGTGGACCCATTAATTGTGAGATGAATGTGGGGACGCCAGAAACGTGCCTCTCTCCTAATCCCGCAGCAGTCGGCTGCGATACACCTGGATCAGGAGCTCGGCCTCTGCCCACACCCTGACTTGGGCCTCCGCGTCCTCGCCCGCATCCACGTCCTCTAGGCCTACCCCTACCCCTCAGCATGCTGTATTACCAGTAGTGCAGAAACAGAACGCTGTAATTAAATGTGCCGCTTATTGGCCTGTGGTTGGAGGCTGACTTCCCTTACAGCAGAGCCAGGAAACAATTTTGCGCACGCCTGTAGTGAGACGTAGGTGCGTATGACTGAGCTAGTGGAATTCACAGCGCAGAAGCAGTCAAGTGGCCAAAGGCCAGTAGTAGGCCTTAAGTATTTTGCTTCTATTTTTTTTAAATGCTGAGCTGATACAGCAGACAGATACTGTAGGCAGCGTATAATATTATGTATACTGTTTCCCTCTGGCGGGATGACAGCGCTGATGTAACAGAGACAGCAGATCCAAGAAACAATTTTGCGCAAGCCTGCTGTAACACTTAGCTGCGTATTAATTAGGACTACTACCCCCAGCAGATAGATACTGTAGGCAGCGTATAATATTATGTATACTGTTTCCCTCTGGCGGGATGACGGCGATCATGTAACAGAGACAGCAGATCCAGGAAACAATTTTGCGCAAGCCTGCTGTAATGCTTAGCTGTGTATTAATTACGACTACTACCCCCAGCAGATAGATACTGTAGGCAGCGTATAATATTATGTATACTCTTTCCCTCTGGCAGGATGACGGCGATCATGTAACAGAGACAGCAGATCCAGGAAACAATTTTGCACAAGCCTGCTGTAACGCTTAGCTGCGTATTAATTAGGACTACTACCCCCAGCAGATAGATACTGTAGGCAGCGTATAATATTATGTATACTCTTTCCCTCTGGCGGGATGACGGCGATCATGTAACAGAGACAGCAGATCCAGGAAACAATTTTGCGCAAGCCTGCTGTAACGCTTAGCTGCGTATTAATTAGGACTACTACCCCAAGCAGATAGATACTGTAGGCAGCGTATAATATTATGTATACTCTTTCCCTCTGGCGGGATGACAGCGCTGATGTAACAGAGACAGCAGATCCAGGAAACAATTTTGCGCAAGCCTGCTGTAACGCTTAGCTGCGTATTAATTAGGACTACTACCCCCAGCAGACACGCAGTAAACTGAAGACGGTCACAGGCAGTCCAAATATAGTATTTTTCCCCAATTTTTTGGAAAAAGCCCCCTGCCTATATAGCCTGAATATCTCTTTTCCTGCATCACCAGTACTGGCCCTGTACTCTGTACAATGACTGCAGACTGCGGACGCAATGCGCTGCACGGCCGATATACAAAAAAAAAAAAATTGTGCAACACTGCTAAAAACAGCCTCAACAGTACTGCACACGGTCAGATGTGGCCCTAAGAAGGACCGTTGGGGTTCTTGAAGCCTAAAATAACTCCTAACGCTCTCCCTATAGCAGCTGCGGCACCAGCAGCACTTTCCCTGATCTCTGTCAGAATGCATCTGTGGCGAGCCACGGGAGGGGCCGATTTATATACTCGGGTGACACCTGATCTCGCCAGCCACTCACTGCAGGGGGGTGGTATAGGGCTTGACCGTCGCAGGGGGAAGTTGTAATGCCTTCCCTGTCTTTCTATTGGCCAGAAAAGCGCGCTAACGTCTCAGAGATGAAAGTGAAAGTAACTCGAACATCGCGTGGTACTCCCCTCTAGTAACAAGCATCTCGAACACGCTAATACTCGAATGAGTATCAAGCTCGGACGAGTACGTTCGCTCATCTCTAGTAGTTATTTTATTAAACTGCCACCAGGTAAAGCATGAGGTAACAAATCCTCGGCAGAATGCTGAGTTTGACAGGGGTGGGGTCAGAGGAGATGGTCCTGAATGAGAAGTCAACTTGAATCGTGCCCTACGCCATAGTAAAATTGTGAAAAATGAAAAAGGAGCTGACATTCTGAGGCTAGTTGGGAGGATGGCCTTGGTCCAAAGAAGGGGTTAGCCAATTATAGAGGAGTAATTGTATGTTTTCTATGGCGACCCATAGAGGGGAGCTAGTCCCTGCATAAAGTGGTGGGATTAGGGTTAAACGGGCTGCCTTACAGTAATTAAGGAGATTAGGTACATATAGTCCACCTGATTTTTTGTGAAGAAACATGATGTTCTTTGATATCCTAGGACGTTTATGGGACCAAATAAAGGACATGATTCTTTTTTTTATAGAGCTTGAATGGCCTGAACCAGGACCAGGACTGGGGCTGGGAGTGTTCTAAATAGGTAATATCCTTGGTAAGAGCACCATTTTTATATTGTGAATCCGGCCTATCCAGGAGAGGTACGGGCAATCCCACTTTATTAGGTCTTGTCTCAGCTTTTGAAAAAGGGGTTCGTAATTCCACTTAGGCCGCCTGCACACGAGCGGAAATTCCGCGGTGGGATTTCCCGCGGGATTTCCGCCGCTGGAAGCCTGCACAGGATTTCGTTAACTAATGCAATCCTATGCAGACGGCCGCGGCATGTTCTATTTCTGTGCGGGGCTCGCCGCCGGCTCTGGTCTGCGCATGCGCCGGCTGCCCGGCAAGCCGGCACATCAAACAGCCGGAGACGCGGGCGCGGGTGAGAACACACTGGTCCCTGCAGGCGCTCAGGTCGGGTCCCATGGCGAGAATCTGCAGGCGGCCTTATAGATAGAATCTATGTTGTTTGTTAGTCTGATTCCAAGATAGGGTAAATATTGTGGGCAGAGGTGGAATTAAAAATTAATATCAATGAGTTTTTGAATGTGGAACGGAACATTACAATGAAGTATTTCGGATTTTGATTGGTTTATTTTGAGACCGTATGCCCTTTCAAGGTTCCCCAAAACCGACAACAGATTAGGGAGAGAGGTTAATGGCTTTGTCAGTGTCAGGAGGAGGTCATCAGCAAAGAGACTGAATTTTGAATTTTGAGAATCCACAGGGACCCCAAAAATGTTCGGGTTATTATGTATGGCTATAGCTCCCCACCTCAGCCCTGGGTCAGCTCTCCCTCCGGATGATACTGCAGCTGTAGCTGGTAATGAGATGCACTTCACTCCTCTCCTCTCCCCCTGCACCCGACGGGACTCCAGGTGCTCTGCTGCTCCAAACCTGCTTCTTGTTGGCTGGACCACCAGATCTCCTGCTCCTGTGGGAGATCCTCCCTCTGCTGCTGTGTGTAGATCTCTAGTGCCTGCAGCCACAGGGATCACAGATCCACCACTGCACTCATGCCTTCCTCGAGTGTAGAGGATATCCAGGCCCCGGTTTCTGCTGCTTTTGTAGACCCAATATGCCACTGTGTCTCAGACTAGTAGGAGAGGCTGAAAATCTCTCCACTCAAGGCTGAAAGCCCTGGGGGACTCCCACACGAGCTGCACGGCCCCAGGCACCCCAGCAAGAGGGCAGAATCAATCTTTTTTAATGGCAAGGCCAGGGAGCAGTTCCTTCATGCATCCACACACTTAGCTTGCTTGGTCACGCCCCTGTAGTCATGTTTAACACGCAGACCGCACGCGGTTCCAATGAAGCAAACTGACAGCACCATAAATCACTATTGGGCATTTGGAGCCCCTATAACGTGAAGGTTGACCACCACTAACTTAACGTCTACTAGATGCTGCCATTCTGTATCTTTTATTATTGTGTTATTCCTGTTATTTCCCATCAATCTCAGAAGTGTACAGCTTGTTTTAACTTGACTTGTTTAATTATCCTAAAACTACTCAATTAAAGGGGTTGTCCCGAGGCAGCAAGTGGGTCTGTACACTTCTGCATGGCCATAATAATGCACTTTGTAATGTACATTGTGCATTAATTATGAGCCATGCAGAAGTTATAAAAAGTTTTATACTTACCTGTTCCGTTGCTGGCGTCCTCGTCTCCATGGTGCCGACTAATTTTCGCCCTCCGATGGCCAAATTAGCCGCGCTTGCGCAGTCCGGGTCTTCTGCAGTCTTCTATGGGGCTCCGTGTAGCTCCGTGTAGCTCCGCCCCGTCACGTGCCGATTCCAGCCAATCAGGAGGCTGGAATCGGCAGTGGACCGCACAGAAGAGCTGCGGTCCACGGAGGAAGAGGCCATCTTCAGCGGTGAGTAGAGAAGTCACCGGAGCGCGGGGATTCAGGTAAGCGCTCCGGTGAGCTTTCTTTACCTCCCTGCATCGGGGTTGTCTCGCGCCGAACGGGGGGGGGGTTGAAAAAAAAAAAAACCCGTTTCGGCGCGGGACAACCCCTTTAAGTCTCTCAATGGCTACAGGCTCTCTATAGACATGCCAGTCTCTATTATTATCTCTTTTCCTTTTTTTTATTTTTAAACTCTGTCTAATAACAGTGGCCTATGCCTGGCAAGCCCGATAAGCCTCGAGGTTAAAATTCTAAAGAAGGATCAAATATCAAAGATGAAATGCATTTCTGAATTATGACTTTGTGATAAAAGATGGATGAGTACATATGTAATTACTATATACTATAGTTTTTTCATGCTTTCTTTAGTCCTTCAGCCAATGTTTATTAATAAAAAATATTAAAATACATACAATGTTCAAAGTCAACATCAAATGATGTTATAAAATGGACTGCTGTCTGCTTAAAAGCTAAACATTCCCCATCCCCAGTCATGTGAATGGCCAAATATTACATTTTCATCAGTAATATAACTGAAATTTAATTAAAGGTGCATCGACGGGATCAGGGGAGGGGAAAGGGGCAGTGTTATTATTACCAGGGGTGTAGCTTGGGGTCGGGGGAAGCAGGTGGGTCATGTGCCCCGGGCACAACACGAAGAGAGGTAGAGTGGCGCTCTAGATGCAAACTTCTGTTAAAAAAAGCTAACATTCTATCTCAGGCCCAGTTGTGTGGCTGCCCCTATCCTGACCTGCAGCCTCAGAGCCTGGCATAATCATGACAAAAAGAGCAGTTCTGCCCCCCTTCATTCTCCAACATGCATTTAACAACTAATTGCCAGGGCTCAGATTTTCCTGGCAAGTGTCAAGCAGCAGTCACCGATAGCCCGGCACAGAACCTCTCTGCACTGAAGTAAACAGTTGATTGCTGCTGTCACAAGACAAAGCCTTTGCCAGCAGCAATCACTCAGCTATTTACTTGAGATGAGAGAGGCGCTGTGCCGGGCTCCAGGTGCCTGCTGCTTGTCACTTGCCAGGAAAAGCTGAGCTCTGGCAATCAGTTGTATAGTGCGTATTGGAGGACGGGGGGCGCAGTGCTGCTCTTCAGTGTTATTAGCTGCAGGTAAAGGATAAGATATTATCAGTTCCTGCTGCTAAGGCTGGTTTCACATGGCCAAGCAAATTGCGCGAGATTTGTGCGTTGCGAGATGCACACATTTTGTGCGAATATGAACTCCATTTTTTGAATGGAGTCATATACAAGAGCTGCATGATCCTTGGAACGCATCACCCATTGTTTTCAATGGGACGGTAAAACACATCACATGATTGAAAACTATGGGAAACACTTGCAGATCCTCTAATGCATCTGAAAGCTGCACCGAAGGATCACTATTTACTGAAGAGTTGGGAGGCATTTTTGCCAAAACAGGCCGCGCATCAGAGGAAAAACGCACACTGGTCAACGCGATATGGGGCTGAGTTTGTCGGCCGGATATCGCACTCACCTTTGTGTAGGCAGCCTAAGGGCTGGGGGCTGCATTTTCAGAGCATCTGCGTCTGCAAATACAGTTTGCATGTATGTAATATACTGTACAGAATTGTGTGTGATGTGTACATGTAATGTTTATATACATATATAAAATATAGAGTATCTAGTGTGTTTTGCTAATATGTTAACCCCTTAAGCTTCAAGTGCATACGCATATGCCCCTCGGGTGCAGGGTTTGTATGCAACCCAATCCCATGTCCCTTTACATGGCAGGTGCCATTTGTCTTTGACAGTTGACTCTCACCTGCAACAGTCCCGATCAGCACTTATCTAGCTGATAACACTTTAAATTATGCTGTCAATTTTGACAATAGGATTTAAATAATTGGTGTTTGTGGCTATCGAATGGTTGAGACCAATTGAGATCACAAAGTGCTATTCGGTTATTATGCCAGCCTGATGCCCTCTGAAGGCCTGCAAGGGTGCCCTGAATGAATGCCTATCAAGCCGTGCCTGTACCATGTTGTGATAAACTGCCTGTCAGAATACAGTAAAAGGCAATAGTCCGCACAGAACAAAAAAAAGCAAAAATAAGTGAAAAAACGTATTTTTTATTATTTTTAAAATAAAGGATAGTTAGTTGAACCCACCACCCCTTTTTCCAATATGTAAAAAGAAAAAAATTCAAACAAAACAAACACAAAAACACATGTAGCATCACCACATCCATAAAAGTCTGATCAATCAAAATAATGTGTTATTCATCCCAAACGGTGAAGATCATCAGAAAAGATAAATACACAATGTCAAAATTCAGCTTTTTTGGTCACCCTGTCTCTAAGAAAAAATGTAGTAAAAAGTGATCAAAAAGTTGTATCTACTCTAAAATCATGCTAGTAGAAACCATAGGTTGTCCCGCCAAAAAAAAGAGTTCTTAGGCAGCTCCATGAACAGATAGATAAAATAGTAATGGGGTAAGATAATGGCGATGCAACATATATACTTCTTTAGGGCTCAGTCAGACAAGCATTTTTTTCACGGATGTATAGCTGGAGGAAAACAAAATATATATAAACATCACCTAGAAGCGCTGTCCCGGTCCCTGGGTCTTCTTCTTCTTCATGTTCTTCCAGCCAGAAGAACATGATGAAGAAGGGTGTCGGGGACCCGGGGGGGGGGGGGGGGGGGACATGGGCTGGAGCCCGACAGCACTTCTAGGTGATGTATTAATATTCTTTAGCTGCAGCTAGTGCTTATTTAACCCCTTAGTGATCGAGCCAAAATTTGGAAATCTGACATATGTCACTTAACATAGCATAACTCCATAAAAGCTTTGCATATCCAAGTGATTCTGACATTGTTTTTTCACAACATATTGTGTTTCATTTAGATTGTAAAAATAGACAGATAGAACTTATGTATATTTATTAAAAGTGCCAATATTGGGAAAATTTTGAAAAAATTGTCTTTTTTTCACATTTTTAACTGTATCTCAAATATGTGCAAACATACTGTACAAATTTTTGCTAAGATACATATTTCCATCTGTTGTTTTATTCTGAATGCACATTTGAAAAACTTTAGTTTTTTTTAACCATTTAGAGACGTTCAAATTTAACATTACTTTTCAGCATTTTGAGGAACACTGTGTTTTCCTACACCAAGCCAAGACTGCAAAGGCTCATAGGTGTCAGAATCATAGATACCCCCCCCCCAAATGACACCATTTTAAAATTTACACCCCTTAATGTATTCACTGAGGGGTGTCAGGAGTATTTTTACCCCACAGTTTTTTTCAGGAATTAATGTAATTTAGAGGAGAAAAAATAGAATTTCATATTTTTGCAAATATGTCATTTTAAAAACATATTCTTTTCTATAGTGCACATGAAAATGAGGATTTACACCCCAAAATGGATCCCCCTGTTTGTCCTGTGTTCAGAGACATCCCCATTATGGCCCTAATCCTATGTGTGGATATACAACGGGGCCCAAAATGAAAGGAGCAGATGGTGGATTTTAGAACAGAAATTTTGAGCGGCCAAAAAGACAGAAAACCCCAACCAATGATCACATTTTGAAAACTAGACCCCTTAACAAATTCATCTAGGGGTCTACTGAGTATTTTTACCCTACAATTTTAGAATAAATCTAAGCAAAACAGTAGTAAAAAATTACGATTTTTATTTTTTTGGCAATGTGTCAATTTAAAAAATGTTTTTTTTTGTACAGCATACATAGGAATGAAGACTTTCAACCCAAAATGGATACCCCTGTTTGTGCCATGTTCAGAGACATACCCATTGTGCCCGTAATGGAAGGAACACCCTCTGGATTTCAGGGTACAACTGAATAAATTCCAGGCCCCATTGCCCACTTGTAGAGCCATTAAGCGGCCAAAATGATAAAGAACTCCCTCAAATGACCCCATTTTGAAAACTAGACCCCTTAACAAATTTCTGTAGGGGTGTACTGTGTATTGTGACCCCACAGTATTTGAATGAATCTAAGCAATGCAGAAGGAAAAAATAGTGATTTTAATTTTTTTGGCAATTGTGGCAATTTCAAAACAGTTTTTTTTGTACAGTGTACACAGGAATGAAGATGTTCACCCCAAAATGGATACCCCCATTTGTCCCGTGTTCAGAAACATACCCATTGTGGTCCTAATCAACTTACAGGACAATGGAGGGAACACCTGTTAGATTTCACGGCACAACTGAATAAATTCCAGACCCCATTGCTCACTTGCTGGGAAAAAAAATTTACTCCCTAAAAATAATCTGCCCTCCGCGCCCTTTTTAGCGTTTCCCAAATTTTTATAAAAGTAATAATGTAACTTTGTGGTATTTCCGAAGACAGGGGTAATTATGGGGGCCTGGTCGGGATGAGCATATGGGGCAATTTTTCGGCGGTATTTCTTGACCCCAGTGGCAGGGATGGGGTTTAAAAAATGGCACTCTGTGAGGCTCTGTAAGTTTGCTGAGGTGCGGCGGTCTCACGCAGTAGGTGCTCAACAAGCTGCTCCTGGAACTGCAGGAAGGCGAGCGTTCCCGGGGCTTCTTGTAAATTACATATTACAGGTAGCAGTCTGAATAACGCCAGGCTCACACGGCCATATGTGGAATTCACCTGCCAGCCGTGGCCCCGCGAACGGCCGCATAATGTACTGCACATAGCTGCGTACTTACACAGGCGGTCATGCGCAGTACACCATTTTTTGTTTGTAGTTCGTGTACCATCGCTTAGCGATGACGCGGGTACCTGCAGGCCGTACACAATGTAGTTGCATATGGGCTGTGGGTATATCCACGACCATGGAGCACGATGGGCTCTATGTTGTGGATATCCGCAGTAAAATAGAACCTGCTGGGTTCTGTTTTCTGCAAGTGGATTACATAATTACAACCTGCTAATGAGAGCGGAATTGTGTAATTCAATGCGATTGATCTGCGTATTAATGCGGATGAGATGCATGCAGAATTCATAATTCCTATCCGGTCATGTGAGACCGACCTAAGGTAGATCGCTACCTTTTTATCACGTGACCGGGGACCGCTCAGTGAGGTCACTGCTCCAGGCTCTTGGCGACCGCTGGTCGCGGGGAGCAAGGAGATTTTAAATTTGCAGGGCTCCCTGGCACCCGCGCATATGTCTGGCATTTTGTAAGTGGGCGCATGTGCAGAATCCATGAAGGTTAATGGAAGAGGATTGCGTCAGGGTTCAAATACGGAGGCCTCCAGTAAAAAGTTTCATCTCCTCTCACCGATCGCATCGGTGAGGGGAGATGAAACTTCCACTTTTTATTTACTTTTATGTAATCGCCATTATCCAATTGGATAATGGTGATCACGTGACCAGAAACCGCTCACCATGGCCCCCGTGAAATCTCCAGGCTCTCAGCTAAGTTTTGTAGCCAGGAGCAGTGAGATTTTAAATTACCCTGGCAATCCAAGCCTTTTGCGCACGCGTCTGCCATTTTGGCGACGGGCACGTGCGCAGAACCTGGGGTAAGGTCCGCGGATAAATACGGGGGCCTTAGGTAGGTAATTTTATCCTCCCTCATGGATATGATCCGTGAGGGGAGATGAAACGTAAGCTTTTTAAACTTTGTAAAAAAATTTTCAAACCTTTTCACACTTTTTTTTCTACTTTAAATGATTACTGTTATCCATTGGGTAACAGTGATCACATCACCGGGAACCACATACAGTGGTCCCCGGTGACATCTCTCTGGTTCTGGCTACACATGGTATCCAGGAGCAGAGGGATTTTAAATTCCGCAGGGCTCGAGCCCCTCTGTGCAAGCGCCCAATGAATGACGTCAGGTGCGCATGTGCAGAAGGCGACTTCAGGTCCTGGAACACCTAGGACATCGTGGAGGACCCAGGATGAGTATTTTCACCTTCCCTCATGGATCCAATCCATGAGGGGAGGTGAAACTTAAACTTTTTAAAAACTTTTTCGCAATCACACTGCTAAACTCCCTCCCACCTTCCTTCTCCGGCCACTGTCATTGGCTCCCATAGGAGTCTATGCAGTGGCTGACGTATTCCGGGCAGAAAGATAGTTGCAGGACTATCTTCGCTGCCCGGCGTAAAAGCATTCAGCACTTTTTGGAATCCAATGCAACAGGTTGTCCTGCTGCAGAATATATTTTATGAAATAATTCTTACATTGCAACATGTTTTCATCACCTGCCTAAAACTGTTACACAATACTGAATATACCTGCCCAGTACTACCCCTACAGTACCTGCCTGAGCAACTATAGTATTGGCCTGGTAATTAAGAGTAATATTAGCTTTGGCCTGTTATGCTCTATTTATCTCACTATCCCTATAGTGTCTATGCTGAAAGAGTAATAAATGCTTGGAACAAACTTCCAGCAGACATGATGAGAAAATTAACAATACATGAATGAATTCATGCTGCCTGGGGTAAGCAAATAAGAGAGAAAAAAAGAGGGAATGATATAAGGGTGACTAGATGGACCATGTGCTCTTTTTATGCCATCAAGTTTCTGTGTTTCTAATACAGATCATTTATTAATGGAATTCCTAAAACAACTGCATTACCAGTCCCTCACTTTAGTATCTATACATTATGGCCACATATTTTACCTTCCATATGAAAAACCATTTATGCATATTACACTTTACAATATCAAGGCATGCCTATATATTACAGTTTTCACATAAAGGCATGCCTGGACATCACACTCTAATACCCAGTAATACCATAATACACATGAATTACAGATACATTCCTATAATTTCCTGGCATGCACACACACTATTCCTATATTAGTGTAGCATTTATACACATTAACTAGCTAGCTGTATGTAATATATACTTTACTACACTTAAAGGGGTTGTACCACATTTAGATGTTATTCCCTATCCACCAGATAGAGTAAAACTTGCTGATCGATGGAGGTCTTGCTGCTGATCTCAAGAACAGGGGTCCCATGTTCCCCCTCGCTGCAGGGTTACTGCACCAGCTGCAGTGAGGAGGAGACTAAATGGAGCGCATTAGCACTTCATTCACCTTGAATGGGACCTGTGCAGTGACTGAGGCGCAGGGCTCATAGGTGAGGAGATGGCGGGATGGATGAAAGGGATGTCATGGTGGCACTACCATCTCCAATCCTGAGGGATGCATGCAACCCTTTGCCAAGGCGCTGACAGGCATCTGCAGGCAACACTAGTGATGCGGTGCATTAAAACTTTGGCATATGTCACGGGTAATGCCACTGTTCCATCCACTGCGGTGAACTCCAGTGATGGTGGAATAAATAGTCCACACACAGGGCTGTACTTTAAATAGACTTAACCTGAGAACGGTCAGTAAAGCCTTTCTTTTACTAGAACATCCAGGAGGGATAATACATGACAGTTCTTGCAATGGAGGATTGGCTTAGAGACAACTTCTAATTGTGATGAGGCAGGGAGGTTACTTGGAGTATCTGGGTGCATACAGTCCTGGTTATCTGTAGGATCACTCTCCCGGATGACTTCTCTCACTCTCTCTACCGGCCAACACTCACTGTTTAGCTGTGTGTTAGGGCACTCTCAATCCTTCCATGGTAGCTTCTGGACTGTAGACCAACTGGGGATAAGACAGGGTATTCTCCAGTCTCAGTAGATGGAACATCGCTCGGCTTCTTCCATATTGGATAGGCCTACTTGGAGCTTTTTCCTTTCCCCCACACTCCTCTTAAGGCAAATTGTAATCCACAGCTAGACTTGCTGACCCACTCAATTACTGTAAAGACTGCCTGACTTATACACCTTGCAAACACATACATCTTTTATGCTCACGTGACAACACTGGATACACACAAACTGTTACATTTCCCAGACATACCCAGACAATAACCTGTTATGCGCTGAAGCTGTGCAATCCACATTAACGACATGACAGATATTTAGGGACACATCTTTTGGACATTTATGAACAGTTATAGAGGGGCCAGATATGTATACTTCGGCCCACTACTCCTCATCGAGTGTCCCACGCATGGACAGGGTAAGAGTTACATAGGAGTCCAGTTCTCGAGATCAGCGGGGGTTTCAGGGGTGTGATCCCTACGGCGAGATCAGCAAGTTATTCCCTATCCCGTGGATAGGGGATAACTTGAAATTGTGGTACAACCACTTTAAGTATGACAACTCTTTTCCAACCCCTTTACATGCTCTCTTTCGCTAAAGGCTGTGTCCTCACACCCCTAATCTTCTCTATGTCCACCTATGACCAAGAACAGTTCATGAAATTCCATGGCTTTTAGTACTAGTTTTACCCTGATGACACCCAAACCTACCTCTTTGGACGAGATGTTATGGCTTGGTCATCCAGAGTTCTGAAGTATCTATCAGCTACATTCTCCTTTTTCCCCTCTCCCTAAAATGGACCTTGGACAAAACTGAAATCAACTCCCTCCCCCAATCAGAGCTATTGATGACAATTATTAACTCTGCTATCTCCTTCCCCATTCCCTTGAAGATTCTAAGTCCTCATGGGCACGGTCCTCTGTTCTTCTGTACAAGTCTGTCCCATAAAAAGCTTATGTTTATTGTACTTGTATTTTTTATCTCATGTTATGTACTTAAAGAAGATCTGTCAACAGATTTCACAAGCTGAACTATATACATTACATTATTCAATAGATTTCTTGGCTGATGAGGCTGGTGTACATAAACGTTAGGTGCACTGGTCAGACACGGTCTTTAGCTTTTGTGTCTGGCAAACATGGGTGTCATCCCATTCTATCTGTTCCCTGAGCTTGTGTTCGCTCTCTTCCAGTGCTCCTAGGGTTAATAGTTTCAGGCCTCCTGTTCAGCTGATGTGCCTTTTCCAATCAACGCCCTATATAGCTGCCCTGGGCCTTTCAGACCTTGCTGCAGTCTTGATGAGAGTTTGTGCCCTTCACTTCATGTCCAGCCGCCGCTTCGGCAGTTACTTTTGCTACCTTGAGTTCTGTGTTCTTCGTTCGTGTACTCTGTAATTTGTTGTTCCCGTTGTCCACTTCTCTGTTTATTCTTGTCTGCTTGTGCCTCCTTTGTGGTTGTTCTATCTTTGTCTCATATGTGTTTGGGGCCGGCCAGGGTAGGTCAGCACCTAGAGGAAGACCGTGGGGTCGTCCTTATCAGGATGAGTGCTCCGCTTATACGCAGGGATTTCTCTCTCTTGGTTATCAGTTCAGGGCAAGATATCTTCCCTAGTTTCCATCTATATAAGGCGCCGTTCATCTGGTATCTTAGCTCTCACGCTGGGGTGGGCTGTCAGCTGAGCTGGATCGGCTCTTCACCTACCCGGTAGGTTGACACAGTGGTATCTATCTATCTATCTATCTATCTATCTATCTATCTATCTATCTATCTATCTATCTATCTATCTATCTATCTATCTATCTATCTATCTATCTATTCCAGATAAGATAAAATACAAACTTATTGTTTACTTTGGCTTTCATAGAAAGAAATCCATTAAAGTAAATCCTATTCATGTTGTTTAGTATGCTATAGTTTGCCTTATTTTTTGGACAAAGGGACACATGCTTTTATTGGCAATAGAATTTTAAAGCAGCTGCAATTATCTTTTTATAATGTATAATACAGTGCTTTATGTACACTACTAGTATTATTTCTCAGCTTAGTGCATTATTTATTTTAAAGTTTTCTGAAGCTTTTAGTACTAGGTATATAAAAGTAGTAATAATGTTGTGAACCGGAGCTGAAGGCAACCCCCCCCCCCCCCTCAAATTCCAGTATACATTTGAAAACAGAAACAGACCTCAAATAAACCTTACCTACTGTAAATCATTAAAACAATTAAAAACAACCTTTTAACTGTTGTCATGGCAACCTAACTTATAGACATGCTGGCATGTCGTTGAACGACATGCATGACTGCAGTGACCAAACGTTTTTAAATGTAGGAAAATGCTCCATAAATACCTTTAGTAGAAAACATCATGTACAGTAAAAGACAATAAAATAGCAACAGGAGATCTGTACACTAACTAAATGTCTTATTGCTCTTAGTAAGCTAACACAGGAGCAAACTTTGTTCTTTTTAACTAAATGTAACATTATTATGGCTTATTCACATCTTTCGTCTCGCTGTCCCGTTTTTGGAGCAGAAAAACTGATTTAAAAGAAACTTTGTTCACATGGGTTTTAGTTGTGATTGACTGACAGGACCTGGACTGCACGCTGATTGCCTGAAGGGCTAGGTATAAAGGAGAGAGAGGTCATGGTTTTAGGCTCGGTGTGACTCAGCAGTTTCGGTGAAATATGAGCCCTGCCCGAAAATAAGCCCTAGCTAGGCTACATGAAAAAAAAAAAGCAATACTCACCTAGCAGCCGGTGTTCGGGTCCCTCGCGCTGGGTTGCGGTGCTGCTGCAGGCTTGCGTGTCCTCCTTCACGCCGACAAAGCCGTTCTTCCTGGTAAAGAGACTTCCAGCAAACCAATCATCTGATTGGTTAATCTAGCGCTGCGTCAACCAATTAAAGCCGGCGCTGGATTAACCATTCACAGCCATTCAATGATTCAATTCAATGAATGCTGGAGATTGGTTAATCGAACACCGGCTGCTAGGTGAGTATTATTAGACACATTCCCCCCTCCCCCCCCCCCCCCCCCGAAAAAGACCCCGCGCCTCTTTTGAGGCAAAAATTTATATTACAGTGTCTTATTTTGGGGAAAACATGGTATATACATAAAAGAGCAGAGACATGGCGTGATTAATTTGCATTTAAAACATACATAACAGAATAACCTTGGAGAGTAATGTCGCATTTAGACGGGATGACAGTCAGCTAAACCACTGCACCGAGCGCTGGCACCACCGCTAGATTGTTAGCACTTGTGCACAGCGTTTAGATAGGCACATCCTCGCTGACTTCTCGCTAAGCACTTCACATTCTCGCTAAGCACTTCACACTCTGCCTTCTGGACTCTGACCTCTCCTTTACCCCCACATCCATTCTCTGGCCCAAACATGCCACATGCACCTCAGAAATATTGCTAAAATCCGGCCGTTCCTCACCACTGACACGTTAAAGACACTCGGGGTCACCCTCATCCACTCCAGACTTGACTACCGCAACTCCCTACTCATCGCCCTCCCCCGCACCAGACTCACTCCAATCCATGCTAAATGCGGCAGCTACGCTCAGTTTTTTATCCAGCCGTTACTCAGACACCTCTGCACTATGCCAGTCGCTGCATTGGCTGCCCATCCACTGCAGAACCTCACCCACAAAGCTCTGCACATCACTGTGCCACCATACATCGCCTCCCTCCTGTCCGTACACCACACAGCCCACTCATTCCGATCTGCTAACACACTCAGACTAAATACCCCTCTAATACGAACCTCACATGCTCACCTCCAGGACTTCACCAGAGCAGCACCCATCCTCTGGAATGTTCTACCCCAAGGCATCCGGACAATTCCCGATGCATGAAATTTCCTGCATGCGTGCCTTAAAAACTCACCTCTTCAGGGAAGCATACCAAATTCCGCCGCCCCTCCCTATGGCTCCCCACACCTTCCACCCTGCCTATCACATACGACCTCTACCCCTACACCTCCTAACCGCCCCACTCTGTTTGCTTTCTAATATCTGATTTCCACATGAAATCCCCTACTGCCTGTGTTCCCCATGCCTCGCTCCCGCACCCCTTGTATCTCCTGTATCACCCCCTACCCATTTGTTTCAAACTGATTGTACCTCACATTGTAATTGTTGCATTGTTTGCATTCATGCCATACTTGAAAGCGCTGCGGAATAAGTTGGCGCTATACAAATAAACATTTATTATTATATGAAGCACTGAGCCTTTACACGCAGTGAGAAGTTAGCGATCCGGCCATGATTTTTATGCTGGTTGAAAGTGAGCGACCAACGAACTGTAAATGAATAGTGCATGATAGCTGTGCATTTAGACACAACAATTATCGCGCAGATTTGTTTGAACGGATTTTGTGTGATAATCATCCCGTGTAAATGGCCCTTTAATCCTTAATTGGTTCACATATAAGAGTGTGTGAGTTTTATTGTCTCTAAATTGATGCAGGTTCAGAGACCTGGTGCCCTCACTATCCATGGACCAAATCTCTCAGATTTTATGACCTGCTCAAGTCTTTTGGAGAGATTTAGTCCTCATGTCAACGGGGAAATATCCGCAGCGTTTCACCCGCACGCGTGATCCACGCCCCATAGGGATGCATTGGACACCTGCAGGTAATTAAATACCTGCGGATGTCATTTTCCCCTGAGGCGCGGATTGCGTGTGCGGGAAAACACCCGCAGCATGCTCCATTTTTAGTGTGGGTCTCCTGCGGGGACGGCTCCCGCAGGCTTCTATTGAAGCCTATGGAAGCCGTCCGGATCCGTGGCACACCCGCAGCTGAATTTCTGCTCTGCCGCGGGAGAGCAGGAGTTAAAAAAAAAAAGAAGTGCACGGCGCATGCACGCGGCACGCTGCCGGCGTGCCGAGCACATCCGCCGGGCCGAAGAAAGAATATCCGGCCGCAACGGAGGGCGGATCTGCAGCGTCCGGACAGGTAAGTAAAATGTTATTTTCAGGCCTCATGTCCCCGAGAAAGGAGGGACCCGCTGCAGGATTCTGCATGGAGAATCCGCACGGGCCCAAATTTCCCCGTGGACATGAGGCCTTAGGGCACCCACCCACTGGCGATTTTTTTTTCTTTGCGTTTTGCGTTTTTTCTCAAGAGCAATTAGAATTGAATGTACTCCTGTCCACTGGCGGTTTTTTTTGTGTTGCGTTTTTTAACATAGGAACTGTCAGTTGCATATGTGTCCTTATTTTTCTCCTAATGCACCCATGAAAGTCAATGGAAATTAATGGAAAAGCCGCGAAAACACCACGAAAACGCGGCAAAAAACGCTGCGAAAACGCGGCGTTTTTCACGCACGAAAATCGCAAACACCAGTGGGTGGGCGCCCTTAGTCCTGTGTTCAGAGTATTAAATATTTTTAGAAATGCGTATTCTCTGACCCTCCTGTTTCTTTGGCTATTAGACTATATATGTACACTTCTTCATGATGGCACCGTGTGCTTTTGATATTTGTATACCAAATGCATGTGTATTAAAAATACTTTATCGTATTTTAAATAATGATTACAATAAGAAAGAATAATAAAGTCACATCTTATATAATGTGGTATACACACAACCCCAAAGCCATTTAGGTATCAATTCCACAAGAACCTTGAGGCTTGTGTCCCCAATCTCAGTCCATGTACCCCAAAGAATGACAACAATGATAACTGCTGACATGACGTGGCTATAGCTATTGGGGAGCGTATAGGTGGTAGTGCTTAAAGTGGACAAAGGTCCTCTGACAGTATTATAAATGTCACATGAGATATTGCATTGGATTTCAGAAGCTTCCAGCCAAATCTCTGGTCAACACGTATGCAATATTAGGTATAATAAGAAATCTGTGAAAATGTTTCAGAATATCATATGATATAGTGGTCACTTGTGACAGATGCGAGGCATAAGCCAATACAGTGGCAGCATTTGTTGAAGAATTCCAGGGGCTTTTGGTGGATAAGGTTTCCTTTCCAGAAGCAGTGACCTGTATCCATCAGGGTGATCTCATAGCTCTCAAGCAGACAGCACAATGCCCTCTGGCAATAGGAAAATATTTTCTTTGGCAGTGGTATTCAGGTGTATTCCTCCAACTTCCTCTGCAGGAACGGAGCCAAATATATTGTGCAGTAATAACATCTGTCAGGCAATCACAGGTGCACTGCAGCCTTGCAAGGATAAAACAACAGACGAGGAAAAATGATGGGTCTACAGCAATCCATCTAAATGCTGTTTATTCCATTAGATAAATGTGAAATATCAGATGTCATATCCAGGGACTGCTAAATAGATTAAGGGAATGATCCACACAGTATACTTCTCAAAAAGGGATCCAATTTTATATGTATTTTTGTGAAGTGCTAAAACATATTATTCTATAATAATCTAATGATTATCTCCATGAATAATGGACTGCGGCTTCCCTCATTTTAGAAATCCATCCAGAACGTCTAATTTACTCAGCCGTGCTAAGATGTAAGGCTAAAAACATTTAGGTGCAAATAGGAGAAGGAAGCGGTAGAAAAGATGGAGGTAAGGAAATGCAGATTGTCACAAACATTCACTTATAATTCACTTCTACAATTTATTGTGTCTGCTTTGTAGGTATCAAACTGTCTTGTCAGTTTGAGATTCGTAGTAAAAAAGAGAAAACTGTCATTTTGAAAAGTCGAACATCACAAAAGATAAGCAAAATGTGGCATTAGAACAACAACAAACCTAAAATACTTTATGATATGGTTACTTCAGCTTCAGTAGACAGTTTCAGAGATATGTTTATTGTTACCATTATCGTACTTTATAGATAACGGTTTGTTTTATTTTTGTACCTTTTTCCTATTTTGCTTTTTGTGTAACAGATAGGGCTTTTTGATACTTTTTACAAAATTGAAACTATATTTTTATATAGAAAATACCCATTGAATTCATGTTTGTGTCTGCTGTAGTATACATGCAAAAAACATGCACATCCAACAAATAAATGAAGTGTGAAGGTACAGAATAAACTATAGCTGCAACTTCAGCAGTCATACGCACTTAATATCTGCATACAAATGCATAACTGTTTTTTAGATTAATTACATAAAAATGAAGGTTCTCAGCTCACAATTTGATCAAATTTGTGTCAAGGCGGACCTTAATGGATGGGTACCTAGCTCTACAGACACCTCTCGTTGGGCTAAAAAGCCTCCATATGAATGGGAAGGCTAGGTAGCTAACTATATACTACATGGCATTGATAATTGGCATCAATAAAGGCTGCATTCTCTATTGAAAGTGCAGTCTAAATATCCCCTAAATCTTCTCTCGGAGGAAACAATAGTTGGAGAGGTTGGATTTTAGCTTTTCAGATCTATTTATTCCCCATGAGATAAGCAAGGATTCCTGGCAGCCACTTATTCCCTTATTAAGCCTTTCCAATCCAGTGTTGGCCCTCGATCGACATTAAGATTTCCCTGCATAGCTCCGATGTCACACAAGGGCCGACACATGTTTCCAATGGTATAAGAAGGGCAGCGCTCCAGTATCAGAGGCTGTTCTGCATATGTATGTTACAGTATATGGCTCTGATGGAGCACTGTCCTGGACACTGTAACATACATATGCAGAACAGCCTCCTACATCGGAGTGCTGTCCTGCATACTGTTAGAAACATGTGTCACTCCTCGTCCGACATCAGAGTTATACAGAGAAATCTTAATGTCGGACGAGGGACAACACTGGATTCGGAAAAGTTAAATTTCAAAAAATTGCCAATAAAATCACCATGAGAGTTCATTTTTATGTGTTTCTATTGTGTAATTCCAGAATTCATGGCGTGCTGGGGAGTGTGCGGGTGGCAGGGAAACTGGAATGGAAAGGGTAAGGCTACTCTCACACATCCGTTTTTTTTTACCATGGCTGTCTCCTCTATTTTCCGGGTTTAGCCCAACTCATCAATGATGAGGTGTGTGAAAACCCTCTGTTGGAGGCAGAAACCTGCCTCTGAAAATGAGAGTAAAATCGCAGCGATCGAAATCGCGGGGACTTTGCTGTAAGCATGTGTGAGAGTGGTCTTAAGCTAATAGAAACACAGGGGTCTCAGGGAACATAGCGGTCTTATGTGTATGGCCAGCATTACTACATGTAACAGCATACAGAAATAATATTGTGCCTCTTACATTGCAGAGTGCTGGGTTTATCGAGGCAGACAGCTGGATAGGAGTTGAAGTTTACAAACGGTCATTAGTGAAATCTTATTCCGCTGATCCTGTACCTTAATCTCCTGAGGGGGTTGTCACATGTGCAGGTTTTCTTCAGATTTCTGATGCAGTTCTTGAAGCCCACGATTGTCATTTCATTGCATCTTTTACAGTCGAAAGAAAAAAGTTTTTTTGGAACCACCTGGACTTCTACATTGATTACTAATCTAATTGTCACTTAGATAACACAGTCTGACTAAACTAACAACACACATACAGTAGTACTGCTCACTCGTATTGTGAGTAAACATCCACAGTGCAGGGCGAAAAAGTAAGTGAACCTCTGTGTTAAAGGCCACTCTAGTGATTTTTTTTTATTCATCAAGTAACTTGCCCTCCAATATTAGTTGGTTAACTTGTTTAGTAATTCTTTTCTGGAAATGTGTTGAGTCCTTCGCTTCAGGTGGGTCAACTGACCTCATTGTTGACTCCTGGTAATTTCTTGGCTTTGTGTTCTCTCAAGGAATCACTATTTCAATCACAATTACTGTATGATAAAAATGCATGAATTGTACCACACAGGCTTTTAAGAGTGGGAGAACAGAAACATCGATCTCAGTTACTGCTGCTGATTAGAGGCTTCTGTAATACAGATATAATGAAGAAGATGACAGCACATCATCCCTGACTGTACACTTATGGTATTTAACTTATTTAGGTAAATATAGAAGGTAATGAAAATCACACTGTCCTCTCAGCAGTCATGGAATGCTGTGCTGATATTCATGGGATTGCTAGCACAGCATAGAGAAAGCAGGGAGAAATCTACAAATCAAGATGGTGTCTAATAAGTAGCAGATAGGAGGCTGTACTGCATGAAAGTGACTGCAATGTACATAGAAGATGTCCAGAGTGTGACAGACAATCAGGTAAGGGGTGCAGCGTTGGAAAAATGTGTATTTGCTAAACCAATCGGGCGTTGTACTTCCTTCACATTTTTTGGAACCGGCCAATCCAGGATGGCTGTAATCTTGCTGCGATCCATACTTAAGCCCTCTGGGGAGATAATATATCCCAGGAATTGTATTTGGGTCTGTTTAAATTCACATTTCTATAACTTGATGTAGAGGTTATTCCTTTGGAGTCGTTCCAAGACCACCCAGACGTGTCTGCGATGTTCCTCCAAATTGTCAGAGAAAATGAGGATGTCGTCGAGATATGCCACTACGAATTGATCCAACAGGTCTCGAAACAGGTCTCTATCAATGCAAAAATGTAGGTGATTGCAAATGGCTCACTTACTATTTCTTGCAACTGTATGCAAACATTAACCCTTTCCAATCCGCGGTCGGACGGCTTCAGACATTCTGATTGAAGGCTGTACAGCTCCGATGTCGGAAGATGTCCGGCAGGGTATTCTTACTGTAGATTTCTGGCCGCTCTGTTGTTGGGGGCCTCTTCATCATGTCCCATACCGCAGTACTGGCTCTAGCCAGCAGATGGTGCGGTTGTATAATGGCAGAAAGAGAAAGCCCCCTAGGAAACCCTGTAATCCAAAATTGGATTGCAAAGGGTTAAAATCATCGATAGCACATCACCCTGTGTAACCAATAGGCACTGACAACAATTGATGAAGGTGTTTGTGTTCAAATGATCGCATTAACGTTCATCGTTTCGCATACAATGCCAATGGCTGTTCTTTAAATTAAGCTAAACGAGTGCCAATCGACTTGCCATATTGCTGATCAGTACTTGTTTGAGGCAGAATATCTGCCGTGTCAATGGACCCTGACTCTGTTGCTGTTCTTCAGATTGGAAGTTGTGTATTAACACAAACCCACAACAAATTAACAGGAAATAAGTGCATAGGCATTTCAGCCCATCTGTAGTAGATCAATGACAAATTCCAAGAAACAGAGAAAAAGAAGAAGAGAAGATCAAGTAATTGGTATATTCAGCCTTGCTGCTGTATATCTATGTAATTGATTTCTACAGTATGTCCTCTATATTGGTGTTTAACCTTTTTCATCACTTATCAGACGTATTTTTTTCCTTTCAGAGACACCAACATTTTATGATCATCCCAAATAGATCCCACGAGAGAGTGATTTGTCTTCATTTTGGTGCTGTTCAATTAGAGTGCCGCTTACTGAAGCATTCATGAAGCCAAAAAGCCTTAACGCAACTTGTAAAAGGCTTTAGTACTCGGTGACAGCAGATCTTACTCCTTCACAGCTTCACCAACATTAACAACTTACTTCAAAACAATATGGTGTAATGTAGCAGATTGAAGTTTACAAACATTACATTCAGCGCAGGGAATGTGTTGCTGCATAACCAGTTATATTCTCTTTCTGGCCTTTGGGCTCTTTTTTGTATTTGCTTTTGTACATGTTATAAAGTAAACGAGACAATAAACTAGAAACTACAAGATAGAGGCGGTAGTAAAGCCTCGAGTTCTTAAAATGTTTAGATTTCAGATGGTGATAAAAGTTTAAAGTAGTTCTCTGATGGGGTGTGGCCTGCAGCACATGGAGTAGGCTGCACATTCACGAGCTCCATTGTTCTGGGCTAACAATTGTCTCCCTGTGGCATTCTTTGTGGTTCCTGGTGACAGAATTAGATTACATATCTTCTCTAGTGTTCCTACATGATGGGGAAAGCAAAAAAAGTTGAAAAGTTGAAAAGGCTGCCTGTACACGGGCACATTTGATTTTTGAGCTCCGCGTGCGGCTCCAGCGCAGATGATTCAGTGGGCCATAGAAAAGAATGTTCGTCTGCAGCTCCACGCACACCCGCGGATTTGTACTGCGGCTCCCACAAGTGGCAAACAAATCACAGCATGATCATCAGAGGGCAGCAGTGTTGCAGTTTTACAAGTGTCCTCACCTACTTTATCACCTATTCCTTCTCAAGGAAGCTCTGGTAATTCACCCTCTTACCATCCTGCCCCTTGACTGGAGCTCATAGTGCAGAAAGGAGAATTCAAACCTGCTAGACAAGTAAGTGCTGCAGCTAAGGCCTGGTTCACACGAGTGCTGTTTTAGTGCATTAGAGATGTGTGAAAAGAGCATTTCTATAAGATCCAATGGTTTCCGGTAGAAGCGTTCACATGAAGGAATTTTAGACACGCTAAATACTCGCTCCAATCAAAGATATGACAAGTGTGTGCAAAGCTCGCATCTAAGGTCCGTGGTGCAAGAAAAGATAGGACCGACCTATCTTTGTTGCATGCTTTTCTATGGGAGCTGGACAACATGCACCTCCAATTGTGTGAATGGGCTAATTAAAATAGCTGGAATTCAACCGTTCATACAATCTTTAGTGCAGTATAGCCGTAATCTTTTCACGTGCCTATACTGTGCTAAAACAGCGCCCATGTGAACGAGCCCTAAGGGTGCCTACCCACTGGCGATTTTTTTTCCTTTGCGTTTTGCATTTTTTCTGAAGAGCAATTAGCATAGAATGTGTTCTTGTCCATTTGGGGTTTTTTTTCGTTTCGTTGCAATTTTTCACATAGAAACTGTCAGTTGCATATGTCTCCTTATTTTTCTCTTAATGCACCCACGATTGTCAATGGAAATGAATGAAAAACGCCCCGAAAAAGGCACGGAAAACACGCAAAAAACACTGCGTTTTTCACGCACGAAAATCGGCAACGCCAGTGGGTAGGCGCCCTAACTCTGAAATAGTGGCTATGCATGTTGTATCTGAACAGCAACACATTATTCAACAGAACTTGCTTCAGTATGATTACTTCCTGTCCTCCTTCTCCCACCAATTTCTGTACATTCTCTTAAAGCTACCTTTCTGGAGTTGAGAACATCACTCCAGAAAGACATTAACCCCTTAAGGACATGGCTTTTTTTTTTCTCACATTTTCGGTTTTTCCTCCCTGCTTTTAAAAAATCGTAACTCTTTTATTTATCCATCAACGTCACTGTATGAGGGCTTGTTTTTTGCTGGACGAGTTGTGTTTTTTAATGGTACTATTTAATGTGCCATATAATGTACTGAAAAACTTAAAAAAAACTCTAAGTGGAGTAAAATGGAAAAAAAATATGAAAGCCCGCCAAATATGGATGCATCTTGTTTCTGCTGCACACAAACTGCAACAAAAATGACATGATAACGTTATTCTATGGGTCAGTATCATTACTACATTACCAAACTTATATAGGGGTTTTTTTGCTGCACTACTTCAATTTTTTTTCAATAATATTTAATTTTTTAAAATTATTTTCTGTCGCCATCTTCTGACAGCAATAACTTTTTTATTTTTCTGACAACATAGTTGTGTGGGGCTCATTTTTGATGGGACGTCCTGTAGTTTGCATTGGTACCATTATGGAATACAAACAATTTTTTGCTCTTTTTTTTTGCATCTTTTCTTGGAGACAGGGTGACTAAAAAGTGCATTCCTGGCTTTCTTTATTTTTTTTCTAACGACGTTCACCATGCAGGGTAAATAATGCGTTACTTTGATAGATTGGACTTAGCGATACCAAATATGTATTTTTTAATTATTTAGATTATTTTATTATAAATATATAGAGAGTTTTTTTTTTAACTTTTATTACTTTTTATTTATTAGTAAAACTTTTTTAGTCTCTTTTTCCTACTTTTTTTCTTAGTCCCCAGAGGGGGCAACAGCTAGCGATGCTTTGATCGCTCCTGCAGTATGATGTAATGCCATAGCATTGTATCATACTACGATTGGGCAAGAATTCTATTAAGCCACCCCACAGGCATGACTTGATAGGCCTAGAGCCTTTCAGAAGGCTCCCGTGCCATGAGACCTGCATCGTTCCCTGCTCTCTCATCGCATAGGGCCACACTGGATCCCTGAAAACCGGCCAGGGCATTTAAAGGGTTAACAGCTTCAATGAGCCGTGCAGCTTAACAGAGCTGTTGCCGGCGGGTGTCAGCAGTAATAAAGAACCGGCGCCTGCGTTGTATGGAGGGAGATGTCCATACATACCCTGATGCTGCAGGATATACATTTACATCCTATAGCGTTAAGGGGTTAATTGTGCTTTTACAAACATACAAGCAGAGTTTACAGCAATGAGAGACCGTACTTCTCACATTGAATCTAAAATGACTGAATTCCCAAGTTTCTGGATATAAATAATGTCCTAGAAGAGGAGGAAGGGGCACTGAAATTAAAAGTGGCAGGTTTGGAAGATCGGTCTTGCTGTATCAATGTGAGATTCTGTGACATTCTGTGACATACCTGTAACAGCAGCTTGCAGAATATCTTAGAGATTTCTTTGTTGCGGTCTTTCCAGATGCACTTCCAATTGATCTTTTAATAGACAGAGTATGAAAATCTAAATCTCTGCCTGCATCAACTCAAAGAGATTTTATTGCTAGTTTATATTTCTTCCATTTTAAAGATAAACTGATGCTATTGGTTAGGAATGTACATAACCTTCCAGACAGATTTAAAGACATTTCCATGTTCACTTATCCATCTGTGGCCACTCTGACGAGACGTCACAAATTTGCTACTACCATGAAAAAGAAACTAATTTTTGACTCCGCTGTCAAGCTGATAGAACTTCTCCAGGACTAGGGACTCACTATTGTTCCAAAGTCACCTAGAGGATAGAATGCCACAAAATTGGAAGATGAATAGTTGACGAAATCCACCCCTTAAAGATATAAATTAGATAATTTATTGGCCATATATCTCCCATTTGTGTTGAGTTGAAGGGCATGCATAACTATTTCTTACCTTACAACATCAATTATTGTGTTAAAATTTTGTTCAGCCTTTTTTAAATTTCTTTTGAGTATCCTTGCCACAATGTTTCAAATACTGCATGCATTGTAGCCGAAGAGAGGTATACATGCACATTTTGGTTAGATTTTCTTAATGTCTAAACCCCCTTTGCATTATCACTAAAGGAATGTTGCATACTCAAGCATATGTTTGTGTTGTTTGATATTAATTCATGTTACTATCAGTTTTTTAACTGTGCTGGAAATTTACTAGGTTTCTACAGAAGATTCTATATCCACATATTGTTAGCTGGTCATAAGGTATTTCACTGCATTTATATACATTTTAGGAGTGGTCTTTCACAAAATCTATCTCAATGTAAAAGGCCTCTATTTTGGAAAGAGGCTAAAGCTTGCATGCAGACATCTTGTGCATACAAGAATCACACCTTAATCAGCTAGACATTTTCCGGTTAAGACACAAACATTTCCTATATATATTCTTACTGCTCCAGCAATTAACAAAAAAGGAGTAGTCACTGCAGTTAATAATACTTTAGCTTTTTCTTTAATTCAGACCTTTATCGACCAAAGGGAAGATATATAATTTTGGTTTGTGCAATAAATAATATAAATTATACTGTAGGAGTCATTTATGCCCCAAACAAAAAAACAAACTAAATTCAATCGTGCTTTTTTCAAGAAAATCAACCATTACAAGTATGAGTGTGCCCTGATTGCGGGAGATTTTAACAGAATTATGTGGCCATCTCTAGTTTTGTCTGTTTCCAGTTTAACAGATAAACACACTGCTTTATATCTATTGACACAAAAAGAACATTTTCTTGATGTATGGAGATTGCAAAACCTTACTGAAAAGGTTACACCTTTCTCACACAAGCACAAGATCTACACTTGCATAGATATGTTCTTCACTGATAATCTGTTGTTTCAACATCTAGTATCTTTTAAAATTGGTATAATTACTTGGTTCTATCACATCTTAATATCTAATTATTTCTGAAACATAAAAAACCCTCCTACAATTCGTTGGAGACTGAACAATTACTTTTTATATTCTTCTAAATACTTGACCAAAATATCCTCATTACTCCTTGATTGTTTTTCCATAACTGTACACCTGAAATAGAGCCATCCACAATATGGTGTGCTCATAAAGCTTATATTAGGGAACCCTTTATAAGTTTAGCAGCTGCAGAGATGAGAAGGAAGAACAAGTTAAGATTACATCCATCTCTCAAATAATATTATTCACTTGAGTCAATGAAACAAAACAAAATAATGCCAAGCTAAATTTGACCTGATACTTAACCTCCTCCAAGATCAGTTACATCAACTAGATTTATGTAAGGATGAACATGCACTGTGGAAACTTAAAGCCAGGTATTAAAGTCAAAATAATAAAGCTAGTGCATTATTAGCACCATGTCTAAAATCTAGAGCTGCTAACTTCAAATATGCTTCACTTTATAATCTCTGAGATGACTCATCCACTCCCCAATTCACTACTGTGGAGATATCTAACTTTTTAAATTCTGTTTTGCTCCCTAAGGTGTCAGCGCAGCAGTTAGAAACATTATCTTCCCCTATATCTCTAGCAGAAATCAATAGTGCTATCAGGGCACTTAAACCACATAAAACTCCTGACCCTGGTGGTTAAACAAACAATTACTATAAAGTTCTTCAGTCTGCCTTATCCCCTCATGTTCTTTCTCTTTTTAATAATGTACAAACATTGGGTAGAATCCCCAAAAGAGGTGTTACATGCCACAATTATTACTGTCTGTAAACAAGGGAAAATCCCAGATAGACCTGGAAATTTCTGCCCTATATCATTACTTAACACGGACTTAAAAATAGATTCAAAGACTTTAGCCACTAGGCTGGAGGATATTTTACCCACTCTGATTTATCAAGATCAGGTAGGATTTGTAAAGGGTAGGTACTCTAATGGTACCCATAGATTTGTAAGCATTATTAACTTTATCAAAAAAACTTGGACACCTTCTCTACTTCTTCCCTCAATGCAGAGAAGGCATTTGACTGAGTCCATTGGGGATACCTAAGGCCTCATGTCCATGGCCGTACTGGAAAAATGTTGTAGGTACCCCCACAGCATTTTACTTGGAATTGTAAAAAGCGGGCCTGCCGATACAAAGCCGTCAGAGACCACGTATGGCTGCGAGTGTACTACGCATGCTCGCATATCACATGCACACGGTCATACGCAGTGTGACACTTTAGAAAAAAAAATTCCCTGCTATGTTTCATAGCGGGGTGGTGTGTAGCCAAAATGCCACCCATACTCTGCCTTTATAAATGTATAGGGCTCACACTGCATGATACACAGAGAAATAGAGCATGTCGTGATATATTTCTCATGTGTATCAACACGCAGTGTCTATATGCACATATGCATGGATCAATGAAAGTCCATTGACTTTCATTGAGTGCATTCACCGTGCATTATGTGGCCGTGCAAAGCATGCATAATATGCAGTGAAAAAATGCCTGTGAACATGATTTCTAAGTGAAATTCTACTCAATTTTGGGATTCTGCAGCCTGGAATTCCATTGACCGCTAAACTCTTTCCTCCTCACTCCCCCTCCCTCCCCCTCCCTCCCCTCCCTTTGCTGGCTGATCATGGCAATACCCCGTTTCCCTGAAAATAAGACAGTGCCTTATATTAATTTTTGCTCCAAAAGATTTTTCACTTTTTTACATGTATAGCTGCCTGGACGCTATTTAAATTGCCTTTTTTATTAACTGTAACTAGGGCTTAGTTTTGGAGCGGAGCTTATATTTCAAGTATTCTCAAAAAGCCTGAAAAATCATTCTGCATCCTTAAAAATCCTGAAAAATCATGCTAGGTCTTATTTTCGGGGTGTGTCTTATTTTTAGGCAAATGGGGTAGAAGCTCCCATACAAGCCTATGGGAGCTGCCGGCAAAGGGAGGAGGAGGCAGGGGAGGTAGTTTAGCAGCACTAGCCCCTGCTAAACTCCTTCAATGGGAGCTGTTGGCTGATTGCAGCCAAAAGATATGGCAAGACCTTTTCCGGACGCATGCAAAAGTGGACATACAAAATGGCATTCTCTAATTTAAATAAACTTGCCAATGGCATCTCAAGACTTTATATGGTTATTTTGGACAGATCTCTGGGTGGGAATCCCCCTTACTTCATTGGGAAAGAAATCTAGGTATCTCTATAGGCGTAGAAGACTGGAATAAAATGTTTACATTAAAATTGGTATCTTACTCCTATATGCCTTGCTGCCATTTATTCTATTAGTTCAGATAAATGCTAGAGATACTTTAGTGGCAAAGGAACCGTTGAACATATTTTTTTAAATTACCCAAGTTAACTGTTTGGGAACCAAATTAAATTCCTTCTTGAGAATACTTCAAATATTCCAATAATATGGAGCTGCTCCTTAGCACTGTTGTACATAGGCATTGTAAGTTCAGCCCCTACTGATAAGACCATAGGCTACCATGTACTAGTAATAGCAAAGGCTTTGATTGCAAATTTTTGGAAAATCTCCAGGGTCTCTGTGATGTCATAGCTTGCCGCCTATGTTAGCAACACTTGCAGGTTGAAGGGTACATTAGCACATATACATGAGAGAGATGCAAAATATACTGTTAAAAGGGAAAAATTGATTACTTTGCCACTTTATTATTCTACCTTGTGTTAACATTACATAAGCTCATTGAGTTTTTAGATAGAACCTTATTAAAAGTATTGCATATTTTTTATCTTATGTTTTTGTTTTTTAAATGTTTTTTTGTATTAAAAAAATTGAGCTCTTTATATGTAAAATTATCTATCAGCTGCAATTATCTTTTCATGTGACTTTGTATCGTTATTTATTTTTATTTTTTTTAACTTCGTTTATTGACAGATTGTAAAACAAATATTACATGTATTTCTGTATACAATTTTCATTTGTTCTGCATCTTATATCACTTTATGGTTATATAACGTTTTCCATATTAACTTTTAACATTTGAGAGAATAAAATAAAACTGTTAGTGCGTTTGGTTCGTTGCATATGAATTTCTTCCTCTTTTTCAACTAGATATCTAACCTGTTCCTGCTTGACTTATAATGTGTTGTGCGAGTCTAGCCATTCACCCCACACTTTTTCAAATTTTTCCGGGCATCCTCTGTGTTGGTAAATCACCTTTTCATAGGTTATTATAGTGTCAGCTAACTTGTATCGTTATTTGTAATTGCCACATTGTTACAATTCTTTTTGCTCAATAAAATTTATTTAAAAAAATTCTTTGAGTTATTTTATTTTTTTAAATCCATGTTCCCCATCCACAAACAAAAGAAAATATCCAATACTCACCTCTCTTGGGTCTCCACCACCACAGCAGCCGGTCTCCTGTCTGATGTTTAGAGACTGCATTTAGTCTGTGTATGGGAAGTCAAAGGCTGCTGCAGACGATTGCAGGCCTCAGCATTTGAAAGCTGATGTCTGTGATTTGCTGCTATAGCCTGTGACACCCTGCACACAGGCTACTTCTCCATCTTGTCAACTGACCCGTTTGGTAGTACAGAGGTGCAGTGCCCAACATACAGGTAGTCAGGAGAAGTAAGTAAAAGATCTTTTATTGCATAAAGCCAGGGGCGGTAGGGGCAGAACAAGAGATAGATATGGCCTCAGAGGTGAGATCTGCACCTATCTGACTTTTATGGCATATCCTGTAGTCTGAAATGTGAATACCCCTTTACCCATTTCAAACAGAAAAAGAAGAGAAGCACTACAGGTAAGAGTTTATCAATAGAGATGAGCGAGTACCAAAATGCTTGGGTGCTCGTTACTCGAGTCGAACTTCCCGCGATGCTCGGGGGTTCGTTTTGAGTAACGAACCCCATTAAAGTCAATGGGCGACTCGAGCATTTTTGTATATCGCCGATGCTCGCTAAGGTTTTCATTTGTGAAAATCTGGGAAATTCACGAAAGTGATGGGAACGACACAGAAACGGATAGGGCAGGTGAGGGGCTACATGTTGGGCTGCATCTCAAGTTCCCAGGTCCCACTATTAAGCCACAATAGCGGCAAGTCCCCCCCCCCCCCGGCCGCACTGTCAGCATAAAGATCGTTCTCCTCTGCCACAGCTGTAACAGCTGTGGCAGAGAAGAACGATGTTAGCCCATTGAATTCAATGGAGCCGGCAATACAGCAATGGGATGAAAGCAATGGGCTGCTGGCGAGCATGGGATGAATTTTCGGGAAGGGCTTAAAAATATAAGCCCTTACCTGAAAATCATCCTAAAATGTGTAAAAATAAAAAAAAAAAGTATACTCACCTTTCCGCTGCAGCCGGAGTTCAGCCGCATCTGGCCGGCAGTTCTCCTGAACTGCTCTAAGTAGTATTCAGCAGCCGGGGATTTAAAATCCCCGCCTGCTGAATGAGCTGCCTCTGATTGGTCACAGCCTCACCAATCAGAGGCATCTCTCACTCACACCCATTCATGATTCTCCACTAAATATCACCAGTCTAACCCAGGAAGAAGTGCAGAGCAATCTTAAAAAAAATTAAAAGACAAATCACCGGGTCCCGAAGGCATACATCCCCAAGTTTTTAAGGGAATTGAGTAATGAGATACATAGTCCCTTGTTTCTCATATTAAAGGACTCTATAGTGACAGAGTCTGTTCCATTGGATTGGCGCATAGCCAATGTGGTGCCAATATTCAAAAAGGGAACTTTGAAATTACAGGCCTGTAAGTCTTACTTCTACTGTGGGTAAAATGTTTGAAGGGTTTCTAAGAGATGCCCAAGAAAAGCAAAATTCTCCCCAGCCCTCTAGCTGTCCCTTCGGGCAACGAGCACACTGAAATGCATGACTACAAAGCTTTGTTTTTTGCCACTGGATACAAGCCAGCTGGAAAACAGACTGGTTGCCAAACAATAAAATGTACAGGTCCTTACTGTGAGGTTCACTAGTACATCAAGTTCTATTTGACCACCACTGTCTTAAGTTTGAAATGAGTTGGAGTTGTAGAATATAACACGGGTGATGACAAGGCTTTACACCTGTTCAGTTGAACAAACAATGCTTTACTGAATGTATGATAAAGAACAATATGACAATGACATACAACTGCATTATGTGGATGCAGTGCAAACAATTTGCTGACATTCAATTTATGCTATAACTCACTCTGTATCCTATGAATAGGGTGTCCTTGTGTGTGTAATATAGAATTATAACAGTCAATAAGTAGTTTATCCTGGACAGGGATGAATAGCCCCACAGATGTGATTTTGAAAATATGAGTCTCATCTGAAGTAAATTATTATATTAACTGAAATATATAGCCACTGTCTCCTGGCTAAATTATTAGCTCAGTACCTTTTGGGGAGGCTGTACAGTGGTGAATTTAAACAGTGGTGAGTTTTACTGGGGATGAGCCTGGTTGATGGTACTCACAATTACACACTACCAAAATCTGAATACTGGCTGTTGGTCTATCTGCTCTCATTGGTGGTCTTTTGCTTGGTGTTAGCTCGGTACTTGTATTCGGTAATTGTGGCTTATATTTCCTTAGACAGTCTTCAATATTTCCTCTGGAACTCATGTTGCAACAGCTGGCTTGTACCACTTCAAGAATCTGAGTTGCACTCTTTTTCTTTATTTCTGGTACAGGAAAACAGCTTTCTAGCAGTACTGGGGCAGCTCATTCCTCACAAGGCTCTGTGCAAAAACTGTTGAGTCACCCAGGACCTGTCTTTTATACCTAGTTCATCAAGCAAACCATCAGCAGTTTAGGTCCTGGTAATCCACGCAGCAAAGATACAGTAAAAAAAAAAAAAGTCATGTGACTTTTCTAAATGTTCTAGCAAGAACATACACTGTATAAAGTCCAGCAATACTATACATAGATATATATGCATGGGTATTTAGCCCCTTACAAATTAAAGGGGTTCCTCTTGGTGAACAATTGCCTTTACATTTGACCTATGCTAGCAATACCATGTAGTGCAGAGTGTAAGCTCTCGCCTACGACCTGAAGGTTGCAAGTTCAATCCCCGCTTGAAGCAGGTAGCCGGCTCAAGGTTGACTCAGCCTTCCATCCTTCCGAGGTCGGTAAAATGAGAACCCAGCTTGGTGGGGGGTAATAAGTAATAATTACCTGAAAGCGCTGCGGAATAGGTTGGCGCTATACAAATACCATGATTTGATATTTTTTTAATTTGACGAGCACACCAGTTATGTATGGAAATCAATGCACCAAATCTTATTTTCTGAGACATGCAATGAAACAGTGCGTCACCATCCATGTTCCTAATGGACCTAATATATTAACAATTACATATAATATGTATTCATATAGCAGCGACTCTATGGAATCATAGTCGGAGTAAGGCCATTTGTATATTTCTGTTTGTGCTTGTAAAATTGCTCTCAGTCATACCTGCCATTACTAGTCATGTAAAAAAATTGTGTAGGCGTATGTGGAAAAAATGTGTATAATTGTCAGATCCATATGAACAATACTTCAGAATGTTTTGATAAAATTATCTACAGTACCTTTAAAACGACACACTGACAATACAAAGCTAGAGTGACAGCGTACAATGAGAGAGATGGAATGTTAGAAATTGTAAGGCAAAAATATTTCACTCAGTAACTGTCTGTAGCTTTGTAGCTGCAGAGCTTCGGGCTTATGCTTGCGAGATCTGCACTTGGCAGTAGTGTATTTCAATGGACTGCCTTTGCAAACAGCTGTAAATGTTATTTTTATAGAAGTGTGCATTAAAAGTAAAATCCCAGCATATTGTAGCTAAAATTATATATCAGACTGTGTATAACTTTAGAAAGGCTGCAGGTGAAATGATCAGAAGACTGCAACATTCCCTGGCAAAATCAGCTCCTTGCATGGGGTATCCATAGCTGACTGCTGCAGCAGCTCCAATATTAAAGGTTGTATCGTATGTAATGGGACAATCCTTTATGTCCTGAAATGCTGCCTTGACCAAGGCATGGAAGAGTAGACTACTTGTAGGTTTAGTTGTATAAAGCTATGCCAGTCGCTTACCTACAGTAAGGCTACTATGAAGAATGCTCTCTGACACTGGCACTGCTCTGATGCCACTATACTGTTCCAGCTTCTTTAAGGGCCTGCAAACTCTTAGATCAAAGTGCTCAAGCAGTGGCTGAACATCTTTACCTAGTAAAACCTGCCTCTGACTTCCCTTCCATTCTCGAGTAATAGGTACTTTTGGTTTCTATAGCCTGTAATAGTGTTTTTGTTCATTTACATGGTACTGACACAGCTTGATACCTGACTTAAGATACCTTTTACACTGACCAATCATTCAGATAGTTGCTCAGAAAAGTCACTGAACAACAGTAATTAGTCTGCTTCTACACAAAGTTCATTATTGCTCATTAGTTGTTTGTCAACACATTATTTGTAAGGGTGCAACTTTTTGATCACCTATTTTTTAGGTTTATAATAGACAAAGACACTTTAAAATTAAGGAATAGGTGGCTAAACTAAATCCTTACTGAGTCCATAAAATAACTACATACATTGCTAGGCAGTCTGTGAGGGCAATTGTCTTTAGCCACTAATATATGCACACAGCATGCAGTGTTTGGGGATATGACGTTACTGTTGGCAGCCAATAATGGGATGCACAGGGTGTCAGTTAATAGAGGTGCTATATAAGCAGCCGAATTATAAGCTTCCAGTGAACTCCTATGCTGATTATGCATTAATCACAGTTGTATCAGAGGCTTTAGATATCATAGGTCTCTGTCAAACTACAAAAAGACTGCCTCAACGCCTAGCTATCTATAATCATTTTTAAATAGTTAAGCCTCCCTATACCTAGTCTAAAAAACATGTAACACATACCCTCCCAACATGCTTTGCTTCACAGGCTTTATCAAGGTCACTCAGGTAGTCTATAGTGAAGGCAATGCTGCACTAACACCTCTTTTGTAGAGAGAGGGTGGGATCATTAGATTTGTAGCCAATGTGAGGTTATGTCTATGCAGGACCAATGAGCAGTGGTTCTATCATGAATGACAGCTCAGAAGGAGTAATCCACCTGATAGGATATAGAGACAATGTGTGTCCTATAGAATGCGGACGCCGGAGCATGAGCAGGCAAGACAGGGCAAATATAGTCCCCTCTGCCCATGGGAGGGCATCTGTTACATGTTTTATATTCTCGTTTGTCTTTCAGTCATTGGCTCGCGTTTAGACCGAATGACTATTGTTCACTTTTGCTCATTTGAATGATTTTTGGACAATAATAATAATTCTGTCTAAACGCAACATTAGACTCAATTTCCCAGTTTTGTCTTAAGCAAATTTAGTTATCTACCAAATGAGCGTACCATCTGTCCCATTGGCCACTCTGTGATATGTTGAGTCTACTGCGTTGGCTTTGCTGTATCTCTAGATAGCATTCAACTATTTATTTTGCTTGCCTTGTAAAAAAGGTTTTGTAAAAGTAAATGCCTTGTAGACATTGAAGAGCATCATTATTTTTTAATATCCTCTTATCGTGAATTTTACTGACTTGTAAAACAATCTAGCACTAAATACTGAGTTTTCGTGTAGGATGTTTTCTTATTTTCATCCTCACTGTTTTGTAAATATGTATTTTAACATGACAGCCATAGGGCTCATGCAGATGGCCGGGTCGGAACTAGCTGCGAGAATTCCCGCAGCGTGATGCGAGCCGTGCCCCTGCATTGACCCGGCACTCACCTTCTACGGCGTCTCCTCCGCTCTGCTATGTGCCGGCTGCCACCTAGCCTGCACATGCGCAGAGCAGAGTCGGCACGACAGAAGTGACGTTTCTGTGCGGCCGTCTGCATAGGATTGCATGAACCCATGGAATCCTATGGCAGCGTGCACAGGCGGAAGTTCTGCGGGGAAATCACGCCACGGAATGTCTGCTGTGTGCATTTGGCCATATTTTAAGACTACCGAATCATAATCATACACACATGAAGAGCAGACTCGTGCAGGAAAAACTGCTGCAGCAACACTGAAAAAGAAAGCATCAGGTATATTAACTATATGTTTAACTTGTATTGTGAAACTGGAGAGTCCCATTAAAGGGGTTGTCCCACTTCTAGCTATTGATGACCTATCCTCAGTATAAGTCATCAAAAGCTAATTGGCAGGGTTCCGCCTTCCAGGACCCTCAGGGAAGATCTGTTTCACCAAGGTGGTGTCATTGTGCACTGAGCTGTTTTGTTGCAGGAAGTAGACAGCTCTGTACATTGCGCGTTGGCCTTGGTTGGTACTGCAGGCTGAGTCCTATTGAAGTGAATGGAACTCAGACTGCAATACCAATCCAGGCTACTACACAATGTATGGAGCTGCCTGCTTTCTGCAGCAAAGCAATTCTGTACACAAACTACTGACTCAGGGAAACAGCTGATTACCAGAGGCTCCTGGGCAGCAGACCCCCAACGACCTGTTAATGACTTATCTTGAGGATAAGTCATTAACAGCTAGAAGTGGAAAAACCCCATTAACCCTTTCCAATCCAATTTGTATCCTGGTTTTCCAAGGGGGCTTACTATTTTTCTTACAACCGCGCTATATGCTAGCTAAAGCCAGTACTGCATGAGCTGACACGTTGGATAGGCTCCGACAGCAGAGAGGCTAGCAATATGCAGTAAGAGAACCCCGACGGACGTCTACCAACATCAGAGCTGTACAGCCTTAAATCATAATGTCTTCAGAGGTCAGGCAGTGGATTGGAAAGGGTAAATGGTCTGACAAGTTGGTATACGGCAGGTATAGCTTTCTGTTGTCTAAGGCTATCTTGCGCACAATAAGGACAACTCTGCGTGAAATGGGCTCTAAGACTGGTTAATCAAATGCTAGTCTTAGTAAATTCCCCCCAAAGTCTATGTGTTCAGTAGTAGTAAGTCACCACGCAGATACATAGATCTGCACAAAACCTATAAATGCAAAAACAGCAGTTTTTTTTAAATAAACTCTGTTTGCAAAAGTTGCTTTATTTTATATTATAAATAAACTAAACAACAAACTCTTGCCCATCTCTCCTGACTCTACACGCCATACATACGAACGCACTTACGTACATATGTAGATATTGGATGGTGACTGCCTCACATAACATTCATTATACTACCCTACTTATATAAGATCGGACCATTGTACAAAAAAGCACTTCTCCGTCATGTATCACCCCCTTTCCTCATAGATTGTAAGCTCTTGCGGCGAGCCTTCATCTCTACTGTTCAGTACAGTTATTATATGTAATGCCTGACTTTTTCTCTACATTTAAAGTGCTGCAGATTATGTGGGCACAATATAAATAAAGATGATTATTGTTATTATTATGTTATTACAATGGTGCAATAAAAAGTAAGTGCTTGCAAAGGTCTACATATCCTTTGATGCTTGATTTTCAGTAATGTATGGCCATTTTTACATTTGTCTTTGAAATGTTCTTTTACAGAGTACTTTCTAATATTCTCTTGGCATTTGCAAAGTTGAGAGTTTTGAAATATTGGAAATCAACTATTTCTCTGTAAAATGAAGCGAGGTGCTGTTTTTCTGTGCTTCCATCTTCTGCAGCAACGGTCATGTTAGCTATTTTACAGTTACAAGTTGCTTTACAAGGTTACATAATAGTTTTACTTTCAGGTTAATTTGGTGCATGTAAACCTGTGTGACACCTGTCATATACTGTATCCAGGTACATAAGTCAGCCTAACAGAGCGCAGTTTAGATCATTATCCTAAGTGTTTTCTTGAGACCTCTTGATCAGACAGTGGAATAGTGGAGAACTGCTTGGCATTGTAAATGTATCTTGTAAAAATCTTGATACTCTAGCGACATTACATAATGTCTTTCCTTTGATATAATCTTTTTCAGCCCATGTGATGGGGTCAGATTGGGTAAATGACTTTGGGTTTTGTAGTCGTGTATCATGTAGTGAGAAAGCCTGCAGCTTTGCCTTGGGCATTTTCTGCTTCTTGACTTGTTGAAAGTTAAAAGTCCAAAGGATATGATAATGCAGGCAAGCTGAAAGTTAATTGCAGATGTAACATTGCGAGCTGTAAATTACAATGCTCTGTTCATGCTGAGGTTAGCGGATAAAATCTGAAACTTCAACCAGAGCATGATGGAGATGGTAGTTTACCTTTTTTGTTATCTTATTATTCATGGAGATGAAACATAACTGGGGATAGGGGATAATTTGCTGATCTGTGGGGGTCTCGCCGCTGAGATCCCCGACGATCTCATGAATGGGGGTCCCGTGTCCCGTTCTGCCTTTCACTGCAAGGTTGCTTCTCCTCCAACAGTGACATCACTGTGAGTGGAGTGCGATCCTCACAGTCACACTGAAAGTGAATGGAACAGAAGTGCAGTGGAGCGACCAGCGCTCCATTCAGTGCCCTACTCACTGCAAGGTTACAGTACCCCACAGTGAGGATGTCAGGAGATCAATGGAGGTTTTTAGAAATGGGACCACCACCGATCAGTAAGCTATCGCAAGGGAATAACTTGTATTTGTGGCACAACCTCTTCAAGATCAGTAAAACAAAAGTAAACTAAAACCAGAAGTAAAGAAAACTATTTGTAAAGTTTTTTCAACATTGTATGTAAATTTAAACAGGAAAAGTGGAACAAAGCTTTAATTTCTTTTTCATTAGACTGTAAATCTATGTTAATGCACTATCCTGTTCGGTGTAATGATATAATTATAAATTGTTCCTCTCAGCTCCAGTTGCATTTTCTCATGGAGGTGATAGAAGCAGCTCCTTCCTATGCACATTAATACACATTATACTTCGGTGAGCAGCACTTTACAATGAAATGGAGAATTATATCTATCCCACATTAGAGCGAAGTATCATTCTATTAGATCTCATTTCAATACATTTCCCTACCCTTTGAACTTCCTTCACTCCATTTATTATGAAGTACCATTTAAAGTGGAAGTTCGATTTATAATAAGAAAAAAGACCCACATTTGTCACAATACTTCAAGTACCTCAAACCTTACAATTTAAAATCACTCAAAATTTGATTTGGTCCCTGAGCTGAAATCAGAGTCCATGGGCATGCTGTGTGCTGTTCTCTATGGGCACTCAGCCAGTCTATAAGATGTGCTGCATGGACAGGAGAGTAACTATAGGGTGTGCAGAGGTCGTAGTCATAACTGCACTATGTAAGGAAGTACCAGTGTTTATAACCTTTGTGCTGTGGCATCTTCTACTGTAATGCTTGTTTCATTATCTCTGTGCTGTTAGGCTGGTTTCACGTCTATGTCAGAACCTCTGGCCATTGCAGATCCGGCTGAAAATACTGGAAGAAAAAGCACTGCATGAAGAGCTTTTTCTTCTGTCCCAAAGTCAGGCAGCTGGGCGAAAAGCAAACGGACCCCATTGTAGTCAACATAGTCCGTCCAGTGCTGTTCCAGAGATGGAACCAATCGGTCGTGCACACTCCCCTTTCATGCTCCCCCGAAGAACAGGAAACAGGAAACCCCAACACAGATGTGAAACCACCCTAACATCATTGTGATCCTAAGTTCTTAGTTTAACATCTCTGTTACCTCTGTTCTTTGACATGCCCGTGTACATTACTTCCATACTGTGACATCACTGTTTGCAATAACTCTTTACTTTGACTTCACATTGTTTATAAGCAATTTACTGTGGAATGACTAAGGTCATTGTTGTCACTTGTGACATCATTTTGTGCATTATCCCTGTAATTTAATATACTGAGACTGTACTGTGACATCACTGCTTGCAATAACTGTTTCCAATAACATTGTTCATACTCTCTGAATGTGGACTCTCAACTCAGTGTTATTCCCATGATGCAACTTCACCCATGAACTGCGATATTTTTAGGATCACTCTGACAGCTCTCTATTATGACATCAATATATTTATTATACTTGTGCTGTGACATCACTGTCTATGTAACAGGTGTGGAGTATGACACCTTTTATGGAGAGGGTTTACACAGGTTTGCAAAAAAAGCAATGCTTTACTGCAAGTTGAAGAATAAAGTTATATAGAGAACAACTTGTACTTAAACAATTATAAAACAACGTGGACAGTTTTCTATCACTGAAATAATACTATATGTATGTCAAATGGTCCCTTAACCCCTCCCCGACAGCCATATGGCTATATACATCCTAACTCTCTATGCCCCTGTAGTTAGGACATATATACAGTAGATGTCCAGTGTATATGTTGAGTATGTAGCAGGCTTGGGAGTTGAACCCACGCCAAACACTGTGGGTATTGGCCTTCTGAAGGCCCCTTGGGCTGCCATGTTTGCTCACCTACTGAGATGTGCCTGTGGCACATCTTTCATAAGATGCCTGTTAAAATACAGTATAATGCAATACCAAAGTATCAGATTTTCAAATAAAAGGAGTAAAATACTCAGCTAATACAGATCAGGCTTGCAGCGAAGCCACAGAGAATCCTTTGCCATATAGCTAGCGTTTCAATAAGAAAGTTATACACATTAATTGAAATTTTCCATTGATATGTTTGTAAATATTTGTGTTATCTTCACATTCTGATGTCAGAACCTGATGATTATGTGTAGATGAGTGGTGTTAGATAGACACTGCTTATCTCTCCCTGCATACACTCCTTCTCTGTGCCAATGACTGATTAAGAGACATGTTGCCCCTCTCTCTAAAAGTACTTTTACACGTAGCAGTAATTGTTCACCCAAGCGAATAAGCTTACGATGACAGAGTTTGCTCTTTCGCTCGGGCGGTCAGTTTAAACACAAAGATAGATCATTTATTTTTTTAACATGATCATTCAGTTGTTCAGTTTTTTGTAAGTGAATGAGAACGACTGAACGATCTGTGTTTAAACTGAACGATTAGCCAACGAGTCAACGTGATTTTCATGCTTGCAAGAAATGAACGATAAGTGAATGAATTATCGTTTATCATTCAATTGTTGGCCGTATTTACACTGAACAATTAGCATTCAAATTTGAATGATGCGGCGATTTTTTTTTAACGATAATTGCTCCATGTTTAAGCACCTTTAAGTTGCACGTGTGCTGCCTTTAACACCCACCTACCATCACCTCCGTTTGCAGTGGTTTTATGACTGACAAAACCGGACTGATATGGAGTGGAACTAGATTGTCTTCAGTATTAAATCCAGGTTTAGTTTTGGCACTGACGACGGCCATATTCGTGTTTGGAGACCTACAGGTGATTACCTCAATCCTGCCTTTGCTCGGGAGCAGCACACTGCCCCCTGGTGTGATGGTCTGGGGGGGGTCATCGCATATGACAGTTGGTCACCCGTAGCAGTCACAGGAATGTCTCCACAACATTGTCACACTTTCATGGTCTGCCCGGTCGCCAGATTTATCACCAATAGAACATGCATGGTACCATCCGGGATGCCAACTTCGACAACCTATGAGTTCGCACAATCTAGAGGTTCAGTTTCAGCAATTGTAGACCGATATGCTGCAGGATACCATAAGGAAGCTGTATGCCTACATGCCTAACCCTTCGAAGGGTTAGTTTTCCACCATAAAGTAGTCTTTTGCTCTGATACTGTGATCACTTAGTTACATCAACGTCACAATCACACAGAGAAAGTTTCACTTGTTTCCAACAACTTCTTCTAAGTGATGACTTTATTTGGGCAATGAGTGTATATTACAAAGTTGCAGAACTTATTATAGGCCATTGGTAAAGTATTATTTATATAAGACTAAACAATGCATTTGAATGTCATGCCATATAGCATTAAAATTATAGTTTGAAGAAAAAGTAAGTGAACCCTTTGGAATTATCTGTATTTCTGCATTGATTAACCCAGGCTGTTTTGTACCTTAAGGACCAGACACTTATTAGGGATTTTACCCATGTAGTGGTTTTACGGTCCTATTTTTTTTCCTTTAGCTATCAAAATTATTTTTGCTGCGTTTTTTTCCCGTGACATATAGGGATATTTTTTAATATCTTTTTCACTGACTTTTTTTCCCGTTGTTTAGTTTTATTGGGGGTAAAACACTAAAAAATGATTTTTTTAAACATTTCTATTAATTTTCTTTTAAATTAGTATATTGACGCTAAAATAAAGTATGGGAGCGGGTTTCTCATTTTGTTTTGGATGTTTTGATATATAATATGTATGGTTTTGGATTACAGGGTGCTTATAGTGATGGTTTTGGTTAACATTGGTTTTGGGTTATTTTTTTTCTTATGTATATATTGTTTTATTCTGTAATTTTGTTTTATTTATGTATAAAATTATGTTTTTTTACTATCTATGTCCCCCATGACATTATATAAGACCTCTGGGGGACATTCACATTTTGTTTGTTTTTTTATTTTACATTTTCCCATTGTAGCTGGGCATCCATAGAAGCCCCAGTTACAGGGAAAAACATCCCCTGTGGTGACATTAGTCACTGGCAGAGCTAATAAGGGTCTAGTATGACCCTCTAGCTCTGCTATAACAGGGAATCCTGGCGGTCACATGACCCCCGGGCTCCTGTAGTGAAAGGGTTAAAAACCCCTCCTGCCTTCTCCTCCAGGTTTTTAGCTGTTACTAACAGCTGACAGCCCATCCTGCCTCTGATTGACTGCAAAGCAAGGAAGCTTAAAGCACCACCGTAATTTTATATATGGCTAGGCTTTAAGCCCAGGAGCCAGGGACCGTATATTTACAGTGCCTGGTCCTTAATGGGTTAATAATAAAATGTGGTCTGATTGTTATCTGAGTTGCAAGTATTAACAAACATAATCTAATGAAATTTATAACACACAAACCATTGAATTGTTCATGTCTTTTATTAATCACATTGAGGAAATATCCACAATGCAGAGAGAAAAAGTAAGTGAATCATTAGATTTAATGACTTGTAGAACCCAACTTAGCAGCAGCCACATCCACCAAATGCTTTCTGTAGCTACAAATCATTGGTTAAATGTTGAGAAGGAATTTTGGACTATTTCACCCTGCAAATGTGTTTTAGTCCATAAAGATTCCTAGGTCAGCAGAGTATTGGCATCTTTTAAAAGAGGCATGGTCTTGTTGGACAAAGTTATAATATTACCACATATGCAGTAAATTCTGGCCACTTTCCGACAGTGAATGCTGAAAACAAAAGTAAACCTGCCTTAAAGGGGTTGTCCCGAGAAAGCAAGTGGGGGAAAGCACTTCTGTATGGCCATACATCGTGCATTAAATATGAGCCATACAGAAGTTATTCACTTACCTGCTCCGTTGCTGGCGTCCCCGTCTCCATGGTGCCGTCTAATTTCAGCGTCTAATCTCCTGATTAGATGTGCTTGCGCAGAAGGGTCTTCTCCCTTCTCTTGGGTCTCGGCCCGAGCAGTGTTCTGGCTCCGCCCCCTTCTACGCGTAATCGCGTAGCTCCGCCCCATCACGTGTGCCGATTCCAGCCAATCAGGAGGCTGGAATCGGCAATGGACCGCACAGAGCCCACGGTGCACCATGGGAGAAGACCCGCGGTGCATCGTGGGTGAAGATCCCGGCGGCCATCTTACTAAGGTAAGGAAGAAGTCGCCGCAGCGCGGGGATTCGGGTAAGTACTAAACGTTTTTTTCCTTTAACACATGCATTGGGTTTGTCTCGCGCCGAACGGGGGGCCTATTGAATAAAAAAAAAACCCGTTTCGGCGCGGCACAACCCCTTTAAATAGATTTTACGATCTTGACTTTTCATAGCCATAATGGGTAACCACTGCTATAGTCACCGGACATCTAGCCGGTAACTACAAGAACAGCTGAGTGCTTCAGTCCAGCGCTGTATCCTTAGCTCTAACTTAATCCCCAAGTTATGGAAACAGCTTAGTCTGCTGTGTTACACTGTTTTCATAGCTCTTGTTTACTTCAAAAAGCTATGGAAACAGTGCTGGGCTGAAGCGTTCGGCTGTTTCCTGTTGAAAACAGAGGCCCGAGTTTTCTATCTCGGCCACAAAAAGCTGAGATGGGAATATCCCTTCAGCACATCCGTAATATGGATCCAACACAGCCTTGTAGGAGTCATCAATGTATGCTGGTTCCAAGCCCGGATAAATGAGGAAGGTAAGGGAAAGACCTGGCGACCCATCCTGTAAAAGAGTTGCCTTAGAAACCGTATGAAAGAGCTCTCAAATGATTCAGATATGATATCTGATGGCAGGCCGCTCCAACTCTAAATGCTACTGGGGAAGAGCAAGGTCTGAGTACAAATAGTCGGGATTTTCCTCATGACGCAACTGGGGGAAAGCCCAGCTGCTGATGCACCTCATGATGAAAGGTAAGGACTACGCTGTACCAAAACTCACATACTAGCAACATGGAATGTGCATGGCTTAAGTCTAAGAAAATTGGATATTGTGAAATGCGAAATGACAAGACTTAACATTGATATTCTTGGAATTAGCAAATTGCGCTGGACAGGTAATGGATATTTTCAGTCCGATGACTTTGCTTTGCACTATGCTGGACATGAGGAAATCAAGAAGAATGGAGTAGCCATTATTACATACAAGGGGACCTCAAATGCAGTAGAAAGTTTTAGAACAATCAGCGACTGATTGCTATCCAGATAGTTGGTAAGCCAGTGAACATCTTAATCTTACAGGCCTATGCCCCAATGACTGATGCTAATGAGGAAACCATTGAAGATTTTTATGCTGATGTCCATGAAACTCTAAATGAAGTGCCAAAAAAGGACATAATTTACATTATGGGCAACTTCAATTCCAAAGTCACCAGCCAGCCAGATGTAACCATCACTGTGACAGCTCTGGCAGAGAAGCGCAATGCTATCCCATTGCTTTCAATGGGGCCAGCGCTGCTGCCACCCCATTCAAAGCAATGGGATGTGGGCAAATCCTGCAGCGTTTCAACTATGTCCTCTTTCATTGCTTGGTTGAACTTGTTGGAAATATGCCTTTTTTCAACCATGCTATGTAACATTTTTTTTTTCTAATTTCTTTTTTTTTTTACTTTATGAAGTATTGTAAGTCAATGTTTCTATTTTCCTAATGTGTATAAACAACATCAAACATATTAAGTCTTCTTGTGTGGTGTCTTCACTGAACTTTACATCTGGAAGTAAGTACTTCACTTGAACTTTAGATGTACATCACTTTTCCCACATTAACTATGCCCTATGCAGTGCTAAGCTTTGCATGGTGCTCTATATTAGTGAAGTGAGTTGTAAGCTCTAGCCTCTATTTCACATGAGTCAGACTGCTACTAGCATTTTAAATGGAAATTCTGGAATGAGTCATAAACTTGGCAAAGTTATTGATAAAGTTTCAACAGGAAATATTTTTATTTTAGCTTCTTAACTGTGTATATATAAGCAGCTTGGCCACCCTCAGAGAAGAAAATATTGTTTCAATCTATTTTCACATTTTCAGACTTATTCAAAAGATCTAAGACTCTGTATAAATTATACTAATTCGATTGTATAGAGAATCTGTCACCATTTTCTCGCCAATGAAATAAGAATAGGGAATTCTGGCCAAATCACAGCAGTGTTTGTCTGCTCTTTCTCTACAAGCTATCTGTTGGGAGTTCTTCTGTTGGAGAACAATACAGTCAAATTTACCATCAGCATTAGTATTCAAGACACCATGGTAGACTCAGTAGGGATGAGATGTGCTTTGCTCAAACACCTGTACTGCACGGAGCCACTGTGGAACCCTTGCTTTTATTAACTGGTTTTCTGTTAACTTCAGCATTGCACATCTTCTCTTAGTTTGTCATGTACGATTGTTTCCACACCGGCATTTCAAAGAACGGAGCTCTGTAGTATTATCTTAGGCTCTTTCACATGACTGTCATTTTCCATTCCATTGGGTATGCACTCCTTTTTTGCAGCAAGAATAGCATAATCTGCAGAGCTATTCTTGGTGTAAAATAAGAAACCAGACAAAAACAGATGTACTATATTACATGTCTATCAGATCCATCACAATTCATCGGAATCTCTTTGAAAATGGATCCAGCATAGTGATGAAGACTCCCTTAACCCTTTCCAATCCAATTTGTATCCTGGTTTCCCTAGGGGGCTTACACTTTTCCTGCTGTTATACAATGGCGCTATCTGCTGGTTAAAGCCAGTACTGCATGAGGTGACACATTGGATAGGCTCCAACAGCAGAGAGGCTGGCAATATACAGTAAGAGAACCCCGACGGATGTCTTCCAACATCGGTGCTGTACAGCCTTAAATCATAATGTCTTCAGAGGTCAGACAGTGGATTGGAAAGGGTTTATAACTGAAGCCATGATATGGACAGCATCTAAAAGATGGTTGAAGAGGATGAAGGACTGTAGCATAGTTTCTATCATTTAGCATTTGTCCCTTTATGATACTACTTTCTCCTTACGTATCAGAATGTCTAAGTGTGCCTGTTATCTTTTACACCCTTGCAGTAAACCCTATTGGGAACAGGGCCAATATGAAGAGTGACAATCTCTGTAAAATGCTGTAGAATATGTTGGCACTATATAAGTAACAGGAAATAAATAATCCATAGTGGAAATTCTAATTTTATTTCAGGTTCTGCACTTATAATCTATAACTGAGACAAGCCAAGTAACAAAGGTCTGAGTCAGGATAATATTTGGGCCTGCACACAGGGGTAGTCCACTAAAGACAGGAAGCCAAAATCTATTCCATACCCCCGGGTGCACCCCAGGCTTTTTTTAACAATGAACCGAAGCAAAAACTTGAAATGAGTAAAAAAGGCCCAGAGAAAAATGAAAAGGAGAACAAAAATGGGTGGAAGAAAAAGGGAAAGCAGTACAGAGAGTGAGACTCAGAAGAAAATAGGGGCAAACACGAAAAAAAGAATGGAGAGGAACACAAACAAATACAGGAAGAAAGAGGAGGGCAACAGCGGGACCCAATGTATAACTGGGAGTAGGCTCAATCGGTTGAACTGTTTAGAAAGTGAACATAGTCAGCAAAGCACTGGAATTTCATCCACCTGAAAAACGTTTGCTAAAAACAATTGTAAGAGTCATGCAGGGAAACAATGAGGTCCTCATGTTCATAACATCATTCATTTTGGAGAACCACAAGGCCATGGAAGAAGCAGTGTCCTTTCGCCAAAGAGACGGGATGCAATCAGAAGAAAGCACAGAAGAGAGCATTTTTCTACTGCCCAGGGAGTCTCACAGTGATATAGTATTTTGTTTTTAAGAGTTTACTATATATATATATATGCTGATGACCTGCTATTTTATGTGTCTGCCCCAAATATCTCCTTGTTTTCCAGTTTTCAGGTGTTTGATAGATTCAACCTTTGCAGGAACTTTAAGCTAAATGTTTCTCCACTTGAGGCACTGGGCATCACTTTACTAGAGGTTTCTTTTTATGCATGACAAACATAGTGAAGAGAGTTGTCCAAAAAGTTAAGAGAAGAGAATACAAAAAGATAGAAAAGACCCTTAAAGGGGTTGTCTCGCGGCAAACATCAAAATTTTACTTTACCCCATTCCCCCTATCACCCCTCTGGCATAAAATAGCAATTTAAAGCAGTTTTTAAACCGCTTGCTACTCACCGATCCGACGAAATATGGAGTTATAAAAATCTTCTCCCTAAGATGGCCGCCGGTCCTTTCCCAGGGATGCACTGCGGTTTTCTCCCATGGTGCACCGCGGGTCTTCTCCCATGGTGCACCATGGGCTCTGTGCGTTCCATTGCCGAATCCAGCCTCCTGATTGGCTGGAATCGGCACACGTGATGGGGCGGAGCTACAATGACGACGCGGTGACCAGCTCTCCGGCACGAGCGGCCCCATTCACCAGCCAGAAGCACGGACTGCGCAAGCGCATCTAAAAACGCCAGAAGACATCAGAATTAGATGGATCCATGACGACGGGGACGCTAGCAACGGAGCAGGTAAGTGAATAACTTCTGTATGGCTCATATTTAATGCACGATGTACATTACAAAGTGCATTAATATGGCCATACAGAAGTGTATAACCCCACTTGCTGCCGCGAGACAACCCCTTTAAAGATACTAGAGATACACTTGTTTGCTCTTATGAGGGATTTTTTTCAGAGCTGGTTTAATAATTGTGAGACTGCAGTAGTCATTAAAAAAACATTTAAATTTAGAGAAACCACTTGTTATATTATTGGTGTTGTGCTATTTAAATAGTTCTTCTTTGATTATTTTTTTGCAAACAGCGGAAAGTTTGTGAATTTAGCAAATAAACCTAACTAGAGATGAGCGAACGTACTCGGTTCGGGTGTTTTTGCACTCGAGCACCGCTTTTTCCGAGTAACTGACTACTCGGATGAAAAGATTCGAGGGGTGTCGGGGGGGGGGGGGGGGGCGGGGGGCGGCGTGGTGGAGCGGGGGGTCTTTCCCCTCGCCCACTCCCGTCTGCAACCCTCCACTCACCCCAGGCGCCCCCCGAATCTTTTCGTCCGAGTATTCAGTTACTCGGAAAAAGCGGTGCTCGAGTGCAAAAACACCCGAACAGAGTACGCTCGCTCATCTCTAAACCTAACTTACAATGAGAGTTTAATAATTTTATTTGCAACTGTATTTCCAACTACAGAGCAGGACACTTGAGTTGCAGAACTACTGTGTTTCCCCGAAAATAAGACAGGGTCTTATATTAATTTTTGCTCCAAAATATTTATTTTTTACATGCATAGCTGCCTGGACACCATTTAAAAGTCACGCTAGGGCTTATTTTCAGGGAAACAGGGTATGCAGACAAATATTTACCATGGCTTGGACACAGAAATGTAACAAAAATGGACATTTTGCTTTGGTTCTTGCCTTGTACCTGTTCCAAATTGCATCTTCCGGTGTACTTGTAGTTCAGTAATTTTTTTTTTGTATTCAGAGTGTATTATAGTAGATTATAGTCTTAAAGGGGTGGTCTCGCGAAACCAAGTGGGGTTATACACTTCCGTATGGCCATATTAATGCACTTTGTAATGTACATCGTGCATTAAATATGAGCCATACAGAAGTTATTCCACTTACCTGCTCCGTTGCTAGCGTCCTCGTCTCCATGGTTCCGTCTAAATTCGCCGGCAGCTTGCTTTTTTAGACGCGCTTGCGCAGTCCGGTCTTCTCCATTCAGCACGAGCCGCTTCAGTGTGCTCCCCGCTACAGCTCTTCTGCGCATGCGCAGACGAGCTGTCACTGCTCGGGAGCGCGCTGAAGCGGCCATTCTGCACCATCCTCTGTTAGAGGAAGGTGCAGAAACTGGAGCTGCCCAGCGGAGAAGACCAGCCCAGCAGCCCCGAGAAGCCTCCCAGGTAAGTGATGGGTCGGGGGGGGGCTGCCGCTGCGCCGGGCTGCGCCGGGGGGGGGCTGTCGCTAGGCCGGGGGAGCTAGCGCTAGGCCGGGGGGGCTGCCGCTGCGCCGGGGGAGCTAGCGCTAGGCCGGGGGGGCTGTCGCTGCGATGGGGGGGGCTGTCGCTGCGCCGGGGGAGCTAGCGCTGGGGAGCCGGGGGCTAGCGCCGGTTACCTGCTGTCTGGTCGGCGGCTGCGGGGCGTCTGGTCGGCGGCTGCGATGCGTCCGGTTGCCATGGAGACACAGCTGGCGGCGTCTCGGGAGCGCGCACGTCGGGCTGCAGCGAGCGACGGGGAAAGAGCCGGCGGCCATCTTGAGGAAACTTTTATAACTTGCTGAAACGCTGGAACGGTAAGTACGAACCAGCTAGAAATGTCATTTACAGGGGGGCTTAGTAATGTGTACTTAATGGGGGGGACTGGGCAAAAAAAAAATTAACTGCTTCCTCGAGACATCTCCTTTAATTCTTACTGCTGAAACAAGTAATTATCTTTCCTGTAAGGAAACTATAAGATGCCAGGGAAGCGCACACCAGGCAGGAGTTCTTGTCTGCTGGCATCACAGTGCAATTTTTGACGCTGTTAATGACTGTTATATTATACTTCACTGCACACAGCAAGTAACCTCCAATACTGAAAGCATGACCAGCGGTAACGGCTATCAAACAGCAAATAGCCAACAAACACCATAAATCTATACATTCAATTGAAATTGCTAAATACGGCTGAACCAAAAGTTTTGTTTCAACAACTTCAAATTTATACTCACATTTGTTGTGTTTCCTTTTTTTTCGCAAATTACAAGCGAAAAGCATAGCTAGAAGATGTTGCCCTTAATAAAAATGGCAAGCTGACCTTTAAAGAAATCAAGAACATTTTTCCTTGCTACAGACTCAGAAGCAATGGGTGAAATCTGCCTGCAAACTGTATATTACAATCATTCATTGTGCTCTGACTTTAATACTTCAGTGCACAATGCAGCCAAAATTTTAGCAGCTCTGGAAAGAGAATGTTGCACAATGAGATAGAAAAGAATGTCTCTCTTGGAAACGGGAAACTAGCTAACAATAAACAGAGATTATGCTGTAAACATTTCTTTTCATGTGGGTCACAGACTTTATTTTCTAATAAACTAAATGATACGCTGTTCTCAAATAATCTTTACAGCTAGTGTACAATAGTTAGCAATTTCCTCCTATCATTATTTTTTAATTAATTTCAGCATAGTAGGATTACTTAATTAAAATAAATAACATTTAATCTCATTTTGTGTTGCCGAGTGCCACTTTTGAATGTATTGGACGTATCTGCTACCAAAGAGCTAAACTAAAAATCCGACAGACTAAAAAGGGCTGGCTAAAGGAGAAAATGCAGCTCCATGGTTCCTGTCATTAACTTACTGCATTTCTAAATATCTTATGGGTTGATGAACATATAAAAGTTAGAATGTAATGAAGCTTTGGGTATTAACCTTTTATGTGACAACATTAGAAATTACACTGCCGGTAGAATGTCTTTGGACAACATGAATGTTTACGGTTTTGGGGCTAACACATTCAAGAAGGATACGGATGTTTGATCAAAAGAAAACATTATATTTATTTATAGAGTATAAGAAACAAAACAAAAACATCGCCATTCAAGACCTTAACGATTGAAATAAATCAAGCTTTCTTTTCATCAAAGAAACAGCCTTTGAAACACTTTGGACTACTCTAGGCATCCTATTGACTAGATCTTGTAAAATGGTTGGTTCTAATTGTTTCCATGGGGCTTGTAATATATTCCAGAGGCTTTCTTAAGAGTTCCTCCAACAGAAATTTGATTGGCTTTAGATCAGGCAATTGTGCTAGCCAATCCATAGTTTTTAGGATACTCTCTTTTTCCTTCTTCCCTGGTAGGTCTTCCAAAATTTTAAGCCTTTCACAGAAAAGAACCCTAAAATATATTTTTTATTATAACCTATATTAAAAACTGAGGGCTAAAGACTAACGAAGAAAGGTAACTGTCCCCTAGATAGTGTCACCACGTGAAAATGGTGATCTCCCTCAGAAACAGACAAATGGTGGGCCAGAAGGCAGATGTATTTCCTGAAGGTTAACGAATACTGGTCCATCGTAATCCCCAAATACTGGATAGAGAAAGAAATGTGGGAGGTAAGCAGCCAAAACTAATAAAAAGCCATGGCTGGCCCACACATGCAAATGTCACCTCTCGAAGCACAACCAAAGGCAGCAAGTAAGGAAGCTCACGCATACCAGCACCAACGAATATTTAATTTTTTTAATGCAAAGCAGTCGGTCCGTTACGTTGCGTAGACCGCCCCCACATAGAGTCGCTATATATATTTTTCTGTGCACATAATTGACCGTCTGGTATATTGGTTATTAGAGATTACAGAAGGAACTCAATTGTTCAAAGTACCTATTTCTGCCTATTGAGCTAATGACCCAATTTCTACTGTTCTTACTAAATTCTAGGAGCAAGTATGTACCATAACTATAGAAAATAGTACTTTAGATATAGAATAACATCATAATAAATAGAGATTTCATGATTTTGATGAATAATGATTAGGGGTTTGACGCGTTTCTTTTGGACATCTCAATTCGCAAGGAATAATGTGAGTCAATAAATATCTTCATATGGTAACTAGTCTGAAGTATAAAATATTAGCACCTAGATACTCAGCGTGGAGTGTTTTCAATGTGCTCAGAAAGAATTAATGTCTGATATATTAATCACTCCCTAGGTAAACCAAATCCCTAAGGAACTCCTCTAAATAGCCTAGAGTACAATCACCCCAAGCATTTCCCAGAAGCTCAGAGCCCAATCCTCCCCAGCCACAAAAAATAATTGAATAAATGCGAGGGAAGAGCAGTATCAATGTCAGCCCATTTATTTTGTATTAATTCTTTCTGAGCACGTTGGTAGCACTCTGCACTAAGTATCTGGATGCTAATAATTTATACTTCAGACTAGTTACCATATGAAGATATCTATTGACCCATATGGTTCCTTGCGAATTGAGTTGTCCAAAAGAAATGCGTTGAACCTCTAATCATTATTCATCAAAATCTTTAAATCTCTATTTATTACGATCTTATGTAATATCTGAAGTACTATTTTCTATAGTTATGGCACATACTTGGCCATAGAAATTGGTGAGAACAGTAGAAATTAGGTCATTAGCTCATTAGGCAGAAATAGGTACTTTGAACGATTCTGTAACCTCTAATAACCAATACACTGGACTATCAATTATGTGCACAGCAAAATATATATAGCAGCTCTATGTGGGGTGGTCTATGCAACATAACGGACCGACTGATTTGCATAGAAAAATATTAAATATTTGCTGCTGCTGGTATGCGTGAGTTTCCTTACTGTGCTGCCCATGGTTGTGCTGGAGAGGTGACATTTGTGTGGAGAGGTGACATTTGTATGTATGGACCAAACAGGTTTTTTTTTAATTAGTTTTGGTTGGTTTCCTCCTACATTTCTTCCTCTATCCTCTATTTGGGAGTTACAGTGGACCTCGTTAATGGTAGTAGTCGTTACCTGCAGGAAATACATCTGCCTTCTGGTCCTCTGTTTGTCTGTCCCTGAGGGGGATCACCGTTTTCATGTTGTGACACTAGCTAGGGGACAGTTACCTTTCTTTGTTAGTCTTTAGCCCTCAGTTTTTAATATAGATTATAATAAAAGTTATATTTTAGGGTTCTTTTCTGTGAAGGGCTTATTTTCAACTATTAGACTCCTCTGCCCTGGTGATTTTTCCAAAGCTTTGTGGTGTGCTTTGGGCTATTATCTTGCTGCTATTAATCCCTTGCTGATCAGTATTTTTCCCTGCAGGGACTGTGTGGTGGACAAAGATTTTGTGGCACCCTTTGTATACGAGAATTCAGTTGACTCTATACAGTGTGTTCACTCCACCATAGGAAAATGTACGCCAAACCATTATGGATGCTCCATCATGTTTGCAATTGGTCAAACACAGTTGGGCATCATTTTTTCATTCAAGTGCCATATGTATATTTTCTTTTGCTATCAAACACCTCAAATTTGGACTCATCTGTCCCCAACACTTTTTTTTAAATTATCTATGGTCCATTTTTTGTTGTTCTGCAGCCATTGCAGTATTTTTCTTTATTTATTGCCTTAAGAAATGGTTTCTGCACAGTAACTCTACCAAAGAGGTCAGCTAATCTAAGTCTCCTTTTAATAGTTTCCACAGATACCTGCTTTCCATGGACTAAATTGAAATCCGTTTAATTTAAGGAGCCATCAGTCCTGCTTGGAAAGCAGTCCGATAGACCTATCTTCTAATTTCATAGTCACCCATGGCCTACCACTTCATGGTTGATCTTTGTTGGCCCCAGTTTAATAAAACGCTTGATGATGTATGCAACAGTGGACTTTGGGATCTTCAGCTTTCAGGCAGTGTTACAAATGGAAAGACCATCTTAATTGTAATATTCATTGATAACGGTTTACATTTGTGTCACAGCTGGGGAGCCATTTCCTGTGATTCCCCAACTGCAAATCTTTACAAGGATATTGACACAGTAAATTTATATCCAGGATTGTCTCCATCTGAACATCTGTAAACTAGATAGTACAATTTCTTTTACTACATACCATGCCGGTGTCTGTAGAATAACTAGATACATCCGTCTACCTCTTTAAGTGCCATTCACATTTAGCTTTGGTCTCAGTATTCTCATTCTAACAAAGGCCATAACCCAACAGAACCCTGTTCAAATGGAAAGCTTCTGTTTAAGTAATGCAAGCCTTTGTTCAGTCAAGGTATTTGTTTGGATACTATTTTTGGCTATCCAGATGGAATCCATTGAAGGAACCCTGGGACTGAGGCTAAAAAGATATGTGAACAGGTCCTAAGCTATCTTGTATTTTGTTGAGTTGAGTACATGAGGTCAAAATGATATAAGAAAACAAACAATAGGAAATATGTACAAAATCTTTTTTCTCCACATGGTAGGACTGGGTTAATTATACAGAAACAAATGTGATAAATAATTGCTGTATATTTAAATTGCAATAACAATGCTAAAGTTGAGAGTTTTAAAAATACATGATGTTATGAAGAACTGAGCAAAAGTTTTACGCAGGTGTGGCAAAAAATGCTGCAAAGTGAAAGTATTTAAATAGTTTATTTTTGCCAATTAACAAAATGCAAAGTGAGTGAACAAAAGAGAAATCTAAATCAAATCAACAGTTCATGTGACCACCATTTGCTTTCAAAACAGCATCGGTTATAATAATAAAATAATTATTTTAGGTACATTTGTACACATTTTTTTTAAGAAACTCGACAGGGAGGTTGTTCCAGACAACTTGAAGAATTAATCACAGACCATCTGTGGATGTAGGCTTGCTAAAGTCCTTCTGTCTCTTCATCACCACACACAATTTTACTACATTATTTTCTAAAGGGCCAACACTTTCAGTATTAATCTTTTTACTATTGATTTAGGTCTGTTGGTTAATATTAAGTCCAAAATATCAATCCCTCTTTTTGGGTACTGTACAAGTTAGGCTTCTTTAATTATTGACAGTGTTAGCACAATTTACGCTATTCGATATACTGTGGGTGCCATATTAGATTTGATGAATGTACAGGCCTGGAGACCCCCCAATGAACACATATCTACATTGTGTACACCAAAAGGGATCTAATCTTTATTTAGGCAGGTAAAAGTTTGGTCATTCAGGGTCCAGTTACAGCATTTTGTGTGCTGATAGGTCATTCTCATAGGGAGGTATTTGTGAGGTAGCTGTGAGATCATTCACCGGGGAGGAGCTTCCCTAGAGCATGCTCTATTCATTCTTGACTTGCTGTCCAAAGGAGATACTTCCTGTTTGTCTCCAGTCATTTCCTGTCCTTTAACACAAAGACATTCCTTCCTGCCATGTGGCTGTAACTTGAGCCTTCGATACGTTTTCTGCTGGTCAGAACTGGTTTTACCTGTTTTCGGACTCAATACACTGCTCCTTCAATTCTTGTGGGGAATGTTGCCTTTCCCCACCTTAATATCTTCACAGCTGACAACAAAAAATACACAAAATGGCGAACCTCTCATGGTCATCTCCCACAACAGAAACTGGTTACCTTTTTGAGATCTGCTGGTTTCCTCTTTCCCGTTTATATCCGGATTATTAAAGTCCCCCATAATAATTTCCTCATTGTGATTTGCCGCTTCATCTATTTGCTTCAGTAGTAGATTTTCAGTGGCTTCTGTTTCATTTGATGGTCTATAGAAAACCCCTATGAGGATTTTATTATTGTTTTTCCCTTTATGTAGTGTGGGCTTTAAACATAATTTTACATAAAGATAAACACCTCCCTCTATCCGGTTTCTAAGATCCCTTCTGAACAGACTAAAACTTTGTAAGTTAACTGCCCAGTTATAGCTTTCATCCAACCAGGTCTCTGTTATTCCGACTATGTCAAAGGTTTCTGCAGACTTTATTTCCAGTACGTCAACCTTATTCGTCAGACTTCTAGTATTAGAAGGGGTATTTTAGAGGTTTGGGGATATTTTATGAGTATATTCCTACTAACTGTTCTTCAAGTTCTAAATTGTACTAACCCCTCCCACTGCTCCACCTTCATACTCATCACATAGTCTCAGATCTCTGTCTACACTATCTTCCCCTCTATCTTTCCGGTTGCCCCCATCCCCCCCATTCCCAGTCCCTATTTAAACACTCCACCAACCTTCTATCCATCTTCAGCTTAGCACAGCTGCACTCTCCCTTTCAGATCAAGCCCATCCCTGTCATAGAACCTGTTGCCAACAGTAAAGTTGGCCCAGTTTCCCAGGAACTCAAATCCCTCCTTTCTACTCCAATTCTTGGGCTTTTTGTTTTCCTCCTTGATCTCTTGTTGCCTTTCTGGTGTGGCAAGGGGTATAGGTAGTATTTCAGAAAATGCTACTTTGGAAATCCTCACCCTAAGCTTATGGCTTAGTTTTCCAAAATCATTTTTAAGGACCTTTCACCTGCCTCTAACTTTGTCATTGGTGCCAATGTTCACTATGACCACTGAGTCCTCACCAGCCCCTCCCAATAATCTGTCAACCCGATCCATGATGTGTCAAACTCGAGCACCAGAAAGGCAACACACAATACAACAAATAAATAGATAGGCAGTAAATAAATACAAGTGACTTTTCTAAAGTCCCTGAATTTAAAGTCACCAATCTTAAGTCAAACAGTTAAGAAATACCACACTTTAGAATACAGTACACATGAGGCCCATTTACGTGCAACAATTGTTGTTTGAACAAGCGAACAAATGAAAGACTCAACAACTTTTTTGCTTTCAAATGATGAGTGTTTGCACAAAAAGGTAAGATTTGAAGTTCTCACAATTTCCCTTGTTAGCTATGTAAACATTGTATATGTTGTTTGCTCATGTGTGCATGGGGTTTTAATTAATGCAAAGAAAAAGCCATTGTCTGCTGAGGCGTGAGTCATTTTGTTTAGCTTGGCAAACAATTATCCCTACCCTCAAGTTGCTTGAAAGTCTAAATGACTGGTATTTAAACCTAACAACAAGCGAATGAACTAACGACTATTTTTATGTAGGCTGAAACTCAGTGATAAACAACAAGTGAACAAATAGTGCATGATGGCTTTGCGTTTACAAGTAATGATTATAGCTCACTTTTGCTTGTTTTGAATGAATTTTGAGTGATAATCATTGCGTGTAAATGAGCCTTCAAGATACAGTATACACTGTATTTGCTTTTGTTTGCTTTAAGTAGCTCTTATCTGTAATACTCCTGTTCCTCCTTTGTTTGGAAAGTACACAGTAAGTTTCATAGATGCAGTTTATCACACCCTGATGGGTATCTCTGCCCTTAATTATTCACCTGTGCAAAACAATGGAGATTGTAACCCACAAGCTAACTATATGTGTTTTTAAATGTAACAATGTTTAATAGAGATGAGCGAACCTACTCGTTTCGAATAATTACTCGATCGAGCACCGCGATTTTCGAGTACTTCCGTACGCGGGTGAAAGGATTCGGGGGGTGCCGGGGGGCGGGGGGAGGCGTGGCGGAGCGGGGGGAAGCAGCGGGGAACAGGGGGAGCCCTCTCTCTCTCCCTCCCCCCCCACTCCCCGCTGCAACCCCCCACTCACCCACGGCGCCCCCTGAATCTTTTCGCCCGAGTACGAAAGTACTCGAAAATCGCTCGGGCGAAAAAGGGGCGTGGCCAAGTACGCTCGCTTATCTCTAATGTTTAACAATATAGCCCCTCTCAATATAATGTATTTAATCTCTTGGAAAGAAATAAGCAACATAGTTACAATGTAAAAGATTACTGTGACTTGATATAAAACCTAATAATAAATACAAATGATATAGGGAGAGATGCACTCAGCAATGTCCACTAATCTCAAGTCATGCACTTAAGAAAGAGCACATTTTAGAATACAGCATGCACTCGCTTTTGTTTGATTTATATAGCTCTTATTTGTAATGCTCGATGATGAGATCAGGGCTTTGTGGGGGCCATATTATGACTTTCAGGACTTGTGCTCTTCTTTACACTGAAGATTAGCATTACTCATCTTGATCATTTGAGCAATGAAATGAAATCTGATAAGTCGAAACTAATTTTTGGCAAAAACCTTATTTGCCATAAAGCGTGCTGCAGAGATCAGCATGCAGCCAATAAAAAGCAACAGTGACTTGCTAATGTCACCAAATGTGTCCTTCATATTGCATATGGGCAGCAGTTTCATTACAAGCTTGCATTACATGACCTAGCTATATATAACATAAGCATAGTGTATCGTGCGGTCATTTTACAGTTGAGCACAGGACAAAGAAGCTGCATCAAGTTTATATGCCTTTATAACACATGATCTGTTGTTGGGGCCAGATATTCTACATAGGTCCAGAGGCAGGAAGGAGCAACGTTCTGTACCTTCCAATAATCACTAACTAGAGATGAGCGAACGTACTCGTCCGAGCTTGATACTTGTTCGAGTATTAGCGTGTTCGAGATGCTCGTTACTTGTGACGAGTACCACGCGATGTTCGGGTTACTTTCACTTTCATCTCTGAGACGTTAGTGCACTTTTCTGGCCAATAGAAAGACAGGGAAGGCATTACAACTTCCCCCTGCGACGTTCAAGCCCTATACCACCCCCCTGCAGTGAGTGGCTGGCGAGATCAGGTGTCACCCGAGTATAAAAATCGGCCCCTCCCGCGGCTCGCCACAGATGCGTTCTGACATAGAGGAGGGAAAGTGCTGTCTTGGTGGAGCTGCTATAGGGAGAGCGTTAGCAGTATTTTAGGCTTCAAGAACCCCAACGGTCCTTCTTAGGGCCACATCTAACCGTGTGCAGTACTGTGGAGGCTGCTTTTTGCAGTGTTGCACTTTATTTTTTTTTGGATATATCGGCCGTGCAGAGCATTGCGCCCTGCAGTAATTAGACATAGTGCAGGGCCAGTAGTGGTGAGGCAGGGACAGAAGACATATATTGTGAGGCAGGGACAGAACACATATATTGTGAGGCAGGGACAGAAGACATATTGATTGAATATAGGCAGTGGGCCTTTGCAAAAACATTTGGGGAAAAAAATCTATTTGGGCTGCCTGTGACTGTCCTCAGTGTTCTGGGTCTCTGCTGGGTGTAGTAGTCCTCCTAATTCATATGCAGCCAGCTAAGTGTTACAGCAGGCTTGCGCAAAATTATTTCCTGGCATTCCGTGTTGGCTGTTAAATCACCGCTGTATTCCAGTCCACAGTGCAACACTCTGCAGTTATTTGACATACTCCAGGGCCAGTAGCGGTGACGCAGAGAGAGAAGAGATATATTGATTGAATATAGGCAGTGGGCCTTTGCAAAAACATTTGGGGAAAAAAATCTATTTGGGCTGCCTGTGACTGTCCTCAGTGTTCTGGGTCTCTGCTGGGTGTAGTAGTCCTCCTAATTCATACGCAGCCAGCTAAGTGTTACAGCAGGCTTGCGCAAAATTATTTCCTGGCTCTGTATTGGCTGTTAAATCACCGCTGTATTGCAGTCCACAGTGCAACGCTCTGCAGTTATTTGACATACTACAGGGCCAGTAGCGGTGACGCAGAGAGAGAAGAGATATATTGATTGAATATAGGCAGTGGGCCTTTGCAAAAACATTTGGGGAAAAAAATCTATTTGGGCTGCCTGTGACTGTCCTCAGTGTTCTGGGTCTCTGCTGGGTGTAGTAGTCTTCCTAATTCATACGCAGCCAGCTAAGTGTTACAGCAGGCTTGCGCAAAATTATTTCCTGGCGTTCTGTAAGCGAAGTCAGCCTCCAACCACAGGCCAATAAGCGGCACATTTAATTACAGCGTTCTGTTTCTGCACTACTGGTAATACAGCATGCTGAGGGGTAGGGGTAGGCCTAGAGGACGTGGACGCGGGCGAGGACGCGGAGGCCCAAGTCAGGGTGTGGGCACAGGCCGAGCTCCTAATCCAGGTGTATCGCAGCCGACTGCTACGGGATTAGGAGAGAGGCACGTTTCTGGCATCCCCACATTCATCTCACAATTAATGGGTCCACGCGGCAGACCTTTATTAGAAAATGAGCAGTGTGAGCAGGTCCTGTCCTGGATGGCAGAAAGTGCATCCAGCAATCTATTGTCCACCCAGAGTTCTGCGCCGTCCACTGCTGCAACTCTGAATCCTCTGGCTGCTGCTCCTCCTTCCTCCCAGCCTCCTCACTCCATGAAAATGAGACATTCTGAGGAGCGGGCAGACTCCCAGGAACTGTTCTCGGGCCCCTGCTCAGATTGGGCAGCAGTGGTTCCTCTCCCACCAGAGGAGTTTATCGTGACTGATGCCCAACCTTTGGAAAGTTCCCGGGGTCCGGGGGATGAGGCTGGGGACTTCCGCCAACTGTCTCAAGACCTTTCAGTGGGTGAGGAGGCCGATGACGATGAGACACAGTTGTCTATCAGTGAGGTAGTAGTAAGGGCAGTAAGTCCGAGGGAGGAGCGCACAGAGGATTCGGAGGAAGAGCAGCAGGACAATGAGGTGACTGACCCCACCTGGTTTGCTACGCCTACTGAGGACAGGTCTCAGAGGGGGAGGCAAGGGCAGCAGCAGGGCAGGTTGCAAGAGGCAGTGCGGTGTCATGGGGTAGAGGCAGGGCCAGACCGAATAATCCACCAACTGTTTCCCAAAGCGCCCCCTCATGCCATGCCACCCTGCAGAGGCCGAGGTGCTCAAAGGTCTGGCAGTTTTTCACTGAGAGTGCAGACGACCGACGAACAGTGGTGTGCAACCTTTGTCGCGCCAAGATCAGCCATGGAGCCACCACCACCAGCCTCACCACCACCAGCATGCGCAGACATATGATGGCCAAGCACCCCACAAGGTGGGACGAAGGCCGTTCACCGCCTCCGGTTTGCACCGCTGCCTCTCCCCCTGTGCCCCAACCTGCCACTGAGATCCAACCCCCCTCTCAGGGCACAGGCACTACCGTCTCCTGGCCTGCACCCACACCCTCACCTCCGCTGTCCTCGGACCCATCCACCAATGTCTGTCAGCGCACCGTCCCGCTGTCGCTAGCGCAAGTGTTGGAGCGCAAGCGCAAGTACGCCGCCACGCACCCGCACGCTCAAGCGTTAAACGTGCACATAGCCAAATTTATCAGCCTGGAGATGCTGCCGTATAGGGTTGTGGAAACGGAGTCTTTCAAAAGTATGATGGCGGCGGCGGCCCCGCGCTACTCAGTTCGCAGTCGCCACTACTTTTCCCGATGTGCTGTCCCAGCCCTGCACGACCACGTCTCCCGCAACATTGTACGCGCCCTCTCCAACGCGGTTACTGCCAAGGTTCACTTAACAACGGACACGTGGACAAGCACAGGCGGGCAGGGCCACTATATCTCCCTGACGGCACATTGGGTGAATTTAGTGGAGGCTGGGACAGAGTCAGAGCCAGGGACCGCTCACGTCCTACCCACCCCCAGAATTGCGGGCCCCAGCTCGGTGGTGGTATCTGCGGCGGTGTATGCTTCCTCCACTAAACCACCCTCCTCCTCCTTCAACGCAACCTCTGTCTCGCAATCAAGATGTGTCAGCAGCAGCATGTCGCCAGCAATCGGTGTCGCGCGGCGTGGCAGCACAGCGGTGGGCAAGTGTCAGCAGGCCGTGCTGAAACTACTCAGCTTAGGAGATAAGAGGCACACGGCCCACGAACTGCTGCAGGGTCTGACAGAGCAGACCGACCGCTGGCTTGCGCCGCTGAGCCTCCAACCGGGCATGGTCGTGTGTGACAACGGCCGTAACCTGGTGGCGGCTCTGCAGCTCGGCAGCCTCACGCACGTGCCATGCCTGGCCCACGTCTTTAATTTGGTGGTTCAGCGCTTTCTGAAAAGCTACCCACGCTTGTCAGACCTGCTCGGAAAGTTGCGCCGGATCTGCGCACATTTCCGCAAGTCCCACACGGACGCTGCCACCCTGCGCACCCTGCAACATCGGTTTCATCTGCCAGTGCACCGACTGCTGTGCGACGTGCCCACACGGTGGAACTCTACGCTCCACATGTTGGCCAGGCTCTATGAGCAGCGTAGAGCTATTGTGGAATACCAACACCAACATGGGCGGCGCAGTGGGAGTCAGCCTCCTCAATTCTTTACAGAAGAGTGGGCCTGGTTGGCAGACATCTGCCAGGTCCTTGGAAACTTTGAGGAGTCTACACAGATGGTGAGCGGCGATGCTGCAATCATTAGCGTCACCATTCCTCTGCTATGCCTCTTGAGAAGTTCCCTGCAAAGCATAAAGGCAGACGCTTTGCGCTCGGAAACAGAGCCGGGGGAAGACAGTATGTCGCTGGATAGTCAGAGCACCCTCCTGTCTATATCTCAGCGCGTTGAGGAGGAGGAGGAGGAGCATGAGGAGGATGAGGAGGAGGGGGAAGAGACAGCTTGGCCCACTGCTGAGGGTACCCATGCTGCTTGCCTGTCATCCTTTCAGCGTGTATGGCCTGAGGAGGAGGAGGAGGAGGAGAAGGAGGAGGATCCTGAAAGTGATCTTCCTAGTGAGGACAGCCATGTGTTGCGTACAGGTACCCTGGCACACATGGCTGACTTCATGTTAGGATGCCTTTCTCGTGACCCTCGCGTTACACGCATTCTGGCCACTACGGATTACTGGGTGTACACAATGCTCGACCCACGGTATAAGGAGAACCTTTCCACTCTCATACCCGAAGAGGAAAGGGGTTCGAGAGTGATGCTATACCACAGGACCCTGGCGGACAAACTGATGGTAAAATTCCCATCTGACAGCGCTAGTGGTCGAAGGCGCAGTTCCGAGGGCCAGGTAGCAGGGGAGGCGCGGAGATCAGGCAGCATGTACAGAATAGGCAGGGGAACACTCTCTAAGGCCTTTGACAGCTTTATGGCTCCCCAGCAAGACTGTGTCACCGCTCCCCAGTCAAGGCTGAGTCGGCGGGAGCACTGTAAAAGGATGGTGAGGGAGTACGTAGCCGATCGCACGACCGTCCTCCGTGATGCCTCTGCCCCCTACAACTACTGGGTGTCGAAGCTGGACACGTGGCCTGAACTCGCGCTGTATGCCCTGGAGGTGCTTGCTTGTCCTGCGGCTAGCGTCTTGTCAGAGAGGGTGTTTAGTGCGGCTGGGGGAATCATCACAGATAAGCGTACCCGCCTGTCAACCGACAGTGCCGACAGGCTTACACTCATCAAGATGAACAAAGCCTGAATTTCCCCAGACTTCTCTTCTCCACCAGCGGACAGCAGCGATACCTAAACAATACGTAGGCTGCACCCGCGGATGGAAGCATTGTTCTCTATCACCATCAAAAACGTGGACCTTTTAGCTTCATCAATCTGTGTATAATATTCATCCTCCTGCTCCTCCTCCTGAAACCTGATCATGCCGAACGGGCAATTTTTCTTAGGCCCACAAGGCTCAGTCATATAATTTTTGTAAACAATTTTTATACGTTTCAATGCTCATTAAAGCGTTGAAACTTGCGCCTGAACCAATTTTTATTTTAACTGGGCTGCCTCCAGGCCTAGTTACCAATTAACCACATTAATCAAAGCGATTAATGGGTTTCACTTGCCCTCTTGGTTGGGCATGGGCAATTTTTCTGAGGTACATTAGTACTGTTGGCTACAGTGTAATCAAATTAATTTTTAGCCCACCTGCATTACAGCTGACATTACATCAGCTGGGTTGGGCACTGCAATGGGATATATTTATGTACCGCCGGTGGCTTCCTGGCACCCACCCATGCTGTCGGTCCACACGGAGTTGTAACTGCATGTGTCCACTTCTAAAGAACCTCAGTCTGACTGGGGCATGCAGTGTGGGCCGAAGCCCACCTGCATTAAGCACGACATTACCTCAGCTGTGATGGGCAATGCAATGGGATACATTTATGTACCGCCGGTGGGTTCCAGGGAGCCACCCATGCTGTGGGTGCACACGGAATTCCCATTGCGGAGTTGTACCTGCCTGTGACTATTTATAAAAAACCGCGGTCTGACTGGGGCATGCAGACACCTTGACAGAATGAATAGTGTGTGGCACATAGGTTCCCCATTGCTATGCCCACGTGTGCAGCTCCAGATGGAGGTGGCACAGGATTGGATTTCTCATTGCTTCTGTACAGCATTGTGGACTATCGCCCCGCCCCTTTTAAAGAGGGTCGCTGCCAGTTTGGTGTGCGCTGTGGACACTGGGTCGTGCGGGGGGGGGGGGGGGGGGGGTTGGTCAGCATGTAACCCAGGAGAAGTGGCAGCGGAGTGTCATGCAGGCAGTGATTGTGCTTTGTTGGAGGTAGTGTGGTGCTTAGCTAAGGTATGCATTGCTAATGAGGGCTTTTCAGAAGTAAAAATTGTTGGGAGGGGGGGGCACTCTTGCCGCTATTGTGGCTTAATAGTGGGACCTGGGAACTTGAGATGCAGCCCAACATATAGCCCCTCGCCTGCCCTATCCGTTGCTGTGTCGTTCCCATCACTTTCTTGAATTCCCCCGATTTTTACAAATGAAAACCTTAGCGAGCATCGGCGATATACAAAAATGCTCGGGTCGCCCATTGACTTCAATGGGGTTCGTTACTCGAAACGAACCCTCGAGCATCGCGATAATTTCGTCCCGAGTAACGAGTACCTGAGCATTTTGGTGCTCGCTCATCTCTATCACTAACCCATTTATTCTACATGGAGGATGGTATGAACTGAAGGATACTCTTAAAGGGGTTGTCCCGCGAAAGCAAGTGGGGTTATACACTTCTGTATGGCCATATTAATGCACTTTGTAATGTACATTGTGCATTAAATATGAGCCATACAGAAGTTATTCACTTACCTGTTCCGTTGCTAGCGTCCCCGTCTCCATGGTGCCATCTAATTTCAGCATCTAATCGCCCGATTAGACGCGCTTGCGCAGTCCGGTCTTCTCCCTTCCGAATGGGGCCGCTCGTGACGGAGAGCTGCTCCTTGTAGCTCCGCCCCATCACGTGTGCCAATTCCAGCCAATCAGGAGGCTGGAATCGGCAATGGAGCGCACAGAGCCCACGGTGCACCATGGGAGAAGACCCGCGGTGCATCGTGGGTGAAGATCCCGGCGGCCATCTTACTAAGGTAAGTAAGAAGTCGCGGGAGCGCGGGGATTCGGGTAAGTACTGGACGGTTTTTTTTTTTTACCCCTGCATCGGGTTTGTTTCGCGCCGAACGGGGGGGCTATTGAAAAAAAAAAAAACCCGTTTCAGCGCTGGACAACCCCTTTAAGCCTTCCTCCCCAATGAAAAATATGTTAATATGGAAATATACAGCTACAACTCATATTTCCACGAGGAACACTACCCTCAATTTGATGTTGCTGCTGGTGATGGTGGAACTGCTGGTGATCTCCTACTGCTTCCGCCATGTTTCCTCCTCCTCCCCCTTTTCCCAAAGTTAAAATTTTCTAAAGCAGAAGAAACAGGTGTTGCTCTACAGTTTTTCCTTGGAGAAGGTCCGTGCTTGGCTGTTCTGCTCACCTGGTAGAATTTGTCCTTTGCAAACTTAATGACATTGCTTTTAAAACAAGCACCACTTCTGCTATCCCCCTTAGCATAATTTGTGGTAACTCTACTGCTTTTTCCAGGAGAAAGAGTATGAGGCCCATGCTTGACTGTTGTGTTCACCTTGCAGAATTTGTCCTTGTAAAATTGATAACATTGCTTTTAAAACAAGCAGCATAACTACTGTCTTCCTTGGCAATCCTGCTATCTTGTTTAGATGTCTCTTGGAGCAAGCATATGCTTGAGTATTGTGTTCATCTTGCAGAATTTCTTCCTCTAAAATTTATGACATTGCTTTAAAAAAAAAAAAAACAGCATAACTACTGTCTTCCTTGGCAATCCTGCTATCTTGTATAGATGTCTCTTGGAGCAAGCATGTGCTTGAGTATTGTGTTCATCTTGCAGAATTTCTTCCTCTAAAATTTATGACATTGCTTTGAAAACAACCAGCATAACTACTGTCTTCCTTGGCACACTTTTGGGAGGGCCACAGTGATCCCCAGACGTGTGTCTGTATTCCCATTCAATGTGGCAGCATTGGAGACCTTCTCGAGGGAAGATTAGTGAACCCAATTTTTTCTGCTATTGACTTTAATTGGAGTCTGAATTGACCATCCCAATTCACAAGATTCACAATGTTTTTTGAGAAATTGTCCCAATACCAACACAAACTGATTAATCAACTAATCACTCATCACTACTAAAGATAGTTCTTACTGATATTGGCTGTATATTTGGAGTTGCTGTCCTGCTGCTAAATAAATTTAGAGCCAATCAGATGCCTGCATGATGGTAATGCATGATGGATAAGTCTCTGCCTGCTTTTTTCAGTATTGAAAACACCATTAATCCTGACCAAATCCCCAGATCTATTTGCTGAAATGCATCCCTAAACTTGCAAGGACTCCCCCAATGCTTTATTGTTGCCTGCAGACACTCACTATTGTACCGCTCTTCAGCCCTATGGAAAAAAAAACCTGCCTTCTGTGAAAGCCACATATTTAAATTTTGACTCATCAGTCCAGAGCACATTCTGTAATTATTCTGCACTACAGTCCCTAAGTGTTTCATGTACAGTTGAGTTGCTTGGCTTCCACGTCGAAGTAATGGCCTGTTTACCGCAATTCTTCCATGAACTTCCAAACTTCCAAACTTCCAAACTTCTCAGAACAGTGGATGGTTGTGCATGGGTTCCACTGATCTCTGCCAATTCTTAGCTGATGGAACTGCTGGACATCTTCATATTTTGAAGGGAAGTAAGCATAATGTGTCTTTCATCTGCAGAACTAAGTTTCTTTGACCAATCACTGTGTCTACGGACCTCAATTTTGCCTGTTTTTTGTGCTTCTTCAAAAGAGCTTGAACAGAACACATTGAAACCCCAGTCTGCTTTTGAATCTTTGCCTGGGAGAAACCTTGCTGATACACTATAACTACTTAGTATCTTGCTGCTGTCCTCAGTCTTGCCATGGTATATGACCTGTGACACAGCTGTCTTCCACAACCTCACCTTTGTAGTAGAGTTAGGCCGTTCTTCACCCAGTTTTATGCCTCCTACACAGTTAATGACTGTATTTCAACCTAGATAGGAAATTGATGATCATTATCACCTACTTGGTATAATTGATTAGTCATAATCAGACTATAATCTACAATTATGTAATTCCTTTTATTTTAGAGCTATCTTTATTATATAAAAGCCAAAAGATCATCAAAATATGTTTTGTATAAGTGTATATTCACATATTCTGTTAATGTAAGTCAAAATTATATACATCTTTTTATCACAAATTACCACAGTTCACGATTTTTTTTGCCATGTGATCATAATAGTTAAAATAGTTACAAATACATGTTTCATGCCAAAAAGCTCTGTAGCTAAAAACACATTGAAAAAGTAGGCTAATTTGTTGTAAAGACACATGCAGCTTTGCTGCACGTCTTTTGTTGGGCCGAACACTACTGGTACATGTCAATGCATCCTTAGTTGTTAGATATTATTTCACTATAAGTTACTAAGTCGTACTGTGAAGACATGCAGTGATATAATTGAGTTGCTCATGGCATTATTAGTCACTCTTGTGTGGGAGGCCATTGTGTTTGTGCTCAGACTTGTACTCAATAATGAGTCTAACAGTCTAACAGAGCCATAACACAACAAACATGGGAAAGAAAATGTACACTGGCAATCTATAACACCTTACTCACATGTTTTGTTGATGAGGACTAAACAGAGGAATTAATACATGCGCATTACCAAGTATTTAGTAAAAACATTTAAAAGAGCTAAATAAAACAGTCTGATGTTAAACTAATTGTTATGTTTTAATTTACTTTTTAAATTGGGTTGGCTTTCACTAAGTTTACAGGATGCAACCCTGGAAGTGTCTTAAAGCTACAGATAATGCACACCAATGGCTCAAAGGGCAAGAAACACCCCGGTTGAATTCCATCGTTAAAATCTAACTTTTATTACACCCTAAGGCTGGGTTCACACAGGGCGGATTTTCTACGGTTTTGCCGCGGTTTTTCTGTTGCGGTGTTGCCGCAGAAGAACTGCTTCTGCGGCAAAACCGCTTCAAATGTTAATTTTGGCTTGCGGATTTTCTTGCGAAAAAATCCGCAAGCTTTTTTTCCGCAGCGCTTTTTTACTTTTTGCCGCGTATCTTGGTGCGTATTTTGCTGCATCCATAGAGGTTTATGGACAAAAAAGCGTTGTGGAAAAGACAGAAGAATGGACATGTTGCTTCTTTTAAAACCGCGCCACAGTTGCATTTCCACACTGCGGCTGTGCGGAAAAAATCCGCCCTGTGAGAACAGCTTTTTTCCAAAACTCATTTGTGCTGCATTGCACTGCAAACGCAGTGGTTTTGCCGCAGTGCGGATATGCAACGGTAAACCGCGGCAAAACCGCAGCAAATCCGCACTGTGTGAACCCAGCCTTAAGGAACAGGGTATTTTGGTCCTAAAGGACCAGACACTTTTTAGGGATTTTACCCATGTAATGGTTTTACTGCTCATTTTTTTTTTCTTCAGCCATCAAAATAATTTTTACTGCATTTTTTTTCCTGTGACATATAGGGCTATTTTTAAAAAAAATCTTTTTTCATTGACTTTTTCTGGTTTCTAGTTTTATTGGAGGTAAAAGGCTAAAGAAATGATTTTTTTTTTAAATTCATAGTTATTTATTTCTTACATTAGTATATTTACGCTAAAATAAAGTACAGGGATGGATTCTCATTTTGCTTTGATATTTTTATATATAATTTGTAGTTTTAAAGCCTCTAGTGGCACAGAGTGTTAAGGCAGTAGAAATGGTTGCAGGTTCAATCCCCGTGTGGTTCAGGTAGCCAATTCAAGTTTGACTCAGCCTTTCATCCTTCCGAGGTTGGTAAAATAAGTAACCAGCTTGCTGGGGGAATAAAAGGTGACTGGGGAAGGCAATGGCAAATCACCCTGCAAAAACAGTCTGCCAAGAAAATGTCACAATGTGACATCACCCGAGCAGTCAGTCATGACTCGGTGCTTGCTCCAGGGGACTTTACCTTTACCTTGTATAGTTTTAGATTAGGGCGCATATGGCAACAGTTTTGGTTGGCTTCGGTGGTGGGACATTTTCTTTTTTATGTATATATTTTTATTTTCTTCAGTAATTTTTTTTAAATCTTATCTTTCTAACTATTTTTTTTACCATCTGGGTCCCACATGACGTCATATAAAACCTCTGCGGGGCATTCACGTATTTTTTTATTTCATACTTTTCCACTGTAGCTGTGGCATCCATAAGAGCTCCAGTTACAGGGAAAACATCCCACTGTAGTGACAATGGTAATTAACAGAGCTGAACAGCTTTGCTGTAACAGGGGGAACCCGGCGTTCACGTGATCACCAGGTTGTATAGCAGAACTAACACTTCCGCTTTTACTTTTTAGTACATAGCACTCATTGAGCATTATGTAGCTTGAAAAGGAAAAGGTAGAAGCAGTTAAATACCACTTCTTCCTTCTTCTCCAGGTTCTCAGCTGGGTCTGACAGCCGATGATCCAACCTGCTCCTTTAATCCAAGACTTTAATCCAGCTCCGTATTTCTGCTATCAGACCGGATTAAAGCCCAGCACCCAGAGCCGTACATTTACTGTGCTTAGTCCTTAAAGGGTTAAACTAAATTAACTGCTAGCTTTACTAGGACACTGACTATAGAAAGTTACTGCTGTGGTCATTGATTGGCTGCAGCACTCACAGGTCCTGGCCAGCAGCAACTAGAAAGGACAAAGTGGTTGTCATGCAATTTTAAGTCATGGGAAAACCTTTAAGTAGCCATACAGAATTTCTGCCAATTAAAGGGAATGTATCAATACAAAATGAAATATTGTTTAAATCAATTTACATTTAGGGACTTTTAAATTTTCCATGTAATTATGGATAGTTAAAAAAATTATTACTAGAGATGAGCGAGCACCAAAATGCTTGGGTGCTCGTTACTCGAGTCGAACTTCCCGCGATGCTCGAGGGTTCGTTTCGAGTAACGAACCCCATTGAAGTCAATGGGCGACCCGAGCATTTTTGTATATCGCAGATGCTCGCTAAGGTTTTCATTTGTGAAAATCTGGGCAATCCAAGAAAGTGATGGGAACGACACAGCAACGGATAGGGCAGGCGAGGGGCTACATGTTGGGCTGCATCTCAAGTTCACAGGTCCCACTATTAAGCCACAATAGTGGCAAGAGTGCCCCCCCCAACAATTTTTACTTCTGAAAAACCCTCATTAGCAATGCATACCTTAGCTAAGCACCACACTACCTCCAACAAAGCACAATCACTGCCTGCATGACACTCCGCTGCCACTTCTCCTGGGTAACATGCTGCCCAACCGCCCATTTCAGTAATGGTAGCAGTCAAGACAGGCCCCAGTAACAATTCCAAAGCAGCAGTATAGGGGGAGCACAGTATTAGTTCCATTTCAGTAGTAGTAGCAGTCAAGACAGGCCCCAGTAACATATCACTAGCAGCAGTATAGGGGGAGCACAGTATTAGTTCTATTTCAGTAGTAGTAGCAGTCGAGACAGGCCACAGTAACATTCCCATTGCAGCAGTTTAGGGAGATAACAGTCTCTTTCACATTTCAGTAGTTGCAGTATAGACAAGGCCCCAGTTACATTTATGTAGCAAAAGTGTAGGCCTTAAGTATTTTGCTTCAATTTTTTAAAATGGTGAGGTGAAAAACCAGACAGACACCGTATGCAGCGTATATATGTATACTCTTTCCCTCTGGTGGGATGACGGCGATCATGTAACGGACACAGCAGAGCCAGGAAACAATTATGCGCAAGCCTGCTGTAACGCTTAGCTGGGTAATAATGAGCGACTATTACCCCCAGCAGACACGCAGTAAACTGAACATGGTCACAGGCAGCCCAAAGATGTTTTTTTCCAATTTTTTTGAAAAAGCCCACTGCCTATATAGCCAGTATATCTCTTTCCCTGAACCACTGTCCCTGCCTCACCAGTACTGCCCCTATACTCAGTAAAATGACTGCAGACTGAGGACGCTATGGCCTGCACGCCCGATATACAAAAAAAAAAAAATGTGCAAAACTGCTAAAAGCAGCCTCAACAGTACTGCACACGGTCAGATGTGGCCCTAAGAAGGACCGCTGGGGTTCTTGAAGACGAAGATAACAGCCTAACACTCTCCCTATAGCAGCTACAGCAGGACGGCACTTTCCCTAATGTCTCTCAGCGTGCATCTGTGGCGAGCCGCGGGAGGGGCCGATTTTTATACTCGGGTGTCATCTGATCTCCCCAGCCACTCATTGCAGGGGGGTGCGATAGGGCTGGAACTTTACAGGCGGAAGTTGTAATGCCTTCCCTGTGTTTCTATTGGCCAGAAAACGGCGCAAAATTTTCTGGGAAGAAAATGGAAGTGACTCGAACACTGTGTGGTGCTCGTCTCGAGTAACGAGCATCTCCAGTACCCTAATACTCGAACGAGTATCAAGCTCGGACGAGTACGCTCGCTCATCTCTAATTATTACACATTGTAATTTTCTCTTAAGCAACTAAAACAGGTCGCAAAGCATACCTAGTATGCTGTCTCATATAATTTTAGACCATTGTTTCTAAAGTCCATGAGGCTAATGTACAGTACAGGAAGTGTTAGACTTTTATAAGAGTGAAAAACACAGTTTATCAGGAACTTGTATAATATGCACAGTGACATGAGAAATAAAAAACAAAAACACATCAACAATTGTGAAAAATAAAAATATTTAACGTAAAACGTGGTTTAAAGGGAACCCATTATGTTAAAAATCCAGTCCAATCTGCAGGCCACATGTTATAGAGCAGTATGAGCTGAGCAGAGCGATATACATATTTGTAAGAAACGTTTCTGTATGATATTAATTTAGTCATCCATGTTATTTGAGTTGTTAAACTTGCATATTTTCAGCCCCCTTCCCCTTCCTTATCGATGATGATGATGATAATAATGATAATAATAGTTCTTGGTACAGACAGATTATTTACACAGACATAAGTAAATAACAAATATAATCCACCAAGAGCTCGTACCCAAGAACAAACTATCAGACACTCATGTTCCATACTAAAATATACAGACAGTCCTATAAAACAACACACGCAAATTATACTACAACAAAGCCATAGGCCGCCTGCAGACGGCCGGGTCGAATCCGGCTGCAAGAATTCTCACAGCGGGACCCGCTGCAGAGACCAGCGCGGCACTAACCTGCTCCCGCGGCTCCGGCTCTTTGATGTGCCGGCTGCCGAGCCGCTGACGCAAGCGCAGACCAGAGCCGGCGGCCGGGGAGTGACCTTTTTTTGTGTGGGGCTCTGAGAGCCCCGCACAGAAATAGAGCATGCCGCGATTTGTTTTCTGTTTTCTGTGATTTTGCGCAGACAAATCGTGCCTGTCTGCTTAGGATTGCATTTTCTAATGCAATCCTATGGCAGCTTCCACGGGCGGAAATTCTGCAGAAAAACCCTGCCATGGAATTTACGCCCATGTGCAGGGGGCCATAATCACAGACAAAACAATCCACCACAACAGACCAGACATCACACTCATTAACAGACATAACACAACTACATCCATCATAGACATCTCCATCCCGAACACTCACAACATTCAAAGACATACACTGAGAAAACCAATAAATACACCGAACTCGTCCAGGAGGTGAGATGCCTGTGGAGAATAGATAGGGTACTTATTATGCCTGTCATCCTTTCTACCACCGGGGTTGTATCGCACACTACAAAAAAGTCTATAAACTGTACATCTAAACAAACACATATTCATGTTACTGCAGGAAGCAGCCGTACTAAAAACATGTCACATCGTCAGGAAGTTTCTAGACCTGGACACAACATACAGGGTTAATTATTGCATTGCTTTGGTCGCTTTGCCTTAACTGTTGTCCGGCTTAGCATTTGGTACCGGTATTAACCAAATTAAACATTTAACACACATAGAATAATAATAAATCTTGGCCAATAACATGTCTGTATTGGGCATCATTGAAAAGAAAAGGATGTGGCTCGTCAATATTGCTATACCAGGTGATGGCAGGGTTGAGGCAACAACAGAAAATTACCGAATATGAAGACTTGAACGTCCAAATACAGCGCTCTGGCACTAGCCGACGGTGGTGGTTCCAGTGGTAATTGGCACACTGGTTGCCCATGCCTAAAGACCTTGACCGGCCACAACTTAATATCAACAAAATTAACATCTGTCAGTTACAAAAAGCCACAATGCTGCAGATATTTGACATGAATACATAACATCGTTTTAGGTGCCTGGGTTGTTCCTGATGTGTTATAAAGATGAACTACCGAGCTGTGATCTCTGCATAATAATAATATTTTAAATGTTTCAAAATAAGTAAAAACTATTTTCTGTAAGTAGAGTTCTTGTAAAGTAGACATGGCTATTAGTTAGGCATTGGAGATGAGCAAACCTACTCGGCCACGCCCCTTTTTCACCCGAGCGCCGCGATTTTTGAGTACTTCCGTACTCGGGCGAAAAGATTCGGGGGGCGCCGTGGGTGAGTGGGGGGTTGCAGCAGGGAGTGGGGGGAGAGGGAGAGAGAGGGCTCCCCCCTGTTCCCCGCTGCTACCCCCCCCCCCCCCGCTCCAACACGCCTCCCCCCGCCCCCCGGCGCCCCCCGAATCTTTGCACCCGAGTACGGAAGTACTCGAAAATCGCGGCGCTCGGGCGAGTAATTACTCGAAACGAGTATATTCACTCATCTCTATTAGGCATTACACAGTGGGAAAAAACTTTCCCCATAACTTTTCTCTGTACAGAGCTGATATGCGTTCTGTACAGTTCTTCCAATCTTCTACATTTGTGGTGGCACTAAGCTGTCGCCTGCTATGGCAGCCACGTCCTAAGTGATGCAAATATGTATTTTCTCTTGCCATGCTTACCGGAATAATAGTCGGAAGATTAAATTCATAAACATAATAAACCATTAAGCTCACAAGAGTGTTTTATCCTGCCTGTTTATGGAACTTCAATGAACGTTATCAAGGAAGAGAGCTTTAATACTAATTACTTCCAACGTGACAAACAGCCTGTTCATTAACAAAAGCTATTTTTTTCTCTTCTAACGTATTTTACATGAAAACAGATTTAAATACATATTGTTTCGTTTCTTTGTGTTATTTCCGCTTAATAAACTTTTTTTTCCATTTCGGCCTGAATGAATAACGTGTTGCGTACTTTACAAACCTGATGTCAAAATGAACGTCTTATTTCAAATTAACAATATTTTGCAAACAGGAATGAAAAGGAATGCAAATGTGTCTGAGTCATTAACTATACTTAATTATTTTTGTTTTGTGTTCTTGTTTAGTCAATAGGCTTATTTTCATAAATGGTTATTATGGCACATTAGTTTTCTATCTATGCTACTCACTAGTCAAATGTCTTAGAGGAATATAATGGCTCCACAACTATTCCTGAATCAATTCTAGCTGATGTCACCTGAGTGAACTTATTAGATTGCAGTCTATACTATTGATTTCTTCAGAGCATTTAGATTGTGCTAACATTTTCTCCTGCAACTTTCCCTCTTCCTGTACCACACAATCAATGCCGCGGGTAATAACTGCTTTTTCATTAAGCAGAATTTGCCACTACTCATTTTTTTTGTAAGTCCTCAGCAGTTGCTGCTTTAAATATGTATAGTACATAGAGATAGTAGTCAAAGTAGAACAAACTTTTCTAATTCCTTTCGGGTTTTTTTCTAATTCCTCCACAACAAAGATATTTTTTATGGACAACACCCTATGAGTAGAAGTAATTGGATTGCCAACAGCAGACACATATTTAAGGATGGTGGAGCTCACACTGTTTTTCTCAAGTTAGACAAAGAAATAAATAAGACATACACAACATGTCAAAACCTGTCTATGGAAATGATGATTAGATAAATATGCTAATATTTCGAATTTTAATAATATTAGCATAAGGTTTTGCAAAATAACAGTTATTTTTGTGAAGTCAATATAAGACGTGTCTATAGGAGTTCATATAATAGAAACAACTTGATAGACTTATTGCTAACAAAATTCCATAAAAATTGTTTGATGTGAATGTAAATTAATTTGTGAATGGCGCTAAGTATGGAAAGTCTTTGCACATATGCTGAAAATATCTATAAGGTCTTGGATGGTCTTGAATGGAATAATGAGTTCTGCTGTGTTTACATTTACAAAAAAAAAAAGGTATGGCAAAGCATACTGCTCAAATGTATGTGAAAAAGACAACGTATAGTCTGGTCCAGTATGTGATGGCATTCCGTTTTTTTCCCTGGAAGGAATAGCATAGTAGACGACAATACCATACGAAGGCATACAGTGAGAACAAAATAAACCGCACAGTACAGAGGGGTTTTTTACTTTGGAGTTCTGTGGAGAATGTTGATCGATAAACTCTATCACTGCCTAAACCTTTTCATAAAAATGTAATTCAGTGGAAGTTTAAAAGTTTTCATGCTTTCCAGCAGTTACTGTCCTGCAATGATGGCGTATTGAATAACCTCATGTAACCTCTACAGTCAGTCATTGTCCTCAGCATCAAGTGACATGCCCTTCATGTTCCCTTCACTGCTGAGGATAGTGACTGGATGTAGCGGTCACATGGGCGTAATCAGAATGTCATCACTGTAGGATGGAAGGGTGAAGAGTGGTGGAGCTACTCCATGGGTGGATATACAAAGTTCGTTGGTGAATGATGGTACAAGTGTACGTGGGAGGTGCTGCCGGGCAGATGTAGACTGTACAAGACAGGTCAAGAAGTACACAGTGGGAGTGAAAGAAAAATGTCTCAAGCAGAATGACTCCAAAAAATGGTGATGATGGTACGATATAAGAAAATTTTATTATAGGAGGAGTAAAACCAACAAAAAAACACGTTTCAAGGAAAAATCTCTTTTTCAGTAAATGCTGGGGCAAAACAAGCTGGATAGCTATGGTCTCTGGTGCTGCGGCAGGCTGCAGTGTCCTCAGCGTTGACACAGCACTCTCTTTCTGGTGATAGGGCTTTGAAGACCCTACTTCCAGCAAGCGAGTGCTGTGATTCGACCACGAGTGCCGCTGGCTCAGCCAATCAGAGCCGGCACTCAATTAACCAATTACAGCCATTCAGTGATGTTATTCACTTGGTTACTTGTGATCATGTGGACATCACTCTGTCTCTATTTGGTCACATGTACTATTTTGAACAAATGTTGCCTGTAATCAGTTACATGCTATGATGAATTACTCAAGCAGCCAGAAACGTCTAAAATGTAACTTCTCTGTTCTTTGTTGGATTGTTTTATATGGTTTCAATAAAACCTTCTGTTTTATGGATGCTGAACTTCTCTGTCCTTTCCCTACAGGCAAAAAAAAATTGTGAAAAAATAAACAAAGTTAAAATGTCAACGTAAAGAGCAAAACAAAAAATAACATCACTCAATCTTTAGCCTTCATCACGCCTCATGACTTAGAAATGTTCAAATGATAGATAAAAAATGACTATACTAAAAAAGGCACCCATTTGTAGCCTGTATTTTAGTGCAACTGTTGGGCATTGAAATAGTACAGCTGTAATTAACACACTTTATTGATTTTTTTCCTCTGTATTTTACCTTTAAAATTACTTTTATAACAAATAGCGGTCTGACAAAAATAGCTGTTTTTATATAACTTGTTTTTCTACAGAATTTTGTGAATTCCGACCCAGTACACCCATGGGATATGTGTGTGGCGTAAAGTAATGACACTGGAGACTGCTTGAATATCTTGGTGGAAAAGCCAAGTTCTTCTATGTGATAACTGTTCACTTTATATTACTGCATCTAAAGTATCCTTGGGGGTGATTTTATCTATGCATTGGTGCCAGAATTTTGCTAAACAAAGTAACAAATTTTGAAATGTCGCATTTGCACAAAAATTTGTTCCTTTTTTTTCTGTATTTACATTGTGTTTGGCACTTCTCAGAAAAGTGTATGACCTCCGAAATCCAACACATTTGTTATCATTTTTGCAATAAGCTGGTGGAAATTATAATATAATTCCATGGCAGCTCATAAGTGCCATATATTTGCTTCACTGGCACAAATGAATTTGTCACATCTTTAAATATGTCTAGAGATGTGGATTCACTTTGTACACCACCCAGCTGCTGAAGTGAGATTGCACATAAATTGTCCAACTTTCTAAAAAGTCACATGTTATAACTGTCTTAGGGTTCATTTAAACGAACGAGTTTTACATGCTGCTATAGCAGCATGTAAAACCACGTTTCTATAGCAACCAATAGGTTCCTGTGGAAGCGCTCACATGGACCCTTTTTTAAAAGTGCATAATCTGCGCTTCTAAAAAAGATAAGACAGCAAGTGCCGACTCACCCATCAGGTCCGTAGTGCGCGCTGTCCAGGGTGCTTACTATAGGCTCCTATGGGAGCCGTGGAAGCAGGCTGGCTGCACCATGGAATTGTGAACGGGCTGCTCCACGGCGCTAGAGGCAGCCAATTCATGTGCTTAATCCCTGCATGTCAGCAGCGTGGTTTACACGTTGCTTAGCAGTGTGTAAACCACACTCGTCTGAATTACCCCTTATAATCCATGCCAAGCAGCAAGCCAAGTCAGTTTGAGTGAGAGATCTAACAATTGTTCTTTTTGGAGAAAATCAATTGTAAATCCGTATAAATTGATCGGCGCCAAAGAATGTGAAACTTCCGCCAGTATTCTTGAGGTGCAGCCATAATATATGTGCGCCTTTGCTGCTAAAGACTGGTGTAAGATTGCCAATCTTCAGTAAATTCCGCCTATATAATGTAGATTCTTTAGTATTATGCATTTATTTAGCTAGAGAACATATCATGATATATTTTTGCTCATCAACCACTTTGGTTACCAATATGTGCCTCAAAGACATAGATGATTAAATTAACAGCTAATGAATGGCAGCGCTGGACTTCGCAGGGTACAATGCAAATATTGTGTTGTTTCTGAATCCTGTGTCACACAAATGTATTTGTGCAGGATTTTGTCCACGCAAAATTTGCGTGCGCAATACCCAGTGAATACAACCAATTGATTTCAATAGGTTTGTTCAAATATGCATATATTGCACACACCTAATGGTCGCACAAAAAAAAAAAACGTAGCATGCTCTATTTTTCTGGGCATTTACTCAGTGAAAGAGCACATATTGAACTAATTACAGCAAGTCCCCTACTTACGAACAGCTCCCATTCCAGGAGGCTGTTCATAAGTGCATTTTGTTCGTATGTCCGAACAAATGCTCGTATGGAGTGGGATCGTAGTTGGATCATGCTCTGTACAACGTCGGGTAGCAGTTCCAACAACCCGCTCTGCTCATTGGGCTGTTAATGCTTTAAATGCTGCTGTCAGAATTGATAGCGGCATTTAAAGCATTAACAGTTCCAACGAGCAGCGTGGCTTGTCTGAACTGCTGCCGCCGGGTGTCGGCAGTAAGAAACAGCTTGCACCTGACATTTGGGGGTCCCATACGGCCTCCCGCGATAAGATTGTGGGATACTGTGCAGTTGCCATGGCAGCTAGGGGCGTTCTGAAAGGCCCCGGGGCTACATGTGCAGAGTGCCTATCAAGCCATGCCATGAGCACTCAGCCAATCAGCACAACCCTTTCAGGAGGTTGGGATTTTTAAATCCCCGCCTGCTGAAAGTGCTGGACAGCAGTGCAGGGGAGCCAGCTGAAGGACATGCCTGAGTGGCGGAGAAGTGTGTAAAGATTTTGTTTTTTAACCAGCTAGGGATGATTTTCAGGGAAAGGCTTGTATTTCAAGCCCTTCCCCAAAAATCATGCTGTGGGGGTTGCCTAAAAACCACTGCTTTCAATGGGGCTGGCAGCAATGCCGACCCCATTGTAAGCAATGGGATAGCATCGTGGACTTCTGCCACAGCTGTCACAGCTGTGGCAGAAGTCAACGATATACTCCATGTTTTCAATGGGGCTAGCGCTGCTGCCGCTGGCCCCATTAAAAACAATGGCGATATCACAGCATTTTTTTTTTGCATTGCAAGACGAGTGTTTTCACTCGATCTCGCAGCACAAGAAATAAAAACGCCAGTGGGTGTGAGCCCTTACTCTGTCCAAAACAGGGCCTGGTGCAGGAAATGAAGGGGCTAGCAGCCCCTTTTTTTAGGTAGAACTGCTGCATGAATGTAATTCACTTTTTCTGTATAGAAGAAAAAGAAAGTTCTAAGCAAACTTTAAGAAAATAAATGCAGATTTCCGCTGTGAAGAAAGGTTTTTTGCAAGATTGTGAGAAAGCTATCTTCATTACAGACTAAAGTTGGTGGCTGCTGTTCTGTGTGTCATTTTGTTTGGTCATTGGTAAATGACTCAGATGTCCAACTGGTATATGACAGTAGCTGTGGGTATTATCTTGCTGTATTATCTAGTGCCTCCAGTTGGTTTTATTGGATTTATGTCTTATGTTTTGTTATCGTTTTCCTGCTGCAAATGTTTTGCTGTTTGCAAAACTGCTCAAAAGTCAGATTAAACTGATCTGCACCATTGGAGTGATGTGCTTAGCTTTTCTATAAACACATACTTATTTACACAGACAGCTATCCTGCATTGCATTTGGCTATGTATGGTGATGAATACCGGCAGCAGAAAACAGACGTATAAAGGAAAAATCATGTAGGATAACAAGTGATAAAGGCTTGTTAAATAAAGTTACCCTGAAGGTGTCTTTGCTACAAGTCTATCGCCTCGCTATGACATAAAGATCCATACCTTGGAATCTTTTAGCCGGGTATTATTGCGCCCACCCACTGGCGTTTGCGATTTTCGTGCATGAAAAACGCAGCGTTTTCGCGGCGTTTTTCCCGCGGTTTTTGCCGCGTTTTCGCGGCGTTTTCGCGGCTTTTCCATTAATTTCCATTGACTTTCATGGGTGCATTAGGAGAAAAATAAGGACACATATGCAACTGACAGTTCCTATGTTAAAAAACGCAACGCAACGCAAAACGCCAGTGGACAGGAGTACATTCAATTCTAATTGCTCTGCAGGAAAAACACAAAACGCAAAGAAAAAAAAATCGCCAGTGGGTGGGCGCCCTTACACATTATACTTGGGGCTCTTTTGTAAAAAACGTGCGATAATCGACGATATAGTTTTAACATTTGAAAAACATGCATTTTTATGTAACAAGAATTGTATGTTTTTCATAACTTTGATCCCTTTTGAGATCACTAATCTTTTCTCCTTTTTTTCCTGTTTTCTCTATGTCATGGCGCTTCAGACATTGTCTGGTTCCGAGAATTGGAGCAACTCCGGCGTGACATCACAGAATCAGCGCTGGGCCATGTGATGCACCTGGTGGCGCAGCCATAGTGTTATTTTGTTTTTGGTGCTGTGGGAGGAACATCTTCCCAGCTATATAGTTACTTTATAGGTTGGTTGGGCTGCTTGTCATTCAGGTGTTTTGGTTTGGTTTTTAAGCCGGCCCTGGGATTCTACAAGTGTCAGTTATATTCTTAAGTATCCTGGTAAGTCTCAATTGCGAAGCACGATTGTCTACCATTGGCGTGGCCATTATAAAGTTATTTCTGAAAAGCTTTCAGCTACTTTACTATAAGTTGTTGTCTTTATGTTTACTTTCATTACTTTCTTCTGTTCCAGCCACGTCTCACTTCCTCTGTTCCTCTTGGTCCGGTCACTAACCAAGATTATCTAGGGAGTCTAGTGAGGTTCCAGATATAGGGTAGCCCTGCTTTAGGCAGGATCAGATAAGGGCGGTACAGGGTCAGCTATTTCTTATCCCCATCCATTCTGCATTCTGCTTGCATACTTTGTTTGGTCAGGAACTTGCCCTGTTGTCTTGTATGTTTCCCAGTCTGACTGTCTCCTTCTTACTGGGTCCATGAGTCAGTCATCACCGATAACACTCTGCTTGTTTACACAAGGGAATATACAGTAATGCAGACAAACAATGAATTTGAGGTTATCATAAAAGATTCAATCAATGGCAGATGAATGAACTCTCACTGATCGTGCAGTCTTTGTACATGTTTACATTTGACAATGATTCTGAACATTTGCTCAATATATTTGCTAGATCATCACTTTGTGTAAAAGGTCTGGTAAGAGGTAAGGAACAGAGTGAGTTTCTCAAGAACGCAGTTAGCCTAAACTCAAAACCTGAGTCAACCTTGCACATCAAGTGCTGCTAAGATGTAGTGGCAGACAATGTACAGTCACGTCACAAGCTATGTTGGGTTCACATTGCAATGCATGCCAACATTTGTAGAGCAGATCACAAACCCTACATTGCAATACTGGTGACATCACTTATTAAAAAACAACAGATTATAGAATATTAAAACAATGAATGTAACATTTGATCAAAAGTTTATATTTCTACAAGCACTATAAAATGATTTTTTCCATTTTTTATCGAAGCAGTATGTTACAGTACTTTAGATTTCACTGACTTCCAAGCAACCATAAGGTGGATAGACATATTTTAAAGATATGAAATCCAGAGGGTGTCCCAATTTAATCCTAAGTATTGGATTTGATGCCCTAATATATGAGCACAAAATTGGCACCGATCATTCAGCCAACTGCCATCTTTTCCCGACATATTTCTTCCAAGAGAAGAAGATACGTATCTGACAAACACTTTTTGTGCCATTTATCTTGCAGAAACTAATATCAATGGATTGACTTATCTTACTTTCTGTATCTATCGATAGGGAAACTGATCTTCTGACAAAATCTTCACGTGTATGGCCAGCTTTAGGGTATATTCACAAGGATCATAATTTGCAATGGAAAAAAAAGAATTATTGGATTTGCCATGGAATTTGTGGCAAAATCTGGGACTTATTTTTTGACAAAACATAGATACTACATGCAGATTGTGCTGTGGATTCTTCTGCGAATTTTGCCCCATGTAAATTGGATTGCTGTAGAATCTGCTGCAGATTTTTGCATGCAAAGCCGTTGTGGAAAATCTGTAGCACATTTACCTGTTGTGAACTTACCTTAGCTTGCACACAGTAGAGCCATAGACATGGAGCCTTGTCATTGCACACTTAACCCCCCCCCCCCCACACTCTATATTTGTCAAATTGTAATTTTTTGAGTTGTAATACGGCCATGTACTTGAGCATGAACTGGTGGCCGGAATGGTGCAGTCCTTGTTAATTTCTGGCCACTTGTTCTATGCAGCATCTTGCAGTATAAAGTAAGTAAATCTCATTATGATTAAAGATGCCAACTCTGTAATGCATAGATAATCAATTTAAACTTTCCCTTTGTGAAGTTAGCACTTTACTGTAACACTTACAGTTCTGTAACTCCTACTTATTTCAATAAGTGTGGACCCGCTTGCCACTGATGGCTCGTTCAGTCGAGATCTAATTGATTTTTAATAAAGGTCCATTGTGGGACAACCCTTTCGATATAAAGTACATCTTTATACATAACAATATCCACATAATGTGTACATGGAAGTACATTCATCTGAAAAGTTATTTCATACTTTCATAATGGACTCATTTCATGCACTGACAAGCATTAGCAATGTAGTTAGAGCTGTCATAAGCAATTAATAAACCTGCAATTTATAAGGTTGAATACATCTAAATGCTATGCATAGGAATCGCTAAATGCTATGTGTAATTATTCTATTTCCCATTGAAAAGCACACAGTCAGTAGTGCGAACATGTTTCAGGGGATGCTGCTATGGTTTTGATGATCAGAAAACTGGTTTGGACAATGTTCTGTTACCGCAAATCCAGCTCAAGTGTTTTGCTCCGTACATTGATAATTGATTTAATTAGAAAGCATCCCAAGGGATTTTAGTCTTCAAGAAAATTCCTACATAGATTTCATACCCTTGACAAAACTTCTGCAGTGATTAATGATAGCTGATTAAATATTTCAGCTGTGATCTAATGGTTTATGAAATCCTTGTATGTATATAGACACGGTAACTAAGTATATACAAGAGGGTGTTGGGATAGGAACTGAGCAGACATACAAAAACACACACAATCCTAGTAATATACGACTTGTGATGCATCTTGGGTGTCCAATATAGAAGACCAAGTGCTAGGAAAGCGTCAGATGGAATCCGGTAAGGTAAACACACATGTTATAGCTCACTTTCAAACCCAATTCCAAACAAATATGATGGCCTCACAGCTGTTTTCACTGTCTCTGTTTTTCCTCTATCGAGTTCAGATGATTGGATTTCGTGTTACTGATAGGCCAAATTATTTGTTTCTTTGCAAGGAGAGAAGTCAGAGGTTTGAAAATTCTCATGTGTATAACTGCTGGAAGCTGAGCAGATACATGGATAAACCAGACATCTAACAACATGCTGTAAGTGGAATGGCTGTTGACCAAGACTTTTCTTTATACCCAGAACACTTAGCTCTAACATTTTTTTTTACCTTATATGTAATGTATAGAATAAATATATAATAATAGAAAAATAATAGAAAAATATATAAGTCATAGTCTACTCTTAAAGGGAATCTGTCCCCAGATTTTCACAGCCCTCTCTGAGAGTGGTACAAGGAAAGTGACAGTCACGCTGATTACAATGATTTTTCTGCTGTGTGTATCTGTATGTAAGTTTGGAAGAAACATGCAATTTATTAGCAGCAGCGAGACACAGAAGACTACAGGAAGTAGTCCTCAATATCCATGAGCTGCAGCTAGCCTCGCCCTCCTGCTACTGACTGACTGCTCTCTACCTATTACTATACACACAGAGATAGCTGTCAATCATTGGCTGAAGGGCAGGGTGAGTTAGGCTAGCTACAGCTCATAAATATGGAGGACTACTTCCTCCGATTCTCTGTGATTGGCTGTTGGTAATAAAATGTATATTTCTCCCAAACTACTACACAGATACATACAGCAGACATATCACTGTAATCAGCACACCTGTCTCTACCTTGTCCTGCTCTTAGACAGGGCTGTGAAAAGATGGTGACAGTCGTTTTAAGAATAACCACAAAAATAATATATTTGTATCCATCCTACAAATTAAGTTAAATAGTTTTTTCCTTTCATATCAGAATGCTGGGGTCCAACTTCTGGCACTCCTACTGATCAGCAGATTGAAGGAGTTGTGGTGCTCAAGCTGAATGTGTACAAAATGTGTCTTGTGAACAATGTGTCACGTTGTGCTCCTGGGACCTGTAGTTCTAAGAGTTTCCCGGAATACACTTCCACAGGCGTGGGGTGATTGAGCTGGCTGAGTGTGTATTGCTCCAGTCAGCCAATCACCACCAGTGTGCTGCACAAAAATACCAGCCCCTCTTGCTACAGGATGCTGGCCATTTATCTTTCTCCTCATTCCTCTCAGAACCCTGGTGTTTGGAGTCATGTATGTGTTGCTGTATGCGTGAGTTTCAAGGGGGTATTCCCTTGTCTGTTAGTGTGAGCAGTGTCCTGTTCTGCTTGTATGCTGTTTACCATCTATGATGAAGCAGCCCCCCAGGTTCCAATGTGGGTCCGCCGCTACTGGGATGATCCCCCGCTTGCATGCAGGACTCCTGAGCTTTGAGTTGTCTTGTTAGAGTAGGGACTCAAAAGACAACAGGAACCCTTGTCGTGGGCTTGTGAGCTTCAGTGTTTTGGTCAAAATGCGAACCAATACCTTTTACATACTTTAGCTATTCTATCTGCTTATGCGTGTTGGTATTCTAGGTAAGTGTTTTGATGTTTTTTAGTCATTGGATGTCTACCCCCATGTCCCATTTGCAGTTCACTTTATTTTGGTTAGCAGTTATTGCACGCTTGAAGCGGACGTGACACAATGAAGAGGTTGTAGCATTTGTCTGAGTGTCATGGCCCTGTGAATCAGTTGTATGGTGGTGGTGCCGGGAGACTGACCCTCACCAATCTGATATTGATGGCCTATCCAAAGAGTCGGTAATAGAAATTGAAGGTCTTGGAAAACCCCTTTAATGAGTGTTTAATTATGTTTCTGTGTTTATCTTTGTGGATACACACAAACAAATTGTGAAGGAACACATAAAAATTAGGTTTTATTTGCTTTGCTGACCAAAAGCACTAAATTCGTACACTAAATATTTCACTTGTGGCTGATAGAAAATGTTTATTTTTATTCTTGGCTCACATAAATGGGACTCCCAGGGTGGCAAAATTGACACTCAAGAGTCTGAGTTTTCCTATTACCCTGATATTATTAAGAGCTGCTTGCTATAAATAGTAAGAATGCTTCTGCTGGTTCATCATTGTCTGTCTTCTAGTTTGTTGTTGAGGCAGTTGTCATGGAACTGTCCCATAGCTGATTCATTAGCATGAGTAAGCTGATAGAAACTGCTCCAGCTCAAGCTTGTTTAGAGAGGATTTCCTGATTAGTTAGATTCTCTTTAAATATTCCTGGCTTTTGCAGCATGTTGCTGGTTATAGCATAAGCTATAGGCATTAAAATCCAGTATTCCTTGTATACTTCTAGTATCTTGTTCTTAGTCTAGCTTTGTTTCTCGTCAGGGTTGTTTTGTTCTTTGTTTTTTTCTAGTCCAATCTTTACTTCTTAGCCTAGTAGTTTGTTTGCTTTTCCTTATTTGTATCTGTCTTTTGTTTTGCTTTGTAGTTAAGCACTACTCAGTTTGGGTTTTTTTTATCTCTGGGTCTTAGTAACCTTTCATTGTTTGTCAAGGTCAGTGTTTCAGAAAAGATTTCCATTAGGATATTCCGTAAGATTTCCATTTCCACAACCTATCTAGCTACTACAACCATCATTAGTTTGTGCCATCATCTTATCCCCCTCTTCATTCTGTTCCTGTCATCTATTGGTGTGTTCCTATTCTTGCTTTTTTTACGTACTAGTGGTCATACACCCTTCATAATATTGATAATTTTGCTTTCCAGTTGCTAAATACAATACTGAAATTCCACTCCACTGTAAGTTCTGAGAGTATCTGAGTATTGGGAGTATTGGAGTACCTGGAAAAGTCCATTTCTATCATCTTGCTTTTGGCATTATTACACTCTTACAATTTTCAATAGTGGTAACCTCTTTGTGTGACTTTTTACTACTCTGTAGAAGAGCTAAATAATTTACAGACTGATATTTAGTAAAGGAGAAGAATTCAAGCTTGCGGCCCATGGTCTGGTACAATATTTTCATTTCCTACTCTACAAAACCTACCCGTGGGTAATCAAGTGCGGCCAGTATTTTCATTCATATATTTTTTTTGTTGTTGTCTAGAACAGTTGTGTTCAGCCCAGCCAATTGTAGGGGCATCATATGCAGTCTATAACTTAGAGGTCCACACAACACATTCAGGTAGAACAGATATGGGAAGATACCATAGTGCCCCATAACAGAGAAGTAACAGAGCTCAGTGTACAGGGATATTACTGCCTGATCATTAACTTGGAAAATACTGCTGTGCCATATAAATTTGCCTTTTGCTAAGGGTTGGACATCATACTTATGAAAGCAGTATATGAATCTCAATCTTTCATTTCCAGTGAAAGGCATAATACATTGCATGTATTGAAGTGTATTGTTGAACCAATCAAGCATAGAATGTCAAGACTAAAAAAATCGTTAAGATTAAAAATGACTAAAAGATAAAACGTCTAAAATGTTTTGTTTCAGCAAAAATTGAATAAAAAAAGAAAAAAAAATAGTCTTTTTGCTCATAACAAAAGAAATATGTAAACAAAAATAAAATAGGCAAAAGAGCATACAGTACATAATTGGTATCACCGAAATCAGAGCGATTCCCATTGTAAAATGATCGTGTTAATTATCATGCCCAGTGAACAAGGGTTTAACAACGTTATGGCCCTCAGAGTGTGGACAAAAGAAAAAATGATTATAAAAGTGCATTTTTTTGAGTAAAAGTTGTAAAACATAAAAAACTACTGTATAGAAATTTGGTATTGCTGTAATCATAACAAGCCGCAGGATAAAATTATGTTATTTATACCAAACAACCTAAGAACATAACTTTAAAAAATAATGATGAATTGATTTTTTTCTATTTCTCCCTCAGATAAATTTAATAAAAGTTCTTCAATACATTACATGTAGCCAAAATTAAAAACTAAAACTCGTCTCACAAATTAAATGAAAACAAAAATCATTGTGTCCTTAAGGGCTAAAATAACTGCATCCTTAAGGGATTAAAGGTTCTTCTTTTCTGAAATAAAAACTAATGCTGAAGAAACTGTATTGGTAACAACATATATTAATCCTCTTTGGTGATCTCAAGCCGAGCATAGAGAAATAGGATGTATAGATATAAATTGCTTCAAGAAAAATAGATGGTATAAATGAAATAAGTGTAGCAAGAATCATAAATTCTCTGCTGTGTTCCAAAATACTATAACAAATCGTGCTTCAATGAAAAATGCACAAGCTGCTTTGGAAAATTAGAAAATCTAATATTGATAAAATCTAAAGTACATATCAGTTTTTTCCTTTCTGAGTTAGAGCCACTTCACAACCTCAGAGAAGACTTTGGATTAAAAAGGGCATTACAATAGTATCACCACCAGCCTATGCCATCTCTTGCTAATAGGTAGGGCAATTTAATATACGTTGAACAGTTGCATTTGGCCTTCCTGCAGATCGTAGTGCAGTGTGATGATACACTTCCAGCTTAGCGAGGAAGAGGTGTTCATAAGGTTGGGTTGTGGAGGACATTCGCAACTGGCACTTTTGAGGACTTCTCAGGAACTGTTTGAGCATACCTGTAGCTAAGGTAGGCAAGTTAAAGAACATTTTAGACTGAGACATGGAATTGGATCATCTGTGGCACGCCCTCTGGAGGGGAATACCTGTGGCAGCCAGTTTTGTGGACATCTGAGTCTGAAGTACTATATAGGGTGCAGTTGAGACACTATAGGGGCCATCTGTGGTTGTTTGTTTTGATCAGTCTATTTTATGGATAATCTAGGGGTAGCTGAAGCTAAAACACATATGAGGCATCTGTGACTGGCAAAACCTGTTAAAAGGATTGTTGGTATAGAGGAAAAATCAATTAGAGAAATTTGCAGGGCACATTATATTATGCTATGTGTAATTTTGTCATCAACCCATAAAAGGAGTATGCATGTTGAAGTTATGGACCCATCAATGACGTCTTTGTATTAGCCCCCTAATATGCTTACTTTACTGTGGGTGGAGGTAGTGCTGCAAGGTTCCCCACAAATCATGAGAATAAAGGGACTAAGTTGTAGTATATGTGCACAGTACCTACACTTACATTTAAACATGTTTGTGTTTCTGTTAAAGTATTCTTTTAAGTGCAAATTAATCACAACCATGTCTGTGCCTTGTCATAAGTATGTGTGTATAAATATCCATGCCTCTTCAGATCTATTTCATTTAAGCCTGAAGCAGAACCCTGTGTTGGTTTGAAAGCTCGCTATAACATCATGTATTTTTGTCAGCCATTAAAAGGTATCATATCTATAAGATTACTTGGTTTCTCTTGCTGGGAACAATCACATTTTACGCTTAGTCTCAACTGGAGGGGCACTGCGCAAGGAAAAAAAATCAAAATGAGCCGTGGTTGTCCTCACAGGGGTTGGACTATACGAGTTCTAACAATATGCTTTTATTTGCTTTTACAGTAATAACCCTTTAAGTACCTATTCATTCTAAGCTAAAAACTACTCTCTTCTCAAGAGAAGATGATGAATCCTTACAGTTCACCAAACTATTGCTCTTTGGCGTAAAGGAAATGCCTCCCTTGATGAAAAGTAGAAAAAAATGGATCTCAAACTTTGAACATTTATGTGGAAAATTAAACTAGAACAAAAAGCCAGGAAATAACTTGGTAAGGTAAATTAAATAAAGTAGTATTTGATGATACACTGATGTTGAGTGGATGTATTTTCATAGGCAAATAAAATGTAATGCACAGTAATGTGCCGTAGTCTGTGAGACGCTGTACATCTTCAAAATGTCATTGCTCTCATACTATGTTTAGATGCATTTATGTTAGTAATAAAATATGCATGACTTTTACTTAGCTCTTTTATCTCCCCAAAATTATTTTATGTTAGTTTTATACTTTTAAAAGATGGTTAAGACACGAGAGAAGCAGATAGTTATCGAAGAATAAAAGTAATACTTGTTCTCATAGAGAAACAGGCTAAAGTGGATCTGTAAAACGTGACTACTAGAGATGAGCGAGCGTACTCGCTATGGGCAAATACCCGAGCGAGTATTGCCTTTTGCAAATACCTGCCCACTCGTCTCAAAAGATTTGGGTGCTGGCGGGGGTGAGCGGTGAGTTGCGGGAGTGAGCTCCGGCTCTCCCCTGCCGATCCCCGCCCCCCGAATCTTTTGAGACGAGCGGGCAGGTACTCGCAAAAGGCAATACTCGCTTGAGTATTTGCCCTTAGCAAGTACGCTCGCTTATCTCTAATGACAACATATATACAATATGTGTTAAAGGGATTATCTAGCCTTGACAAATTTCTTGAAACTTGCTCAGGGTGGTGGAAAACATGAAAAAAGTCTTACTCACCTCATCCAATCCCATGGCTCTCCCATTCCACAGCACTTGATTCATTACTGTCCTCCACTTCCTGCTGCAGCACTAGTGGCATCCCAATAAATGGGAGATGGTGATTGGCTGCAGTGGTCATATTTCCCTGGGACTTCACTCTGAATGTGACTCACAGCACACTTCAGGATTTTTAAGCCAGTACAAAGATGACTATTAAGTCCATGGGATGCACGCCACAATTTTGGGGTCAGAGCCTCCAGAGACCCCAATGTACCTGTGTTCCACTTTCTCACCAAAGGAATGGCAGCATCCAGGGCGTGGTATAATATAATAATTTATTCCTCCAAAGTCCTGCTACGTTTCGACCCTCTTGGGGTCTTTGTCAAGCATAAAGGTAACATACATCAAACACCTACATATAACAAACCAATACTCATACCACCACCAATCACCTTTACAAGATCCCATCTGTGTGCAATTAGCCTTATTACCTTATGGCTCAACCTCCCAGTCTGGTAAATTTCCATTACTAATAGCATGGGGAACGTCCACCCCGGCTGTCTCCATGTGCAGTCTCCATTGCATTAATGTCCAGCGTTATCTTTATCTTACTGCGCACGCGCAGAATATAACAAGTCTCGCGAGCCCTTCATCTATCTGAGCTCACGTCCGCTAGTGTCTCAGTGCGGGACTAACTCCAAATACCGCGATATCTCGCTGTCCATAAGGATCAGCCCGTGGAGCGATGCACTTTATCAGTGCTCTGGTTACTGAGCAGTCCCATGTACATGGGTGGAGCACTTTAACTGTGCTCTGGTTACAGAGCAGTCCCATATATATGGGTGGGGCACTTTAACTGTGCTCTGGTTACAGAGCAGTCCCATGTATATGGGCGGGGCTAAAGCTCCAGACCTCGGAGCATCCAACTGCGGCAGTATGGACAGAGAAATTATGCACCTCGGGACCTGGACTATGTGTCCCAACTGCTTCAGTTGCATGACAGAAACGGTTATATTGCGTAGGGGTACCATAGCTCTCATAGTGTTAAATACATATTAATCTGTTTATTCTCTTACTCAGAAAAAAGAAGAATACTGACTAGGTTATTAATGCTCAGCCACATGTAATTTCTTCAGAGTCACTTGACCTATTACATCATACTCTTTCTCATATCGTATCGTAAAGTAAAGATACGGAAAAGGAGAGACACATATTCAATTAGAAGGGGCCTCCATACTTAGTTAGAAAATAGAAGTAAGCATATTTCACATCTCAGCCAACATAGTAATCCATAAGTTTCTACGGCTCTATAACGGTCTAAAGCTTGTTCTATGATCAACTTTTCATACACATGAGGAGCCTGGGGTCAGTAGGATCATTGCTGCATTTGACAGCAGAGAACGGAGTGATGGGCATCACAGTTACGGATAGTGATAGAGGATTAGATGAGGTATGACTGTTTTTTACTTTTTTTCCACCACCCTGAGTAGGTCTTAAAAAAAGGGGCGTGGATAGCCCCATCAAAAGCAGATTGCTTGAATAGTTGGATCAAAGTAAAATGTTTTCAAATGTGGGAATTGGGGAACTTAACAGTTATTCAGGAGTATTGCTTGAAACCACTTGACAGATGACTCAATTACATCTTAGAAGTATAGATGTAGGGTGAAGAATGATGTGCTACATCTGCAACGCAGACCAGCTGGTTCATGTAAGCTACGCTATGGTAGTTGTGTCACACACTGGTTCCCAGTCACTTTGAACAACGGTTGAGCTATACAATTTGCATAGCCATGCCATGTTACAGCTCAGCAAACTCATTAACTTAAGTGCACTAAGACACCATACCATGCTACATTGGTAAGTGCAGCATCATCCCAGGATATAAAGTGTGATTTCAATAAGTTGTGTTCAAAACATTCCAGAGATTATTCCGATTGCCCTATTGGAGTCAGGAAGGAATTTTTTTCCCTAAATGAGGAAAATTGGCCTCTATCTCATTGTGTTTTTTTTTGCCTTCCTCTGGATCAACATTGGGGGGTAATAGGCTGAACTGGATGGATGTATGTCTTTTCAGCGTTACATACTGTGTTACTATGGTTACTATGACACGGGCAAGTTGACTGGGGATGTACACTGAAATGTGCAGTCAAACTAAATTTTAAAGCATATCAAATTGTTACAGGCCTTGGTGTCTGTCATAACCATTTCCAGGTGCTTGGCTGAAGGACATTTGGTCTCATGGCACCCATTATATGCATTGCCTTTGACACCCACCCACTGTTGTCTCTTTTATAGTGGTGTCCTAAACAATGAATCTGAACTATTATAGAGTAGAACCGGTTGTCTTCAGCGACAAATCCAATTTAGTTTCTGCACTCATGACTGCTGTGTTCATGTCTGGAGACCTAGGGGTGAGCACCTCAATTCTGCCTTTGCTGTGGAGCTGCATACAGCCCCCACTAGTGTGTGATGGTCTGAGGGGCTATTTCCTACAATCAGTTACCCCTAGTTGTGGTACAAAAGACAATGACAGCTCAGTGATATGCTCAGGACATCCTGCAGCTACGTGTGTTGCTTCTCATGGCAGGGCTTCCGAGAAGCATTTTCCAGCAGAATAATGCTCGTAATAAAGCCTCCATGACCGCCTGTATCACATCTTACATCCAAGCTAAAGACAGTACAACAGGGTACTAAAGACTTCTTTCAAGTGTTCAGTTTTCACAATAAATTAACCTTTTGCTCTACTTTACATCAATCTTAAACATTCTCCACCCTTTCATTAAATCCTAGGGGAATCATCGTGTTAAGTCTGTAGATCTAAAGGCCCATTTAGATGGGACGAATGTCGGACAAATGATGCCTGACACTCGTCCCCGCACATACTCTCTCCCATGCTGCTGCGTGGGAGCTAGCATCGCTAGCTCACAGCAGAGAGGCTGGAAGAGATTTCTATCCTCGCTCTCCCCTGCCCCTCTCCATTGACTTAAAGGGGTTGTCCCGCGGCAACAAGTGGGTCTATACACTTCTGTATGGCCATATTAATGCACTTTGTAATGTACATTGTGCATTAATTATGAGCCATACAGAAGTTATCAAAAGTTTTATACTTACCTGCTCCGTTGCTGGCGTCCTCGTCTCCATGGTGCCGACTAATTTTCGGCCTCTAATGGCCAAATTAGCCGCGCTTGCGCAGTCCGGGTCTTCTGCTGTCTTCAATGGGGCCGCTCGTGCAGAATGCCGGCTCCGTGTAGCTCCGCCCCGTCACGTGCCGATTCCAGCCAATCAGGAGGCTGGAATTGGCAATGGACCGCACAGAAGCCCTGCGGTCCACAGAGAGACAGGATCCCGGCGGCCATCTTCAGCAGGTGAGTATGAAGACGCCGGACCGCCGGGATTCGGGTAAGTACTACCCGGTGTGTTTTTTTAACCCCTGCATCGGGGTTGTCTCGCGCCGAACGGGGGGGGGGGGGGGGGGGGTTAAAAAAAAACAAAACCCGTTTCGGCGCGGGACAACCCCTTTAACATTGCGGCTGTTCAATACTGAACGGCTACTATTTACACTGAACGATCAGTGATCAGCTCATCGTCCATCGTTTACGCTACATAAACGATGGATGATGAGCTGAATAATCATCGTTCAGTGTAAATAGCAGCCATTCAGTATTTGTGTTGTCAGTTGTTGTCTGGGATTGAGAAAGGAGGGATTAGCTCTGAAACACGTCTCCATTGACATCATTAAAGGCTAGGCGTTTTCTATTACGCCAAACTTGGTGCGAATGTTATTAGTATTAATATCCTTAAAGGGGTTGTCCCGCGCCGAAACGTTTTTTTTTTTTATTCAATAGGCCCCCCGTTCGGCGCGAGACAAACCCAATGCATGTGTTAAAAAAAAAACCGTTTAGTACTTACCCGAATCCCCGCGCTGCGGCGACTTCTTCCTTACCTTAGTAAGATGGCCGCCGGGATCTTCACCCACGATGCACCGCGAGTCTTCTCCCATGGTGCACCGTGGGCTCTGTGCGGTTCATTGCCAATTCCAGCCTCCTGATTGGCTGGAATCGGCACACGTGACGGGGCGGAGCTACGAGGACCAGCTCTCCGGCACGAGTGGCCCCATTCACCAGGGAGAAGACCGGACTGCGCAAGCGTGTCTAATCGGGCGATTAGACGCTGAAATTAGACGGCACCATGGAGACGAGGACGCTAGCAACGGAACAGGTAAGTGAATAACTTCTGTATGGCTCATAATTAATGCACGATGTACATTACAAAGTGCATTAATATGGCCATACAGAAGTGTATAACCCCACTTGCTTTCGCGGGACAACCCCTTTAATTTTACCTGTGATAACAACCTTTGGGCCATTAGCTGAGTCACTGTTTTTTTCTGACGATGCTGCATTCTTGAGGATATTATCTTCAATATAGGCTCTTGTGCATTTTGTACAACAGGTTAAGGTGAGTATATTTCTGCCATTTTGTAGATATACTATCCAAGGAAGTACTTTGCCTTTTTGTTTTTCAGAGATACCATCTAGGGAAAGTCAGGGTCACCCAAGTTTCTGACATGGGGTTGCCTTCATCAGGGCAAGTGCTCCACATAGGTTGGGTCTTCTCGTATCAGGCAGCCTTAAGGATAGGTTCCCCATTTTCCCAATTTCTGTTTCCTTTTCTATATTTTTGTTTTCTGTTTTTTTTACTGATTGTGTTTTTATTATTTCCCAACTAATATGCCCAGGTCAGACATAACATGCACTGTTACTACTTATCACATTGGCTTTCATATACGTACAAGTTGTTTGAAAAGTTAGTGACCATTTAAAGTTTAGCTCATTTCGTATTACGTTATATGATCAAAGAAAGAAGACCATCAAACACCCGATTTATTCCAGCTTTTTGATGATTTAATCTAAAAAATCTAGACATTAATATATAGTTTTTACCCTTTACTTCTATAACATTAATTTCCTATGATGAATATCCTGCAGGCATATTCCAAAGTACAGTAAATAGAATTATTCAAACTAATTTCTGTCACATTGTTAAATACACTTTAAACTAGAGTGTATGCAGTGGTGTGACAGATAAAGAAAGCGGTACATTTCACAGGGAACCAAATCAACTGTTAAAATGTAGTTAGTGTTAAAGACCAAAATACCTCAAGGCAACCCATGGAGATATGGAAGGCACACACAAATATTTCTAGATAGAAATCAATGGGCTAAACACTGCAGGACTAATCACTATTGAATTGCATATAATGTCCAGGAGTGTAGCTCTAGGAAATCGAAATCTGAAATTGCATGTGTGTTACCTTAAAGGTATGTTCACACTGTGGAATTCACCGTGGAATTTTCCACATAAGCATCCCCTCTAAAAAACACATTTTCCTGATGTGGTTTTTGGCATGGATCAAAATGCAGATTTTGCCCTGTGAATGGGCAAAATCTGCATGCAGAATTCCAACGCGGCCAATCACTTCTTGACATGGAAACTGGAGCAAACACAATATTTTGCAATGACATTTTGCACACAGGTTTTGCCTATTGATGAGGTTAAATCCGCATGCAGATCCATTTCAAAAACCGCATCAGAATGATGCAGATCTTGACTCGGTTTTCAAAGGCAGAATTCACACAGAAAATTCCACAGTGAATTCTGCCATGTGAACATTTGTGTTGCTCATCGTGATCAGTCGGGCAATAAAATCGGGCTGATTTTTGCTAAATTGGATCATCCCAATCCAATTTTTAGAAGAATTGCCACAATATTAGCTTTGTGCTTGTAGCAGAAAGTACTGGTGTGTTGGATTGGTACTGCCGCCTTGCAGTGCTGAAGGTCCAGGTTTGAATCTGACATTAATGGGTATTTGAGCTTAGATGCAAACCACTAAGCCACCGCTGCCACCACCACCTCCACTTTTGTTTAAGGTACATTTTGAAAGCCAAATTAGAGAACCTGATTTTTACTCACATTGCTTTTAATGAAAGTCAGACTTCGGAGTCTCATTTCAAAATTATGTTTTAAAATCTGGTTGGTTAATCCCAGCCCAATTATTTCAATAATCGCTCTACACTAGTGAACATACCCTACGAAGGCACCAATATTATAAATGAGACATGGCCAGTCTAAGGCCCTTTTAGTCATTTAGCATCGGTGGCTAAGACCAAGTTATGCCTTTGGCTTACTGACAGTGTAATGTGGCATCATCTTGTCATTCTGCTTTTGAGACATGTTGTGATATATATATTAGAACTAAAGAAAGTCACAAAATATAGAATATGAAAATAAAATAGTAATGGGATATCTACTGTATATGGAGCGGGATGAAAAGTGAAATTTCCAATCTAGTGATCCAGTCTTTTTGCTGTTTCAAGTAATGAAGATGGGAAAGTACAAGAATAGACTCTCATTCTCAGTTTGAGATGGGTACCACCTGAGAGGAAGTTCTTACCTCTATAAGTGAATAGTGTAGCCACAGGCATATGTGAGAAATCTCAGCAAGTTTGAACCAACACTTTGAATTAAAAGCCATGGGACATCTTGCTAAAACTTCTACTATTATAAGAATTTTGTATGTTCAAGGAAGGTGAATTTTATTTAGGAACAGAAAACTCAACTGTTTTGTAATTTTTAATTGGCCTGAGATTCCTATCGGTAAAGAAATTGGAAAATTGAAAGATATATATTCATCATAACATTGTAATCCTTATATCAGAACAACAGTCAGTCATTCTTCTTTGTTTTCTTTCCCTTATTATTTAAAGTGAATGTTTCCTACAATATTAGTATTTTCATTAAAAAAGGGAGTGTGTTATCAAAAAAATACATAGAATTTATATCTGGTATATCTGTTTATTTAAACATTTTTCATGTGACTATTGAAATTAAAAAACGTCATCTTCACATGTTCCAGTTCTTATACTAGCCATTAAAAAAACACACAATAGGTAAATATTTCTGGCTTTTCATAGAACACATTTCAACTTTACTGTGTAGACTGGGAGCAAGCGAGCAGAGTATTTTTTTCAATAACACTCAAAGGCACTCAAAGGGATCCTATGACCACTATCTCACCTCTGAAACTAACTGCAGTAGGGGTTGAAAAATGAATCCTACCTAATGTCCTCTCTTTTCCTGAGCCCATGTACCTCTGTAAAGTTATGCAGTAGCTTACTGTATGCAAATGAGAAGGGAAGCGTCATCTGGATTTGAAGAGTCATATTGAATTATGAGCTGCCAAGCTCAGTTATGGCTCATAGAAGGCAAGGTTGACACCGAAACTGGCTGTTGCACCATGGGGTTAATATTTTTTATAATACATCCATTAATCCAGTAAAAAGACACTACAAAGATAAGTATATTTAACTGTATTCTAAGGAATTTTTGCTTTCTTCAAGACATAAGGCTTCAGTCTCTCAATAGCATCACCTGGGAATAATGCCATAGAATTATACTTTGCTATACTCCGATACATGTGACAACAGAACCCTCAGCATTGTTGTGTTCTAGCTAATTGAGATGAAGGAGGATGAGAGCATAGAGGAGACATAAAAATTGTTGCATGGCCATTCAGTCAAGCAGTGCAGCACGGCGGTAGATAAACGATTGTGATGCCGTCTTGCTGTTGTTTGGCCTTGATTAAACAAGGTTACGTCTGCATAGGGAAGCAGAGAAAAACATTAAACATCATATAGAAGCAGAGCAGATGTCTGAATAATAAGCAGATTGTAAAAGCAGCTTTTACATTTGTAATTCATCTAAAGTCTTCAACCGGAAAAACTTTCAAGTATGGCTGAGACCAAGCAGAATTCGGCTTCATTCACATCCGCGCTGTGGCATTCCTTATTCTTGTTTTGTCATGGGAAGAGGAAAACTGAATTCTAGACAGGGATCGATCTGTCACATGATAGAAATGAATGGCATCTGATGGTCCCAATTGGCTGCAATGGGGTCTATCAGGTTTCCGGCATGCCCCCTAGCATTTCTAGAGACAATATAGCACAGCATGCTACACTATTTCATCTGTGATTTTATGCTGGAACTGCATTCATAGCTCCAAGTGGAGCCTCCGATGCAGATTTGATCATTTTGCAATATTTAAAAGTGAATTTAATTACATTTTTAATAGAGATGAGCGAGCACCAAAATGCTCGGGTGATCGTTACTCGGGACGAAAATTTCGCGATGCTCGAGGGTTCGTTTCGAATAACGAACCCCATTGAAGTCAATGGGCGACCTGAGCATTTTTGTATATCGCCGATGCTTGCTAAGGTTTCCATTTGTGAAAATCTGGGCAATTCAAGAAAGTGATGGGAACGACACAGCAACGGAGAGGGCAGGCGAGGGGCTACATGTTGGGCTGCATCTCAAGTTCACAGGTCCCACTATTAAGCCACAATAGCGGCAAGAGTGGGCTCCCCCCCCCCTCCCAACAATTTTTACTTCTGAAAAGCCCTCATTAGCAATGCATACCTTAGCTAAGCACCACACTACCTCCAACAAAGCACAATCACTGCCTGCATGACACTCCGCTGCCACTTCTCCTGGGTTACATGCTGCCCAACACCCCCCCCCCACGACCCAGTGTCCACAGCACACACCAAAGTGTCCCTGCGCAGCCTTCAGCTGCACTCATGCCACACCACCCTCATGTCTATTTATAAGTGCGTCTGCCATGAGGAGGAACCGCGGGCACACACTGCAGAGGGTTGGCACGGCTAGGCAGCGACCCTCTTTAAAAGGGGCAGGGCGATAGCCCACAATGCTGTACAGAAGCAATGAGAAATATAATCCTGTGCCACCGCCATCAGGAGCTGCACACGTGGGCATAGCAATGGGGAACCTATGTGCCACACACTATTCATTCTATCAAGGTGTCTGCATGCCCCAGTCAGACCGCATTTTTTTATAAATAGTAACAGGCAGGTACAACTGGGAATCCCCAACTCCGCAATGGGAATTCCGTGTGCACCCACAGCATGGGTGGCTCCCTGGAACCCACCCGCTGTACATAAATGTATCCCATTGCAGTGCCCTGGACAGCAGAGCTAACATCAGATTAAATGCAGGTCGGCTTCGGCCCAAACTGCATGCCCCAGTCAGGCTCGAGTTTTTTATAAGTATACACAGGCACGTACATCTCCCTAATGGAAAGTCCATGTGGACCGACAGCATGGGTGGGTCCCAGGAAGCTACTGGCGGTACATAAATATATCCCATTGCAGTGCCCAGCACAGCTGATGTAACGTCAGCTTTAATGCAGGTGGGCAAAAAATTAATTAGATTACACTGTAGGCAAGGGCCCAAAAAAATTGGTGTACCAACAGTACTAATGTACCTCAGAAAAATTGCCCATGCCCAACCAAGAGGGCAGGTGAAACCCATTAATCGCTTTGGTTAATGTCGCTTAATTGGTAACTAGGCCTGGAGACAGCCCAGTTAAAATAAAAATTGGTTCAGGTGCAAGTTTCAATGCTTTAATGAGCATTGAAACGTATAAAAATTGTTTAGAAAAATTATATGACTGAGCCTTGTGGGCCTAAGAAAAATTGCCCGTTCGGCGTGATTACGTGAGGTTTCAGGAGGAGGAGCAGGAGGAGGAGGATGAATAGAATACACAGATTGATGAAGCAAAAAGGTCCCCGTTTTTGATGGTGATAGAGAACGATGCTTCCATCTGCGGGTGCAGCCTACGTATTGTTTAGGTATCGCTGCTGTCCGCTGGTGGAGAAGAGAAGTCTGGGGAAATCCAGGCTTTGTTCATCTTGATGAGTGTAAGCCTGTCGGCACTGTCGGTTGACAGGCGGGTACGCTTATCTGTGATGATTCCCCCAGCCACACTAAACACCCTCTCTGACAAGACGCTAGCCGCAGGACAAGCAAGCACCTCCAGGGCATACAGCGCGACTTCAGGCCACGTGTCAAGCTTCGACACCCAGTAGTTGTAGGGGACAGAGGCGTCACCGAGGACGGTCGTGCGATCGGCTACGTACTCCCTCACCATCCTTTTACAGTGCTCCCGCCAACTCAGCCTTGACACAGTCTTGCTGGGGAGCCATAAAGCTGGCAAAGGCCTTGGAGAATGTTCCCCTGCCTGCGCTGTACATGCTGCCTGATCTCTGCGCCTCCCCTGCTACCTGGCCCTCGGAACTGCACCTTCTGCCACTAGTGCTGTCGGATGGGAATGTTACCATCAGTTTGTCCGCCAGGGTCCTGTGGTATAGCAACACTCTCGAACCCCTTTCCTCTTCGGGTATGAGAGTGGAAAGGTTCTCCTTATACCGTGGGTCGAGCAGTGTGTACACCCAGTAATCCGTAGTGGCCAGAATGCGTGTAACGCGAGGGTCTCGAGAAAGGCATCCTAACATGAAATCAGCCATGTGTGCCAGGGTACCTGTACGCAACACATGGCTGTCCTCACTAGGAAGATCACTTTCAGGATCCTCCTCCTCCTCCTCAGGCCATACACGCTGAAAGGATGACAGGCAAGCAGCATGGGTACCCTCAGCAGTGGGCCAAGCTGTCTCTTCCCCCTCCTCCTCATGCTCCTCCCCCTCCTCTTCAACGCGCTGAGATATAGACATGAGGGTGCTCTGACTATCCAGCGACATACTGCCTTCCCCCGCCTCCGTTTCCGAGTGCAAAGCGTCTGCCTTTATGCTTTGCAGGGAACTTCTCAAGAGGCATAGCAGAGGAATGGTGACGCTAATGATTGCAGCATCCCCGCTCACCATCTGGGTAGACTCCTCAAAGTTTCCAAGGACCTGGCAGATGTCTGCCAACCAGGCCCACTCTTCTGTAAAGAATTGAGGAGGCTGACTCCCACTACGCCGCCCATGTTGGAGTTGGTATTCCACTATAGCTCTACGCTGCTCATAGAGTCTGGCCAACATGTGGAGCGTAGAGTTCCACCATGTGGGCACGTCGCACAGCAGTCGGTGCACTGGCAGATTAAACCGATGTTGCAGGGTCCGCAGGGTGGCAGCGTCCGTCTTGGACTTGCGGAAATGTGCGCTGACCCGGCGCACCTTTCCGAGCAGGTATGACAAGTGTGGGTAGCTTTTCAGAAAGCGCTGAACCACCAAATTAAAGACATGGGCCAGGCATGGCACGTGCATGAGGCTGCCGAGCTGCAGAGCCGCCACCAGGTTACGGCCGTTGTCACACACGACCATGCCCGGTTGGAGGCTCAGCGGCAAAAGCCAGCGGTCGGTCTGCTCTGTCAGACCCTGCAGCAGTTCGTGGGCCGTGTGCCTCTTCTCTCCTAAGCTGAGTAGTTTCAGCACGGTCTGCTGACGCTTGCCCACCGCTGTGCTGCCACGCCGCGCGACACACCGACTGCTGGCGACGTGCTGCTGCTGACACATCTTGATTGCGAGACAGAGGTTGCATTGGAGGAGGAGGATGGTTTAGTGGAGGAAGCATACACCGCCGCAGATACCAGCACCGAGCTGGGGCCCGCAATTCTGGGGGTGGGTAGGACGTGAGCGGTCCCAGGCTCTGACTCTGTCCCAGCCTCCACTAAATTCACCCAATGTGCCGTCAGGGAGATATAGTGGCCCTGCCCGCCTGTGCTTGTCCACGTGTCTGTTGTTAAGTGGACCTTGGCAGTAACCGCGTTGGTGAGGGCGCGTACAATGTTGCGGGAGACGTGGTCGTGCAGGGCTGGGATGGCACATCGGGAAAAGTAGTGGCGACTGGGAACCGAGTAGCGCGGGGCCGCCGCCGCCATCATGCTTTTGAAAGCCTCCATTTCCACAAGCCTATACGGAAGCATCTCCAGGCTGATCAATTTGGCTACGTGCACGTTTAACGCTTGAGCGTGCGGGTGCGTGGCGGCGTACTTGCGCTTGCGCTCAAACAGTTGCGCTAGCGACGTCTGGACGCTGCGCTGAGAGACATTGCTGGATGGGGCCGAGGACAGCGGAGGTGAGGGTGTGGGTGCAGGCCGGTAGGCACTCGCGCCTGTGTCCTGAGAGGGGGGTTGGATCTCAGTGGCAGGTTGGGGCACAGGGGGAGAGGCAGTGGTGCAAACCAGAGGCGGTGAACGGTATTTGTCCCACCTTGTGGGGTGCTTGGCCATCATATGCCTGCGCATGCTGGTGGTGGTGGCTCCCCAGCTGATCTTGGCGCGACAAACGTTGCACACCACTGTTCGTCGGTCGTCAGGCGTCTCTGTGAAAAACTGTCACACCTTAGAGCACCTTGGCCTCTGCAGGGTGCCGCTTATTGGCCTGTGGTTGGAGGCTGAGTTCGCTTACGGAACGCACAGCAGAGCCAGGAAAGAATTTTGCGCAAGCCTGCTGTAACACTTAGCTGGCTGCGTATGAATTAGGACAACTACCCCCACCAGAGACCCAGTACACTGAGGACGGTCACAGGCAGCCCGAATAGATTTTTTTTCCCAAATGTTTTTGGAAAGGCCCACTGCCTATATACACTAAATATGTCTTCTGTCCCTGCCTCACCACTACTGGCCCTGGACAATGTAAAATTACTGCAGGACGCAATGCTCTGCACGGCCGATATACAAAAAAAAAAAAGTGCAACACTGCAAAAAGCAGCCTCCACACTACTGCACACGGTTAGATGTGGCCCTAAGAAGGACCGCTGGGGTTCTTGAAGCCTAAAATAACTCCTAACACTCTCCCTATAGCAACTCCAGCAAGATAGCACTTTCCCTGAACTATGTCAGAATGCATCTGTGGCGAGCCGCGGGAGGGGCCGATTTATATACTCGGGTGACACCTGATCTCGCCAGCCACTCACTGCAGGGGGGTGGTATAGGGCTTGAACGTCGCAGGGGGAAGTTGTAATGCCTTCCCTGTCTTTCTATTGGCCAGAAAAGCGCGCTAACGTCTCAGAGATGAAAGTGAAAGTAACTCGAACATCGCGTGGTACTCGTTACGAGTAACGAGCATCTCGAACACGCTAATACTCGAACGAGTATCAAGCTCGGACGAGTACGTTCGCTCATCTCTAATTTTTAACAAAAAGGCCAGCCACAAACAGATGCAGATGATTAATGGCAACATGTGTGGGCAACCTAACAGAAATAAACCTACATGCTTAAACTCAGATAATTTATATAAAGTATCCAGTTTTCCCTTTTACATTTTAGAAAGAGTGTTGTCAATGTGAAGATAAGCATAGGAATCACCGAAGTAGTCAATCCTACCAAACAAGCTAACAAAACAAAATGTTCCCTTACAGCTAGAAAAAATATTGGAAAATATCATGTCAGTCAGATCAATCTTAGACTAAGAATAACAAAATGACTGCCTATCCTATCCTTATCATGAATCTAGTACAGCGGCCTCTCACAACATATGGTACAATATTAATTGGTTCTGGGACAACCATCGTATGTTAAAGTTATTATGTACTGTAACCATAGCTGTATGGGAACTGGTGGGTGACTCTAGATACCCCAAAATGTCTATCAAAAGTATTACAAAGTAAAGATTAAAGAAAATAAAGCAGATAGGTGATACAGATAAAACAGGTCCTCACATAAAAGGTAGAAAGAGCTGATAGGAGCTGTAAATCACTTTCTATGGGGAGGACAGGAGCTTCTTCAGGGGTCTGTAAAGAACACACAGTGCACCTCAACTGGTGTCCAAAGGGGATGATCACCCTGGCCACAGGTTAAGAGTAGTACCAAACCATGCTGTAGAGAGGTGCTACAAGATAGACAACCAGTGCATGCATGTCAGTAATACTGGAGGTTTATCAGTGAATGTCCAGCAAATAGGCGACTTACATGAGAGATTATCGCTCAAGATTTGTTCAAACGAAGATTCGTCAGCTCAGCATAAAAACCATCACTGGATCGCATGGAAGGTGAAGCCCCAAGCGAGAAATCTGCGATCCAGCAGTGAAGTCTCAACGCTCTGCACGAGCAATAGTGACTTCATCGATGATGGAAGCACTTGTGCAGTTGTTTAGACGACTATCGCCCCATGCAGAGGGGACAAGACTGTGTATAGCACAGCTTTGGACTGCCTCTGACATTGTAGGCATCTGACTTCAAATTACAATGGTCCGAAAAAGACCATTGTTGTATTTTGAAAATATTGTATCCTGAGGCCATTGTAACTTCAGGGATAACTGTATAATAAAACAACTGCCCCCATCAATATTCCATATTTACACACGACCCAAAAGTAGAAGAAAAAAAAAGCTCTAAGTTTTCTCCCCTGTCAAAATTGGTGCCCCCCTTGCTTTCTATGGGGACATTTAGTGCACAAAAATAGAGCATGCTGTATTTTTTTGCATGCACGCACAAAATGGGTAAATATGTACGAATCCAATGGGTTCTATGCTCTGCGTATTGTGTGCATAAATTTTATGGACCCAAAAACACATGAAAATACATCTGTGTGCAGGAGCCCTTACGGCATGATACAGAAGAGTTGTGTTCTTGGGAGCTCCTTCACACCGGCAGTTGCGATATCGCTACAAGAAAATTGCGGCAAAATCACAATTTTGCTTATGAGATGTCTGAGCGTTAGCAATGCTTTTTCTTGCAAAAATAACGCTGCCGCTTGTGATTTTCTTGCGATAGACAAAAGGAGTTTCTAATGTTAAAAACGCATTGCATCCCACGAAAATGGCAAGTTCGTGCTTTGCGATGCAATAAAAAGGAGGCTCCATAGGGAAACATGGGAGATGGAAAGAAGCATAAGTGAAAATATCGCAAATGGGATTGAAACCATTAAAAATCATTGATGTGTTTATGCAACTGTGATAATTACGCCCGCATGACGGGACAAAATAAAACCATTGATTTCAATACCTTTGTTTTTATTAGTGGTATTCTCGCCCGTTGATAGTACAGACAAGTAAAGATCGGACTTGTCCTAGTTAGTACTGCGTGCGGCAAAGAGAGGGCAGGACCTATCCCCACTATAGCATGGAGTTTGAATATTCCAAAAAAAACCCAAACAACTGCGCTCTGTAGCGTTAAGCGCAATTGCACATACGGCCATGTGAAGAAGCCCTAAGTACTCCTTCCCATGATTGTAGGCACAGATACGCTCACAATGGCACGACTTTTTGCACTGCAAAGGTCTCGCTATCATGGGCGCTTTTAACATTACTTTCTGCGCTGCTGGGGACCGTTCATATCGACGCAGAACACACCTGTGATTGAACAGGCTGTGCAGCTTAATTAGTACCCAGTGTTTTTGATTTACACACAAAATTGCGCAGTTCATTGTGCAATTTCGCTGTGCTTTGGTGCACAAAAATAGAGCATGTTGCTTTTTTTCGCCTTTGCAAAAGCGATAGTGTGAAAGAACCCATTGAAAACAATGGGCTCCGCTCCCTGCACAATGCGCACATATGTTTTACATAAGCCCTAAAACACAGCCTAGTCTGCAATGTGACAAATTCAGTAAGTCTACCGAAAGAGCCAAGTTACATTGTTGCTCTAATGTATTGTAACATTTCATTTAACACAAGGCAAGTACATTTATAGGAAAGTTCACTGCTAATAATTTCCATAACACAAGCCATTAAACTTCAAATAATGTATTACGCAGAACAAAAGGAAATCTGCTTTGTTTGTCTTTTTCTGCGGCGCGGGCACGGCTGCATTTGTCTCTGAACATTTGTTTTATGATATTATGAATGTTGATTATTTTGGGATGTAATTGTTTCATTTTTTGCCCACTCAGAGGACCGGCTCTCATAAATAAAGTAAAATGATCAAAACAAATGGAAATAAACTCAGACTTTTAAACTCATTTATTCGCCCGCTTGTCCTGAGACCTGAACCTTATAAAATGCTTTGAACGTTTTATTTTGTACAACTGAAAATGAGCTTCCATCTAACCAGGTTCTTTTTTTCTCTCGTAGCGCAGCTTCACACGGGCGTATTTGCATGAATATTTGTGCACGCAAAATTTGCATTCGCAATTCGAAGAGTTTAGAACCCATTGATATCAATGGATTTGTACACATTTTGGGCTCCTGCAGATGATCACAGGCGTAGATACGCTCGCAATAGCGTTACGTATTAACACTCTGAAGAGAGCGCTATCACATGCGTATCCGTGCATTTTACAGTTTTTTTTCGGCGCTGCTAGAATGTGACACACCCACGCCATGATTAAACAGGCTGTGCAGCCTAATTAGTTCCTCAAAAAAAATACATCTGGACCTTATTAGGTTAAATAGGCATTTACATCAGGGCATGTTCTTCTGCTGTGCGCAAATGTACATTCCCTGCGTGCTAAAAACGTACATTAAATGCCCCTATACACGCGTAAATCTAGCTCATTCATAGTGCAAATATGTTGCGCTGAGGCGTGCGCAATTGCACAAGCGCGCATGTGAAGCTGCCGTTAGACTTTACTTACACAGGTGAGTGTGATGTAGGTTAGTAAAAATCTACCTACATCACACACAGTTTTTCGGCAATTATGATGCTTTTTGGCGTAAGTGTTTTCGATAGGTAAAATGGTAAAAAAAAACGCACTACACTTGCATACAAATAACAAGTGCAATTTTCTTACACTCCCAAGGGAAATAATAGGAGATTCTTGAACAAAAATTGCCCAAAAATAGGTCAGGCTATGTTTTTTCGATCTTGGACTCTTGGTCCGAGAGGAAAATCAATCATGTGAATGAGTCGTTTGAAATTAATGGGTTCTTTTGACATGCGAGTTCTTTCCTTCTCACAAGCAAGCTCGCTTATGAAAATTGTTCATATGAATAAACCCAAAGATGTTAGAAGTTTCTTCTACTGAAGTTGCCTCTTTCCTTATTCCTTGGTCAGTCTCAGGGCTTAAATTGATGGGCGTAAGTTAGTCTTGTTATGCGGCCTAAAATCCATACTTCAAAATCACGAGATTAAATTCTGTTGTGGAAAAGCCTTCTGCTGTGGGACTAAGGATGCCTTGCGGAATTGTTGTTGCGGATTTCCATCCTACATGAGATGTAATTCTGCGTAAAAAACACAATAAATTCTGCAAGATGCATTCCACAGTTAAAACGCAACAAAATCCACACTAAGGGCTCCTGCAGATGAGCGTTGGCATATATATGCTCGCAGAAGCGTGACATGATTGCGCTATGAAGGCAGCGCTATGACGTGCTTTCGTATGCGTAGCAGCACTGTTTACTGTACTTTTCCACGCTGCCGATTCAAATTGGCGCAGGACAAATCCTTGCTGTCATTTAATGGACTACGAAGACTAATTAGTCTCCGATGTTATCAATTAACACTGCAAAATCCCACAGTTCCACTCCCGAAGTGATTCATCTCCATGTGCCACTAAAATTGCAGAACTGATAGCAGACAAAAATACAGCAGATGAACTGAAAACAGTAACAGAAAGAAGGATATACTTGTATCTTTATTGATTCAGGTGTCATGTATAACCTCGCTAAAATGTTAGAGCTGCCGGAGATAAAAATGGTTCTTATACTCGGTATCACCAGGTGGGAGAAATTAAAGTCAAGTAGCAGTTAAAGTTAAAGAAATTCAAGTACATGGAAAGGGGTTATTTAAATGTAATGCAAGAGAATGGAAAATTAATTCAACAGTAAGTTCCACAAGCATATCATTATTTATAGCGTATACTTACCATTTTCACTTCATCTGCTTTATTTTGGTTTAATAAGAAAACCTCTTCCACAACATCATCGTCAGTAACATTGCCAAAAACTGCTCTGAACCTTCTACAGCTGCTAAAATAGCACCAATTATGGAGATAGCCATCTTTACCTTGCAATAGTCATTTTTTTTAATTCCAGATGGCTCTGTACTGCTTGGTAGACTCTTCATCATGTGATCGAACACTCCAAGCCAGAGGTCAGAGAGAATAAAAAGACACAACCTAAGTCACACAGCTGAGATGGTCGGGACTTCTCTGGAGGCAGTAACAAATGAAAAACCATCACTCCTGTAAATGACTGTAAGGTTATGTTCACCCGTAACAGAATCCTGTGGATTTTCCACATTTGAAAATTCTGTGGCAAAATCCACATCAAGAACGTTCAAATTTCGTCCCATTGGTGTGGATTTTGACTCAAAATCAGCTGATTTTGGCCTGCCGCTCATCTCACCTTGCAATCAACAACACCTCACTACAGCACATGGAGCAGCCCTCACATTCGGCAACCGCCACTAAGTGTCATGGCTGCCAGTTAGGTGATGCACCCACTTCTGCATCACTTGACTGGTGGCCTCAGTGCCGAGTAGCGGTTGTTGGAGGAGGGGGCTGCTCCATGTGTTGCAGTGAGGGGCTGCTGATTGTGAGGTTGGAATAGTGGCAGCTGCAGAACCTAAGCTAATTAGGTGTCTTCCTATGTGCCCCCCCACCCCACCCCCCCATAATGATTCTCTTGACATCATCAAAAGTTCTTCAGATTCTTCAGCAGCTCTCTTACATATGTGACTGGTTACCTAAACATCATATCAAAGGTCCTTTAGTTCTAAAAGTGCAATGGCCAAGCTAAAGAGGGGGAGACTACAGGGGGTGATAAGATGGTTGTCATGGGTGGCTCTGTAATCCCTCCCAACAGTGGCAGTAATGGTGCTCTGCTCAGCTGTCACACAGTGGCACAAATAACGTTTAAGTATATGTCTAAAATAAATAGTTCTTTTGTCACGGATGACGCCAGTACTCCAACCTGAACTCCCAAGTGTAATGATGGTGGAATAATTTGAGATGAGTCCAGTAGCCTGTATTAGTAAACAGTTTTACTGAAGCTTGTTGTGATAACAGTTGAACTTGCAGCATTACACAGGTATAGCAGAGCCAACAATGATGCAGTTAATTGACATGATGAAAACAGTAGATTTACAATTTTATTCACATTTATCTTCAATGCTCTCCCTCTCTAGTTCTAGAGGTTACTCAGTAATAATCTTCTCCCAGTTGTTACTAGCTGAAGGGCTTACTGGAAGTGAGTATGTAGGAGTGGAATGAGAGTTGTAATGGCCACTAAACTAATCCTGGCTTTGAATTCACCAGGTAGTTTAACTGACTGTTAGGTGGAACAATGGCCTCTAACTCTTTTCTCCTCACTACTGGAAAAACAAGGGAGTGGAAAGGGACCTCGCTACCCTTGCTGGACTGCTGAATCATACATGGCTGATCTGCTAACACACCTCCTCCTCCACACAGAGAGACTCTGAGAGCCTTTTTATAGGCCAATGGTAGAACCACTTTTAGAGCTGCAGGTGACAAGACCGTTCATCTAATCACACCACAACTCTAGTCATTTGCATATCTTTATATATATAACTGAAAAAGGTTGTTGAGGGATGTAATGCTTCTACCTGCCCTCTACATTGGTGAGTATATGGCTGCTTTCTGATGTGTATATATATATATATATATATATATATATATTAGGTCTAAAGGGATGTTATACATTACATGGACACAAGTATTTGGACACTGCAGAAAGTCAACAAATATGCAAATACTGATTTTGCCGAACGGAATGCTGGGAAGTGAATGGGTAAAATAAAAAGCTGCTCATTTTGTAATAACTATTCATTCATCCGATTGAGCGCTTGTGGGACGAACTGGAGTGACGGGTACGACACCGCCACCCACACCCATCCTCACAACAATCTTTTCTCACAGTCTTGCACGAGGAATGGCGAACTATTCCTGCCCAGACGTACAGAGAACTTGTGGAAAGTATGTCCCAGTGTGCTGCCGCTGTACTACAAGCAAAAGGAGGGCTGACACCTTACTATATAGAATAATAAAGCACCTTTTCTGAAAAACATGCAGTGTCTAAATACTTTTGTCCATAAAGTGTATATATTAGGGTCCTTATAAAGTCCTTTTCAGCCTAGTGGATTTTCCACAGTGGAAATTTTGCGTCCAATTCCATGTCATTTTCGGATTATGCAGATTTCAGTGCTGATCTGAATCTGATTTCACCCTTTCAATGGAATGAGTGACGTCAACTGGGGATCCCCACCGAAATCCGCACCAATGTGGACTTTAACATTTTTTTTTTTGTGTGTGTGTATTTTCCACCGTGGAAAATCCACACCAGTTCTGCTATGTGTGAAGGCACACTTATATATAATGTGAGAGGAACCAGAGAAGCAGGGAGGCGCAGCGGTGCCATGAAAGGACTGACTGTGTACAGAGGCTGCAATGCTGAATTGTGGGAGCTTCATAATGTCACAACAACCACAAAGACCATGAGGGAACCAGGAGGTAAATACATACCATGTGCACTCAGAAGGAGGGCAAAATACAGATATTTACAAGATTAAGCACTAATTAGCATCACTGTGAATAGTGAATGTGCGTCAAATATTAATTTAGTTATTTCTCTCCCTTGGAAAACCCCTTTAAGATCTTAAAACTTGAAGAATAAAACATTGCAGCAAATGCTTAACACACCAGATATAGTAGGGAACTTGTGGCTGATTTAGTACCTTGTTTTGTGAAGTATATGGCCATAGCTCATAGAGCTTGGGTTTTATGTGGCAGTTATAAGATTTTATGATCACTTTATAACATTTTATAGACAGTTTAATCATTAGTCAGGACTTTCCTGCACCAGGTAATTTTATCAATAACAGTTACCTTACCGGGCTGCTCCGCTCACGTACCGCAGTCTGCGATGTTATACTTACCTTATTCCACCAACAGTCTTAACCAGATGGCATACGGATTTCAGAAACCTACAGCACTTTAAGTGCAACAGGATGGGCGTTTCTTTTTGACGTACATGTTCTGTTTTTTTTTTTTTGCATGCAGAAACCGTGCATATTTGTGCACGGAAAAGAGCATGCAAGCACGCTCTCATTGACTTTAATGGGCAATTAAGTTAAATTAGCTTAATGTGAGCTATGTGCATGTGCAATACGCACATAAATAGAGCATACTGCATATTCTTTTGTGCAAAAGAAATGTGCGTGTAAAATATGCTCATATGAACGAAACCAATAAAATCAATGGGTTCTATTGACTGCGTATCGCGTGCACAAATTTTGTGTGCGTAGTACATTATACAAATGCGTTCGTGTGAATAAGCCCTAAAATAGATTTAGAATATGTTCACACATGCAAATGCTGCGGGTTTCCTGCAACGGAATAAGAGCTTAAACAGATAGGAGTGATTTTGCCAGTTATGCGTCCGTGAAAATCACGAACGCATAATGAGCCGAAATGAATCCATTGATTTTAATGGTTTTGTTTTCACTATCTGGATTCTCGCTCGTTACTACTTACCCTATCTTTCTCGCATGTAGATAATCCACGGCATTTGCAGAGCAAATATTGTGGATGAGATTTTAGAAGTCCCATTTACATGATGGAGAGAAAATCTGCAGCGCAATTTAACCTGCATTGCAGATTTTAAATCCCCGGCATGACATTTTTTTTTTCCACAGCGGATTTCACTCTTTGATTGGCTGTGATTCTTTTACTGTCCAAAATCTGCAGCGTGTGAGCATACCAGTAAAGCCGCCTGCACAGGCAGAGCCCGACTCCGCATGCTGAATCCCACAACAGAATCCGGCTCCGGCAGCAGTGGTGTCCGCGCTTACCTGTTCTGTCGCTGTCTTCTCTGTACTGTGGATGAACCCGACGGCTCGCCAGCGCACATGTGCTGTACAGATTTTTTTATTTCCAATTTTTTTTTTCCCGCACCGATGATGTGGAAATGTAAATTCTTATTTGCACTGGGTGTATTTACATGGAGCATTTTTCTCTCGCAGCGATGCTGTGATTAAGAAAAATTGCAGCATGTTCTATTTTTTTGGACAATATCGCCAATTGTTTTCTAGGTGAGGGAAAAAATTTGAATCGCACTGGCATGCAGTTTTTTAATTTTTCTTATTGAAACAACTTGTGGTTTTCATGCACATAAAAGGCGCACGTGAAAATCTGATCTGCAGTGATGCGATACGTTTTTCGCCCAAAACACATCCCAATTGCAGTGAAAATCTCAGGTTTACAAGTGTGATATCGATTCGAGTTTCTCGGACTGATATTGTGCTCGCCCATGTGAATACATCCTTACAGTGATCCTTTAAGTTACAATGGTCTCAGGTTACAATATTTACAGCATAAAAGGGTCTTGTCCCGGACATTGTAACGTGAAGTCAGATTTAACATACAAGGTAATAGACAGCCCATATCTACGGCATGCATACACTTTAGTGGAAAATCTAGCCATTCAACACGAGCATTTCACTGGTAAAACACATGTAATACTGACATACATGCACAGATTGGCTATCTAGCAGTACCTCGATTCAGTACAGTACATGCTCTGCATGCTATCTACCTGTGCAAGAATAGATATCTCCTTTGGACACCAGTTGAGGGCGAATCCATGTTATTTTTTGGTGCGCTGTGTGTTCTGCACAGACCCTTGAAGAAACTCCTGTACTGTACATGGAAAGTGATTTACAACTTCAAGCAGCTCTTTCTTTTACTGTATATATAAGGACTTGCTTTATCTGTATTACTTATTTGTTTCATTTTTCTTTCATCTTCATTTTGTATAACTTTTGAGGTTTTTTGGGGCTTCAGTAGCAATTAGCAGTTTTCCATTGAATTATGGTTTCAACACAGAATATTTTCAACATACAATGGTAAGGTGGCCAGATGTCCTGATTTAGGCTCTAAATTCGTGAATGGGTGAGTGCTGCCTGTGACTGAGTGCAGGGAGAGGCAGCTCTCACCTATCATTCAATAGCTGAGAGCTGCCTGTGATTGATCACAGTGCTCAGCCAATCAGAGGCAGCCCATTCAGAAGGCGGGGATTTTAATACTCCTCAGAGCAGTGCAGGAGAAGAGCTGGCTGGACGCGGCTGAGCACCAGCAGCTGAAGAAAGGTGAGTATTTTTTTTTTTTATTACCATTTTTTTCTTGCTTTTCAGGGAAGGGCTTATATTTAAAGCCCTTCCCTGAAAAACAATTACAGGATGCCAGCAGCTGGATCCCCTACCGCAGCTGTCATCTGTGACAGTTGTGGTAGGGAATTCTTTAATCCCCGCAGGGATGAAGTATTCCTTTGCTGTATCTGTCACAGATGTGGCAGGTGCAGCAGGGAATTATTTTTTTCTCTCGGGGATGAAGAACACATCTGTCACATGCAGCAGATGTATTCTTCATCCCCGCGGGGACACGGCAGAGGCAGACAGGTAAGTATTTTTTTTTTTACACTAAAATTCTGTTTTTTCAGGGCAGAGCTTATATGTAAAGCTCTTCCCTGAAAAACAATTGAGGGGTGCTGGCAGACCATTGCTTTCAATTGAGCCACCGGCAGCAGCCGCGACTCCATTGAAATCAATGCATGGACCTCCATACACGCATGTTTTTGTGTGTACATAGGTCTGCACCTATGTACGAACCTATGTATGCACAAAAACACGCTAGTGTGAAGCCACCCTTAAGTGGGGCAATCCCACTTTGGGACCGTGTGTCCCGCTTTCCCCCTTAGCCCGGTGGGACAGCCATTTGTCCTGCTTTCAGGATGCCTGGTCACCATTAAAGTGATTACCAGGCGGGGTGCTGTGGCTTCCCGGCTGGTAATCTCTCTGCGTATGGCGCCTTGGCGGATGCACACACTGATGGCACTGTGAGCGATCACGTAACAGTTTTCAAAAAAGTTAAAGTTTAATCTCCCCTCACCGAAGCAATCCTCTAGATCAGTGATTCCCAAAGTCGTCTATATGGACCCCCAGGGGTCGATTTTGACTTGCTGGGGGCCCATGTCAACAAGAAAAAAAATGGGGGGTGCACAAGATGTAAATGGGGGTCCACGTGAGATGACTCAATTTCATCAGGTCATCATCAACATTTAGGCGTTCTATAGATTATATAATACACCTGACACAAATTGTGTACATAATAATTATAATAGTATACTTTAGTATCACTTTTCATGTGATCCACCAGAAGTTTTGCGCAAACTTTACCTATCTGCTTTGTGGTGCGCTATGTTCACGTGCACGTTCTTCATACCGGCAGCAATGCATCGCGTGTATACCTGCTGCTTATCCTGCGTTGTGGACTTTCGCAAGAAAGTTTTTGATATCTTTTCCATCTTCATACCTCATGGAAAGAGGTTTTAGCCCGGTCACCAATCTTCTTACGAAAACAAGAAATCGATTGCAAATCACTGGACATGGAGATTTGAGACTATATTTCACTTATTGGAAGCCAAATATTGAACAATTGCTATCAGAGCATCGGGCTCATTCCTCCCACTAACAGCATTATTTGTGTATTAACTTTATGTAAGAATTTTACCAGGTTTTGATTTGTTTCATCCCAAATCTAAATATTTACTTGCACTTTGTCTGAAAGCCACCGGCTGCCCCTTTTGGTTTGGGCCCCGTTGTGCATAGAGACATAGGATTAAGGCCACAATGGGTATGTTTCTGAACACAGTACAAGCAGGGGTATCCATTTTGGGGTGCAAATCCTCATTTTTATGTGCACTATAGAAGAAAAAACTGTCTTTAAAATGACATATTTGTAAAATCATAATATTTTATTTTTTCTCCTTTAAATTGCATTAACTCCTGAAAAAAAACTGTGGGGTCAAACTACTCCTGACACCCTTCAGTGAATATATTAAGGGGTGTACTTTTGGGGTAATTTGTTCGGGTATCTTTCATTCTGACACCTATGAGCTTTTGCAATCTTGGCTTGGTGTAGAAGAACAAAATGTTCCTCCAAATTTTAATAATTAATGGTAAATTTGTCCATCTCCAAAATGGTTATAAAAAAACTAAAAATTTTTCAAATGTGCTTGCAGAATAAAGCTAACAGATGGAAACATATATCTTATCAAAAATGTGTGCAGTACGTTTGCACATATTTGACATATTGCAGTTGAAAATGTGGCAAAATGATAATTTCTTTCAAAATTTTCCACATTTCGGCGCTTTTAATAAATACGCACAAATTCTATCAGTCTATTTTTACCACCTAAATGAAGTACGATATGTAGCGAAAAAACATTATCAGAATTGCTTCGATATGCTAAACCTTTACTGAGTTATTCTGTGTTAGGCCTTAGTCAGACGGGCGTTTTTTGCCGCGATTTGCGCATGCGCATGCGTCCGGCGATTTTATAAAACAATTGCTTTGCAATGGTATCGGACACATGAGCGCTTTTTATGCGCTCGTCCGATAAATTATAGAACAGAAATCTCAGATCGCACCTATCTGCGATCTGCGATTCCTGTTCTCTTCTCTATATGCGCTCGATGGGGCCGGCGGCAGCAGCGCCGACCCCATTGAGAACATATAGAAGACAAATCATTCTTCTCTGCCACAGCTGTAACAGCTGTGGCAGAGAAGAACGATGTTTGCCCATTGAATTCAATGGAGCCGGCAATACAGCCGCCTCCATTGAAAGCAATGGGCTGCCGGCGAGCGCAGGATGAATTGTCGGGAAGGGCTTAAATATATAAGCCCTTCCCTGCAATTCATCCAGAAAAGTGTTAAAATAAAAAATATATACATACTCACCTGCTCCCGGCAGCCGGAGTTCCGTGCGGCCGTACTGCAGTGGGTGTGAAGGGGGTGTGAGTCAGACCTGTCCCCTGATTGCCCTTCCCGACAATTCATCCCACACTCGCCCGCAGCGCATTGCTTTCAATGGAGCGGGCTGTATTGCCGCTCCATTGAATGCAATGCGCTGGACAGCTCCGGCCCGTTTCTAATGAAACGCGGCTAGGCGCAGATTTTTGGGCAATTTTCGGGCACCGGTCACGCGATTTGCGGATGCGCATCCGTCATGCGATCCGCAAATCGCGCGAAAAAACGCCCGTCTGACTAAGGCCTTAAGAGACATAATGTGGCCTTGTCATTAAGGTGCAAACAGGCTATGTCACTAAGGGGTTATACAATAGGCCTGATTAATTGAAACTGTGCAAAAAAGTGCTTGTTGCGCATAGCAACCAATCATCATTCATTAAGCTGCTCTAATAAAATGAAAGCCTTGCTGTGATTGGTTACTATGAGTAGCAAACAGTTGAATCCTTCCTCCAGCACTTTATGTTGGATCATGAAGAGTTTGTGTACCAAGTTTGTTTGAGGCATGTAGGAGCCTTTGAAGAAGAAACAAACAAATATACAAATTTTTACTTTCTATGTATGTAGATATTTTGTAATTTGTGTGAGACGCTTGAATGACTCATTATGAGACAAGCCATGATAAGACTGATAATTGACTGTTATGTAATCCAGAAATCTCTGCATTGTTTTGAATGTTAGTTTTTTAACTCTATGTCAAAAATTGCAATTAGAAATACAAAGCTTCAATTCACGAGAAACAGCTTGTAGAGAAGATTTCCAGCTGTGAAAGAAAATGGTAAAGGTCAATCACTTCTGTTCCTTTATACTGCTTTTAAAACTTCAGAATTATAAAAGCACATGTATTTGTGTTGTGGGCGAATACTTTCAACATTGTTTAGATTCATTTTAACCTAATGGGTCTGGCACATCAATGATGACTGGTCAAGTAGGCTAAACCGTTTCTCATATCATATGTTTCCTACTGTTAAAGGGGTATGTCCAGAATTATAACAAGTGTCTTCTGTGTTTGTAGAAGCAGCGCCCCCTCTGTTCATGGGCTGTGTCTGGTATTCCAGTTCAGCTCCAATCCCTTGAAGGATACCTTCAGTTATGTTGCTGTCTGCATTCTCCACCAAAAGTTAAAAAGTGACAGCAGCAAAAGCAACTGTACGTCTCTGAAAACTACCACTACAAAGGTTCTGTGCAAGCAACTCGATTGGCCACTGTTAAAGCCAACTGAAAGTAAACTATATCCTGCCTAGTAGTATTGAAGTAATAACATTTCATCTCTTTGTATGTTCTGAAACAAAAATTAGTTTTAGGCTGCTTCTAGGCGATTGTATTTTAGCCCGTTATTTGGTCCGTGTTTTGCAGAGTGTAATATGGAGCTAATGTAAATTTACGTATCTATTCACATGGCTGTGTTTTTCTCGACTATTTTTTGAAAACACAGCATGCCCTATTTTATTTCTGTATTGCTATTATTTTCTACTGGGCAAATACGGATCAAGATTTGCCCACTAGTAAATAAAATGTATGGAGGCAAAAACAGATCAAATACTGATAAAATACTAATTACATACGGTTATAATGTCATCTGCAGCACGTCCGTAATATGTACGTCTTACCATACATTTGTCTAAAACTGGCCATAGAAGGGTAGTCTTTTTGGGCACTGGATGTCAGCACATGTGAAAGCTACAACATTTTGTAATTTATTTTGATATGGATAGACACAAACAAAAGAAGTGCCAAACAAAGAAAAAATAAAAAACTCCGGGCTCTTGGACTTTGAGAAAATTGTGAAGACCACAAGGTCTAATAATTAATATACTCATATTTTATTGGTGTCTCTGCAACGTGTTTCGGCGCTTCTGGGCTCCTTTCTCAAGCATTAAAATTACATTAACATTATGCATTTATATATACATAACTTATAATGACTTACAATTGTGGGGTCCACAAGAGATGCCGGGATGGTCACCGTGACGTCACCTTTGTGAGATGGACTTTCGTTTTGGGATGACGTTGGTCATGTGATCAACATTGGTGGAATGCAGCATGCGTTCCACTCCCCACTCTCATTCAGAAAAATGTATTGAAGCGTGACGTGCGCTTTGGTTTCTAGAACTCTTTAGTATCCCCGAGCTGATCATACCGGGTCTGTGCGGAGATTATTCTATATCAACTCCATTAGCAATATAAAAACCTTTCATAGCAACTGTTATGAATAAATTCATTAGTGTGCATTAAAATTGATATGCATAAAATTAATTCTATACATATAGATAAATGATTCATATCGTAAAAAGAATTAATAAATACAATTCATAAAATTAAGCTGAAAAAATGTCATTATATATAAGACCAGTTATGGTTAAAATCAGGTAAATCAGTAAAATATATTCTATTGAAGGGAATTGAAGGGATCTGCCGTTCTTCCATCTTATATTCCTATATTCTTTACATTTTCTCTAATACTTCATTCAGACCTAGTGGGAACATCTCCTTATTCCTCAGATTGCTTGTGGATTTGGTTTGTATATGTTCTAATGGGGTAACTTTCAGCCCCTTAGTCTGACAATCATGAGTTTCGGTGAAATATCTGGATATACTATGCTTGGTAATTTTTTTTTTTATCTTGGATTTATGTCAACTCATGTCAGAAACAAAAGAAGAACCTCTTCTAAAAAATAATTGTGTGCAGAAATGCTCTCATATAAGCCCTCACATGGCCGTAGAACTGTCTGATCCACGTTAGATTTTTCCCATGTGGATCTGACACTTCAGTCCCCTGCAAAAACCGGGCCAAGAATCGACATGTCAATCATTGCTTCCACCGTGCTTGCCGAAACATTTGTGCCATGTGAACTACAGAACGAATTGCCATGGCATTCAATAGAGTGCTAAAATGGTGCGGATTTCATTGTGGGGTTGAGTGTGGAATCCACCAAAGGGAGGTTTCACATACAGATTTTCGTGGCAGTTTATCATGACACAAGAAATGGATACAGCAGGAAAGAGAAGTTTAAGGCCGGCTTCTTACGGACATATTTGTTTTTGCGCATGCTTCATTGAAAGTATTACTTACTGTACTATTTGCGATTGCAGGGCATTTTCATTTGCGTGTGGCAGACAAGCATGCCCAATTTAAATGGCTATTTATCCTAATGAGTTCCAGATGTGCTCTTTTTTCACTGAATTGCGCAGAATTTAACGCATCTCGTTGTACATTGCACGCACATTTGCAGACTGCCCACAGATTCTATAGGGAGCTTTGGTGCGCAAATGTGCAGAAAGATAGATCGGATTCTATTTTATTTCTTGCGCACGCAAAATTGGGAAATGAGAACAAACCAATGGAAATCAATGGGTTTTATTTTCTACTTTATGTGCACATAAATTTTACTTTCACAAATATAGATATATAGAAAAAAACTTTTCTTAAAGCTGCGCTACACCATCAGACCTCAAGTCCAACTATGCCTAGTTGGACTTGAGGTCTGATGGTGTAGCGCAGCTTTAAGAAAAGTTTTTTCTATATATCTTTATTTTGTTTTCCCCATTTGTTCTCATGAACTATGGGGTACTTTTTTAGCTGCTGCTCTCCAGTATAGCTTAGCCGAACCAATAGATTCATTATTACAAGCTGTTCTGGATAAAGCCATAGACCCTCTGGCAAAGAAACCTCTGAAAGGTGAACGTGGATTTCCGGTGCAGGCGGGACACAAAAGGCTTTTTGTTGCTCCGCCTAGCACCTGGTAAGTAGAATCCTGCATAGTGATTTATTTTTTTATTTTTTATTCTTCTCCTTGGGCAAGGGCGCTCTCCCTAATTCTTACTTTCACAAATATGATGGTGTGAAGCCAGTCTAAGTCCTTCCCCTATATTTCCTTTTTCGTGTGTACTCCTGGCTTTTTCTCAAAAAACTACATGGAAAAACTGACATAAAAACCTGTGTGTGACACTACCCAAATGCTTACTGTTTTTGTCTCAAGCATACTCCAGTGCTCCAAATTGTGAGAGCTGACTGAGTACAGACCATTAAATGCTTTATGAAGAAGGTAGGTCCCCCCCCCCCTCATGTGGCACAGAGTGTTAAGGCAGACGAAATGCAGTCCTAAGCTCTCACTCATGACCTAAAAGGTGCAAGTTCAATGCCTGAATGGTTCAGGTAGCTGGCTTAAGGTTGAATAGGCCTTCCATCCTTCAGAGGTTGCTGGGGGTTAATAAATAAATTACTTGAAAGTGCTGCAGAATAAGTTGGCGCTATGTTAATAACAAGTCCATTCCGTCTCCTATTGCACAAAGTTTTCACATCAAGTGTTCTTACAATGTGTCCTTATTCTGGAGACAAGGCAACATTTCCCTTAGGGCTCCCACACACTTGCGTTTTTTTATTGCTGCGTTTTTCAATGGGAATTTCTAATGTTAAAAATGCATCACAAGTTGGTGGTTTGCGATTTTTGTGCAATGCGTTTTTAACATTAGAAAGTCCCATTGACAATCACGTAAAAAAAACGCAGCGATATCGCAGCATTAAAAAAACGCAAGTGGGTAAGAGCTCTAACATTTCCACTTATTACCATAATTCTTAGTGTCCACATGGGAGTGTTTTTGTCTCGTTATGCGGTTGTGATAATCATGGCCACATAACGGTACAAAACAAAACCATTGATTTCATTGGTTTAATTTTTACTAGCGGGATTCTTGCCCGTTAATAATATGGGTGAGAAAAGTTAGAATTCGCCCTAGCTGTCCTGCACGTAGTATTAACTAAGTGCGGGAAAGATAAGACAGGACCTATCTTCCTGCTGTTTTTTTTCAAACTCCTGCACAGAGTTTGAACAGCCCGAGAAGGGAAAAAACACATGTTCATTGCACAACTACACTCTGTAGAGGTGAGCGTAGTTGCACAAGGGCACAGCCGAAACGCATAATGTGCTGAGAGCAGGGGTTCCACTATCATAGTGCCTGATATGCATGATACTTTCCAGCTTAGGGCGCTGAGCCAACATTGCTGTGACTGATGCGGACACATCAAATAGAAAGACAGTAATGTCATCACCTCCGTGTGCATAATGAGTACACTACGAATGAAAAATACAAGCAATACACATTAACGACTGTACAAGCTATATTGTCATTACGGAATCTGAAGGCACTGAGCATGCCTGACCAGTAGAACAGTAGAGCGTACAGGTCGTAACTACTGTATACTAATGGAGGACTAAATGGGGGGGGGGCAGGAAGGGTGTGGGCACAGGTAAAGCCATATCTTTGCAGCTTTGTAAAGCAAGCTAGAACATTATATGAAATAGTTACAAGTTAATGGCTTTTGAAGCACATAACTTTCACTTTAAATAGCTGAAATACCCCTTTAATTGTCCTTACAACCTCCCAGAGGAAAATCTTAAATTAAACAAATTCTTCTTTAAAAAAAAAAAAAAAAAAGATGGCCAATAACATGTAACCTGTCTGATGTGTGCACAGAACGTCTTCTCAACCTCCTGAACAATCATCCGTCTGTTCTGGCATATCAATACCTCAGATGTTTCATGTCCTCCTGTTTACACTGCTCATTTTCTAAACTATTAAAAATGAATTAACTTAAGAATTACTCTAATTTTTATGTAATTACTACACAATATGTTGGTTTAACAGATTAGTTTTCATCAAATATATTCTGCCTACTATGATGCAACAAAACTTCAATATAGTCACAAAACAGGTTCTAAGGCTACGTGAAATCAATCTGTCATACAATTTAGTGTTCCGTATAATATGTAGATCATCGTACATCTGCCTTCTACTTCTGTACTGTGCACATTATCTACTTTTATTTACATGTTAGAAATTTCTGTTTTACATACTGTATATATATATATATATATACACGCACACATTTAAGGGCTGTACCAAAAGTAATGTAAAAGTGGCCATAACTTCTTTCTGAGTTCTTGATGAAAGAGGGGTGCAGGCTGTCCGACATCCACAGAAGGTTACAGAATGTGTACGGAGATTGCCCCATTGACAAGAGCAATGTTCACAGGTGGATGAAGAAGTTTACAGAATGGAAAACCACCATTGAAGATAAGCCGCGCAGTTGGAAACCATCAACTGTGACACTAATCATCAGTGAGTGGACAAATTGATTAGTGTAGACAGACATGTCACAATCTGTGAGCTGGGTAAACAACTGCGTTGTGGTCACAATGCCATACAGATAATGTTGGAAAGCTTGCGTTATCCGAAAGTGTGTGCGAAGTGAGTACCTCGGCAGTTGATACCCGATTTGAAGGAGTGAAGGGTGGAAGTCTGCTCTGATCTGCTTGAAGTGTTTGAAGACAGTTACGTCACATTTTTTACTGATCTAATGACAGGGGATGAAACGTGGGCGTATGTTTGTGATCCGGAAACGAAGAATCAGTCCATGCAATGACGGCATACCTCTTCTCCAAGGCCTAAGAAGTTCAAGAGCCAGCGATCAGTACAGAAAGTCATGGTGACTGTTTTTTAGGATGACAAGGGCGTCATTCTCCTTGATTTTCTGGAACAAGGTGGTACCATCAACAATGAGCGGTACATTGAGACACTCCAGAAACTTAGAGAAGCTATTAGAAGAAAGAGACCGCACAAGAATCTAAAAGCGATACACCATGAAAATGCACAACCGCACTTCTCAATTGATCGGGCTGGTCCATGGTCCTCCATCCACCATACAGCCCGGACCTGGCACCCTACGGCTCCTATCTGTGCGGTCCAATAAAGGACAATCTTAGGGGACACCAATTTAATGACACAGATGAGGTGAAAGTGACTGCGAACAAGTGGATACAACAGTGCATACCTGACTTTTTTCAAAGAGGATTCAAGAGTTGGGTTCAACGATGGCGCAAATGCATCACGTTTAATGGAGATTATATTGAATAGCGAATTGGTACAGAGGAAGAGTCATTCCAAGTACATGTACAATTAGAACGATCTACATCAGTTAATAAAGAAGTAATGACCACTTTTGGGGAGGAGGCTCAGGCACAGTCTTTGATCAAAGTCAGACATACATGCATGGAGGCCCATAGGGTGACATAGGTGCTACGGTAGGTCTCGCACGGCAGCTGAACCCACATAGGTTAAAATTTATTTCAGCAAATGGGAAAAGCAAATTCAATAAAATAACAAACTGCTTATGCTCGACTTTTTCATTCAGTGATGAGGATACAAATTGGCCCCACATATTATGTGTGCTTGTCACATGATCGTGCTACCTGGAAGTCAGTGGGGGACTGTATAGACTGCAGTAGCAGAATGAGCAAAAGTGGTAAATGTAGGCTGGATAGATAGATTGATTGATTCTGGATATCATATCTCAAAAAGTCTGCTCAGAACCAGGCAGATTGTTGAATTTTTCTAAAAAGTCATTAAGAAGACAGTGTTTTAATCACTTCCCTGCAGCCTATTGTTTTCTTCAGGAACAGAAGGAAAATAGTTAATTTCTTTCTGCAGTATTAGCTTAAAGTCTTTAATAATCTATTGTTCACATCTGGGGTTACAACCTTCTAAAATGCTCTACAAAACATATGTTTTAATGACAACTGACAATTACATATATATATATATATATATATATATATATATATATATATATATATATATATGGCACTTGCATAGTATTATCTCAGTAGGTACACGAAATGAAAGCAAAAATAATAATTTACAAATATATAGGAATGAAAGGTTTAAGCCATTTTAAGGGCGAGCACCCATTTGCGTTTTTTTACCTGCGTTTTGCGTTTTTCCTGCACAGGCATAGAGATAACATGTGTTCCTGTCCACTGGCGTTTTTTTTGCGTTGCGTTTGCGTTTTTAACATAGGAACTGTCAGTTGCATATGTGTCCTTATTTTTCTCCATGGAAATTAATGCAAAAGCCGCGAAAACGCCGCGAAAAATGCCGCGAAAACGCCGCGGAAAACGCCGCGAAAAACGCCGCGAAAACGCTGCGTTTTTTTTCCCGCGGAAAACGCAAACGCCAGTGGGTGCTCGCCCTAATGGTGTAAAAAAGTCTCAAATTTATTGCACACTACATTTGTGCTAAAATTTGCAAATTCCAAGCCCCATGCCACTCTTCAAAAGTGGGTAGAGTTTAACTGCAGAGGGATAGGGCCTCCTGGGGTTTGATAGGTTTGCTATAACTTGCTCCAGAGATTGGCGCATGTAATAGTACACATTTGTAAATCAAGGAATGTACAAACATATTAAAAATACATAATGTTAACCCATTCCAATCCACTATCTGACCTCTAAAGACATTATTATTTAAGGCTGTACAGCTCCGATATTGGAAGACGTCCGTCAGCGGTTCTCTTACTGTATATTGTCAGCCTCTCTGCTGTCAGAGCCTATCCAATGTGTCACCTCATGCAGTACTGGCTTTAGCCAGCATATAGCGCCGTTGTATAACGGCAGAAAAACAGTAAGCCCCCTAGGAAAACCCGGATACAAATTGGACTGGAAAGGGTTAAATACTGACTCCTGATCAAATGCCTGTTTTCCATGTCTCAACACAAAATTTCTTGCTTTCTTTATCATACTATACTTGCAAAAGTGGTTTTCAGCAGCATTTAGTTGCTCCAAGCCTTAATTTAATCCTAGTATCCAACTCATTAGATTTTTTTATGCACAGTAATGTTCATTTGTTTTTAGAATTAGGAAACCGCCTTTCTAGCAGTAGTTTGTATATCCTATCCTTAACATAACTATAGTTTTAAAGGATATGTGGGTTTTTTTTTTGTAAAGGACCAGATTATTTTAGTTATATATCTAAGAACAGCCCTGGAGAGGTTCCAGTTGTACTATGTTGTTGCCGGACTTCTGCCTCTTTAATACCTGTATTCACTGATTATCTTGCTTGTGATGCTGCAAGCTGTTAGATCAGGGGATGTTCTCTGTGATGCTTGTTCTCTTGTCATCACTTTCTCTTAACGCTCTAGCGCGTATAACCAGCTGACTGTAAGAAAGTCTTCACAGGCACATAGAACATGCAGTGTTGGAATGACATTAGCTGCTCTGACCACCGCTGCTTTTCAGAGTGCTCAGGAATAGGTTAGTAGTAATGTGTGACTTGCAGGATCAGAGTACACATCCGGTTTGTTTGTAGTAGAATGCTCCCAATGATTTTAATGGGTTTACTCAGACCTGAGCTTGAACGCTGTTTCTAACACCGCGATTTTCAAAAGCTGTCTGTTCTATTTTTGCGTTTTTGCATTTTTTAATGCCCCTCTTCACCCATCACAATGATGGGGTGCATTAAAAAGCTCTGTCAAACACTGTACCATGCATTCAAAATGCTGCACAAAATTGCGGTAAAAATGCCATGATTTCGAGCTGTGTTTTCTGAATGCATGTGTGATAGCGGCCTTAGGATGTGTTCATGTTTTGTTGTACTTTTGAACCTCAATAAAGAAAAACACATTTTAAAAAATGCCTGCGGCATTCAAAGACCACACGCTTTTTAAGAAACTGCATACATGATTAAAAACCACATGTGTTTTTGATGCATTTTTTAATTGTGTGTAAAGTGTGCAATTATATACAGTATATACTGGGAGATGTATAGATTGATATGAGAGAGAGAGATATGAGAGAGATATAGATATGAGAGAGAGATATGGGAGAGAGATATGAGTGAGAGATATAAGAGATATATATATATATATATGAGATAGATAGATAGATAGATAGATAGATAGATAGATAGATAGATAGATAGATAGATATGGGAGAGAGATATTAGAGTATGAGGGAAAGAGATGAGAGAGATGAAATAGATAGATAGATAGATAGATAGATAGATAGATAGATAGATAGATATGAGATAGATAGATAGATAGATAGATAGATAGATAGATAGATAGATAGATAGATATGAGATAGATAGATTGATACAGACAAACAGACAGACAAGCAGATAGATACATACCCCAGCCGGACCACTTCTCTGTGTTAGGAGAGTAGCAGGGCAGGCAGACATGGCCACTGTATACTGTGTCAGCAGGAGGGGAACAGCAGGGTGATGACATCATCATTCTTGCTCCACCCCATGCTGTGCCATGCATCTGTGACTGCTTCCCTCCTCCTCCCTTCTCCTCTTCTGTGTCTCGTATTGTCGGCCAGACCGTACCAATTAAGTGGCTGACAGTGCAACCTGAATGTGTGTTTGTTTATGGTGGAGGGCAACCTCTAGGCCCCCTTAAGTGTAGGGGCCAGGTCGCAATTGCGACCCGTGATGGTATGCCTATGAGTGTATAACCATAAAGTAGAAGCTTGATCAACCTGGTTTGCATAGTTCTGGATTGAACTGTATACCCAAAATGAAAATCTATGTTTTTCAATCAAGTTACAATCAGTATTAAGTTACCTAAAGACTGGGGGTGGACGTTGACCAAATTCTAGTTTCTACTCACGGCTATTTATATTAAAGCCTTTCTCAAATTATTCTCTGGAGTATGAAAAATTCATATAAATCCTAAGCCATGTTCATATTCATGCATTGTATTGATGTCATCCATTGAAGCAGCATAAGCTCCCTTTCTATATTTGCAGTTCATAAATAATAATGATAATAGGCAAAGTGCTCTCTACTGTAATAGATATGTGTTATCATATTTGCATAATGTAGGGCTGCTAATTCTAATCATATACCCACCATTTCTCAAAATCCTTTATTTCTATATTGCAGTGTTTCTAATTATATTGTCTTCTGCTGTTGCTAAATGAATCTTAACACTAAGTGTACTTTCATGTCATCCTTTTTTCCCCCAGCGTATTGTCTTTTCATTGGGTATTAAAGGAGTTTTCCAAGTTGTAGCTTTTCAGTAAAACTAATTCCCTGTGCACTAATGTACAAATCGGCATATACTCATCTCTTCCTGCTCCCTGCTGTGTCCTTCAATGCAGCTCTGGGTCTCCTCTCTGACACTGGATCGCTGAGCTCTGTCATTGGCTGCAGCAACTGTGACATTCAGTAAACCAGGCAGGACTGCAGTCTGTACACAAAGAGTGCAGGATCAAGCAGCACCATGGCACACTGGGAGCAGGGAGAGGTGAGGATATGTCTATTTGTTATGTTAGTACATGGCAAACTGGTTTTACAAAAAGCTACAACTTAGAAAACCCATTTTCAATGGCCAAGCAAAGCATGCCAAAGTGAGGAAGACCACGAGGTTTGCAGAAGGGTTGTCAGAGGTGGCTCTGTGGTTCCTCCAGACAGTGGCGCCAAAGGTGCTGTGCTGGGGGGTTGTGCAGCAACCTCAAAGAACATACTGTGATACACTTACAGGAAGGCCTGTTTTGTCACTCATGATGCCAGTACTCCAACCGGAACTCTCGGGATGGAATGTTGATGAAATAAATCAGACGAGTCCGGCAACTTGTGGTAGTAATCTGGGACTACACAGACTTACTAAGCGGAAGTTTGAAACTGTTGAACAGTGTAAAATCTCCAATACAGTACTTGGTAGTGGTACAAAGATATCCAGCAGTATGCAGATTGAACACATTGTAGAATACAGCAATATTTAGTTGTGTAGAAACTGACTTCAACACTCTCTCTCCTTTTCCTTTCTTATTTCTGGGACGCTGAACTGAAACTGATTTAGAAAGACAATTCCCCACTAGTTGCTCTAACTGAAGAGATGAGTGAACTGGTTAAAGTGTAGATGAAGCAGAGTGTAACATGGTTGTTAAACTAATCCTGGCTTTGAATTCACCGGGTAGTTTTCAGACTCACTGTTTTGGTGAAAGACCGACCTCTGAAAGATCCTCCTCCTCTCTGCTGTAGATCACCAAGGGAGCGGAATGAATCCTCGCTCAACCTTGGGAAGGCTGGGATTATCACTGCTTTCTCTCTGGCATGAGTAACTCATCCTCCTCCGACACGACCTGACTACAACCTCTCCTCTCTCACTCCTGGCTGCATCTCCCTAACTGCTCACTGACTCCTCCTTTTATCTCCTCTTTTCTTTCCTGCACTTTCTAAACTCCTCCCACTCTGCATAGGGACTTGTGTTGTTGCTTTCCCGCCCTTGGACTCTGCACCAGTGACTTTGAAGCTGACTATCAGCCAATAAGACACCAGCTGACATCAGGCCAAGCTCTAGGCTTAGAAGATAGGGAGAAACAGGGTTTCTCAGACGTACAACACCTTCTATGTCCAAGGATAGCACATAAATAGGCGAGACAGGACAAGTGTTGCTGTGAATGTTCTGTAGGACCCGCTGTGCCACTACACATTTAAACATAACAAATGTGTAACAAGGGGGTGGCATAGAGCCTGACAGGTACTTTCATTGCTGAACATGGTTGCAGTGTCTGATTTCTAATTTAAGTAGAATGAGGAACTGCTCATCTGAGTGAAATAATGTAAAAAGTAAACAAATAAGAAGGTTCACATGCAATTACAAAATATATTATTTGAGTGGAGATAGATATGAAATGATCATATTGGTAGAATGATAGCTCAGTGGTTAGCAGTGCTGCTGCTATGCAGCACTGGGATTTGGGGTTCAAGTCAGGGCTACAACCTCTGTTCCATTTGAGATGTACAGCTTAAACATTTCTCTCCACTTAATGATTGGGCAATCACAGGGAGAACTGTTCTGCTATACAATATATCTGCATAGTCCTCTCTATCCCCTCCCTGTCCCTCTCTGTATAATCAGTGCAGGTAGCAAACACACAGCTGAACAATCAGTGTTCACCTTCCTGCAAAGGAGTAACTAAAAGATAGTGTGCAAGAGTGGGCCATAGGAAACAATCTGTGTGTAGGGGAACATAGGATGTAATTTGCGTGGTAAGAGGGACCATGTTGAAGAGCCTGTGGGAGAAATGGGGCCATGGAAAGTAGTCTGTGTAACAGAAGGGATAGGAGGAGCAGTCTGTGTGAGAGGAGACTCATATAGAAAGCAGTCTTTGAGAGTGGGGAGGCAGGAGAAGTCTTTGTAACAGAGGTGGCATGGAGAGCAAATTTTCTGAGAGGAAGGTGCATGGAGAGAAGCCTATAACACAGAGGAAGCAGTTGGAGTAGTTTGTGAGAGAGATGAGGGCATGGAAAGAAGTCTATTACACAGAGAAGCATGGGGAGCAGTCTGTGTAACAGAGGAAGCATGGGGAGTAGTCTGTGTGAGAGAGGGACATGGAGAGCAGTCTGTGTAAGGGCTCCTGTCCACGAACGATCTTGCATTGCGTTACTTGCGGTGATAATCTGTCCGCGAGTAATGCAGTGCACACTTTCAGCTCAGCCCCCTGTCCACAAGTGGAGAATCATAGTGATCTTCCGTCACGGGACTCAAATAGCGGCATGCCGCAATTCTCCGTGGTGAGCCTATCTGTCAGACAGTTTATACACTGGTTGTTCAGTGTGCCATATAGGAGTGTGAAACACTAACTGACAAGTGAACAAGAACTGTACGATTTTCATCGAGAATCGTGCAGGCTAGACAGGCTGCCCAAGCATGAATGAGTTGGTGATGATGTCTCCAGCTCGTTCACTCGGACAAACAAAAATCGCCATAAACAGTGGTTCACAGGAAGCAGCAATCAATTTTCAGAAGTCAACGACTGTCACTGCTACGACAAGCTGATGTTAGTGTATTACCAGAAATGTTTTACATGGGGACAGTTTTGTTAGAGCATGAAATTTGGTGATAATTACGGAGATCTTGCATTCTGACAGTCTGTGGTTCCATGGTGGACTATGGGAATGTGTTGTGCATACCAGGAGTCCAACAAACCAGAAATTTGGACCTGACTTCTGCAGGGAGAGTTGGGTGATTAAGTTAGTTATACACCATTTTAAAATATTTTTTCAATGACACCTATTTAAAGAAATGACTTATATTTGGGGCATCCAATGAATTTTAAATTAAAAAGGACACACGATTTCTAGTCATAGGGCCGCTTTTAGAAGCCTGAGATTGACTTCTGTAGCTTAGCTTAAAGAGTAATTGCACTTTTTAAAAACTTTTGAAACTTTTAGAATGGACTCATAGAGGTTTAAAAAGATGTCTGTAGATGTCTTTGAGTCCATCTTCAGCTTCTGAGAAGGGATGGCAAATAACAAAGGGCACAGTGCTCGGGTAAGTGCTGCAGTTCCCTCACTTTGGTGATCAGTAGGCGTCTCAGCAGCAGAACCCCACTGATCAAAATTTTTGACATGCCACTCTGGCATGTCAAATGTTTGGAAAAAGTGCAATTACTCTTTAACACAGTTGAAATGTTCTCTTTTTCATAAGGAGAATTTCGGCAAATAAATTGAGATGGATTGACATAAAAGATAATCACTAACCTAATTCCATCTGGAGACAAGGAAAACAATCTGAGACTCTCGGAGCACTTCTTGACTGCATTTCTAAATTATGTAAGCAATATCTTACAATGTTTTCTGCATAGATATACAATGCCTCGTATATGATATAAACAGACACATTTTCACACACAAAGGGAAAGTTGATCAAAATAATAATGTTCAATGAAGTGTTTGGAGGCAATTGAAAGTCCACCCTAGTCCACTCTGAGAAATGTATCCTAGGTCCTAACTGCTACACAATATATGAAGAAGGAAGAATTCCAAATAAAATCAATAGAGAAATCTTCAGTACTTATTTAGAAAATATTTTCTCCTTTTGTCCATTCAGACCATGTGATACTGCACACAATAGATTATCTCCTAGATACCAGATGGCAAAAAAACCCAAAGCTGCCCTTTTCCCATTAAGGGGTCGGAATTCAAATTTTGAGTTAAAGTGTTAAGGCCCTTTTACACGGAAAGATTATCGTTCCAGTTGTGCAAAACTCTGCGTTCCCACAGGGTTTTGAAGGATAATCGTCCCGTGTAAAAGCATGCAGAAACTGAATGACTGGGACGAAAATAATCCAGTCTTTCAGTTTTAGGCTGCTTAAAATCCAAACGACCATCGTTCAGTGTAAACAGCAGCCATTCAGTACTGAACTGCCGCTGCTTACAGCGAATGAAGAGGAGTGGAGGGAGGGCGGGGTTGAACTCTCCTCCAGCCACTCTGCCTCCCTCCTGGCTGCTCTGTGAGCGATCCAGTGATACCCGCTCCTGTGTAACAGCATGGGAGCGAGTACACACAGGGAAGAATGTCGGGCATTGCTTGCCTGACACTCGTTCAGTGTAAAAGGGCCTTTACCTGCATTACTTCTCTAGGGTATTGGGGTAGAAAATCAGATTTTGACTTATAGGAAATATGCTACAATAGCATTAGTTTATATAGTCTAGATTCTAAATATTATATAGCTTACTATAGGTTAGGAATTCTTATAAGGGATTGTCATGTAAATCTATGGGAGCAGTTATAACAAAGAACAAAATGCCATCATCTTGGAATAGTAGAGAAGAATGTGTGCAGGTCCTTTGGGTTTGCAGTCGAGTCCAAGGCGTGGTTATGTATGGCATTACTGTCTTTTACTGTGAGAGAGGATGTGTGTTTTAAAGTATGGTGGAGTAATAAGACATTTCCATGTGGAATAATTCATTGCAATATGAAAGAAAGAAACTAGACCTATATCATTGTTTGACTCCATTCAGATGATTTTAACAACTTATGAATGGAGTGGTTGAGCTGGTTTTTATGTTCAGCCCATTATTGATCTTAGACATTTATGAGTGGAGTGGTGTAGTAACTGACATATGGCTGGACTGAAATGAAATGTGAATATGTTATCCTTTTAAAAGAAGCATGGAATCTAATATATCTTGGCCTGATGTAGTGCGGTTTACCAAAACAACCCTGCCCTGATGTATATGCATTATGTACCACTACACAATATGCCTCACGCTCACTCATCATCACCATAGCCTCTACAACAAACTTCAGCAGTCTCATCATCTACATTCACATCAGTAGCACAAAGCTACCTCTCTCAATCAAACACACAATCCCACATTGTAAAATGTACACTTTTTCATCAATCATCTGCTGAGGTTCCACAACGACAGTTTCGTGAAGTGGCAAAATCTTGATTTAACAAATTCCAAACTTAAGTCTTGTGAAATCACGGTACATCTTTGATTATATAACAGCGAAGAGGAGCGCTGAGCTGCGCAAGCAGAGAGAATGAGACAATGAAGGCACCTCCATGTTGGTTTGTCCTGGGTACCTTGTGCATTCGAAATAGCTGACACTTTGCATTATAACTATTATTCCTAATTCCACTGAATCATTTTCCTGATAGTAGTCTCTGTCTAAGAACGGCTTTCTACTAATGTGTTTATAGTCTTTTATTATTATTAAAGTGTATTGTATTTAGCATTTAAAACTGGATATGAGTTTTTAATGAATGCCAAATCATGTTAAGCTACATATTACTGGTTCGTATTGTACTTGTATGAAGGCCTCTTTATAAATGTTTTTAAACCTAATTTTTTGAGTTTTTTTAATTTTGTTATTATGTTTGTTTGATTTTTGTATGGAGGGGTAATAAATTGAGATTGTTGGGTCACTATAGGCCCTAGAAGAAGCTGTCAGGCGAAAGCTGTGTCGGGCATTTGCAAGACATACGGCTTGATTTTTATATATGCTTTGATACACTTTGCTCTTGAGAGTATAATAAAAAAACCTTTTTATCTATGAATTATATCATCTCATTGCAGCATTTGTTTCCTCCACAGTAATAGTCTAGTAATAGACTTTTTGTATCTCTTAATGTGAGCAAAGCAGTTTTGGTCCATTTGACACCTGGAATCCATAAGATAAGCTATTGTGTACAATATTGATGCTATATAATATAGTCAGCTCTGCTTGAAATCATAGAGGTTAAGAGTAGAATAATAATGTGTTTCTGATTTCCAAGTATATAGAAAAATAGCAATCATTGTGACAAATAACATATAATTTCATTTTTTTTCCAAAAGGAAATAGTAGAAAATTAGCAACTCCAGAGCAATGTGAAGGAACCAAGTATAAAAGCCTTATAGACTATAGAACATACTTTTCTTTCTTTTAATTACCACAAATTAAATATTGACTTTAATGGATTAGTATTGTTATGGCTATATTCTGCACTACCCTCCAGAAGTTTGGAAACACCCCACTGGCTAGAAACATCTCTGGGAGGTTTTTCCCCAAGAATAAAAATTTATCCCGACCAAAAAAAAAGGTAAAACTTAATCTACTGCCAAGACTATGCAAAGCTCGCATAAAGGCAAAGGGACTCAGGGGCATAACTATAGGGGATGCAAAGGATTAAGTTGCACCCGGGCCCATGAGCCTTAGGGGCCATAAGGCTTCTCTTTTCCATATAGGGAACTCAGTAGTATTACTAAAGCATTATAGTTGAGGGCCCTGTTACAGGTTTTACATTGGGGTCCAGAAGCTTCAAGTTACGCCTCTCCAAAGAGTAGATACTTTAAGGAGTTCAAATTCCGTCAGTTCGAAGATAGAGCTATTTTTGCTTTGTCTCTTAGTTTAATAAACTCGTAAGTCCCAAAGCATCAAGGTTTTTGACTACTTCTACTGTACATATATACAGTAAAAAAAGGTACATTTTATATGACAACACACTTTCCTGCTAAGTTGAGCTTACTAGAAATATAAAGAAAAGCTAAGTCACTAAGTGTGCCCTTGCTATGTAACAAGCTGCTAAGCACTGATATATTGCCATTAGAGATGAGCGAGCACCAAAATGCTCGGTTGCTCGTTACTCGGGACGAAATTTTCGCGATGCTCGAGGGTTCGTTTCGAGTAACGAACCCCATGGAAGTCAATGGACGACCCGAGCATTTTTGGATATCGCCGATGCTCGCTAAGGTTTTCATTTGTGAAAATTGGGGCAATTCAAGAAAGTGATGGGAACGACACAGCAACGGATAGGGCAGGCGAGGGGCTACATGTTGGGCTGCATCTCAAGTTCACAGGTCCCAGTATTAAGCCACAATAGCGGCAAGAGTGCCCCCCCCCCGCACTGTCAGCATAAAGAACGATGTTAGCCCATTGAATTCAATGGAGCCGGCAATACAGCAGGTTCCACTGAAAGCAATGAGCTGCCGGCGTGCGCGGGATGAATTGTTGGGAAGGGCTTAAATATAGAAGCCCTTCCCTGCAATTCATCCAGAAATGTGTAAAAATAAAAATATATACCGTATATACCGGCGTATAAGGCAACGGGGCGTATAAGATGACCCCCCAACTGTCACCTTATACGCCGGGAATACAGCGGAGCAAAGAATAAAAATCATTACTCACTTCCCCCAGCGTTCTGCGGCGCTGCTGCAGGCTGTCGCTCCCTCCTGGTCCCCGGCAGAGCATTGCTTTCTGGATGCAGGGCTTCAAATCCCCGCCTCCAGAAAACACACGTGCCTTCAGCCAATCACAGTCAATGACAATGATGTCATTGAATGGCTGTGATTGGCTGACGGCGTGTGTTAGCTAATCACAGTAGCTTTCTGGAGGCGGGGATTTCAAGCCCTGCGTCCAGAAAGCAATGCTCTGCCAGGGACCAGGAGGGAGCGACATCCTGCAGCAGCGCCGCAGACCGCCGGGGGATGTGAGTAATGAATTTTATTCTTTGCTCCGCTGTATTCCCGGCGTATAAGGTGACAGTTGGGGGGTCGTCTTATACGCCCCGTCGCCTTATACGCTGGTATATACGGTATATATTTTTATTGTAACACATTTCTGGATGAATTGCAGGGAAGGGCTTATATATTTAAGCCCTACCCGACAATTCATCCCGCGATCGCCGGCAGCCCATTGCTTTCAGTGGAACCTGCTGTATTGCCGGCTCCATTGAATTCAATGGGCAAACATCGTTCTTCTCTGCCACAGCTGTTACAGCTGTGGCAGAGAAGAATGATTTGTCTTCTATATGTTCTCAATGGGGTCTTGAAGCCTAAAATCACTCCTAACGCTCTCCCTATAGCAGCTCCGGCATCAACAACACTTTCCCTGAACTATGTCAGAATGCATCTGTGGCGAGCTGCGGGCGGGCAGATTTTAATACTCGGGTGACACCTAATCTCGCCAGCCACTCACTGCAGGGGGGTGGTATAGGGCTTGAACGTTGCAGGGGGAAGTTGTAATGCCTCCCCTGTCTTTCTATTGGCCAGAAAAGCGCGCAAATTTCTCAGGGAAGAAAATGAAAGTGACTCGAACATCGCGTGGTACTTGTCTCGAGTAACGAGCATCTCGAACACCCTAATACTCGAACGAGTATCAAGCTCGGACGAGTATGCTCGCTCATCTCTAATTGCCATAGACCAGACCCCTAAATTATATTGCATGCTGAGTGCAAATATTATTAATATTCATATTACCTCTATACTGTTACTGAGCTAGACTAACTATACCAAGAAATAAGAGTAAGTTATTCACATAAATGAATTAATGCATGCATTCATAATTGGCACATCTAAAAAAGGGAAGAGGGCATTAATGAAACCATTAATGACATATAGATTTAATAAGGAGAAAGGGTGTAAAAGTTAATCCCTAAATAGCACATACAAATGGGCACATAATGGGGGGGGGGGGAATTACTAAGCTCAGCATTTGCAATGCCAAGCTTAGGTCATATGCACATCGACGATTTAAAAGTTGGGCCTGAGATCTTTGGGCGCAACTCAAATCAGACAGCCTGTTTGTATGCTATCCAATGTGCTGAACACCTCACATTGACATGTGCTATTCTCGACCAAAAATCAGACTTTTTGTCGGAGTAAAAAGAGCCCATGTGCATACACCTGTTTAAATGAATGGGTGCATACTTGGTAGGATTTTCCCCAACACACTGTGCACGAAATACATGAAGTAGCACATGCCATCACATGCTTAGCTCAGGGGAAGTGATAAGAAATGAGTGGGCAATGACACTTTGCCTATCATATAGTTTGACTCTTTCCCACATGGGTTAATAATATGGTGGCTGTAGAAAAGTTTGGTTTTTCCACAGACTCAAAACACTCAAGAAGAAGAGAGGATCTTAACCCCTTAGTAATGGCCAATACAACTTTTTACTGATCTCACTAATGGGCTTTAAATCTACACATACAGTTTTTAAGGCGGTGATTTGACTGACTGCTGACAGCCAGACTCCTGCTCTAACTTCCAAGAGCAAAGAAACTTCAGATCCTGGCAGTTTAACCTCTTCTATGCCACAATTAGTAGCAACTGCAGCAAGTAAGCAGATAACGGGAAGGGGGGGCTCTTTCTGTCACCCATCAGTATCCCACAGTGTGATTTCAAGGTACCAATAGGTTCCCATGATAGACAGAAGACTCACAAAGACCTCTATGTCTGCCATATGATTCAACTTATTAAACCTAGCCTCCAGCAATGTGTAATAGGCTACTTTCATAGGCTTAGTAGAATGCACTACATAAGTCATGCAGTGTACTATCCAAGTGATCAAACAATTACATCTTCAAGCCCCTTTCAGGACTAAAAAATAGCATGGAAAAAAAGGTTAATAAAGTTAAGAAAGACAAATACACATTATTCCCACAAAACCCATTTTGAATGTGTACAATACCAAAAAATGCTTAAAAAAGCAACACGTAACACCCCAAACAATGAAAATATTTTGTTACTTAGGGTGTGTAATGAACACCGTAAAAATATTTTAAAAAACTAATGCAGAAATCCTATTTTTGTTTTATTTGCCTCCAAAAAAACACAATACAAAAAGCAATCCAAAAGCAACATGTACCTCAAAATAGTACCGATAAAAGCTGCAACTTCTCTCACATAGCTTCGCTGCTGGAAAAACACAAATGTTATGGGTCTTAGGATGTAACAATGCAGATTCAATTTTCTTTAAAAACATGTTTTTATTGTGAAAAGTAGTAAAAAGTTTAAAAAATCTATATAAACTTGGCATCGCAGTAATCATGCTGATCCAGATAAGAAAATCATCATGTTATTTTTACTGAACGGTGAAAACAAAACCCCAAAACAATAGCAGAATTTTGGGGCATTATTCCATCTCCCTTCTACAAAAATGTAATAAAAGTTATGCAACACATTATATGTACTCCAGAGTGGTGCTATTAAAAAGTACAACTTGTCCCCCCAAAACAAAGCCTCATACATGTACATCAAAGAGTTACAACTAGTGAAATACAACAATGAAAATTGTTTGTTCCTTAAGGCAAAAATAGTAGGCCCCCTTTTTGCAGACACTCAAACTGTCTCTATGGTATATAAACCCTTTACTTCTAAAAGCCTCCAAACTACAATGCCAACAATCTTAATGTTATGTCTTGTTTTTGCGACACAGAATTTGGAGATCTATATATTAAAATATTAAAGGGGTTGTCCCGCGCCGAAACGGGTTTTGTTTTTTTTCAATAGCCCCCCCGTTCGGCGCGAGACAAACCCAATGCATGTGTTGAAAAAAAAAACGGATAGTACTTACCCGAATCCCCGCGCTCCGGTGACTTCTTACTTACCTTGCGAAGATGGCCGCCGGGATCTTCACCCTCGGTGGACCGCAGGTCTTCTGTGCGGTCCATTGCCGATTCCAGCCTCCTGATTGGCTGGAATCGGCACACGTGACGGGGCGGAGCTACGAGGAGCAGCTCTCCAGCACGAGCGGCCCCATTCAGAAGGGAGAAGACCGGACTGCGCAAGCGCGTCTAATCGGGCGATTAGACGCTGAAAATTAGACGGCACCATGGAGACGAGGACGCTAGCAACGGAACAGGTAAGTGAATAACTTCTGTATGGCTCATAATTAATGCACAATGTAGATTACAAAGTGCATTAATATGGCCATACAGAAGTGTATACCCCAACTTTGTTTCGCGGGACAACCCCTTTAAGTATTCAAGTTACTGATGAAATTAAAAAAACTCCAGAAATTTAACAAGAGGACATGGGCGCAAACTGATCTCTTGTATAAAAAGTTGTAATAAATTATTTGAATTAACTGGAAAACAAGAATGTTTCCCTTCAATGTCAGTGTTTAAATGTGTGTCTCTAAAACATACCTTGTAAACATTTTATTACCGCACACTGATAGAATCTATTATTTTAAAATGTCAGACGTGTTTGTTGTTACTTTTTTGTTTAAAATGATTTTCATGGTTGGAATGTTTTATTATTTGCCTAAAGCAATGGAAACACAAGAGTGCCTTAGTTCAATACAGTAGTTAAATAAATAATATACCCAGAAACACTGACTATACGCCCTCATGTTTTAGGCACAAAATGTGGATGAAAGTTCTGCAGAGGGAAAGTATACTTGCAAAAAAAAATAAATCTTTTACACGAGTATTTTCTGCAGTATCAACTTATTTCCAGTTTATCTTTCTCTAATGCTGTCCTTAAATACATTCCACTTTTTATTTTCAGTCATCTTAGAAAATAAATGAATGGGAAAATGTCTTCCGTTTTGATATTCTTGTTCCTCCTGTGGGAAAATGAAAAACGATTAAATATAGATTTGTGGGAATTTCAATTTCAATTCCTATTCATGAGGCAAGTCTTCTTCATGGATGGAAATTGCATTATTAATTTTTCTTAGCAATTGTACATTTTTATTAGAAGTCAACAATACAGTGTGTAAGATAAGATAAAAGTTTAAGCTGACATTTTTGTAGCAAATTTCGATGGCTTTTGATACAAAGCCAGAAATGAATCCAGCGGGGAGGAGAAGTGCAGGTCTTTCCTTTATATTTCCAGTTCCTTTTGTATCCACTTCTGGTTTTAGTTTAAAAAAATGCATAAAAAATAGAGATGAGCGAACGTACTCGTCCGAGCTTGATACTCGTTTGAGTATTAGCGTGTTCGAGATGATCGTTACTCGAGGCGAGCACCACGTGATGTTCGAGTTACTTTCACTTTCATCTCTGAGACGTTAGCGCGCTTTTCTGGCCAATAGAAAGACAGGGAAGGCATTACAACTTCCCCCTGCGACGTTCAAGCCCTATACCACCCCCCTGCAGTGAGTGGCTGGCGAGATCAGGTGTCACCCGAGTATATAAATCGGCCCCTCCCACGGCTCGCCACAGATGCATTCTGACAGAGATCAGGGAAAGTGCTGCTAGTGCCGGAGCTGCTATAGGGAGAGTGTTAGGATTGATTTTAGGCTTCAAGAACCCCAACGGTCCTTCTTAGGGCCACATCTGACCGTGTGCAGTATTGTTGAGGCTGCTTTTTGCAGTGTTGCACATTTTTTTTTTTTTGTATATCGGCCGTGCAGAGCATTGCGTCCTGCAGTAATTTTACATAGTCCACGGCCAGTAGTGGTGGTGAGGCAGTGACAGTGAAAGACATATCCAGTCTATATAGGCAGTGGGCTTTTCCAAAAAAATTTGGGAAAAAAAATCTATTTGGGCTGCCTGTGACCGTCCTGACTGTACTGGGTCTCTGCTGGGGGTAGTTGTCCTAATTCATACGCAGCCAGCTAAGTGTTACAGCAGGCTTGCGCAAAATTCTTTCCTGCCTCTGCGTTGCCTCTTACCTCACCGCTGTCATCCTGTCCAGAGTGAAACAGTCTGCAGTAATTTTACATAGTCCACGGCCAGTAGTGGTGGTGAGGCAGGGACAGTGAAAGACATATCCAGTCTATATAGGCAGTGGGCTTTTCCAAAAACATTTGGGAAAAAAATTCTATTTGGGCTGCCTGTGACCGTCCTGACTGTACTGCATCTCTGCTGGGGGTAGTTGTCCTAATTCATACGCAGCCAGCTAAGTGTTACAGCAGGCTTGCGCAAAATTCTTTCCTGCCTCTGCTGTGCGTTCCATAAGCGAAGTCAGCCTCCAACCACAGGCCAATAAGCGGCACATTTAATTAGAGCGTTCTGTTTCTGCACTACTGGTAATACAGCATGCTGAGGGGTAGGGGTAGGCCTGGAGGACGTGGACGCGGGCGAGGACGCGGGCGCCCAAGTCAGGGTGTGAGCACAGGCCGAGCTCCTGATCCAGGTGTATCGCAGCTGACTGCTGCGGGATTAGGAGAGAGGCACGTTTCTGGCGTCCCCACATTCATCTCACAATTAATAGGTCCACGCGGTAGACCTTTATTAGAAAATGAGCAGTGTGAGCAGGTCCTGTCGTGGATGGCAGAAAGTGCATCCAGCAATCTATCGACCACCCAGAATTCTGCGCCGTCCACTGCTGCAACTCTGAATCCTCTGGCTGCTGCTCCTCCTTCCTCCCAGCCTCCTCACTCCATTACAATGACACATTCTGAGGAGCAGGCAGACTCCCAGGAACTGTTCTCGGGCCCCTGCCCAGAATGGGCAGCAATGGTTCCGAATCCTCTCCCACTGGAGGAGTTTGTCGTGACCGATGCCCAACCTTTGGAATGTTCCCGGGGTCCGGGGGATGAGGCTGGAGACTTCCGGCAACTGTCTGCAGAGCTTTCAGTGGGTGAGGAGGACGATGACGATGAGACACAGTTGTCTATCAGTGAGGTAGTAGTAATTGGAGTAAGTCCGAGGGAGGAGCGCACAGAGGATTCAGAGGAAGAGCAGCAGGATGATGAGGTGACTGACCCCACCTGGTTTGCTACGCCTACTGAGGACAGGTCTTCAGAGGGGGAGACAAGTGCAGCAGCAGGGCAGGTTGGAAGAGGCAGTGCGGTGGCCAGGGGTAGAGGCAGGGCCAGACCGAATAATCCACCAACTGTTTCCCAAAGCGCCCCCTCGCACCATGCCACCCTGCAGAGGCCGAGGTGCTCAAAGGTCTGGCAGTTTTTCACTGAAAGTGCAGACGACCGACGACCAGTGGTGTGCAACCTTTGTCGCACCAAGATCAGCCGGGGAGCCACCAACACCAGCCTCACTACCAGCATGCGCAGACATATGATGGCCAAGCACCCCACAAGGTGGGACGAAAGCCGTTCACCGCCTCCGGTTTGCACCGCTGCCTCTCCCCCTGTACCCCAACCTGCCACTGAGATCCAACCCCCCTCTCAGGACACAGGCACTACCGTCTTCTGGCCTGCACCCACACCCTCACCTCTGCTGTCCTCGGCCCCATCCACCAATGTCTCTCAGCGCACAGTCCAGCCGTCGCTAGCGCAAGTGTTGGAGCGCAAGCGCAATAACGCCGCCACGCCCCCACACGCTCAAGCGTTAAACGTGCACATAGCCAAATTTATCAGCCTGGAGATGCTTTCAAAGGCATGATGGTGGCGGCGGCCCCGCGCTACTCAGTTCCCAGTCGCCACTACTTTTCCCGATGTGCCGTCCCAGCCCTGCACGACCACGTCTCCCTCAACATTGTACGCGCCCTCACCAACGCGGTTACTGCCAAGGTCCACTTAACAACGGACACGTGGACAAGCACAGGCGGGCAGGGCCACTATATCTCCCTGACGGCACATTGGGTGAATTTAGTGGAGGCTGGGACCGAGTCAGAGCCTGGGACCGCTCACGTCCTACCCACCCCCAGAATTGCGGGCCCCCGCTCGGTGGTGGTATCTGCGGCGGTGTATGCTTCCTCCACTAAACCACCCTCCTCCTCCTACGCAACCTCTGTCTCGCAATCAAGATGTGTCAGCAGCAGCACGTCGCCAGCAGTCGGTGTTGCGCGGCGTGGCAGCACAGCGGTGGGCAAGCGTCAGCAGGCCGTGCTGAAACTACTCAGCTTAGGAGAGAAGAGGCCCACGGCCCACGAACTGCTGCAGGGTCTGACAGAGCAGACCGACTGCTGGCTTGCGCCGCTGAGCCTCCAACCGAGCATGGTCGTGTGTGACAACGGCCGTAACCTGGTGGCGGCTCTGCAGCTCGGCAGCCTCACGCACGTGCCATGCCTGGCCCACGTCTTTAATTTGGTGGTTCAGCGCTTTCTGAAAAGCTACCCACGCTTGTCAGACCTGCTCGGAGAGGTGCGCCGGGTCAGCGCACATTTCCGCAAGTCCCACACGGACGCTGCCACCCTGCGCACCCTGCAACATCGGTTTCATCTGCCAGTGCACCGACTGCTGTGCGACGTGCCCACACGGTGGAACTCTACGCTCCACATGTTGGCCAGGCTCTATGAGCAGCGTAGAGCTATAGTGGAATACCAACTCCAACATGGGCGGCGTAGTGGGAGTCAGCCTCCTCAATTCTTTACAGAAGAGTGGGCCTGGTTGGCAGACATCTGCCAGGTCCTTGGAAACTTTGAGGAGTCTACCCAGAAGGTGAGCGGGGATGCTGCAATCATTAGCGTCACCATTCCTCTGCTATGCCTCTTGAGAAGTTCCCTGCAAAGCATAAAGGCAGACGCTTTGCACTCGGAAATGGAGGCGGGGGAAGACAGTATGTCGCTGGATAGTCAGAGCACCCTCATGTCTATATCTCAGCCCGTTGAGGAGGAGGAGGGGGAGGAGCATGAGGAGGAGTGGGAAGAGACAGCTTGGCCCACTGCTGAGGGTACCCATGCTGCTTGCCTGTCATCCTTTCAGCGTGTATGGCCGGAGGAGGAGGAGGAGGATCCTGAAAGTGATCTTCCTAGTGAGGACAGCCATGTGTTGCATACAGGTACCCTGGCACACATGGCTGACTTCATGTTAGGATGCCTTTCTCGTGACCCTCGCGTTACACGCATTCTGGCCACTACGGATTACTGGGTGTACACACTGCTCGACCCACGGTATAAGGAGAACCTTTCCACTCTCATTCCCGAAGAGGAAAGGGGTTCGAGAATGATGCTATACCACAGGGCCCTGGTGGACAAACTGATGGTAAGCTTCCCATCCGACAGCGCTAGTGGCAGAAGGCGCAGTTCCGAGGGCCAGGTAGCAGGGGAGGCGCAGAGATCAGGCAGCATGTACAGCGCAGGCAGGGGAACATTCTCCAAGGCCTTTGCCAGCTTTATGGCTCCCCAGCAAGACTGTGTCACCGCTCCCCAGTCAAGGCTGAGTTGGCGGGAGCACTGTAAAAGGATGGTGAGGGAGTACGTAGCCGATCGCACGACCGTCCTCGGTGACGCCTCTGCCCCCTACAACTACGGGGTGTCGAAGCTGGACACGTGGCCTGAACTCACGCTGTATGCCCTGGAGGTGCTTGCTTGTCCTGCGGCTAGCGTCTTGTCAGAGAGGGTGTTTAGTGCGGCTGGGGGAATCATCACGGATAAGCGTACCCGCCTGTCAACCGACAGTGCCGACAGGCTTACACTCATCAAAATGAACAAAGTCTGGATTTCCCCAGACTTCTCTTCTTCACCAGCGGACAGCAGCGATACCTAAGCAATACGTAGGCTGCACCCGCGGATGGAAGCATCGTTCTCTATCACCATCAAAAACGGGGACATTTTTGCTTCATCAATCTGTGTATAATATTCCTCCTCCTTCTCCTGCTCCTCCTCCTGAAACCTCACGTAATCACGCCGAACAGGCAATTTTTCTTAGGCCCACAAGGCTCAGTCATATAATTTTTCTAAACAATTTTTATACGTTTCAATGCTCATTAAAGCGTTGAAACTTGCACCTGAACCAATTTTTATTATAACTGGGCTGCCTCCAGGCCTAGTTACAAATTAAGCCACATTAACCAAAGCGATTAATGGGTTTCACCTGCCCTCTTGGTTGGGCATGGGCAATTTTTCTGAGGTACATTAGTACTGTTGGCACACCAATTTTTTGGGGCCCTCGCCTACAGTGTAATCCAATTAATTTTTTGCCCACCTGCATTACAGCTGACGTTACATCAGCTGTGCTGGGCACTGCAATGGGATATATTTATGTACCGGCGGTGGGTTCCAGGGAGCCACCCATGCTGTCGGTACACACGGAGTTGTAACTACATGTGTCCACTTCTAAAGAACCCCAGTCTGACTGGGGCATGCAGTGTGGGCTGAAGCCCACCTGCATTAAACATGACATTACCTCAGCTGTGATGGGCAATGCAATGGGATATATTTATGTACCGCCGGTTCCAGGGAGCCACCCATGCTGTCGGTCCACACGGAGTTGTAACTACACGTGTCCACTTCTAAAGAACCCCAGTCTGACTGGGGCATGCAGTGTGGGCCGAAGCCCACCTGCATTAAACATGACATTCTTACATCAGCTGTGATGGGCAATGCAATGGGATATATTAATGTGCCGCCGGTGGCTTCATGGCACCCACCCATGCTGTCGGTCCACAGGGACTTCACAATAGGGAGTTGTGTCTGCCTGTGTCTATGAATTAAAAAACCCAGTCAGGTTGGGGCATGCAGTGGGGGCCGAAGCCCACCTGCATTTAATCTGACGTTAGCTCTGCTGTCCAGGGCACTGCAATGGGATACATTTATGTACAGCCGGTGGGTTCCAGGGAGCCACCCATGCTGTGGGTGCACACGGAATTCCCATTACGGAGTTGGGGATTCCCAGTTGTACCTGCCTGTGACTATTTATAAAAAACCGCGGTCTGACTGGGGCATGCAGACACCTTGACATAATGAATAGTGTGTGGCATATAGGTTCCCCATTGCTATTCCCACGTGTGCAGCTCCTGATGGCGGTGGCACAGGATTATATTTCTCATTGCTTCTGTACAGCATTGTGGGCTATCGCCCCGCCCCTTTTAGAGAGGGTCGCTGCCTAGCCGTGCCAACCCTCTGCAGTGTGTGCCTGCGGTTCCTCCTCATGGCAGACGCACTTATAAATAGACATGAGTGTGGCGTGGCATGTGGGCAGCTGAAGGCTGCGCAGGGACAATTTGGTGTGCGCTGTGGACACTGGGTCGTGGGGGTGGGGTTTGGGCAGCATATAACCCAGGAGAAGTGGCAGCGGAGTGTCATGCAGGCAGTGATTGTGCTTTGTTGGAGGTAGTGTGGTGCTTAGCTAAGGTATGCATTGCTAATGAGGGCTTTTCAGAAGTAAAAATTGTTGGGAGGGGGTGGGGCCACTCTTGCCGCTATTGTGGCTTAATAGTGGGACCTGGGAACTTGAGATGCAGCCCAACATGTCGCCCCTCGCCTGCCCTATCCGTTGCTGTGTCGTTCCCATCACTTTCTTGAATTGCCCAGATTTTCACAAATGGAAACCTTAGCGAGCATCGGCGATATACAAAAATGCTCGGGTCGCCCATTGACTTCAATGGGGTTCGTTATTCAAAACGAACCCTCGAGCATCGCAAAATTTTCGTCCCGAGTAACGGGCACCCGAGCATTTTGGTGCTCGCTCATCTCTAATTAAAAATTAAATGAAAAACTGGGCTTTTTAACAAACTATGTGAAACGACCCAAAATAAGCTTTTCTTCTCTATAGAACACTTATCAAACATTACATTTAATCTGTAGGGCTTTACATATTTATTTTATTATAATATACAATATATTATGTTATTAAATTTAATTCATTAGAATCGCTAATATAATGCATACAAAGTGCATCATGTGAATCTATGGAACACTTTTATATGTTTCCTGGGAAAAAATATTTTAGGATCTTTGGCAGTCTCCTCTTGAAACATTCCATAGACAAGGCAAAAACAGATAAGGCGCCTTCTAAAAATATGCATAAATACTGGATAAAAGCCAAGAAATCTGAACATAAATCAAAATGCCACATAGCTTTAATCATGCTCCTGACCCTCTGATAAATTGAAATATTACTAAGTGGTTGCTACATTGGTTACATGTTGTCACCTCAGATGTTCCTAATGAGTGTTGCTCATCTTAATTGAATGGGTGATACAATTGCCCCAACTTTTGCAAAATAAAATCAGGTTAGTCTATACAGATTTTTGACAAAAATCACGTGAAAATCAAATTTCCCATAACTCCTGCTGGAGAGGTCAGCACATCCACACAAATGAACATAAAAACCGTGGCAAAATCCACACCATTGGGGTGAATTTTGATGTGGTTTTTGATGCAGATCTGCATCAGACTTCACCCCTTCAATAGAAAAGGTGAAAGATGCTACGGATCCGCATCAGAAACTGCATGTGACTTTTGACATGGTTTTGATGCACCTTTTTAGCTATGTTTGAACACACCCTAAGAGTTACCATAAAACAGAAATTGGACAGCAGACTCTTGATTAAATATGCAAAATTCCTAAAGATTTATTAGATCGCTCCAGATACGAACAGATTGAACACACAATGTTTCTGGCTCAAGATTCTCTTTCAAGCCATCAGAACAAGGATCCAAGACAAAAGATTGCCAAAGGAACACTAATAAATAGAGATGAGCAAGCATACTCGCTAAGGACAATTACTCGATCGAGCATTGTCCTTAGCGAGTACCTCCACGCTCGGAAGAAAAGGTTCGGCTGCCAGCGCGGGTGAGAGGTGAGTTGCGGCAGTAAGCAGGGGGGAGGGAGAGAGGGAGAGAGAGATCCCCCCTCCGTTCCTCTCCGCTCTCCCCCGCTGCTCCCCGCCCGCTGCTGGCAGCTGAACCTTTTCTTCCAATCCCCCGGGATTGAGCGCATGCGCAGTGGTGAGGTGCCCTCTAACAGGAGTCAGGACGGGCCGCGTCTTCACTGCGCACGCGCAGAATCTCTGAGATTCACTGCTTGTCAGGTGCTTGCTGTGGGCGGCCCGTCTGTTCACCTCGGAAGTGGCTGATGGACGGAGCAGAGCAGGAAGCAGTCATTTTGACCGTTCCTGCTCTGCTTCTAGAAGCCACAGAAGAAGATGCCGGATGGAGGGGACATGCCTGGCAATCGGTCCTGGCTAGGTAAGGTGAGTAAAAATTATTTTTTTCATGTCAGAACCCCTTTAAGTGAATGAGAACGACTGAGTAATTGGTATTTAAACCGAACGATTAGTGAACGAACAACAATGATTTTTATGCCTACATGAAATAAACGAAAAGTGAAAAATGTATTGTTTGTCATTCAATCATTGCTGTGTTACACTGAATGGTTATCATTCATTTCTGCTTGTTTGAATGATTTTTTTGAATGTAATCATTCCATGTAAAAGGGCCTTTAATTATTATGAGCCCCTATCTGCTGAATGCCATGTGCAGATAAGACGTTGGATAACCTTGCTGTAAAGCATTATTTCATTTTGTTTGGGCTGGTTAAAGAGACTCTCCATAAAATGTTCACACATATTAGTTCTGACGTATGCACCTCTCTGGGGTTGTGTTTTTAGACCTAGTAGCCTTATAAAAAATACTCATAATCGAACATGTGTGGTCTAGGTCAGTAGGTGAGTTGAAGCAGAGCCGAGGCAGGATAAATAAATGTCGAATTAATATTTAACTAATATAAAGTCTCTACATGACAACTTCCTACATTATTTATAGTCTGCATTCTATTTCCTGAAGCCTGTTATAAAGTAACAACACTTAGAGCGTAACATAACTGTGTAAGGATCTGTTCACATCTGCACTATGGCTTCCATTCATAACAGAAGCCAAAGCACTCTGCTGGATCCATCTTATGAGTCAGTAGGGTCTGTTGTGGGTTCTGGTGAGGTTTCTGTTGATTTTTGGCAAGAATAGCAATTCATGCTGTTCTATTCTTGACAGCAGAGAAAGTGGCTGAAACCTTGACTGAACTCCTAGAAGGAAGGGCACAGCAAAGAGTGTGAACTTCGTCTTACAGATACCATTGACATTTCTAAATTCCAGAATATCACATATACTGGTATCTGTATTGTATTTTTATTTAAAAAAAAATATATGCACTTATAAAATTTGCAGTATACATCTAAGGTTTTCCAGTGAATTTTCTTTTTCAGGTCTTGTCTGCATGCATTTAATGCGCCAATCAAATACTAAATGAGCAAACCAGATTAGAGTGCACCAGACTTAAGCCTCATAAGATCCAAATACATAGGTCGTCAAACTGACAGGATGGTCAATTTCAATTATTTAGTTATTGTGACTGATGAAGACAGAAATAAGGGGATGTCAGTGTGTAAATAAATGCGTGTTTCCCGTTAGGGGTAGACAGCCATTTAAATCAATACATTATTAACAACGGGTAATGAATCCTCCAGGTGATATTTTTTTGCTGTTCTACATCAGTCAGTCAGATGCCACTTGTCTATAGAAAATTCTTCTATAACATGTTACTGGACAACACTGTAAGAAGAAAATCTATAACAAACACTTAGCATTCAGGAATTCTCTCACAAGAATCATGAATAGCAGTACGTGCGCCTACAATCCCTGACTTTACATCTGATTTTCTACATTCTCGGTTTTCATATTTCTTGGTTTTCTCATTCCATAATACATTTCCAAGACCCATTTCCCTTTCTAAAACTATAGTTTCCCCATATTTTACAACACACAGTTTCCAAAAACAGTGCAGCCAATTGCTAATTATTACAGCACTAGCTATGTGTTAGGTTGTGCTGCTGGTACCTGTTGTTCTACAGGTTTCTAGGAGTGCATGTTTACAGGTGTGGGATAATTGAGCTGGCTGGGTGTGGAAATCTCCAGCCAGCTAATCCTCACAAGTCTGCTGCACGTATATAGAGACAATGAGGACCCTTGTCGCTGGGCTTGTGGGCTTACGTATATTGGCCAACATACAAATCAATACCTCGTACCATATCTATTACATCTGTGTATATGTGGATTTATGTTAGGTGAGTGTTTTGGGTGTTTGTTAGTCATTGTGTATGTCTGCCTATTGAGTCCTGTTCGCTGTTCACTTTCCATGTGTGCATTTGTGCAGTATTTCCGGTTACAGAACTAATGCGTCCGGTCTGGACGTTACACTATAAAAAGGTTTCTACTATGTTAACAAGTGGAAGTGTTCAATAAATCACAAAAGCCTGTGGTCTGGTAATGCGTTTATCCAAATTGCTTTACACAGATAGATAGTATAGAAAAACTGATGTATCATAGAGTACACTATATGTAAAAAAGTATTTGCTTCTTGGCTAATAGTCCTAGATAAAAAATCAAAAGGCTGTAGATGGGACAATTTTTACCCTGATCGTGATAGTATGGCACAGAAAGTTATCTTAACCCATTAAAAACCTATTGTTATTTTATCTTAACACAAAAAAAAACAATGTGAAGTAATTCAAAGTGTAAATAAACCACCCTGATAGCGACTAGGTGATCTTACATCCTGTTAAGAGCAAGCTAAACAGTAAAGGCCCATTTACATAGCACAAATGTCGGGCAAACGATGCCCGACACTCGTCACTGTATGTCCTCACTCCTGGGCTGTTGCACAGGAGCTAGTATAACTTACTTGCTCACAGAGCAGCCAGCAAGGGGGCAGGGAGGCTGCATGAGATTTCTCTCCTTGCGCTCCCCTCTCCATTGACATAACATAGTGGCTGTTCAGTACTGAACATCTGATATTTACACTGAGCGATAAGTGATCAGCTCATTGCGTATTGTTTTATGCTGCATAAATGATGAACAATGAGCAGATCGCTGATAGCTCAGTATAAATAGCAGTCGTTCTCTATTGAACAACCCCTATGTTATGTCATTGGAGAGGGGCGGGGGAGCACGAGGAGAGAAATCTCCTGCAGCCTTCCCACCTTGAGCCACCGATACTAGCTCCTGTGCAGCAGTATGGAAGCTAGTATGTGTGGGGACGAGTGTTGGGCATCGTTTGCCCAACACTCATCCTGTCTAGATGGATATTTACCCGTGTGTAGATCTTGGGGAGTCACTTATTGGTAATTTGATGGGCTATTTTACATATAATGAATACTCTTCTATACAGTAAAGTGTACCTAAGTTTTCGACAAGTTTTCTAAAACATACTAGATTTTCCTCATTGGCTTCTGTTTGCAACCTGTTTGATTTCTGCAAGTTATGATTTTCAGGTAATCTTTCCCATTTTTCTGTAGTTTGCAATCTACTTTTAAAGTGAGGGGCATGTGGCAGGCCTAGAATTCTGCCAGTAGTTCACTGTTCTGCACTTCTTTTGCTTTACTTCCCACGCTGCATTGCCCTGTCTCCAATCAGCATGGGGCCAGATCCTGCCCCTTTGCTTTCTCAGGATGATTTAAGCATTCAGAGACATTGTAGCCAAATAGTGAGTAAATCCAATATAATGTGTACATGCACACACACAGATCCTCGCCCACCCATAAGAGACAGAGAATGTGGGGGTCATTATTACAGTGTCTGCAGATCTGTCAGCCTGCAGCCTTTGCGTGCATTGGAGCAATTTTGAAGATAGCTCCTCCTCCTGTTGCTATAAAAACACCCATGCCTTTGTTACTACAGAAGCTTTGTATGTAACGACAGAGTGGATTGCAGAGAAACTAGAAGGCAGACCCCTAATGACAGCCCCTTTTTATGTGATTTACAGTGGTAAAGCAATAAAACAAAAATTATGAGACTAACACAAGCTAGTGGATGAGCACAAGTTGTCTGAAAAGGTATTGCCCCTTTTAAGTAAAAATTTGCCAAATTTGTAAATTTTGATGGGATCCCCTTGTGATCAAATGTTCATATGGGCAGAAATTGGGAAAAAACAGGATAGAATATGTTAAGCGTGGATCACATTGGCGCAGGAGGCTTCGGTTGGAGTCTCTGGCGCTGATCTGCCATAAAATCCCTGACAAAATAACAGTATGTTGCACTACTTTTCATCCGGGTACATGTCAGTCAGAATCCTGAAAGCCAGAAGGACCCCATTATAATCAATGGCGTCCGTTTGGCATCAGTTGGGTGCAACATGTACCAGATCTGGCGTTTGTGATATTTACATTGTTTGGCTGCTGAATTAAACTGGAACCGCAGATGCAGATGTGAACGTGCGCTTAGATAATGTTTTACATTAACTGCAGGTAGATTCATATACTATAGCTAATTTTTTTTACCACAACTCAGTATGATATGATGGTATGTGTGTTTTCATAGTTTCAGGTAATTGAAGATAAGCAGCACAATTACTATTTGGTAAAAAATTGCAGCAAAAAGTGAAAAAACAGACCAAAACATCACGCCAGTATAATTGTAGACAGAATAAGAATAGTACTAAAGCAGTAGTGGTAAAAGTATTCCACTGCTTCACTTACTGTTCCTGCTTCCTTTACCAGTAAGGGCTTCTTCACATGGGCACTATTCCGTAAGAGTTTGAAAAAAAATTGGGAAGATAGTTCCTGCCCTATCTTTCTCGCACACGGTATTAACCCTTTCCAATCCAAATTGTATCCTCGTTTTCCTAGGGGGCATACTCTTTTTCTGCCGTTATACAGCAGCGCTGTATGCTGGCTAAAGCCAGTACTGCATGAGGTGACACGTTGGATAGCCTCCGACAGCAGTGAGGCTGGCAATATACAGTAAGAGAACCCTGACAGACATCTTCCAACAGCAGAGCTGTATAGCCCTAAATCATAATGTCTTCAGAGGTCAGACAGTGGATTGGAAAGGGTTAACAGTATTATTGTAGGGCAAGTCCTATATTTTCTCACCAAGTCTATTAGTGGGCAAGAATACCACTAGTGAAAATGAAACTATTGAAATCAATGGTTTTGTTCCGTCCTGTTATACGGCCATGAATTTCAGGTTTTGTAAATTGCGTATAAATGGGGCTTTAGAGTAGTATACATAATGATGGATTATGTATAGTAGTGCCTCATAGCATAAACATGGAGAGACAGTAGGGGTACTAGTGAGAGATGACTCTGTTAGCTGACTTCAAACTCAAGCAGAAGGGAATCGGCTGTTGCTGTCATGTCTGGTCTGCTCTCATCAAGTTCAGACATCCCGAATTTCTCAAAGTCGTACTGTTCATATATTGTGTATTGCAGGGTGAGACAGAGCTGCATTGCAGAGAAACAATAGTGTCACATAGCAAAAGCTCAACAATTTTGCACTGAAGAGCTTTCAAGGAACAGCTGGTCCCTTTCTGGCAGGAACAGCTTATGACAATGGCACTTGATGCTGGCTCAGCACTGTAAAGTCGTAACAATAACACTCCCCAGGCATTACTCACCCGGTGAAACTCAGGCTCTTACTGGCAATGGCTTGCCACTTGACAGGAATAATACCACTAAGCAAAGTTCGCCTCAACAACTCAACTGCAGGGGCACCAGTTCAGCTACTCTTCGTCTAGCATGATCACACTGCGCAACTATGCTGGAGGCACATGTCTTATCATTGTCATGATTGGAGGCGGGAAGGATTTTTTCCCTTAAATGGAGACAATTGGCTTCTGTTTCATTGGGGGTTTTTTTTGCCTTCCTCTAGATCAACATTGGTGGTTAATAGGCTAAACTGGATGGACATATGTCTTTTTCAGCCTTACATACTATGTTACAATGGACAACAGCCATAGCCAGTACTTAAGGCCCTATTAGCATCCATAACCATTAGAGATGAGCGAGCGTACTCGGAAAAGCACTACTCGCTCGAGTAATGTGCTTTATCCGAGTATCGCTGTGCTCGGGTCTGAAGATTCGGGTGCCACTGCCGCTGACAGGTGAGTCGCAGCGGGGAGCAGGGGAGAGCAGGCGGGAGAGAGGGAGAGAAAGATCTTACCTCCGTTCCTCCTCGCTCTCCCCTGCAGCTCCCCGCTCCGTGCCGGCACCCGAATCTTCAGACCCGAGCACAGCGATACTCGGATAAAGCAAATTACTCGAGCGAGTAGTGCTTTTCCGAGTACGCTCGCTCATCTCTAATAACCATGCTCCCAAAATTCACAACCTCTCTGCCATACTCCGTTTGGGCTCCATTATAATTTTGTCAAGTCATATCGATTAAAATGATGATGTAAAGCAAAACTTTAAATCATTTTGAGAAATCTGCAATAAAATTGTACCACAATCCCCATAGTTTCAAGTGATCAATAGGTCCTCATGCACTCTGCCGAGTCGGATTTCGACTACGAGATTCTCAAAGCGGGATGCGACTCGTGCCCCTGCAGTGACCTCTCGCTTACCTGTCCGGCGTCTCCTCTCTCTGCTCTGCGATGTGTCGGCTGGCGCACAGCCGCGCATGTGCAGAGCAGACCTGGCGTGTTAGTGGCAAGGTTTCTGTGTGAGCCTCTGCGAGGCTCACACAGCAATAGGCCACGTGGCGATCTGGTTACCATATAGATTTTCCGTGATCAAAATCGCGGCTGTCTGCATAGGATTGTCTGAGCCCGGCCTCACAGTAGTTAAAATTTCTAATGAGAGAAAATATTAAGGCGGACAGACAAGTGATTTTTTAGCAAATGAATAGGTGCGATTAAAAATTGGCTCTATTAGAACCAATGCTTTCTAATGAAAGTGGTCACATGTACGTTTTTTAGAGGCACTAAATAATCTCACCTGCAAAAGATAGGACATGCAAGTGTAAATGCACCCAGTCACACGATTTTTCTACATGTGATGTGCGTTTATTTTTGTGCAGCTATTCACATGCTAAAAAAAATCGCTCATCTGACTGAGCCCTAAATATTTAGACGCACTTCTAGCGTTTTTGATGCAGGAAGCAGACAGCTCCATATATCACATAGTGGCCAGCGTTGATACTGCAAGCTAAGTGCTATTGAAGTTAATGGAACTCAACTTGCAGAACCACCCTGGGCCACTGCACAATGTACGGAGCTGTCTGCTTCCTGCAGCAAAACAGCTAGAAATGGAACAACCCCATTTAAGACTATTTTGTCACTACAGACATAGATCCGTTTTTCTTATTAGCAATTGTCAGATTTGTCAAACACATTTTAAGTGAGTTCATTATTTTTTCCTAAAATCAAGTTAATGTTTTCCTTGTGGTATTATCAGTGTGAACGTTATGTTGTCTAATCCCATGCAGTGAAATAACCCTGTCCTTCTTTCATTACCCCCTGTTGAAACATGATAATGAGTTGATAATATTCATGCTCAAGAGCAAACAGTAAAATGAGATAATGTCCTGTGCTTTACCATTCATACAAACCTTAAAAAAAATGTATCAATGAAAATCACATGAAATTGTGGAAAAAAATGTGTTATTGTCTGTTCTGATGACAGGCTTACATTAAAGAGGTTGTCTCATCAGGACAGCCACTGTTCATATTTCCTATTCTGGTATATAGACATTGTAAAACCCATCTCTTGCATAGTCCCCTACCCTGACAAACTGAACCCTTCCGTATTTTACATGTATGGCCGTTTATTTGAAATGCCACTCCAGTGAAAACACATTTTTGCATACATGCACCCTTTACCTGATTGTTTGTCACACTCTGGAGGTCTCCTCAGATTATAGCAGTCTCTTCCATGCAGTGCAACCTCCTGTCTGATGCTTATCAGGCAACATCTTGGTGTTCAGATTTCTCACTGCTTCCTCTTTCACTATTCTGTGCTGTCAATCACATAATGCATCAAAACAATATCACATGACCAGTCAGAGCCTGTACCATCTCTGCCTGCAGGGAAGACAGTGTGATTATCACTACTCTGTATATTTACCTACATAAGCTATATATAGACCATTATACAGTGGGGAGGATAAACTGTCATCTAGTTCATTATAACTACGTGGCAGGAGCCGCTAATCACAACTGTGATTGTAGTGTTTGTTTCCCCCTCTAAAGAGCTTGTGTGTCCAGCTGAGCCCTGACGCGACCTGAGGGGCCAGCGGAGAGCCCCAAACTTCGCTGCTCCCCCGTCCCCCACCAATTGACGAAGGTGGAGGCAGCCCCCAGACGACTGGAGACAGTGGGAGGTGGATGGGCCTCGGGCGTTGAACGTGGATGCAGCATCAATTCCAAAAGAACAACACCGGCTCATAGGAGGTAGGAGAGAGTATGACCCGCACGGAGCCTACATACAGCTCCCACTCCCTTAACTCGCTCCCCACCCCCCTCCCCCCTCCTCCCCCACCTGCTCACCTTCCAGACCCCCACTTTAATTCCAATCCTTATATCCCATCTTTATTTTCACCCAACTGTTATCTTACCATGTTCTACATGCTATTTTGTACATTAGTTTATGCACTGCCGTGTCTTTACTGAGGAATGATCTTTGGAAGTCCCCACCCTCCGACACGTCAATAAATACGGATTAATCAATAGTAGAGAGAACCCCCCTGAGCCATCGCCCCCACACCACCAACTTCTGGGTAGGGGGTTACCTAACCCTATATCGGACTCCCTTGGCTGGGAGCACATGGAAAATATGGAGATATGATGATCAGCGTGCGGAGGATCGGGACACAATCCGCTAGACACTTAGTTCATGCTGCTGAAAATGTTAAAACTTCTCACATATTATAATATGCTGATTGAAGTGTAAAAAATTTAAAAATGTCAATAAAAATCTGATTAAAAAAAAAAATTAAATAAAGAGCTTGTGTGGAAGTGTCCATCACACAGAAACTATGCTAACTGAAAAACTGACTTTTTGAGAGAGCGTAAAGACAAGTATATCTCAGGTGATCAGAATGGGATCACATGACCCACCCAAGGAACAGAACTCCAGAAAGTTTCAGATTGAAAGTAATAACTAAAAAAGGTAATACTAGCTGATCTATATATATTGGGGGACTAGTTATGTAATGAATGAAAATAAATGTCACCAGAGTGACCCTTTAAAATACCTGCATGCATTTTCCTGCAGCACCTGCAGTTTCCCTGATTATAAAAGACTTATTTTTGAAAAGAAATAACTCACAGAAAAAGAAACCAAATATGCATCACCTGATACTGCAAGGTAGGCTCAATAACCATATCCACATGTATAGAACCCCTTAAAAAGGAAAAAAAAAAAAAACTGGCTATCAGGCTGGGCACATACTGCCGTATGCATAAAACACTGAGCATGCTGTCATGCTCAATCTTCCTGTTTTTTTTTTTTTTTGTTTAAGTATATGCCGGCCATATGCAATGTAAATCCTCCACCATGAATAGCACACTGCAGCTTCTATATATAGCACACTGCATGCAAGAAAACACTGATAAAGGCAGGTGTTAGTTTGCATTTTGACCAAAACAGGTAAGCTGATGGGCCAACGGCAAGGCCACCATGCGTACGTCAGAACCTACACTATCTCACTAATAGCTAAATAAAATCACAGAGGTGAGAGAAAAAATGTACAAAGATATAGCTCACAGAAAAAGAAGCCAAACATGCATCACCTGATACTGCAGGGCAGGTTCAATCACCATATACTCTAGTAGCATGCAGAAAGCCAGATCGCAATATGAGGGAGCTAAATGTTCAGTGTAGACTCATGTGCAGCCACTCAACTCAACAGAAGATTAGGGTAGGGGTGACTGCAGACAACATAGTCTGCACATGTGAACTGATACCAAGGGTGCCAGCCATAGATATGTGTGACACATCCTTTTTGAAAAGGGAATTGTTTTCATGAGAACCCATTTAAGTAAAATTCCCCTCTAAAATCAAAATAAGCAAAACATAACAAAAAGTGAAATATAACTATCCTCTTCTATTTTAACAATCCCACTTAATTCTGTTTCTTATTTATACCTGTTTCTGGGAAAACTATATGACAAGTAACATGACTGCAATTACTACTCCCATAGGAGGTTGTTACCCAGTGAATCTACCTAGTTACAGTGATATAATGGCAGGGCTATTACTATAATGACTATTAATGTGAAAGAAGAAGAAAGATTGAACAAGAAGACCACTCGAAGAGTATTTACAGGGGTCTTTTTCTCCTTTATGTGGGAAAGACTCTTTAGATTTCTTCAAGACTAACATATCCTCAAGGGATTAAGTCATAAAACCAAAAATGATTCTGGAATTTAGAAAAAAAAATGAGACACAACACGTTTTGTATTGCAAGCACTTTACCCCGAAGTAGTCATGTCTTACACTTACACATGTCAGTACTGGTATAGAATGAACTACTAACATTATTAATTTTGTGATTGTTTCATACAAAATGAAGGGAAACAGCATGACATGTCTCTTAGAGGATGCCAGGTTGTGAATGCAGCATTTGTGTATTGAATTCTAAATGAATTATATGTAGGACAATACATTGCCATTCACTCCATGCATAGCAAAGATTCACTCATACAGTATATGGTTTGTTAATTCCATAGTATAAATTAGGATACCCCAAATCTTCTTCAATTATTATTACTAAAAGTAATTATAGAAGGGGTACAGGGAAAATTAGCATTTTGGTTCACCTCAATATCTAATGTCATCAGCCAAGCAACCGGTCCCTGATATGTGGCAGACCTGAATAGAATATCCTTATCCTTGGGCATGATTTTCACATACAGTGCTTGAACTATCAGTATATAAATGTATTAGAGTACCATACATTATAATGGAGAGATTATATATAACCGCTTTATTAAAGACATCCGTTTGGTAGTGCATTAGACCTCCTGTGACCTTCAGAATGGCAGCAGTCCATCATGGCATAGATCCCACTAGGTGCTGAAATCGTTCTGCAGGAATATTGTCCCAGGTGGAAAGGAATCTTCTTCCAGTGACTGCAGATTAGATGGCGGTACTGACATGTTCTGAACAGCTGACAGGAAGGATTCATTGATTCATGCTGCTTGCATCCAATTCTGAAACTTCCATCAGCAACACAAATCTGGATTCATCTGACCAGGGAACATTTCTCTACTGCTCAGTGATCCAAGCTTTTTGCTGTTTTAACCACTGGAGTCTTGTCTTTCTGTTTCTCTTATATAGCAATGACACTCAAACTGCTTGTCTGCTGTTATAGCCCATCTGTGCTAAGGAATGACAAGTGATGCATTCAGACACATTAGTTGGAGCACCAGCATTGTATTTGACTGTAATTTGCTTGACTGTACTCCATCTGTTCATCAGAATGAGTCTTGATATCCTCCCTTGACCCCTTTCATCAAAAATGTTTTATATTCATAGGAACCCCTTTTGCTCAATGCTTTAACTTGATGACCTCATTCTCTGTATACTTTCAACACTGTTGCATGAGAAAACCTTACAACGTTGGCAACTTTTGAAATACCGGCCCCGGCTAGTCTAGCACCTATAAATATACCTCCTTCAAAGTCACTCACATTGCACAATTTTCCAATTCTAATGTGGATTAACACTGAAACTGATCCATAGAAAACTTGCTCACATTCGTAATTTCCATACATGGAAGCTCCAATCATGCACAAATTAGGACCAATGTCTCTAATAAAGTAGCCATTGAGTGTATATTAAAAGAAGGAGAAACTTAATAACATTTATCTGAAGTTTCTAAAACATATGTAAAATCCTAGATAGTTTTGATGAAAACATCTACAATATTCTAATCCATAGCTGGGCAATAAGAGTTTCATTAAAGGCCCATTTACACCAGCCGATGATTGCTAAAAAATTGCAAATCGGTGATCGTTTTAGCTATAATTGGTGCATGTAAATGTGCACCCATTGTGCACTTGTGGGCACTGCTGGGTGATTGTTACATTCAGTCCAACATAAAAATCTTCGCTCACTTTTCTCAGTAGTTCTCCACGGGGGAGTGCTGATAGCATTTTCCCCGTGGAGAACAAAGGATCTGAGGGCACTTAATAGCCTAGGGCTATTAGCTGCATTCAGAGAAGACTTCATTTGCACACCTAATTGGTATTTAAGTAGCTGAGTAGCTACTTAAATACCAATTAATTTTTATGCAAAATGATCGCTCAAAGCTGTCACTCAAACTATCGTTTGAGCGATCTTTGAGCGATCATTGGCCCGTGTAAACCAACCTTAAGACTGCAGTAGCCTGTCTGATCTAATAGTATAGGGTACGCTAATAGACTGTACTGAGTCCCAACTTTGTCCACTGTATGTGTCAGTGTGACTGCTACTACTAAGTAGTACTATTTCTATATATGTCCTCAATTAATTGACTGTTCTTCTCCAGTACTCTATCCCATCAATTTAGAGATGAATGAATAGTTACAAAATCCCTTCAATATCAATCTACAAAATTCTCTCAAAACGCAGCATCTCTCAGCTTGAAAAGGGTGCTTTTTTAGTTCTATATTGATAATCTCATAATCATAAGGGAACTTATAATGTGTGATAATCTACAACTGTAAAGACAAAAACACTGTTAGACCAGAAATAATTTATTATGATTTTCATTTAATTCTTGCTCGTGAATAAAACATTATGCATTAAAAATGAGTGAGTAGAAAAAAGACAAAGTGGGCGTATAATGGGAGTAGTGGGAGTTGAAATATATAAGCCACTATATGAGGATATACATCAAAGTAAATAGATAACAAAAAGAAAAACAAGTAAAGGTACAAGTGAAACAAGTAAACATTGTACATACTGTACCACCTTCACCTACCATGCATAACACAGATATTGTTAACATGCTTTGGATCTGATGGGTGAGCACGGTACATTCATTGTGCTTCTACTTTGAAGGTGGCAAAATACATTAGGTAAACATCGACTGAACACACCGATTTCGGCATGACCAAGCAACCATTTAATATGTAAAGCAACAGCATATATTGTGGGAAAGAAGGACAGTGCATGCAGGCATGTTAGAGTTCACAATGCTCAATCCTTTGTTCCTGTGGGAGATAAGCTGCTGGCAGAAGTGTTTGTCAACAGCTTTTTTTCTTCTCCACATTGAGAATACAAGTTAACAAGTGTATGGGGGTGTTGGAAGTAATAGCTGTTAGCCAGTAGCTTTTCAAATGTGTTTCCAGTGGGATTTTTAGAAAAAATGCACAGTGGCCACTAAGAAAATAATAAAACAAAGTGTACTCCTCATCTGCCGCAAGTCCCCGCAGCTCCAGTGCCATTAGTCTCCACTCACTTCAGAGTCACATGGTCTAAGCACATATGTGCATTCATCTAAGTACATAAGGACCATACTAAGACCAGTGGTTTGCTGGAGCAGTCATGTGCTTTGACAATCACATGACTGCTTGACCTGGAAGTGAGCAGAGACTGTGGGACCCGAGTGAGTATACCTTGATTTATTATTTTCTATTAGCACTGTTTTTTCTTTTCTAATATGTCCTGCTGGACAACCCCTTTACAATTGCCACCTTTATAGTTTGTCTATGTACTTTTTATACTACATTACTTGCTGTACAACCCCAATTCCAAAAAAGATAGGATGCTGTGTAAATTGTAAATAAATGTGAATAAAAAAGAATGTAACTAGAGATGAGCGAGCATACTTGTCTGAGCTTGATGCTCGTTCGAGTATTAGGGTGCTCGAGATGCTTGTTACTCGAGACGAGCACCACGCAGTACTCGTCTCGATTAAACGAGCACTGACCATTGAATTCAATGGAGCCGGCAATACAGCCGGCTCCATTGAAAGCAATGGGCTGCCGGTGATCGCGGGATGAATTGTCGGGAAGGGCTTAAATATATAAGCCCTTCCCTGCAATTCATCCAGAAATGTGTAAAAATAAAAAAAATATATACTCACCTTGTCCCGGAAGAACGATGTTAGCCCATTGAATTCAATGGAGCCGGCAATACAGCCGGCTCCATTGAAAGCAATGGGCTGCCGGCGATCGCGGGATGAATTGTCGGGAAGGGTTAAATATATAAGCCCTTCCCTGCAATTCATCCAGAAATGTGTAAAAATAAAAAATATATATATACTCACCTTGTCCCGGCAGATGGAGTTCAGCGCGGCCTGCAGTGTGTGTGAAGGGGGTGTGAGTCAGACATGCCCCTGATTGGCTCAGCGCTGAGCCAATCAGAGGTAGATCTCACTCACACCCATTCATGAATTCATGAATGGGTGAGTGAGTGTTGCCTCTGGCTCAGCGCAGCTCTCAGCTGAATGACAGCAGTTCAGCACCACAGTGCAGGGGACAGCAGGAGAACACCGGCAGCTGAAGGGAGGTGAGTATCTATTTTTTTTGTTTTTTAAATCACTTTTAATTCATTTCCAGGGAATGGCTTATATGTAAAGTCCTTCCCTGAAAAAGAATTCAGGTGTGCCAGCGGACCATTGTCTTCAATTGAGTCGCCGGCAGCAGCAGCGGCTCCATTGAAGAGAATGCCTGCATTTTTATTCTTTTTTACACTAAAACCTTTCTTTTTCAGGTAAGGGCTTATATTTTTAAGTCCTTCCTGAAAATTCATCCCGCGCTCGCCGGCAGCCCATTGCTTTCAATGGAGCCGGCTGTATTGCCGGCTCCATTGAAATCAATGGGCTAACATCGTTCTTCTCTGCCACAGCTGTTACAGCTGTGGCAGAGGAGAACGATCGTTATGCTGACAGTGGGGGGGGGGGGGTGTCTCACTCTTGCCACTATTGTGGCTTAATAGTGAGACCTCGGAGCCCGAAATGCAGCGCTGCATGTTGCTTCTCGCCTGCCCTATCCATTTCTGTGTTTTTTACATGACTTTGGTGATTTGCTAAGATTTTCACAAATGAAAACCTTAGCGGAGCACCAGTCGTATACAAAAATGCTCGAGTCGCCCATTGACTTCAATGGGGTTCGTTACTCGAAACGAACTCTCGAGCATCACTGAAAGTTCGACTCGAGTAACGAGCACCCGAACATTTTGGTGCTCGCTAGAGATGAGCAAACGTGCTCGGCCCCGCCCCTTTTTCGCCCGAATACCGCGATTTTCGAGTACTTCCGTACTCGGGCGAAAAAATTCGGGGGGCGCCGTGGCGGCGCGGGGGGTTGCGGCGGGGAGTGGGGGGGAGAGGGAGAGAGAGAGGGCTCCCCCCTGTTCCCCGCTGCTACCCCCCGCACCGCCGCGCCTCTCCCCGCCCCCCGGCGCCCCCCGAATCTTTACGCGCGAATACTGAAGTACTCGAAAATGGTGGTACTCGGGTGCGTAAGTACTCATTACGAGTACGTTCGCTCATCTCTAGTGCTCGCTCATCTCTAAATGTAACAATTTGGAAATTTCATATAACCATATGGTATTCATAATAGAACATATAAGAAGTTGAAAGTGAGACATTTTTTTCCATTCTACTTAAAAAAACTCATTTAGATATTGATGCTAGCAACACATCTCAAGAAAGTTGGGACAGAGATAACAAAAGGCTTTAACAGTAATAGTTTAACTGTGAATAAAAAGAGCATGATATGCAGGCACAGACTCTGAGAAGCAAAACTGGTCAGAGGTTTACGAATCTATGAAAAAGTGCTTCTAAAAATTGTGGATCAAGTTCAGAAAAATGCTCCTCAACGTAAAATTGCAAATACTTTGAATATCCCACCATCTACAGTACAGTACATAAATTTAAAAAAACAAAGAAACAGAGAATCTGGAGAGAGTCATTTGCACAAAGGACAAGGCTGTTGTAAATATTGATTATTCGAGATCTATAGACCCTTAGGCGTCACTGCACTAAAATAAGCATGATCCTGTAATTCTAATCACTGCATGGGCTCAGGAATACTTCCAAAAATCATTGTCTGTGAACACAATTTTCTGTGCAATTCACAAATGCAAGTTAAAGCTGTATCATGCAAAGAAGCAATATATATCAACATAATCCAAAAAGGCCAGCATCTTCTCTGGGCCAAATCTCATTTAAAATGGACTGAGGTAAAATGGAAAACTATTCTATAATCAGATGAATTAAAATTTTATATTTTTTTGGAATTCACGGATGCCATCTCTTGCGGACTCAAGAGAGACCAGCTTGTATTCAGCACACAGTTCAAGAGCTGTTAGATCCGTGCTGAGCATTAACACAGCACACCCAGCACAGACGCAAGACAATGTTCACATGAGACAAATTAACACCAGTAGGGCCCACATAAAACATCAAAACCACCACCAAACACAACCAAAGGGGAAAAAAGGAAATCTACCATAAACATCCAGAAAAAGAAAAAAACCTGCCTAGAGTGAGGTGATCACTTCTACATGGATGGCCCTACATCCTGAACCTGGGCCACCTGTACTGACCCTAGGTGGAAACAAAGAAAGTATATAAATAGGTGGTAATAACTATAGATAGGATGATCGACACCGGAAGAAGCAACTCCAATACACCAGCTATTTAACTGAATCAGAATGGCACCAAGGGAAATGTGAACTAAACCAATTTCACCAAGAAGAGATGAATAATCAGCAATTCATAAGAGCAGGGCAAGAAATACACAAACCCCACTATAGTAGATTGGCCAGCCAAGGAAAACACTAAAGGGAATGTCAACATACAACTCCCAAGGACCTTTCAGTAACAAAGGGGAACCCTAGGGGATAATAGAAATATGACCAAAGTATCAGAACATGGTTCAGATGTACTTAGTGCCACTAGTCCATCTCTGCATTGCAGCCGTCGAGCTGTGACAGTAATATTGTGTCAGATCAGGGTGTTTAGTTTTTGTCTAAATACTGGCACCTCCTTTGCTATTGAACCTTGACATCAGTCTTTTTTAAAATCCTGACTACACCTTTCCTTGGGAAGAGGCATAATTATAATAAACCAATAACACACAAATCTATAATTCCTTATCTTATTGGATTGATATAATTAATAATAATTATACTTTAAAAATCAGCACACATATTAACAATATTACATGTTCTATATAGAATACTTCTTATTAATAAGGTAAAAGAGATGCCTCCATTTTCATATCTTTCAACTTTTTCTAAGATTTTTGGCTCGAACGTATCTGTAATGACAACTCAATTTTTCTTCAAAGTCTTTCCATAAGACATGAATTCTACTTCTCGAAGTAATTTCATGGAAGTAGTTTTATATTTTAACATCTGGACACTGTCTGTTGTATTTCAGCTTGAAGTCACATTTTCTCCTAAATATTTCTGTAATGCCCATTATCTCATAGAAAGCCATATGGAAATCATTTTCTGCAGGAATTGTTGCGTTGCTGTGTATGCAAAATATTGGGTAATTTACATAGTCATTCTGCGTTTCCACTGCAATAGAGTTTCGGTGTGCACGTGCCCAAAAATCATATTAATATGGTGGCTGTGGACGTGTTTCTTGGAATATATTTTCGAATGCTGATGACAGATATTATTTAAAGCTAATTGAATCCACATTTATAAGTAAATTCCTTCACAATTTGTTTCTGAGGAGACTAATGGCCTCATGAACACAGCTGTATTATAGCTCTGTAAGGCCTCAGAGACCTAATAAAGCACCATTATATGGGCCCTTACTGTACCTCCATATGCCTCTGATTACCTACGGAAGAATATGGAGGTTTATTTCTCTTGGAGTCTGTATGATTCAAACAGAAGAAAAATAATGGTGTCTGCAATCGTATGCTGTTTGTATGGAAGATTCTCCACTAGAGACCATTTCTTTGCAGCACATGGAGACAATGCAGTTCTGCACTAGCACACAGAACCCTGAGAGATCTTTCAGGACAGAGGGTATATAATATTTAAGATATAATGAATGAGATAATTGCACAGTGAGAAAATATGACAATACCTCTAGAACATCAATCCTATGTATTTTTTCAGGCCTTTCCAACTCTACCTGCGAGGTTATTTAATAACTGTAAGTCTCTTAATTCTTGAAAGGGTCTTCCAGTAAAAAAAAAAAACTATTGGTTATCTCGTCTCAGGATAGATCTCAAATAGCAAATTAACAGTGGCCTGCTGCTTGGAACCCTGCAGATCAGCTGATGAGAAACTACTACGGATATCCGTAACTGTTAAGATGCTATAAGTAGCATGATGCCATGGCTTGGTTTGGTATTGTAACTAGAGATGAGCGAGCGTACTCGTCCGAGCTTGATACTCGTTCGAGTATTAGGGTGTTTGAGATGCTCGTTACTCGAGAAGAGCACCACGCGATGTTCGAGTTACTTTCACTTTCATCTCTGAGAAATTTGCGCACTTTTCTGGCCAATAGAAAGACAGGGAAGGCATTACAACTTCCTCCTGTGATGTTCCAGCCCTATACCACCCCCCTGCAGTGAGTGGCTGGGGAGATCAGATGACACCCGAGTATTTAAATCTGCCCCTCCCGCGGCTCGCCACAGATGCATGCTTACAGAGATCAGGGAAAGTGCTGCTGATGCTGCTGCTGCTATAGGGAGAGTGTTAGGTGTTATTTTAGTCTTCAAGAACCCCAACGGTCCTTCTTAGGGCCACATCTGACCGTGTGCAGTACTGTTGAGGCTGCTGGGAGCAGTGTTGCACAATTTTATTTTTTTGTATATCGGGTGTGCAGACCATAGCGTCCTCAGTCTGCAGTCATTTTACAGAGTATAGGGGCAGTACTGGTGAGGCAGGGACAATGGGAAAGGTGAAAGAGATATACTGGCTATATAGGCAGTGTGGTTGTTCACAAAAAGTTCCAAAAAATACTGTATTTGGCCTGCCTGTTACTGCCTTCAGTTTACTGCGTCTCTGCTGGGGGAAGTAGTTGGTGAATTAATACCCAGTCTTGCGCATAATTGTTTCCTGCCTCTACTGTGCGTTATGTACGCGAAGTCAGCCTCCAACAGGGAAATCGAAATACAGTGTATATCACAGGCAGTGTGGTTGTTCCCAAAAACTTCAAAAAAATACTATATTTGGCTTGCCTGTCACTGCCTTCAGTTTACTGCGTCTCAGCTGGGGGTAGTAGTTGGAGAATTAATACCCAGCCTTGCGCATAATTGTTTCCTGCCTCTGGAGTGCGTTACGTATGCGAAGTCAGCCTCCAACAGGGAAATTAAAATACAGTGTATATCACAGGCAGCGTCGTTGTTCCCAAAAGCTTCAAAAAAATACTATATTTGGCCTGCCTGTCACTGCCTTCAGTTTACTGCGTCTCAGCTGGGGGTAGTAGTTGGAGAATTAATACCCAGCCTTGCGCATAATTGTTTCCTGCCTCTGCAGTGCGTTACGTACGCGAAGTCAGCCTCCAACAGGGAAATCGAAATATAGTGTATATCACAGGCAGTGTGGTTGTTCTCAAAAACTTAAAAAAATTCTATATTTGGCCTGCCTGTCACTGCCTTCAGTTTACTGCGTCTCAGCTGGGGGTAGTAGTTGGTGAATTTATACCCAGCCTTGCGCATAATTGTTTCCTGCCTCTGCAGTGCGTTACGTACGCGAAGTCAGCCTCCAACCACAGGCCAATAAGCGGCACATTTAATTACAGTGTTCTGATTCTGCTAATCTCGTAATACACCATGCTGAGGGGTAGGGGTAGGCCTAGAGGACGTGGACGCGGGCGAGGACGCGGAGGCCCAAGTCAGGGTGTGTGCACAGGCCAAGCTCCTGGTCCAGGTGTATCGCAGCCGACTGCTGTGGGATTAGGAGAGAGGCAAGTTTCTGGGGTCCCCAGATTCATCTCATAATTAATGGGTCCACGCGGTAGACCTTTATTAGAAAATGAGCAGTGTGAGCAGGTCCTGTCGTGGATGACAGAAAGTGCATCCAGCAATCTATCGACCACACAGTCTTCTACGCCATCCACAGCTGCAACTCTGAATCCTCTGGCTGCTGATCCTCCTTCCTCTCAGCCTCCTCACTCCATGAAAATGACACATTCTGAGGAGCAGACAGACTCCCAGGAACTGTTCTCGGGCCCCTGCTCAGATTGGGCAGCAATGGTTCCTCTCCCACCAGAGGAGTTTATCGTGACCGATGCCCAACCTTTGGAAAGTTCCCGGGGTCCGGGGGATGAGGCTGGGGACTTCCTGCAACTGTCTCCAGAGCTTTCAGTGGGTGAGGAGGACAATGACAATGAGACACAGTTGTCTATCAGTGAGGTAGTAGTAAGGGCAGTAAGTCCGAGGGAGAAGCGCACAGAGGATTTGGAGGAAGAGCAGCTGGACGATGAGGTGACTGACCCCACCTGGTTTGCTAAGCCTACTGAGGACAGGTCTTCAGAGGGGGAGGCAAGTGCAGCAGCAGGGCAGGTTGGAAGAGGCAGTGCGGTGGCCAGGGGTAGAGGCAGGGCAAGACCGAATAATCCACCAACTGTTTCCCAAAGCGCCCCCTCGCGCCATGCCACCCTGCAGAGGCCGAGGTGCTCAAAGGTGTGGCAGTTTTTCACTGAAAGTGCAGACGACTGACGAACTGTGGTGTGCAAGGTTTGTCGCGCCAAGACCAGCCGGGGAGCCACCACCGCTAGCCTCACCACCACCAGCATGCGCAGGCATATCATGGCCAAGCACCCCACAAGGTGGGATGAAGGCCGTTCACCGCCTCCGGTTTGCACCACTGCCTCTCCCCCTGTGCCCCAACCTGCCACTGAGATCCAACCCCCCTCTCAGGACACAGGCATGACCATCTCCCGGCCTGCACCCACACGCTCACCTCCGCTGTCCTCGGCCCCAACCCCATCAATGTCTTTCAGCACAGCGTCCAGACGTCGCTAGGGCAACTGTTTGAGCGCAAGCAGGCCGCCACGCACCCGCACGCTCAAACGTTAAACGTGCACATAGCCAAATTGATCAGCCTGGAGATGCTGCCGTATAGGCTTGTGGAAACGGAGGCTTTCAAAAACACGATGGCGGCGGCCCCGCGCTACTCGGTTCCCAGTCGCCACTACTTTTCCCGATGTGCCGTCCCAGCCCTGCACAACCACGTTTCCTGCCACATTGTACGCGCCCTCACTAACGCGGTTACTGCCAAGGTCCACTTAACAACGGACACGTGGACAAGCACAGGCGGGCAGGGCCACTATATCTCCCTGACGGCACATTGGGTGAATTTAGTGGAGGCTGGGACCGACTCAGAGCCTGGGACCGCTCACGTCCTACCCACCCCCAGAATTGCGGGCCCCAGCTCGGTGGTTGTATCTGCGGCGGTGTATGCTTCCTCCACTAAACCACCCTCCTCCTATGCAACCTCTGTCTCACAATCAAGATGTGTCAGCAGCAGCACGTCGCCACCAGTCAGTGTCGCGCGGCGTGGCAACACAGCGGTGGGCAAGCGCCAGCAGGCCGTGCTGAAACTACTCAGCTTAGGAGAGAAGAGGCACACGGCCCACGAACTGCTGCAGAGTCTGACAGAGCAGACCGACCGCTGGCTTTCGCCGCTGAGCCTCCAACCGGGCATGGTCGTGTGTGACAACGGCCGTAACCTGGTGGCGGCTCTGCAGCTCGGCAGCCTCACGCACGTGCCATGCCTGGCCCACGTCTTTAATTTGGTGGTTCAGCGGTTTCTGAAAAGCTACCTATACTTGTCAGACCTGCTCGGAAAGGTGCGCGAGCTCAGCGCACATTTCCGTAAGTCCAAGACGGACGCTGCCAGCTTTCGGACCCTGCAACATTGGTTTAATCTGCCAGTGCACCGACTGCTGTGCGACATGCCCACATGGTGGAACTCTATGCTCCACATGTTGGCCAGGCTCCATGAGCATCGTAGAGCTATAGTGGAATACCAACTCCAACATGGGCGGCGTAGTGGGAGTCAGCCTCCTCAATTCTTTACAGAAGAGTGGGCCTGGTTGGCAGACATCTGCCAGGTCCTTGGAAACTTTGAGGAGTCTACCCAGATGGTGAGCGGCGATGCTGCAGTCATTAGCGTCACCATTCCTCTGCTATGCCTCTTGAGAAGTTCCCTGCAAAGCATAAAGGCAGATGCTTTGCGCTCGGAAACGGAGGCAGGGGAAGACAGGATGTCGCTGGATAGTCAGAGCACCCTCCTGTCTATATCTCAGCGCGTTGAGGAGGAGGAGGAGGAGGAGGAGGAGGAGGAGGGGGAGGAGCATGAGGAGGAGGGGGAAGAGACAGCTTGGCCCACTGCTGAGGGTACCCATGCTGCTTGCCTGTCATCCTTTCAGTGTGTATGGCCTGAGGAGGAGGAGGATCCTGAAAGTGATCTTCCTAGTGAGGACAGCCATGTGTTGCGTACAGGTACCCTGGCACACATGGCTGACTTCATGTTAGGATGCCTTTCTCGTGACCCTCGCGTTACACGCATTCTGGCCACTACGGATTACTGGGTGTACACATTGCTCGGCCCACGGTATAAGGAGAACCTTTCCACTCTTATACCCGAAGAGGAAAGGGGTTCGAGAGTGATGCTATACCACAGGACCCTGGCTGACAAACTGATGGTAAAATTCCCCTCCGACAGCGCTAGTGGACGAAGGCGCAGTTCCGAGGGCCAGGTAGGAGGGGTGGCACAGAGATCAGGCAGCATGTACAGCGCAGGCAGGGGAACACTCTCCAAGGCCTTTGCCAGCTTTATGGCTCCCCAGCAAGACTGTGTCACCACTCCCCAGTCAAGGCTAAGTCAGCGGGAGCACTGTAAAAGGATGGTGAGGGAGTACGTAGCCAATCGCACGACCGTCCTCCGTGACGCCTCTGCTCCCTACAACTACTGGGTGTCGAAGCTGGACACGTGGCCTGAACTCGCGCTGTATGCCCTGGAGGTGCTTGCCTGTCCTGCGGCTAGCGTCTTGTCAGAGAGGGTGTTTAGTGCGGTTGGGGGAATCATCACGGATAAGCGTACCCGCCTGTAAACTGACAGTGCCAACAGGCTTACACTCATCAAGATGAACAAAGCTTGGATTTCCCCAGACTTCTTTTCTCCACCAGCGGACAGCAGTGGTACCTAAACAATACGTAGGCTGCACCTGCGGATGGAAGCATCGTTCTCTATCACCATAAAAAACGGGGACCTTTTAGCTTCATCAATCTGTGTATTATATTCATCCTCCTCCTGCTCCTCCTCCTGAAACCTCACGTAATCACGCCGAATGGGCAATTTTTCTTAGGCCCACAAGGCTCAGTCATATGACTTTTGTAAACAATGTTTATACGTTTCAATTCTCATTAAAGCATTGAAACTTGCACCTGAACCAATTTTTATTTTAACTGGGCTGCCTCCAGGCCTAGTTACAAATTAAGCCACATTAACCAAAGCGATTAATGGGTTTCACCTGCCCTCTTGGTTGGGCATGGGCAATTTTTCTGAGGTACATTAGTACTGTTGGCACACCAATTTTTTTGGGCCATCGCCTACATTGTAATCCTAGTAATTTTTATGAGCTTCGCCTGCAGTCATGCTACAGCAAGGTGTGTGGGGTTGGCCTACACTTTTGCTACATAAATGTAACTGGGGCCTTGTCTATACTGCAACTACTGAAATGTGAAAGAGACTGTTATCTCCCTAAACTGCTGCAACGGGAATGTTACTGTGGCCTGTCTTGACTGCTACTACTACTGAAATGGAACTAATACTGTGCTCCCCCTATACTGCTGCTTCGGAATTGTTACTGTGGCCTGTCTGGACTGCTACTACTACTGAAATGGAACTAAGACTGTGCTCCCCCTATACTGCTGCTTCGGAATTGTTACTGTGGCCTATCTTGACTGCTACTACTACTGAAATGGAACTAATACTTTGCTCCCCCTATACTGCTGCTTCGGAATTGTTACTGTGGCCTGTCTTAACTGCTACTACTACTGAAATGGAACTAAGACTGTGCTCCCCCTATACTGCTGCTTCGGAATTGTTACTGTGGCCTGTCTGGACTGCTACTACTACTGAAATGGAACTAATACTGTGCTCCCCCAATAATGCTGCTAGTGATATGTTACTGGGGCCTGTCCCTAATGCTACCGCTGAAATGTTACTAATTCTGGGCTCTGCCTATACCGCTGCTAATGCTATGTCACTGGGGTGTGGAAACGGAGGCTTCCCAAAGACATGATGGTGGCGAGGCCATTTCCCACCAACGCGGTTACTGTTAAGGTGCATATAACCACGGACACGTGGAGAGGACACGTAGTGCCTCAAAAACATCCCCCTCCTCCTCCAACAATGAAAACATTCTTGGCAAATACCTTTGCATTGGTCCGTCTGGTGGCAGTCCAAGAATTTCACCTTTACTGACACAACAAGAGAGCCCCCCCACCCTCCCCCTGCCACGGCCCACTTCATCCTGGCCACATTCCGAAAACCAACTAAATAAAACCGCGCTACTAGGTCCGCAGTCGCCACCACATTCCCACCAATGCGGTTACTGTTATGGTACATATTATCAGTCTGACTGGGGCATGCACTGTGGGCCGAAGCACACCTGTATTGTATGTGACGTTAGCTCTGCTGAGCAGGGCAATGCAATGGGATACATTTATGTACCGCCGATGGGTTCCAGGGAGCCACCCATGCTATGGGTCCACAGGGAATTTACATTAGGGATTTGTACCTGCCAGTGTGTATGTATTAAAAACCCCGGTCAGACTGGGGCATGCAGTGTGGGCCGAAGACCACCTGCATTTAATCGGACGTAACCTCAGCTGTGCTGGGCAATGCAATGGGATATATTTATGTACCGCTGGTGGCTTCCTGGGACCCACCTATGCTGTCGGTCCACACGGAGTTGTAACTGCATGTGTCTATTTATAAAGAACCCCAGTCTGACTGGGGCATGCAGTGTGGGCCGAAGTCCACCTGCATTAAACCTGACGTTACCTCAGCTGTGCTGGGCACTGCAATGGGATTTATTTATGTACCGCTGGTGGGTTCTAGGGAGCCACCCATGCTGTGGGTCCACAGGGACTTCACATTAGGGATTTGTACCTGCCAGTGTGTATGTATTAAAAACCCCGATCAGACTGGGGCAGCATGTAACCCAGGAGAAGTGGCAGCGGAGTGTCATGAAGGCAGTGATTGTGCTTTGTTGGAGGTAGTGTGGTGCTTAGCTAAGGTATGCCTTGCTAATGAGGGCTTTTCAGAAGTAAAAATTGTTGGGGGGGGCCCACTCTTGCCGCTATTGTGGCTTAATAGTGGGACCTGGGAACTTGAGATGCAGCCCAACATGTAGCCCCTCGCCTGCCCTATCCGTTTCTGTGTCGTTCCCATCACTTTCTTGAATTTCCCAGATTTTCACAAATGAAAACCTTAGCGAGCATCGGCGATATACAAAAATGCTCGAGTCGCCCATTGACTTCAATGGGGTTCGTTACTCGAAACGAACCCTCGAGCATCGCGGAAAGTTCGACCCGAGTAACGAGCACCCGAGCATTTTGGTGCTCGCTCATCTCTAATTGTAACTTTCTTTCATTCACTACAATGAAATTGGGATCCCAAACAGCAGATAAGTCACCAGTAGTTTTCCTGGAAAACTCTTTATGCAAATAAAACAAATATATACAGACAGATGTAGCCAATTGCCAATTGTTTTCTTGGTCCAACAGCCAATAAGCTTTTCTTCAGTGAAAATAAGCTTTTCTTCATACTACATTTTCATAAATAATATCCAGTTTCAGGGGCATCACACCTAAAAAACTAGATTATAGAAATTATGCAATTCATCCATGACCCCAATGTGTAATTTGTATTTTGTAGGGCACAAAATACCAATAGAGATAGTACTCCAATATAAAGTATCATACTATATGTTTGCTTATATAAAAAGTCTTATGGTTATACATTATTGGTAGTAAAATATGTGATATATTATTACTCTACTGTATGTTCTATCTAGAGATAAGCGAGCACGCTTGGATAAAGCAGTTACTCGAGCGAGCATCGCTCTTCTCGAGTAACTGCTTACTGATCCGAGCAGGCTCGGGAAGGGGGGGGGGGGTGGCGGGGGGTGAGCGGGGGACAGCGGAGGGTAGTGGGGGGAGAGTGAGAGAGATCTCTCTCTACCGCCCGCTAACACCCGCCGCTCCCCACTCAACCCCGCCGCCCCCCCAAGCCTGCTCAGACCAGTAAGCAGTTACTCGAGAAGAGCAATGCTCGCTCGAGTAACTGCTTTATCCAAGCGTGCTCGCTCATCTCTAGTTCTATCACTACTTTTTAGCTTGTGTCAGAAAAGGACATGTTGAATTGCCCACTTAACACTTAATAACTTCAAGTAACAAGGAAAATCACTTTTGCATTAACTCTATTTGTTCCAGTTGGTCCATATGATCCATGCACAATCAGGATTTCATTCATAGGGCCTTATCAATTTAGACAAAAAAATACTGCAAAAATATGGCAATTACAGGTCAAGGGTACTTTTGCACGGGCTCAAAAGAGCAGTAATGGGTGACTGTTATCTTATGCAAACATGGGACCCAACAGGACAAGAAAGCGAGAATCGAGCTCACCTAAAACCCAAGCAACTGTCAGCCCATGTAAAAATGTACTTTGAATAGAGGCGAGCGGCTGGAGGAGATCTCCAGTGCTCTCTGCCTCCGTTCAGTGAGTGGTCATTGCTCTTGTGTAAAAGTATTGGAGTGATAATCGTTGGGACGGCTGTCGGACACTTAAGCACCCGACAGTCATCTTGTGTAAAAGTGCCTTTAGTTTCCAAAAAGGAAAAATTGTTTTGTCAACATTAAAGATGAGCGAACACCAAAATGTTCGGGTTCGCGTTATTCGAAACGAACTTCCCGCGAACTGCCCCTGAGCCAATCAGAGGCAGCCCTCACTCACCCATTCATGAATTCATGAATGGGTGTGAGTGAGGGCTGGCCTCTGATTGGTCAGGCTGTGACCATTCAGAGGCATCTTATTCAGCAGGCGGGGATTTTAAATCCCCGGCTGCTGAATACTACTCACAGCTGTTCAGAGCAGTTCAGGAGAACTGCAGCCTGCCGCGCTGAACTCCGTCTGCCGGCACCAGGTGAGTATATATATATATTTTATTTTTACACATTTCTGGATGAATTGCAGGGAAGGGCTTATATATTTAACCCCTTTCCGACAATTCATCCCGCGATCGCCGGCAGCCCATTGCATTCAGTGGAGTCGGCTGTATTGCCGGTTCCATTGAATTCAATGGGCAAACATCGTTCTTCTCTGTCACAGCTGTTACAGCTGTGGCAGAGAAGAAGGATTTGTCTTCTATATGTTCTCAATGGGGTTGGCGCTGCTGCCGCCGGCCCCATTGAGCGCATATAGAAAAGATTTCTCAGGGAAGAAAGTTAAAGTAACCCGAACATCCGAACATCGTGTGGTGTTCGTTACGAATAACGAACATCCCGAACACCCTAATATTCGCCCGAGCATCAAGCTCGGACGAGTACGTTCGCTCATCTCTAGTCAACATAACACACTGATGATTGTTGCCAAATGTATGTTGTGCCCATGAGAATCATTACTGTCAAATACTAAAGTAAAACATGAAAGAATGTTTTTGTGCAGTTTTCATGGATGTGGGCCATGTTACAATGCAGCTCTAGCTATGAGTGTAATCAAATGTCCTTCAAGAAGCTAAAAAGTAACATTCAAAGATGAAATTAATAAGGCATTTCATCTGGTTTCCTCAGATATGAATACAATACTGGAAGCCTCTCTTGTAAAGCTCTGTTTTAGAATAGGCTTTCAGCATTGTATGATCCGCTAAGCAACCAGACTACCCCTACTCCCAGCTGTATCTCTACCCTTTTGAACTTCTGGCAAGACATGCAATTGCATTTATAATTGGTGCTACACTTAAAGGGGTTTTTTCATTAAAAAAAAGATTCTATACTTGCCTATTCCTCCCCCCCTCCCCACCCCTGTCAGCCTCCTTAGCACATCTTCTCCTGGCTGAGCTTCTGCAGTTCCCTGGGGTCATCTCACCGCATGCCAGCCAGCTTGTTATGAAAGTTGCGTTCCTCACATTCCTTCTGTCCGGGTCAGTTAAGGTCAGGTCCCTGTGCTGTAGCGTTCACTGCCTAGGAAGGAATTCTAATCTGTTGCCGAGACAGCTCGCATGAGAAATCTCTGCAGTAGATAGGAACTCCCCCTGCTGGCCTGTGAGCTAACGTATATTGGTTGGCAAGAAGAAAACTGCCAACCAATGTACGTAACCTCACAGGAAGGAGAAGAATCAGGCAGCTGGAGATGAATTGACCTCCCTGGACTGCAGGAGCCAGGAGAAGATAGGGGAGGTGAAGATCTGGTAAAGAGACTGATAGTTGAGGAATAGGTAAGTATAGAATTTTTATTTTTTATTGACAGAACCCCTTTAAAGACCACATAAGATGCACAATAATTTCTCTTAGCTTCATATTTGAACAAGGATCGAGGGATGGGGACAATCCACAAAAAAACATGTAAAGAATGTCTTTGTGACCAATTTCTGACTGCTTCCTATTTCTCATTTACTATCCCTTAACGTATACCATCTAGTATAAAGAATAGCAATGTCAGATTGGAACCATTTTATGCATTTATGGAAAACGCATCATATTTTAATCTTAAATTGCAGAATTGAATTTACTCATTTACTGTTACATTTCTATATTTGACCGGACATAAAACACTTCTAAAGCCCCTGACTGTTTTTCTTCCTATAAATGTTATTTTACTAAAGGTCACAGAGTAATAATTTTATTTTGTCGCCTTCGGATTGCTTTCTGGAGTCATTTCCCATAATTTAAAGTTTTAGCAAGTCCATGGAAAGCCATTCAAACATTCATAGTCATTTATTTTTTTCTTCCATCGGTTGCAGGGTTTGCCATCCACAATGCTACTCTTTAGATTATTCAGTCATGAGCTGCAGCAGGAGACTGCAGTGATCAAAATCAATGTTAGATGTAAAATGTAAACATTACATTGTGAAATTCTCTGCATCATTATCTTCCCAGCAGGGACACATCTGTGCAAAGGAGTATCTCTATACAGCTGGGGACCTGGCAGTGCATGAAAAACTGAGACATGGTTACTGACTTTCTAGTGATACGAACATATTAACATCAGCAAAAAGCAAAAACAGGATTGAATTTTTTTTTTACTGTCTATCCTGTTGCATCCTTTCATTGATGTGTTTATCTGGTGGTGAAATCCTATTGCGGGGACTGAGTGACAATTGACATGTTGTTAGTCCTTCCTTTTCTGTATTGAAAAATGGACTTGATCTTTATTACAACAGAAAAACAAAAATCTCCCTAACAGCATACAAAAACAGAAATAATTGTATATGTGCTTAGAGTACTGGGAACCAAAGGCAATCCAACTGCAACTTTCAAATAGATACCCTGCCAATATTTTGTTGTCATGTGTTCTTTCTCCGCTCCTGCAGTGCGACCGTCTTATCCTGCAGGAAGACGGGTGCGTTGGCCACTTCCTAAGAAGAATTTTTAACAATAAGCTGACATGTGTATAAATAAGGATTAACAATATTTTAGCCCATTATAGGAAGTTTTTCGCCAGTTTTTTCTTCAGTGGGTTGTTTTTCTAATTCTCAGTTAACTACTAAAGCATCTATGTGGGTCTCTTTCCCTCTGCCTTCTTCCCCTCACTGCTCTATTAATTTCTCGGAGCAGAATGAGTAATCATCCTCTATCCACTTCCTGCCTTATTCTCTGTTACTACAGATGGACTTCACTTGACTACAGGCAGTGGGCAGCAAATTAGAAGCAAGATGGACCCCTAATGGCCAGCACTTTAAAGGGGTTCTGACATGAAAAAAAAAAAATTGCTTACCTTGCCTGGCCAGGACCAATCGTCAGGCATGTCCCCTCCATTGGGCATCTTCTTCTTTTGCTTCTTGAAGCAGAGCTGGAGCAGTCAAAATGACCGCTTCCTGCTCTGCCCTGTCTGTGAGTCACTTTAAAGGTGAACGGACGGGCACCACGTCACAAGCAGCGCTTGCTGTGGGCGGCCTGTCCGTTCTGGCTAAACTCCAAGTTCTGCACATGTGCAGTAGAGAGGCGGTCCATCCTGACTCCTGTCAGAGGGTACCTGTCTTCTGCGCCTGCGCGCAATCCTGGAGGGGGGCGGCACATCCAGGCTCGTCAGAGGAAGAAGAGAGCCTGCTCTTAGAACAAAAAAGTAACATTAGGTTTTTATGCTGTAGCCCGCCAAACATCGTGGGTTCCCTGTGTCTATTAGGCAGGCCAGGGAACAATGGCTGCTAAAGCATAAAAACATTATTCGTGTCAGAACCCCTTTAAAGTGATTTTTTCAGCATAAAAAGTCATTTTAGGTAAATAAAGTGATTTGCACTTTTGCTAGTTATTATATTGGTTATCATATTACAACAAGTTGCCTCAGGCTTTGGTCACACAAGCTTTTTTTTCGCGCGCAAATAGGTACGCAGAAAGAACACTTCTAAAAGAACCAATGGGTTCCTACAGAAGCGCTTACATGAGAGAATGTTATGCACGCAAAACGGCGCACACCTAACAAAGATAGGACATGCTGCAGGTCACATGTAGCTCCGAGTTGCGCACCAAAGACAGGACCTTCCTATCTTTGATGCTAGCTAAGCAGGAGCTTTCATTGACTCCTATGGGAGCAGGAATCTGTGAAAACTCCTGGCTTACAGCAGGACATTTAAAACCTGCTGCCCAGAAGCACATTTTAAATGTCCTGCTGTAAACTCTGTTAGTTCCCACAGCGGATGAGTGGACTCACTGAGGGTTCCCATAATCCCCATGGGGACTAACAGGAATTTACAATGGGACATTTAAAATGTGCTTCTCAACGAGGCCTCAAAGTGCAATGGCTAATTTTAAAGTCACAGAAAAGGGCCATATGCAATATTGTGCAAAAGTTTTAGGCAGGTGTAGAAAAAATGCAAAGTACGAATGCTTTCAATAATTAGTGTAAGTACTTTGCAATGCCCGCCTGCTGAAAGAACTTCATTACAGTGATGGGACCCAAATGGCTAGATGCTCCTGAGCCCCGGCAGCGGAGGAAAGGTGAGTATATATATTTTTTTACTTTTTACACCAGATAGGAATGATTTTTAGGACAGGGCTTATATTTAAATCCCTTCCCTGAAAATTACTGCAAGGGTTGCCGGCAGACCATTTTTTAAAACTGGGCTGCCTGCATCAGCCGTGGCCTCATTGAAAGCAATGCATACGGACCTGCATTCACGCGTGTTTGTGCACATATGTGGGTGTGCCGATTTTGTACGCACCTATGTACACAACAGCACGCGCTTGTGTGAATGCACCCTAACCCTTTACATGCTGCGGTCGCATTGACCCTGACATGTAAATGGCTGATAGAGGGGGTGGGCCCCCTCTGTCACCCATTGGACATCTGCAATGTGATTGCGGGTTTCCAATGAGTTGCTATTTCACCCACAGGCTTGAATATGGCCTCCAGGTCTGCCAGCTATGGTGGCCTATGAGGCTCAGCCTCTGATTGAGCTTCATAAGTTTTATAATACACTGCTAAACTGAAGTATAGCAGTGTATTATAAGAATGACAAAAGATGGTGTTTTTCAATGCCCCACCTTTTCCCCTTCACTATGTAAAAAAAAAGAAATCATAAATCTGGTATCATGACATTTATGATGACCCAAAGAAAAAAGATAGAACATTATTTAACCTGCATGCCATTAAAAAAAATTTAAAAAAAAATGGTGAAAATAGCTAATTTTGCCTATCTTGCTTACAAAAAAATTACAATTAAAAAACTCATTAAAAAACCCTGATGCAGCACCATTGACAAAGAAAGAAAAATGTTAGGGGTCTTTGAATGCAATGATATAAAGAAATAATTTTGTTTTTCTTAATGGCTTAGTCACACGGGTGCATCCGGGCGCCGATGTGCCCGTCTTCCTGCAGGATAAGACAGCCACACTGCAGGTACGGACGATTCTCCGCAGGTACAGCCGTCTTCTTCGTGCAGGAAGACATGCATATCGGTGCCCGGATGCGCCCATGTGACTAAGCCCTAAAGCTCGGTCAGACGAGCGTTTTTGTTTTAGCGCATGAATAGCCACACTAAAAAAGCAGCTCTATTAGAACCAATGCTTTCCAATGAAAGCGTTCACATGTACGTTTTTTAGAATTTCAAAAAAAAAATCGCACCTGCAAAAGATAGGACATGCAAGTGGAAATACACCCGTCCAGTACCAGCACAACTCCAAACATTAAGCTTCATGGAAGACAAGTTGTTAAGTCAGCGCCTGTGCCAGTGGTTGGAATGTAATAAGGAAATGTATTTATGTAAAATCAGAAAGGACTCACCTGGCGCAGACGGCTCAACCTAACAGGTTAGCTGCTACTGCTCTGGTCCAGGTATGCCAAAAGTGGAGGTAGACGTTACTGAGGATGACACCCTGTCTTGGGGACATCCAGAGGAGAGCAGGCAAGGAGAGTCCCAAGATGTTGAATGATGGGCAGTTAATCAGAGGAGAAGATATTGGAAAAAGTCTTCTGCACTCAGGATGCAACCTCACTAGTGGAGGGATGGGATTGTGACACTTAATAGATGGGAGGGGGAAACCATTCACTTGAATGAGAGCTTGCAGGTTTGCTCATGGCCACAACATAATGTTTGGAGTTGTGCTGGTACTGGTGCACAGTGGCTCCTGCAAACAGCTGATTGGTGGCGGTACTGGGAGGAAAAGGTCATCAATATAAAGGTCCCGGTATTCCCCTAGCACCGCTGTCAATAAGCTGTTTGCAGGAGCCACGGTGCACTAGAACCAGCACAACTCCATACATTGTGCAGTGGCCATGAGCGGCCCTGCAAGCTCATTCTCATTCAAGTGAATGTTTCTATGGCACATAGCTAATTCCTACAACTAATTACATAGGCTCAACGCTATATATAAACATTGTTACTCTATTATCTTATAACAGGTGTTAAACATATGTAATACCATTTAGTGCAAGTGGTTTTAGGGTCCTTCTGAATTGCGGGAATCTGAAATATAATCATTCAGCAACTGAATGACGAATGATAATTCTTTTTTTCGCTCAGCTTCTACAGACATAAAAATCAAACGATGATTGGCCTGTGTAAACAGACTGTCATCCATCAATGAATGATGGCATGGTTACTGTGAATGGAGGTGCATGGCCGGAGTGATCTCTGGCTTGCTCCGCCCTCTATTCATTGAGTGATCCTCTCTTCTGTGTCAAAGTGCAAGAGTGATTCTCGCTGGGACCACGCCTGACAGTTGTCTCATATAAAAGGACCATTACTCTTAAAACAGTAACATTTTGCTTTTTGCCCAATTTCATGTTTTTTTATGATAGATAAAGACCTACATAACATATGTGACGAGAAAAATGTGTTACAATAGTGATAGTTAACATGGTTAAACTAACACTGCACTGCAGGAAATTGAGATGCAGTAGACATGTGAAAGGAATCATTGTTCTCTTCTACAATGATCTCTTTCTGTGTAGACAGTAGCTGTATAAAAACTTCATTGTCCAGAGAACATAACCATTGTTACATTCTACGAACATAATTTGCTTCATATTAACGACATACTCATAATTAGAGATGAGCGAACGTACTCGTCCGAGCTTGATGCTCGGGCGAATATTAGGGTGTTCGGGATGCTCGTTACTCTTAACGAGTACCACGCGATGTTCGGGTTACTTTCAGTTTCCTCTCTGAGACGTTAGCGCGATTTTCTGGCCAATTGAAAGACAGGGAAGGCATTACAACTTCCCCCTGTGACGTTCAAGCCCTATACCACCCCCCTGCAGTGAGTGGCTGGGGAGATCAGATGTCACCCGAGTATAAAAATCGGCCCCTCCCGCGGCTCGGCTCAGATGCCTTGTGACTGAGTTAGCTGAGGGAAAGTGCTGCTGCTGGTGCTGCTGTAGGGAGAGTGTTAGGAGTGAGTGTAGGCTTCAAGAACCCCAACGGTCCCTCTCAGGGCCACATCTATCTGTGTGCAGTACTGTGGAGGGTGCTGTTAGCAGTGTTGCACAATTTTTTTTTTTCAAAATCGGCTGTCTGCAGAACATTGCGCCCTACAGTAATAGTCCAGGGACAGAAGTGGTGGTTAGGCAGGGAGAGAGTTAGGAGTGAGTGTAGGCTTCAAGAACCCCAACGGTCCTTCTTAGGGCCACATTTAACCGTGTGCAGTACTGTGCAGGCTGCTGTTAGCAGTGTTGCATTTTTTTTTTTTTTTCAAAATCGGCTGTGCAGAGCATTGCGCCCTGCAGTAATACTACAGGGACAGAATTGTGTAGGCAGGGCCAGAAGACATATATTATTGATTGAATATATGCAGTGGGCCTTTTCTTTTAAAAAAAAGGGAAAAATTCTATGTGCCCTGCCTCTGTCAGTCCTCAGCGTTCTGTGTACGTGTGTGGTGGGTGGAGATAGTAAAAAATTCATACGCAGCCAGCTACGTTTAACAGCAGGCTTGCGCCAATTTATTTCCTGCCTTCCTGGGAAAAATCACCGCTCTGCTGCACTTCATATAACTGCATTTCGGTGGAACAGATTTCTTATCTGATTGAATATAGTCAGTGGGCCTTTTCTTTTAAAAAAAAGGGAAAAATTCTATGTGCCCTGCCTCTGTCAGTCCTCAGCGTTCTGGGTACGTGTGTGGTGGGTGCAGAACGTTAACAAAAAACATACGCAGCCAGCTACGTTTAACAGCAGGCTTGCGCCAATTTCTTTCCTGCCTGGGAAAAATCACCGCTCTGCTGTAGTTAATAACTCTGCAACCCTGCAGTTCTGTGACACATTTGCAGGGCCAGAAGACATATATTATTGATTGAATATACGCAGTGGGCCTTTTCTTTACCAAAAAAAAGGGAAACATTCTATTTGGCCTGCCTCTGACAGTCCTCAGCGTTCTGGGTACGTGTGTGGTGGGTGCAGAACGTTAACAAAAAACATACGCAGCCAGCTACGTTTAACAGCAGGCTTGCGCCAATTTCTTTCCTGCCTGGGAAATCAAATCACTGGTAATACACCATGCTGAGGGGTAGGGGTAGGCCTACAGGATGTGGACGCGGGCGAGGACGCGGAGGCCCAAGTCAGGGTGTGGGCACAGGCCGAGCCAGTGCGGTGGCCAGGGGTAGAGGCAGGGCCAGACCGAATAATCCACCAACTGTTTCCCAAAGCGCCCCCTCGCGCCATGCCACCCTGCAGAGGTCAAGGTGCTCTACGGTGTGGCAGTTTTTCACAGAGACGCCTGACGACCGACGAACAGTGGTGTGCAACCTTTGTCTCGCCAAGATCAGCTGGGGAGGCACCACCAACAGCATGCGCAGGCATATGATGGCCAAGCACCCCACAAGGTGGGACGATGCCCGTTCACCGCCTCCGGTTTGCACCACTGCCTCTCCCCCTGTGCCCCAACCTGCCACTGAGATCCAACCCCCCTCTGAGGACACAGGCACTACCGTCTCCTGGCCTGCACCCACACCCTCACCTCCGCTGTCCTCGGTCCCATCCAGCAATGTCTCTCAGCGTAGCGTCCAGACGTCGCTAGCGCCACAGTTTGAGCGCAAGTACGACGCCACACACACGCACGCTCAAGCGTTAAACGTGCACATTGCAAAATTGATCAGCCTAGAGATGCTGCCGTATAGGCTTGTGGAAACGGAGGCTTTCAAAAGCATGATGGCGGCGGCGGCCCCGCGCTACTCGGTTCCCAGTCGCCACTACTTTTCCCGATGTGCCGTCCCAGGCCTGCACGACCACGTCTCCCGCAACATTGTACGCGCCCTCACCAACGCGGTTACTGCCAAGGTCCACTTAACAACAGACACGTGGACAAGCACAGGCGGGCAGGGCCACTATATCTCCCTGACGGCACATTGGGTGAATTTAGTGCAGGCTGGGACAGAGTCAGAGCCTGGGACCGCTCACATCCTACCCACCCCCCGAATTGCGTGCCCCAGCTCGGTGGTGGTATCTGCGGGGGTGTATGCTTCCTCCACTAAACCACCCTCCTGCTCCTCCTACGCAACCTCTGTCTCGCAATCAAGATGTGTCAGCAGCAGCACGTCGCCAGCAGTCGGTGTCACGCGGCGTGGCAGCACAGCGGTGGGCAAGCGTCAGCAGGCCGTGCTGAAACTACTCAGCTTAGGCGATAAGAGGCACACGGCCCACGAACTGCTGCAGGGTCTGACAGAGCAGACCGACCGCTGGCTTGCGCCGCTGAGCCTCCAACCGGGCATGGTCATGTGTGACAACGGCCGTAAGCTGGTGGCGGCTCTGCAGCTCGGCAGCCTCACGCACGTGCCATGCCTGGCCCATGTGTTTAATTTGGTGGTTCAGCACTTTCTGAAAAGCTACCCCCACTTGTCATACCTGCTCGGAAAGGTGCGCCAGCTCTGCGCACATTTCCGCAAATCACACACGCACGCTGCCACCCTGCGGACCCTGCAACATCGGTTGAATCTGCCAGTGCACCGACTGCTGTGCGACGTGCCCACACAGTGGAACTCTACGCTCCACATGTTGGCCAGACTCTATGAGCAGCGTAGAGCTATAGTGGAATACCAACTCCAACTTGCGCGGCGCAGTGGGAGTCAGCCTCCTCAATTATTTACAGAAGAGTGGGCCTGGTTGGCAGACATCTGCCAGGTCCTTGGAAACTTTGAGGAGTCTACCCAGATGGTGAGCGGCGATGCTGCAATCATTAGCGTCACCATTCCTCTGCTATGCATCTTGAGAAGTTCCCTGCAAAGCATAAAGGCAGACGCTTTGCGCTCGGAAACAGAGTCGGGGGAAGACAGTATGTCGCTGGATAGTCAGAGCACCCTCCTGTCTATATCTCAGCGCGTTCAGGAGGAGGAGGAGGAGGAGCATGAGGAGGATGAGGAGGAGGGGGAAGAGACAGCTTGGCCCACTGCTGACGGTACCCATGCTGCTTGCCTGTCATCCTTTCAGCGTGTATGGCCTGAGGAGGAGGAGGAGGATCCTGAAAGTGATCTTCCTAGTGAAGACAGCCATGTGTTGCGTACAGGTACCCTGGCACACATGGCTGACTTCATGTTAGGATGCCTTTCTCGTGACCCTCGCGTTACACGCATTCTGGCCACTACGGATTACTGGGTGTACACACTGCTCGATCCACGGTATAAGGAGAGCCTTTGCACTCTCATTCCCGAAGAGGAAAGGGGTTCGAGAATGATGCTATACCACAGGGCGCTGGTGGACAAACTGATGGTAAACTTCCCATCCGACAGCGCTAGTGGCAGAAGGCGCAGTTCCGAGGGCCAGGTAGCAGGGGAGGCGCAGAGATCAGGCAGCATGTACAGCGCAGGCAGGGGAACATTCTCCAAGGCCTTTGCCAGCTTTATGGCTCCCCATCAAGACTGTGTCACCGGTCCCCAGTCAAGGCTGAGTTGGCGGGAGCACTGTAAAAGGATGGTGAGGGAGTACGTAGCCGATTGCAGCACCGTCCTCGGTGACGCCTCTGCCCCCTACAACTACTGGGTGTCGAAGCTGGACACGTGGCCTGAACTCGCGCTGTATGCCCTGGAGGTGCTTGCTTCTCCTGCGGCTAGAGTCTTGTCAGAGAGTGCGTTTAGTGTGGCTGGGGGAATCATCACGGATAAGCGTACCCACCTGTCAACCGACAGTGCCGACAGGCTTACACTCATCAAGATGAACAAAGCCTGGATTTCCCCAGACTTCTCTTCTCCACCAGCGGACAGCAGCGATACCTAAGCAATACGTAGGCTGCACCCGCGGATGGAAGCATCGTTCTCTCTCACCATCCAAAACGGGGACATTTCTGCTTCATCAATCTGTGTATAATATTCCTCCTCCTCCTCCTGAAACCTCACGTAATCACGCCGAATGGGCAATTTTTCTTAGGGCCACAAGGCTCAGTCATATAATTTTTCTAAACAATTTTTATACGTTTCAATGCTCTTAAAAGCGTTGAAACTTTAACTTGAACCAATGTTTCGTTCAACTGGGCTGCCTCCAGGCCTAGTTACCACTTAAGCCACATTAACCAAAACGATTAATGGGTTTCACCTGCCCTCTTTGTTGGCCATGGCCAATTTTTTGGATGTACATTAGTACTGTTGATACAACAATTTTTGTGGGCCCTCGCCTACAGTGTAATCAAATGAATTTTTAGCCCACCTGCATTACAGCTGACGTTACATCCGCTGTGTTGGGCAATGCAATGGGATATTTTTATGTACCGCCGGTGGCTTCCTGGCACCCACCCATGCTGTGGATCCACAGAGAATTATAAATGCATCTGAAACCACATCTAAAGAACCCCAGTCAGACTGGGGCATGCAGTGTGGGCCGAAGCCCACCTGCATTAAGCACAACATTACTACCTCAGCTGTGTTGGGCAATGCAATGGGATATTTTTATGTACCGCCGGTGGCTTCCTGGCACCTACCCATGCTGTGGGTCCACAGAGAATTATAAATGCATCTGTTTCCACTTCTAAAGAACCCCAGTCAGACTGGGGCATGCAGTGTGGGCCGAAGCCCACCTGCATTAAGCACAACATTACTACCTCAGCTGTGTTGGGCAATGCAATGGAATATTTTTATGTACCACCGGTGGGTTCCAGGGAGCCACCCTTGCTGTGGGTCCATAGGGAATTATAAATGCATCTGTTTCCACTTCTAAAGAACCCCAGTCTGACTGGGGCATGCAGTGTGGGCCGAAGCCCACCTGTATTAAGCACGACAATACTACCTCAGCTGTGTTGGGCAATGCAATGGGATATTTTTATGTACCGCTGGTGGGTTCCAGGGAGCCACCCATGCTGTCGGTTCACAGGGACTTCACAATAGGGAGTTGTACCTGCCTGTGTCTATGAATTAAAAACCGCGGTCTGACTGGGGCATGCAGACACCTTGACAGAATGAATAGTGTGTGGCACATAGGTTCCCCATTGCTATGCCCACGTGTGCAGCTCCTGATGGCGGTGGCAGAGGATTATATTTCTCATTGCTTCTGTACAGCATTGTGGGCTACCGCCCCGCCCCTTTTAAAGAGGGTCGCTGCCTAGCCGTGCCAACCCTCTGCAGTGTGTGCCTGCTTTTCCTGTGGCAGACGCACTTATAAATAGACATGAGTGTGGCGTGGCATGAGGGCAGCTGAAGGCTGCGCAGGGACAATTTGGTGTGCGCTGTGGACACAGGGTCGTGCAGGGGGGGTTGGGCAGCATGTAACCCAGGAGAAGTGGCAGCGGAGTGTCATGCAGGCAGTGATTGTGCTTTGTTGGAGGTAGTGTGGTGCTTAGCTAAGGTATCCATTGCTAATGAGGGCTTTTCAGAAGTAAAAGTTGTTGGGAGGGGGGGGGGCCCACTCTTGCCGGTATTGTGGCTTAATAGTGGGACCTGTGAACTTGAGATGCAGCCCAACATGTAGCCCCTCGCCTGCCCTATCCGTTGCTGTGTCGTTCCCATCACTTTCTTGAATTGCCCAGATTTTCACACATGAAAACCTTAGCGAGCATCGGCGAAATACAAAAATGCTCGGGTCGCCCATTGACTTCAATGGGGTTCGTTATTCGAAACGAACCCTCGAGCATCGCGATAATTTTGTCCCGAGTAACGAGCACCCGAGCATTTTGGTGCTCGCTCATCTCTACTCATAATATAATAATAATGATCATATTCAACTATCTATAACATCTGCATGTACAGTAATTTGTATGTGCTTTGCATGTTTTTAGGACATTTTGTGAAAGGGCCTCCAGGTCAGGCACAAGGTACTCCCCCTCAACCAGAGGCTCTGCGAATATGCTTTCAGGGACAGGTGAAAGGGCTGGTTCTGTTGCCAGGAAGACTAAGCCTAGCTCCTTGAGAGCTACCATGATGGCTCAGTCCACATAGTTTGGCAGGGGCCCCAGTTACAGACAAATTGATTCAGGTGAGGGTCTGGATCCAGAAATAAGCCAGACTCCTTGCTACGGCCCATAGGGATGACTTAAGGCCCTTTTACATGCAACGATTTTCACTCAAAATTCCTCCAAAAGCCCAAAAATTAGCAATAATCGTTACATGTAAATCGTAACTTTGTGTTTGAACGATGGATTGTAGTTCACTTAAAATCCATCGTTCAGCCGCTGGAAAGACTGAGCAAATATATTCCATTTGAATGCATTTTGCTCATATTTCAAGAGGCTGCACAATGACATGTTTACACTAACGTGGAGAGTACACTGAAATGTGTTGGTAGCTGTTTTCACAGCTGGGTGTCTGTTTAAACACATGCTGGGCTCTGCAAACAACTTGTGGAGGTCCTTTTACATGTAAATGAAGATGATAAAGTGCTAATGCTCATTAATGTCCATTAACGCTTTATGCAAATAGATCCCTAAATCGTTTAATCTTTCAGGCGTTTGAAAGATTATCTTTGTGTGTAAAAGGGCCTTTACATAGGAGTCAGGAATGGCCATTGCTGCTTGCAGACAATAGCTTTAATGAAGTAAAACAAGGAATAAACAATTTCACTTACCATTTATGGGTTTCTCCTTTTCCTCAACCATTATCAGATTGGCACAAACAGGGATTATAAACTAGCAAAGTTATGTATTTTTTTTATCCACTTGTCCCGTGTAATGGGCTTAGCAAAAATCTAATCTGGGAACTGGCATTTTCAGTTTAACAGCTTAACCAGATGAAATTGCTGTCATCTGGTGAAAGGGAGTAAGGAGGTGTTAAGGCCCATTCACACGGGACAAGTGTTGGGCATCGTCCCCACGTGTACTCGTCCCCATGCTGTTACACAGGAGCGAGTCTTGCTGGATCATTCACAGCACGACCAACAGGGAGGCGAGATGGCTTGAGGAGATTTCACTCCTTGCTCTCCCCCGCCACTCTCCATTCACTTAACACAGCAGCTGTTCGCTACTGAACGGCTGTTATTTACACTGAACGATCTATCATTCAGTTTTTAAGCATGCATAAGCTGAAAGACTGGATGATTCTCATCCAGTCATTCAGTTTCTGCATGCTTTTACACGGGACGATTATCATTCAAAACCCCGCGCTCCCACAAGTTTGTGAACGATCAGAACGATAATCGTCCCATGTAAAAGGGCCTTTAGTCTCTGAGAACTTGTTTACAATGCCCAGCATTGAGGACGTAATACCCATAGGGCAGAAGTTACTGCAGTGCACCAGTAGAATCTCTAAAACATGTCTGTCCTCAGCTTATCCGTGCACACCCAACTTCTGATTTCCGAACTCTCTTTTTCCAACTCAGAGAGCCGCTGCCCACTCCAACCTCCTCTTAAAGCCCCAGCACCATAATGTATTCTTAATCAACAGAAATGATAAAACAGTAATATAACAACACAATAACCGCACCGCCACTTACATTTAGATACACCTACTTTTCCTACACCTCAAAAACATACCAGTAGTTTAATGATTTTCCATGAAATTTCCCATACTATGTGTGTGCATAAAGATGTAGTAAAATGTAATCCAATGCTGATAACCTGCCGCAACAAGTTATCTTATTTTAACACAAAAAAAGTCATAGGAAAGCTATTGAAAAGGCACAAAAATGTTTTGAGCCACAGTTTAATTAATGCATTATGCCCCATTTACGTGCTAAGGTGTTTGCTCAAAATTTGTTCAAAAGATAGGATGATTGACAGTTTGGGCGATCATTTTGCATAAGCTGCTAATGGGCACTAATACCCATTAGTAGCTTATTAGCTTCGTTTGCATGTAAATGAGCCTCCCTTCGCTGGATACAGAAAACAGCCGTTATCTTCATACAGCCCCTTTGTTCTGCCATGGATGCATTTTAAACGCAACCAAAAATCATCGTATGGCCGAAAAGCAAACAATGCCTGTGAGGCATGACATGGTAATAATAAACCTGCCACTGAAGGGGTTAATGCACATAACTGCATATTTTGTATGCCATAGTTCGAGAGAATTTTGAGCGATAATCATTGCGTGTAAATGGGGCTTTAAGTGTCAAAGTAAACTTTACACCTGAGATAGGATAAATGGATTGGGGAAACAGAATTGTTGTGAGTGATTGCAATCCATGTATAGTGAAGCAGAATTTCAGTGATAAGAAATAAATAGGAAATAAATATTAAAAATGGTATTAAAATATTATAGGTGAAGGAATAAAGAATTATTACTCCTGACATCTCCATGTGTTTTCAATGGGGATAGGGAAGAAAGCTATCACCAGGGTATTCTGGCAGTGGCTTATCTCTTGGGAGCACAAACAGATATGGTAAAGGCCCCCATCCACTTCAGATAGTCAACTGGTCCCACCAATAATAGTTCAGAAAACTTTTTTCTTATGTGTCCTATATTTTATTTAGCAAGAATTCTGAATATACAGAAGACTTTTCTCCACAGGCTACCAAAATGAAGCTCATTTATGTTCTTGAGAAACTTATCTTTCCTGTGCTTGCTAATGATAAAATGCTTCTTGTCTTAAACCACTGAGAATGATAACAGTTAACTGTTATCTCAAGAAATAAAGATCAGATAAGTTGGAGAGTCCATACATTTTCTCCGGCATAGGAAGAGAGCTCCAAAGATCAGGTACAAATTTAGTGAAATTTAGTTTCCTGACTAATGACATCTAAATGTATGCTTTGCACAGAGCCGTCTATGGCGGCTTACTACATTCTCTGTGCTATTGAACTGCATAGACCATGATCCATCAAGTGCTATATGCACAAAGCAATACTTCTTCAGGAATGTAGAGTTATACATTCTAAATTTGCCAGAGCATGCTACAATTTATTGTCTATTGGATATCCTATTTTACTGCTTTATATAGCAAATACATATTATACAACACTGTATATCAGGTTCTGTCCCTATTAGGGCTCACAATCCAAATTGACCTATTGGTATGTTTTGGGGGAGTACGAGGAAAACCATACAAATACAAGGAGAACATACAAACTTCATGCACACATCATCCTTGGTTTATTTGAACCCAATACACCAGGGCTGCAAGGCAACACTGCTAACCCCTGCGCCACCGTGCAGCCCCCAGACCATTGAAAAATTGTCTTTATGCTTTATGCATGAAATAGGAGACATATGAAGGTACAACAGTACATAAATGTCTCACGGACTTCTATGGTAATCCTATTCCGACAAAAAAAAAAAAACAACACAAACCAGTTATGTGCATTAACCCCTTCAGTGGCAGGTTTATTATTACCATGTCATGCCTCACAGGGCAGGTTTTTTAAATGAGTCAACGATGCAATAAAAACCCCGGAAGATTTCAGATGACACTACAGCTGTCCACGGAAATCTTCCGGGGTTTAACTGCATGGTCAGTGCAGCAAGCCCCAGAGATTTTCCGAGCATGGCACTAAAGGCGTTAAACTTTAAACTAGATTCATAAAGGATATTTGATGGTATCTTCAATTTGTTTTTTAGAATTTTTTCTCAGTAGATGTATTTCTGTAAATAGTGTAGGAAATCTATGCAACTACATTTCTGTAAAAAATGGTATGATGGTTGTCTGAAGTTTTCCAAAGGGTACAGTCCAACAATGCAGTTACCACAATTTGGCCACAAGCCCATGCACCTGTGGTAGCCAAGTGCAGAACAACCTCGCCGGTATTGCGAGTAGAATCATGTGGCCATTGGCTGGATGGGTAGAGTTTCGGTCCCATGTAGTTACTACATAGTTGGAATGGACCCTTAATGTCTTCCATAATGAGAAAAGACCAAATTATGTTAAAATGATTTGCATAAGATGAAGTTTTCATAAAAAGAAAATGTTTTTTTTTTTTTTTAATCTAAATTCTTCTGGAATTGTTGAGAATTGTTTATCTATCTCTCTCAACAATCCATCAACCATCTGAGTAACCTGATTAGTCCATTTTATTCTTATGTGATTACATAAAGCAATAATCACTGCATATAAATGAACTGCAGCAATTGTATTAAAATAACTAAAATCATCATCATTGTGATTGAAATGAATCTGTCATATTAACAATTGGTGTTCTCAGTCCAGCCTATCTTTGTATGTGTTGTAGAGATGAGCGAATGTACTCGTTAAGGACGATTTCGCAATCGAGCATCGCTATTTTCGAGTACCTGGCTACTCGGGTGAAAAAATTCGGGGGTCGCGTGGTGGAGCGGGGGTAGCAGTGGGGAACAGGGGGGAGCTCTCTCTCCCCCCCCCACTCCCCTCTGCCACCCCCCGCTCACCCCCAGCGCCCCCCGAATCTTTTCACCCGAGTAGCCAGGTACTCGAAAATAGCGAAATCGCCCTTAATGAGTACGTTCGCTCATCTCTAATGTGTTGTGTTAGGTAATAGGTCAAATGTATGTACTCCTATTCTCAAACAGTGTGTCACGGAGTTGACTATGACATGTTTTAAAGGTTAGTTTAGAATGTGGTGCTTCTGCTGGCACATACATGTTTCACATTTCATTTTTCTTGGCAGTCAAGGGTCAGGGTGGCTTCACACGAGCAAGTGCGTGTGCCGTTCATAGGTGCGCACAAAGGTGCGCACCTATGTACGTGCACAAACACACGTGAATGCAAGTCCGTGCTCCATTGAAGACAATAGTCTGCCATCACACCTTAATTGTTTTTCAGGGAAGAGCTTTAAATATAAGCTCTTCCCTGAAAAACAACCATTTTAGTGTAAAAAATAAAATAAAAATATACTTACCTGTCCACTGCTGCCATATCCCCCGCTGGGATGAAGAACACATCTGCCACATGCAGCAGATGTTTTCTTCATCTCTACGGGGAATAAAGAATTCCCTGCTGCACCTGTCACATCTGTGACAGATGCGGCAAAGGAATTCTAAATCCCGCAGGCAATAAAGAATTCCCTACCACAGCTGTCACGGATGACAGCTGCAGTAGGGGATCCAGCTGCCGGCAACCCATAATTGTTTTTCAGGGAGGGGCTTTAAATATAAGCTCCGGGTGGAGTACAAGAAAAAAAAAGGAAATTTCACCATCTTTCGGTGCATCTTATTTCTATGTCCCACGAATTGCAACAAAAATGGTATGATAACTTTATTCTATGGGTCAGTATGATTACTATGATACCAAACTTAGGTAGTTTTTGATTTTTTTGCTGTACTACTTTTATTTTTTTTCAAAGACATTTCATTTTTTTAAAATTATTTTCTGCTCCCATCTTCTTCGTGCAATAACTTTTTTATTTTTCTGTCCACTTAGTTGTGAAAGGGCTCATTTCTTGTGGGGCACCCGGTAGTTTGTGTTAGTACCATTTTGGAGTACATACAACTTTTTGATCACTGTTTATTGCATTTTTTCTTGGAGACAGAATAACCAAAAAAAGCGCATTTCTGGCATTCTTAATTTTTTTTTCAGACGACATTCCCTGTGCAGGGTAAATAATACATTACTTTGATAGATCAGACTTTTACAGACCCTGCGATACTAAACATGTATTTTTGTTTTATGACTTTGATTCTTTTATTTAGTCTAACCAATGACATGTAAAAACACAGTTCATTAATTACAACTTACTGGCGGATGATTCACAGTGTTTCCGCCACGTGGAAACATACCCTATATGTTACATAAACCTACCCTTATCAGCACGCGGTGTGTAACAGTGATTGTGAAGTAGTTGCACAATCACTTTTGTTCTTTTTATTAAGCAAGGTTAATGGCAAGCCTACTGGATTAATTATATAGGCATATTTCCAAAAAAATAGAATACAACGGCAATAGGGCTACATTATTCCCCATAATTACGTGCCAGAAAAAAACGGATATCATATTTGAATTCAGCGTATTAAAGTTACTATGAGCCACCTATCTGCTTATGTTACAAAAATTGTGTTGCACAGTGATATTAGATAGTAATAGTAAATCTGTCCTAATATGTCCAATTTTATGTAATCAAAGTAGGAATGCAAGCTGAATCTTCATAGAATTCTAAAGCATAAACCCTCACTGAGGGCACATTAGCACAGCAATGCTGTATACACGGATCCTGCAGTTTCACATATTGTTCCAATGAGTCAGTATAATGGAGCAGTATGCACTGTGTATCGCCATAAATTGCTTGCAATGCTTCTTGCTGAGAATACCTCCATAGCTCAACATTTTTTCCTCTTACAGATTTTGTAGGAATTCATGAGAAAAATTGTAGCGTGCCTCTGTATACAATCAGGGACATATGTAGCTTCAGCATTGGACCATAATAGTCTACAGGGGCTGTATTAAGGAACTTTACAACACAGTTCCATAATATGACTTTATGAATGAGCTCCTATAAGTTTTAGTAACTTTGTAAAGATTGGTAATTACATCTAGCATACAATGCAAAGGATTTTTAAAACAATGGCACTGACAGAATGCTGGTTCCAATAAAAGCTGATGTAATCTGCACCGTCTATGTTATTGTGAATGAATTGGTACAATAATGACGTGGCTTGTGGGAAAAAGGCATCGCCACAAAGCTTTATTATATGCTAGAGAATATGTTTGTAGAAAAGTAGTTAACATTTCTCATCACTCCTCTACTTACTAGTTTAGTCGATTAGATAATTATGGTCATGTTGGAAGTTGCAGATTTACAATCTTAATTGAATTTGCAGGTTATAGGAAGATAACATTTCTAAACCAGAAGAGAACAGAATGGGGAGTTACTTCTCCATCTGTGATGAGAGATATCAACTGCCAGTGCAGTAAGTAGCTTCAAGGAAGAAGCTGAAACCCTTTTAGCACAGCAGGAAATACAGAATTGTAGTAATTAATTTCTTCACAGGTCAGAAAAGTTTGAAGTAAGGAAGGATTTTCAATCAGAAAAAAATGAAAATAGATTAACTTAATATAACAGACGTATTAACAGTCTAGATGTTATATTTCACATTTTGCTGTAAACCTATCTACATTTTATCTTGGTCAGTTAATAGAAACATTCAGTGGTGAATTTAGAAAGCCAGCAACAAACGTTTTCTGATGTCAAAAAAGCTAAACTTTGCGATTTTGTCAAAATTTTCTAACTCTCTTGCCACATTTGAAAAAAGTATGTAAGACTTAGCGCTCTCCAGCGAAATAACAGATTTACTATAATTTCTGCAAAAACTGGGATGCGCCCTTTAATTAAAAAAATTACTCCAATGTACTTGGGACCTTTTTACATGATTATAGCTGGATTGTTCAAATCGGAACAATAATCGTTTACTGTAAACATTACCAGCAAATGAATGACGAGCAATACTTTTTTGCTCTTAGCTCGTCATTTGGTTTAGGCAGGCCTGAAAATCAAATGATGACCTCCCTGTGTACTCAGGCAGTTGTCCATTTATGAATGACTGTTTGTTTACTGTGAATGGAGGCAGGCGGTCGGAAGGGATCTCTGTCCCACACTGTCACCACTCACTGATGATCACTGATGATAATGACTCGAACTCTAAGTGCCCGACAATCATCCCATGTAAATAGACGCTTAGTAAATTTCGCTTAAATTCAAGGGAGAGAATGCTAACCTTTATTATATTATACGGACACAAATGAGGCTCAGCTGCAGTGTTCTAATTTAATTACTGGGCCGCAAACCTAGTGGGGGAGCAAAGAAGTAAGTATAGTCCATTTCTTTCAATTTAAGGGCATTCCTACACTTATATAAAAAAATAAACTATAGCCACTGGCTGACTACCTTAAAAAAAAGCTCTTAGGACTCGTTTGGGATTTTAACGTCTGCTGAAAAAGCTTCAGAGCAGTTCAGGAGGACCAAGTGGCTAGATATGCCTCAGCCCCAGCAGCAGCGGAGAGGTGAGTATATATATGTTTTTATTTTTTACACATGCTAGGGACAATTTTCAGGGAAGAGCTTATATTTCAAGCCCTTCCCCAAAAATCATTGCAGGGCTTGCCGGCAGCCCATTGCTTTCAATGGGCTTCTGGGAGCAACAGCAGCCCCATTGAAAGCAATGGTGCACGGAGCTTCATTCACACGTGTTTTTGTTCGTACGTGGATGTGTGTTTTGTGCGTTCTTGTGAATGAGGCCTTAGAATTGTTAAGCAGTAAAGGCATAACTAGTGTAATAATTTTAGATATTATCTAAAGTTTTTTTTCTCCTCCAGTCAATTAAGGGCTACACAGCAAATTTGGCAGGGTCACTTGACCAAAGATCCCTGTGTAGCCCTGCAACATCTCACTCTCATTGAGGTCAACGGGATCACAATGACCTTAATGAGAGTGCAAGGTCGCGGGGCTACACTGTGATCTTTGGCCACTGTCAAGCTAAAGTTGCTATGTAACCCTATCCTAAATGAGCACTTGATCTCTAACTATTTTGAAATTGAACGCTTAAACGTAAGCTACTCATTATATACATATTAGCCTGATGTGGTGCTGTTCGTTATCAAAACAACTTTGCCTTCATGTGTACATAAGGTAGCACATGCTGGCACATCATTACCATAACATAGAAGTGGCCCTCCCTGAAAACTGACTAAAAAAGCCCCAAAATTGTTTTTTGTTATTCTTGGCAACCAATCACAGCGCAGCTTTCATTTCTTATACTGCAGAGGTAAAATGAAAGCTGTGCTGTGATTGTTTGCTATTGGCAACAAAAAGCTTTTAGTCAGCTTTCATAAGAATGTGGTGCCAGACCAAATTCCATGGTCCACCCTGTAAAACAAACTTCATTGGAATGTTTACCTAGAAATATTTTAATTAGATGGGCTAAGAATAAAAGAAAAGCCTGCGGAGGCTTATAAAATATTTTGCCAGTGTCTACAAAAGTTAACCAGTGTGACAACATGCAAAGAAACCCTCCATGTTGGTTTGCCCTCAGTATTTAGTGTTTTCAAAATAACTGATGCCTTTGCTTTGCATCATAACCTAAATAGGAAAAGTATCGCAACAGGTCGCAGCTTCAATATTCAATTCTAAGTTTGAAAAACTGTGTGAAAATACATGAGATTTTCTCAGAAACCATAAAGCCTAGGGAAATTATTTATATACTGAGAAGAATCTACCTCACCTCTATGTGTATATACTGAGGAGAATCTACCTTACCTCTATGTGTATATGCTGAGGAGAATCTACCTCACCTCTATGTGTATATACTAAGGAGAATCTACCTCACCTCTGTGTGTATATGCAGAGGAGAATCTACCTCACCTCTATGTGTATATACTGAGGAGAATCTACCTCACCTCTATGTGTATATACTGAAGAGAATCTACCTCTACTCCATGTGTATACACTGAGGAGAATATAACTGACCTCTGTGTGTAAATACTGAGGAGAATCCAATGCTCTTCTATGTGTATATACTGAGGAGAATCTACCTTACCTCTATGTGTATATACTGAGGGGATTATAACTGACCTCTATGTGCATATACTGAGGAGAATATAACTGACCTCTATGTGTATATACGGAGGAGAATCCAATGCTCCTCTATGTGTATATACTGAGGAGAATCTACCTCACCTCTATGTGTATAAACTGAGGGGAATATAACTGACCTTTACGTGTGTATACTGAGTAGAATCTAACTCACCTCTATGTGTATACACTGAGAAGAATCTAACCAACCTTTAAGTGCATTTACTGAGGAGAATACATCCAACCTATGTGTGCATATACTTAGGATAATCTACCTCACCTCTATGTGTATATACTGAGGAGAATTTAACTGACCTCTATGTATATATACTGAGGAGAATCTAATACTCCTCTATGTGTATATAATCAGGAGAATCTACCTCATCTCTATGTGTATATACTAAGGAGATTCTCACCTCTGTGTCCATATACGGAGGAGAATCTACCTTACCTCTATGTGTATATACTGAGGAAAATCTACCTCACCTCTATGTGTATATTCTGAGGAGAATCTACCTCACCTCTATGTGTATATACTGAGGAGATTCTACCTCACCTCTATGTGTATATACTGAGGAGAATCTACCTCACCTCTATGTGTATATACTGAAGAAAATCTACCTCACCTCTATGTGTATATACTGAAGAGAATCTACCTTACCTCTTTGTGTATATACTGAGGAGAATCTACCGCGCCTCTATGTGTATATACTGAGGAGAATCTACCTCACCTCTATGTGTATATACTGAGGAGAATCTACCTTATCTCTATGTGTTTATACTGAGGAGAATCTACCGCGCCTCTATGTGTTTATACTGAGGAGAATCTACCTCGCCTCTTTGTGTATATACTGAGGAAAATCTAACTGACCTCTGTGTTCATGTACTGAAAGGCTGTAAACTATATAAGAAAGCGGCCATGGACTGCAGAGATGGAGCATGACATCAAGGCTAAGAAGGGACTGCAACCTCCAGTCTGGAGGTAAATTTGAATAAAAAGGGGCATTATCTTTTAAGGGTAAATAGTGAGAAGAGTCGGAGGGGTGGCACATTCTGCAGAAGGTCATATGTACATGCACTCTGTGGAGAATCTAACGCTCCTCTATGTATATACATATTTTATTCCTCAGTTCCTCTGAGGTAACCACGACTTCATAAAATTTTCTGTGCGAACAACAGGTAACCAAATTAACTCGGATGAAGCTGGGTATATCAGCTAGTTTATGTATATAATTTGCAGTTACCGTCCTGGGGCAGGCTTTCTATTGGTTCAATATATAAATGCTGTCAATTACTTCCCCAAATTATAGGGAGGTCTCAAAAGAAGGTAAAATACCAGTTTCCGACTACCAAAAACATCTAAAATCACAGACTCAAAGTCATAGTGCTACTGTACTATATCCAGTGTCTTGTATAATTTATTCATAGCTCGTTTGAGCAGAAGTGAACTGTAGGCGTACAGTTATACTGTGTCAGTTACTATACTTATTTTTATGAATACACAGTTTTTTATTGTTTCCACTCCATATGAGCCTTTATATTTAAATTATTTGATATTATTCCAAAATGGTAAATGCACTGTAAACAAAACATGCTTTCTGTGGAGTGTAATTTGTATTCAGATTCTGCACATAAAGAACAAAAGACTTAAATATAAATGTCACTCGGAGATCAATTAGCATTAATGAAAAAGAAAAAAAAAAGATTCTTGTTTGGTCCCAAAGTAAGGAGTGGGAGAAATAATACCAATTGTTACTTCATTATGACCTTTAACAAAATCTTCTTGCTTACAAAATGCCTGGATATTCAGAATCACGAAGAATAGAATATAAATAACTCCCACCTCGTATTTCAGTTATAAATATTTCCTATTGAAGAAAACAACAATATGAAATGAACCTGGACTGTCTTTTCTATATCCCATGGCAATAAAATAGGAACATGACAATTATCTAGCAATACATATACTGTAGATTAAAACTCAATCCATGTACTGTAGATTAAAATAGCATAATGGCCAATTGGTTAGCAAAGTTGTCTTGGGGTTTCGAAGTATCAGTCAAACCTGGGTAACGTCTGTGGAGGCTTTTTAAGGTTTTTCTCGAGCAGGCTTGGATTTCCTCTCGGTACTCTGGTTTCCCCCAACACTGCAAAACATAATACTGATGATTTTTTTTCAACAATTGCTATACTATTTCTAGGGATCCTGCACTGGGCTATATCAACGGTTCTATACCAGTTCTGGCACATTCTGACATCCATAGATGGCTATGGCCATACTGTGGAAGCATGGCATGCATCATTGGATGCATTACTTCTAAGGTAGATTATCTCAGTAATCATTTGCAATACTGTGGCTACATTTAGTGGCACATAGAGTGCTTACTTTTTGTGTCACTATACAAGCCCCATGCATGTCCCCAACCGAAAACTAGGAGAAGACAGCCACATAAATGATAACATTGCAAATAATTATGTGTGTCTACATTATATATAATAGGTAGTACTTCAAAAAGATATATGACGACCAATTCAATAAACGCTTGGTATCCCTGCTGACCCCCTTCCAAGCTGATATCCATGTAGTGACATTCAAATTGCTGGGGTCATGCGATCGGCATGTTTTATGTGTTGACATGGATCAGCGCTCATGGTCATGTGTAGAGATGAGCGAACGTACTTGTTTCGAGTAATTACTCGATCGAGCACTGCGATTTTCGAGTACTTCAGTACTCGGGTGAAAAGATTCGGGGGGCGCCGGGGGCGGGGGGAGGCGTGGCGGTGCGGGGGGTAGCAGCGGGGAACAGGGGGGAGCCCTCTCTCTCTCCCTCTCCCCCCCACTCCCCGCTGCAACCCCCCACTCACCCATGGCGCCCCCCGAATCTTTTCGCCCGAGTACGGAAGTACTCGAAAATCGCGGTACTCGGGCGAAAAAGGGGCGTGGCCGAGTACGCTCGCTCATCTCTAGTCATGTGATGTCAAATTGAAAGGAAGAAAGGCGCATGTCGGCATGTACTAATACCAGGGATGTACTGCACTGAATTCGTCATTTTGACCAGATGGTGAAAAAGTTTCTTTCGAATGGTCTAACTCTAATTCAATAGAGGGCTGTTATGATTTAGCACCAACCCCGGGCAAAGACTAGTGAGCTGAAATGCACATCGGGGCACACAAAATCTGGGAGGCTCCAATACGTGTTTTTTTTATATGTTGTGTTTGAGTTTTTCTCTTTAACACTATACATTTTTTGAAGAATTAGTTATTTTTAGTTGGAGCTGTATCAAATTTGCTACTTTGTACATTGCATTTATTATTACATATATTGATCCTGGGATGCTATTTTTTTTCTATGGAACTTGATCCTTCTTTTTAATATGCTTTATGCCTAACTCAATAAACATTAAAGCCGCTAGATAGATAGATAGATAGATAGATAGATAGATAGATAGATAGATAGATAGATAGATAGATAGATAGATAGATAGATAGCTATGGGATGCATAGATAAATAGATGTGCAAGGTTATATGAAAGCTGGTTCCATGAAGGATAAGGGCTGATGGATATATTTTGTGCATAGTGTTTGGTATAATGATGCTATATAAATAATGACAATAAAACTATTAAAATCCACTTCTTTGCAATCCCTGGCCACTTTGCATTTAAAAAAACTTCTGCTGAGTTATTGTCCTTGTGTTCCGATGCCCGGCAATCCTTGTTGATTTACAGATTGAATTCTGGTGAGCCAGAGCTTCACTTTAATGCCCGGTGCCCTGGTAGTTATGTACTTACTTGTTGCGTGTTCATAGCATTGACACACAAAGCTGCTGTAAACCATTCTCTGTTCCAGCTGAAGCATGCAGCCAAGAGTAATTCATCTACAGTGGAAGAGAGAGAAGCTGCTCTCACATCCAGCAATAGCATAGAGGTTTTTCCTTGCAGCAATACTTTGTATACACAGTTTAGTTGTATTTAGTGTGAACATTTTATATTTAAAGGAAGAATCATAAGAATATTATTAGAATTTAATGTATTGAAAAATGCAAGCAGAAAGCTGCGTATAGGACCTGTACATACAATGTCCTTACAATAGGGAAACGAATGTATCTTTAATGAATAATCCTGGATACATACAGCACTATGCCAAATAGATCCTAATATACAATGAAAACCCTTTCCAAATAAAAAATACACCGAATGATCACTGCATTAGGGACAGTTAGCATGTATGTTGTGATCAGTAATGCGGTACCAAGTGATGGCCGCATTGCAATATACTCTCAAATAATGCTCCAGAGCAATTTCCGTAACATACTCTTAATGGTGTGATCCTTTGTTAAATAAAAACTAAAGCATATCTACGTTATAATACGGGATGTCACAAAGCGGGTTTGGACCCATTGCGCCACTAACCAGTTTAACTTTAATCTACTCCTGAGGGCTGCACATAGAAGTCCCTCTTTTTTCACCCTTAACCCCTTTTTAAGAGATGTGGTCTTTGCTGCTAGGGCCCCTAGGCTGTTACCTCATGAGTAGTTTTGGTGACATGTACAGGTCACAAGCACCATAGTGCAGTACCAAAGGCACAAGTAGAGACATAGTTGGTGTAGCAGGCCAAGCTCAAGACAAATGGAGCTAATGCAAAACAGAGAGACAGGAAAATGGTCAAGGTAGGCAATAATCAAGGAAATTGCAGTCAAAAAGCATGCCAAGGTTAGGACAGGAGGAGTTGGGAAAGCTAGGTAAACAGGCATAGGTCACAACCAGGAATTAAGCAGAAATAAGATACACCTTTGCGAAACAGGCAAAGCAATACACCTATCGCTCAGGCATATTTCAGTGTGTGTGTGTGTGTGTGTGTGTGTGTTGGGGTGGGGTGGGGTGAGCTAGGAGGGGAGGAGTAAGTAACAGGAGACACCATAAGATTAGGATAGGTCGGCTGGCCATGTGCACCCTACAAGAAATACTGGTATTAGTGTACCTTGACGCCACCAGAAGCTAGGGGTTTGACAGGAGCAATGCCCCTGTGACACCCCTAGCTTCTGATAGGGTGAAGGGACGAAGGTCCTAGTGTGGGTTTATTAGTGAAAGCACTGGAGGTTTACTATTCTGTTTAGGCTTAAATTATGACATGTTAATGGTGGCATGTTACAGCGGTAACATGCCAGCATTAACATCTCATAATAAAAGGCAAATCAGAATAGTAACCCTCAGCGTATTGCTGGAGCACTGACACAAAGAAATCCTGATGCTGCAGCATGTGTGCTTGGTCGTGTCCGCCATCTGAAGCATGGCCTCATAGGCGGCTGCCGGCTAACCCCCTCCATCACGCCCGCTGGCTCTCCCCCTGCATCACTGCTCCCTCTGTTCCGCTACAGGCAAAGCACTGTGAGTATGGTGGGCCGCCGACTCTCCGCTCCCTTCCGGCGGCCACATCAGTGGTCCCTCACTGCCCTCCTGCCAAATGAACCTCCATGAAGTCGCGCTGCACTTCTTATGTCAGGGGGGTTTCCGCCAGCAATGGCGGGGGGTGCTGTATGGTTTCTGTACAGATCAGAACAGCCTTTCCAGGACCTGGAGCTGAGGACGCTGTCCAGCCAATCAGCATCAGGGTGCGTTACCGCCTATCAATGTTGACTCCACCAGGAATTCCTGGTAGCGTCAATATACACTAACAACGGAAATACTAGCTGCTAGCAGATCAGTGTGGTGAGTACTGCACACAAGGGGCTAGAGATTTTGATGGCCGCGACCAGTGAAAAAAGAAGAGATGAGAGGGACTACTGGCCATGGCCAGTAGCCATAAAATAGGTTTTTACTTTTTATTGCATTCCTTTTCTTTAACCCTGCTCCAGTATGCACAGCACAAGCTGAAAAGTAATCTCGACAAAAATGGCCATTGATTTCGGAATCCTTTTTAGTATACATGGTTAGGCCTTAGTCAGACGGGCGTTTTTTTGCGCGATTTGCGCATGCGATTCGCGCATATATAGAACCAATGGTTCGCTATGGTATCGGTCACATGTCCGCTTTTTATGCGGATATGCGATAAATTATAGGACACGACGATTCGCAGATCGCGCCTATCTGCGTTCGGCGTTTTATGTGCGCACCAAAATCATTTTTTTCGCCGGTCAGTCTAAGTTTCATGCGCATTTTGATGCGCACGGCGATTTTTGTCCGGTCAGACGGGCGTTTTGCTGCGACGATTAACGCGGCTAGGTGCAGATTTTTCCCGCGATTTTTCGCCCCCGGTCACGCGATTTGCGCATGCGCATGCGACATGCGATGCGCAAATCGCGCAAAAAAACGCCCGTCTGACTAAGGCCTTTGTAGATATGAACGTGAAAAAGAGTACCAACATTTTTGTTTAATTATATTTAACATCAAATCTTTACTTAAACAATCAATCATTTTCTGACAATATATCACTTTTAATACCTAATTTCACCCTGTATAAAAGCTAGTTATTAGCAGACATTGGTTGTATCCTCTTCTGTTTGTTCTAAAACAATAGTATAGCTGCTTTCCTAAATAATTTACTGATTTTACTAAAGTTGACACACATGCTGTATGGAAAAAGAAGCAATTCTCATATTTTATACTCAACGAGGTACACATACATATACTATGCCAAAGGACAAATGTTGTAATTCATAGTAGATGCTTTAGGGTATCCACATGTAGAACACAAGGTCAGAATCTTCAAATATTTATGAAAATACCTAATAATTATATCTGCCATTGTTTAAAAGGTAAAAATTTCTGTGGAAGAATGAAAAGTAGTTGATGTCAATTACAGATGTTAAAAGGTTTAATTTGATTTACACATAAAAGCAGAAAAGGTGAGTGTGCATGATTTTTAATAAATGTGGTTTAGTTGATGGTACTCTTGCAGCCCTAGGATCAAATCCCATCAAGGATAACATCTGCATGGACTTTGCAACAAGATGTTGCCCTTAGTCTGATTTGAGCCTACAACTCTAGCACTGTAAAGCAGCAGTGCTAACAACTGAGCCATCACAATTATTCACTGCAAATGAGATGAAAAGTATGACAACAAGAATAAACACAAAGAGAACATAAAAACTCATCCAGATGTTGCCTTTGGTCAGATTTGAACCTATAATTCCAGCACTGCTAATAACTGAGCCAGCACTGCAAAGCAGCAGTGCAAAAACCTGGTCCCCCACACTTCCTCTTCCTTCTCCAGAGGAGGAGAAGATGGAGAACAATAATAATACAACGAAAATAAAAACTCCATGCAGACATTGTCCATAATCAGCCATAAACCTAGAGGTACAAAGCAATAGTGCTAGCCACTGAGCTACCAAGCTTCTTCCTTCTCCTCCTCCTGCTTCTTCTTCTTCAGAGGAGAAAGAAAAGTAGAAAAGGATCTACTTATTCTCCTTCATCTCTGTAGTGACCCAGTACATCATCCTGGTCCCCTCTATAAATATCATACATATTTGTCTTATGTAGATGCACTGTACAAGCCTGTCTTATCATATATCTTATATATCTCAGTGTTTGAGAGCAGGAAAGGAGTTCCATCTTCTGGAGTTGAGTTGGGTTCCATCTTGGCTTCCACCTAACACAGAGCCACATGGAGGCACCTTCAGTCTCCTTGTGGTAAAGATGGAAGAGAGATTTCCCGTGCTCTTTGTGTTCTGAATGTGAATGCAGTGAGCCCCCAAGAGTAAGAGAGAGAGCATTGTAAGTAACTACTTCTTCTCAAGGCCAGTGCAGAGGTACTAATCAATTCTCAAGTTTTCCTGCATGGCCATCCTGAGCCTGGATCACCACATAAAGGTACACTCTGCAATTTGTCCCACCCACGTATCTCCAAGGCTGGGTGGAGGTACTGCAAGATAATAGCTTTTGTCAGAGTGTCTGTGGAGTGACCCTACTCCTTTTCTTCCTCCGGAGTGTTCCCCTTCCAGGAGCGGTTCCTGGCAGATAACATGGACTGCAGGACCAATGTCATCCTGAGTTTCCTCCCTGACCTCAAATACTTTGTTTTGCCTGCACTGCAAAGACTTCAAGTGAACTGCCTTGTATTATTTGTTGTCAAGTTTTCTAAGTAAAGTTTATACTGGGCTCTAATTGTTCCTAGAGACCCGTGGTACTCAAGAACTGATTGTGGTTGCATCTATTCTCCACTGAGGGTCATACAGGTGTGTTTAGGAATGGTGGCATCACCCGTGACAACTACAACCCCTGTTATCCTGTATTTTGGGCATTTCCCTATCCTAGGGGTGTCCCTGGTGGCCTGCAGTGATACTCTGGCCTTGGCTATGTGTGTCCGAAGGAGCCTGGTTAGTGCTGCTGTGATAAATCAACACTTTACCCTCCCAGATCCCCACGTATGTCAGCTGTCCGGGGTCTCCCTATGGGACGCTGCAATCTCCTTCTTCTGTTTATCAATCTTCTTCTCCTCCTCTTTATATTTCTTTTCCCCACTACTACTACTCCCTCCTCTTCTTCACTCTCGCTTTCTCCTTTTTTTCTGCTCCACTGGAGGAGGAAAAGAATGGAGGAAAAAGGCAAGGGAAGAACAAAAGAAGAAGGAAGAACAAGCATGGTGGCTTAGTCATTTGCACTGTTCTCTTGCATTGCTGGAGTTGTAGGCTCAAATCTGACCAAGGGCAACATCTAGATGAGGTTTTATGTTCATTATTGTCATTGTTCTTCTCATCCAGTGCAGAACAGACAAGTGTGGTTCAAATCTGACCAAGGGCAACATTTGGATGGAGTTTTTCAAAGTTCACGCAGATGTTATTCTTGATGGGATTTGAACCTTGGATCCCAGCAGTGAAAGGCAAATTTGTGAACAGCTAATCAATATCTTTATGTCTCTCAGGGCATCTATCTCATATCTATCAAGGGGAGGAAGGGGTAAATCTAAAAGATTTGTATCCCACGGTGAGTGTTATTATGCAGTATATAAATGTCACATTCTTTCACTATGCTTTTTATGATTGAAAAAGGCATCGGTGTGTGCCGAAAAACATGCTGTATTTGCCTATATGTGTATATATGAAATAAATCATATATCTTATCTTGGACATTATGATTCCATGGATTTTTGGACATCATCCATACTTTGGAGCTTTGGGCCATTGAGGAGGGGGTCGGTCTTTTAGATTTACTCCTTCCTTCCCTTGTAAGTCATTTTATACCCTTTTTCATGACAATTCCTTATGAGCTCATAGAAGATTTTTTTGAGAATTTACCTGCGGATGGTAATAAGAGACACAAAAGACCTATATATGGGTGGTTTCATATCTGAGCTTGGGGTTCCACTTTCCTGCTTTGTTCGGGGAGCACGAAAAGAGAATCCCCGCAGTCAAACGTCTCTGTATCTGGATGGAACTGAACAGTGCCAGACGGACCCCATTGACTATAATGGGGCCCATCCATTTTCCACCCAGCTGCCCGGTTTTTGGATGGAAGAAAAAGTGTTGCGTGCAGCTCTTTTTTTTCTGCTATTTTGAGCCGGATCTGTGACGGAACCTTAAACACAGATGTGAAACCAGCCAAACACTGTGTATGATATAACGGACCTTTATGGCTATTAGGCAGTGTTATACACCAATGTTCAAGAAAAGCAGATAAAAAGCTTTATGAGATTTACATGTGTGAAGCAGGAGAGATGGTTACTGTAGCTATATCCGAAAGTTCATGTCGAATATAGTGAATTTTCTGCTATATGTTTTGTTTGATTCTAAACTTTAATTATACTAAGTGTAGATCTTATTAAACTTAAAATGCATATTTTAGTATAATCTATACTAGAGATGAGCGAACGCGTTCGTCCGAGCTTGATATTCGTGCGAATATTAGGGTGTTCGGGATGTTCGTTATTCGTGACGAACACCATGCGGTGTTCTGGTTACTTTCACTTCCTTCCCTGAGACGTTAGCGCGCTTTTCTGGCCAATTGAAAGACAGGGAAGGCATTACAACTTCCCCCTGCAACGTTTAAGCCCTATACCACCCCCCTGCTGTGAGTGGCTGGCGAGATCAGGTGTTCGCCTAATATAAAAGTCGGCCCCTCCCGCGGCTCGCCTCAGATGCGGTGTGAGTTAGATGAGGGACAGTGCTGTTTATACCGGAGCTGCTGTAGGGAAAGAATTGGTAGTTAGTGTAGGCTTCAAGACCCCCCAAAGGTCCTTATTAGGGCCACTGATAGCTGTGTGTTGGCTGCTGTTAGCAGTGGGATTTTTTTTTCTCTCAAAATCGGCTCTGCAGAGCGTTGCACCTGGCATTAGGGACAGAAGTGCTGCATAGGCAGGGAGAGTGTTAGGAGTGAGTGTAGCCTTCAAGAACCTCAACGGTCCTTTCTAGGGCCATATTTATCCGTGTGCAGTACTGTCCAGGCTGCTGTTGGCTGTGCTGCATTTTTTTTGGGCTTCTCAAAATCGCCTCTGCAGAGCATTCCACCCTCCATTGATACTGCAGGGAAAGAATTGTATAGGCAGGGCCACAACACAGTTATTATTCATAGAATATACGCAGTGCTGCCTGTTGGTGGGAAAAAACTGAAAACAAATCTATTTGTCCAGCCTCTGTCCGTCCTTACGCCTGTGGAGACGTGTGAGCTGCGTGAAAAACATTGCTAAATCATACGCAGCCAGCTACGCTTTACTGCTGGGTTCGCCATTTGCTTTCCTTAATTGGGAAAAAAAATACCTGCTCTCCAAGAGTTATAATAACTCTGCTACCCTCACGTTCTGTGACACATAAGCAGGGACACAGCACAGTTATTAAACTTCTCAGGTTCATTGAATATACGCAGTGCTGCCTGTTGGTGGGAAAAAACTGAAAACAAATCTATTTGTCCAGCCTCTGTCCGTCCTTACGCCTGTGGAGACGTGTGAGCTGCGTGAAAAACATTGCTAAATCATACGCAGCCAGCTACGCTTTACTGCTGGCTTCGCCATTTGCTTTCCTTAATTGGGAAAAAAAATACCTGCTCTGCCACAGTTAATAACTCTGCTACCCTCACGTTCTGTGACACATAAGCAGGGACACAGCACAGTTATTAAACTTCTCAGGTTCATTGAATATACGCAGTGCTGCCTGTTGGTGGGAAAAAACTGAAAACAAATCTATTTGTCCAGCCTCTGTCCGTCCTTACGCCTGTGGAGACGTGTGAGCTGCGTGAAAAACATTGCTAAATCATACGCAGCCAGCTACGCTTTACTGCTGGGTTCGCCATTTGCTTTCCTTAATTGGGAAAAAAAATACCTGCTCTCCAAGAGTTATAATAACTCTGCTACCCTCACGTTCTGTGACACATAAGCAGGGACACAGCACAGTTATTAAACTTCTCAGGTTCATTGAATATACGCAGTGCTGCCTGTTGGTGGGAAAAAACTGAAAACAAATCTATTTGTCCAGCCTCTGTCCGTCCTTACGCCTGTGGAGACGTGTGAGCTGCGTGAAAAACATTGCTAAATCATACGCAGCCAGCTACGCTTTACTGCTGGCTTCGCCATTTGCTTTCCTTAATTGGGAAAAAAAATACCTGCTCTCCAAGAGTTATAATAACTCTGCTACCCTCACGTTCTGTGACACATAAGCAGGGACACAGCACAGTTATTAAACTTCTCAGGTTCATTGAATATACGCAGTGCTGCCTGTTGGTGGGAAAAAACTGAAAACAAATCTATTTGTCCAGCCTCTGTCCGTCCTTACGCCTGTGGAGACGTGTGAGCTGCGTGAAAAACATTGCTAAATCATACGCAGCCAGCTACGCTTTACTGCTGGCTTCGCCATTTGCTTTCCTTAATTGGGAAAAAAAATACCTGCTCTGCCACAGTTAATAACTCTGCTACCCTCACGTTCTGTGACACATAAGCAGGGACACAGCACAGTTATTAAACTTCTCAGGTTCATTGAATATACGCAGTGCTGCCTGTTGGTGGGAAAAAACTGAAAACAAATCTATTTGTCCAGCCTGTGTCCGTCCTTACGCCTGTGGAGACGTGTGAGCTGCGTGAAAAACATTGCTAAATCATACGCAGCCAGCTACGCTTTACTGCTGGGTTCGCCATTTGCTTTCCTTAATTGGGAAAAAAAATACCTGCTCTCCAAGAGTTATAATAACTCTGCTACCCTCACGTTCTGTGACACATAAGCAGGGACACAGCACAGTTATTAAACTTAGATAATTCATTCACTAGAGGCAGTGGGGCCTTTCGTTTTCCAAAAAGGGCAAAAATTATATTTGGCCTGCAGTCTTGCGCCAATTTATTTCCTGCCTGTGAAATCAAATCACTGGTAATACAGCATGCTGAGGGGTAGGGGTAGGCCTAGAGGACGTGGACGCGGCCGAGGACGCGGAGGGCCAAGTCAGGGTGTGGGCACAGGCCAAGCTCCTGATCCAGGTGTGTCGCAGCCGACTGCTGCGCGATTAGGAGAGAGGCACGTTTCTGGCGTCCCCACATTCATCGCCCAATTAATGGGTCCACGCGGGAGACGGTTATTAGAAAATGAGCAGTGTGAGCAGGTCCTGTCCTGGATGGCAGAAAGTGCTTCGAGCAACCTATCGTCTACCCGCAGTTCTGCGCCGTCCACTGCTGCCAATCCGAATCCTCTGTCTGCTGCTCCTCCTTCCTCCCAGCCTCCTCACTCCACTACAATGACACCTGCTCAGGAGCGGGAACACTCCCAGGAACTGTTCTCGGGCCCCTGCTTAGATTGGGCAGCAGCGGTTCCTCTCCCACCAGAGGAGTTTATCGTCACTGATGCCCAACCATTCGAAAGTTCCCGGGGTCCGGGGGAAGAGGCTGGGGACTTCCGCCAACTGTCTCAACAACTTTCTGTGGGTGAGGAGGACGATGACGATCAGACACAGTTGTCTTGCAGTGAGGTAGTAGTAAGGGCAGTAAGTCCCAGGGAGCAGCGCACAGAGGATTCGGAGGAAGAGCAGCAGGACGATGAGGTGACTGACCCCACCTGGTGTGCAACGCTTACTCAGGAGGACAGGTCTTCAGAGGGGGAGTCAAGGGCATCAGCAGGGCAGGTTGCAAGAGGCAGTGCAGTGGCCAGGGGTAGAGGCAGGGCCAGACCGAATAATCCACCAAGTGTTTCCCAAAGCGCCCCCTCGCGCCATGCCACCCTGCGGAGGCCGAGGTGCTCTAAGGTCTGGCAGTTTTTCACAGAGACGCCTGACGACCGACGAACAGTGGTGTGCAACCTTTGTCGCGCAAAGCTCAGCCGGGGAGCCAACACCAACAGCCTCACCACCACCACCATGCGCAGACATATGATGGCCAAGCACCCCGCAAGGTGGGACAAAGGCCGTTCACCGCCTCCGGTTTGCACCCCTGCCTCTCCCCCTGTGCCCCAACCTGCCACTGAGACACTGAGATGCAACCCCCCTCTCAGGACACAGGCACTACCGCCTCATGGCCTGCACCCACACCCTCATCTCCGCTGTCCTCGGCCCCATCCAGCAGTGTAGTTCAGCGCACCGTTCAGCCGTCGCTTGCGCAAGTGTTCGAGCGCAAGCGCAAGTACGCCGCCACGCACCCGCACGCTCAAACGTTAACCGTCCGCATCGCAAAATTCATCAGCCTTGAGATGCTGCCGTATAGGGTTGTGGAAACGGAGTCCTTCAAAAGTATCATGGAGGCGGCGGCCCCGCGCTACTCAGTTCCCAGTCGCCACTACTTTTCCCGATGTGCCGTCCCAGCCCTGCACGACCACGTCTCCCGCAACATTGTGCGCGCCCTCACCAACGCGGTTACTGCCACGGTCCACTTAACTACGGACACGTGGACAAGCACAGGCGGGCAGGGCCACTACATCTCCCTGACGGCACATTGGGTGAATTTAGTGGAGGCTGGGACAGAGTCAGAGCCTGGGACCGCTCACGTCCTACCCACCCCCAGAATTGCGGGCCCCAGCTCGGTGCTGGTATCTGCGGAGGTGTATGCTTCCTCCACTAAAGCACCCTCCTCCTCCTCCTCCTCCTCCTCTGTCTCACAATCAAGATGTGTTAGCAGCAGCATGTCGCCAGCAGTCGGTGTCGCGCGGTGTGGCAGCACAGCGGTGGGCAAGCGTCAGCAGGCCGTGCTGAAACTACTCAGCTTAGGCGATAAGAGGCACACGGCCCACGAACTGCTGCAGGGTCTGACACAGCAGACCGACCGCTGGCTTGCGCCGCTGAGCCTCCAACCGGGCATGGTCGTGTGTGACAACGGCCGTAACCTGGTGGCGGCTCTGCAGCTCGGCAGCCTCACGCACGTGCCATGCCTGGCCCACGTCTTTAATTTGGTGGTTCAGCGCTTTCTGAAAAGCTACCCACGCTTGTCAGACCTGCTCGTAAAGGCGCGCCGGCTCTGCGCACATTTCCGCAAGTCCCACACGGACGCTGCCACCCTGCGCACCCTGCAACATCACTTTAAGCTGCCAGTGCACCGACTGCTGTGCGACGTGCCCACACGGTGGAACTCTACGCTCCACATGTTGGCCAGGCTCTATGAACAGCGTAGAGCTATAGTCGAATACCAACTCCAACATGGGCGGCGCAGTGGGAGTCAGCCTCCTCAATTCCTTTCAGAAGAGTGGGCCTGGTTGGCAGACATCTGCCATGTCCTTGGTAATTTTGAGGAGTCTACCCAGGTGGTGAGCGGCGATGCTACAATCATTAGCGTCACCATTCCTCTGCTATGCATCTTGAGAAATTCCCTGCAAACCATAAAGGCAGCTGCTTTGCGCTCGGAAACGGGGGCGGGGGAAGACAGTATGCCGCTGGATAGTCAGGGCACCCTCCTGTCTATTTCTCAGCGCGTACAGGAGGAGGAGGAGGAGCATGAGGAGGATGAGGAGGAGGGGGAAGAGACAGCTTGGCCCGCTGCTGACGGTACACCGGCTGATTGCCTGTCATCCTTTCAGCGTGTATGGCCTGAGGAGGAGGAGGAGGAGGAGGAGGATCCTGATAGTGATCTTCCTAGTGAAGACAGCCATGTGTTGCGTACAGGTACCCTGGCACACATGGCTGACTTCATGTTAGGATGCCTTTCTCGTGACCCTCGCGTTGCACGCATTCTGGCCACTACGGATTACTGGGTGTACACACTGCTCGATCCACGGTATAAGGAGAACCTGCCCACTCTGATTCCCGAAGAGGAAAGGGGTTCGAGAGTGTTGCTATACCACAGGACCCTTGCGGACAAGCTGATGGTAAAATTCCCAGCCGACAGCGCTAGTGGCAGAAGGCGCAGTTCCGAGGGCCATGTTGCAGGGGATGTGCGTAGATCGAGCAGCATGTACATCCCAGGCAGTGCAACAGTCTTTAAGGGCCTGGCCAGCTTTATGGCTCCCCACCAAGACTGTGTCACCGCTCCCCAGTCACGGCTGAGTCGGCGGGAGCACTGCAAAAGGATGGTGAGGGAGTACGTAGCGGATCGCACGACCATCCTTGGTGACGCCTCTGCCCCCTACAACTACTGGGTGTCGAAGCTGGACACGTGGCCTGAACTAGCCCTGTATGCCCTTGAGGTGCTTGCTTGTCCTGCGGCTAGCGTGTTGTCGGAGAGGGTGTTTAGTGCGGCTGGGGGAATCATCACAGATAAGCGTAGCCGCTTGTCAACCGACAGTGCCGACAGGCTAACACTCATCAAGATGAACAAAGGCTGGATTTCGCCAGACTTCTGTTCTCCGCCAGCGGACAGCAGCGATACGTAAGCAATACGTAGGCTGCACCCGCGGATGGAAGCTACGTTCTCTCTCACCATCCAAAACGGGGACATTTCTGCTTCATCAATCTGTGTCTAATATTCCTCCTCCTCCTCCTCCTGCTCCTCCTCCTGAAACCTCACGTAATCACGCTGAACGGGCAATTTTTCTTAGGGCCACAAGGCTCACTCAAATAATTTTTCTGAACAATTTTTATAAGTTTCAATGCGCTTAAAAGCATTGGAACTTTAACTTGAACCAATTTTTCGTTACACTGGGCTGCCTCCAGGCCTAGTTACCACTTAAGCCACATTAACCAAAGCGATTAATGGGTTTCACCTGCCCTCTTGGCTGGCCATGGCCAATTTTTGGGATGTACATTAGTACTGTTGATACAGCAATTTTTGTGGGCCCTCGCCTACAGTGTAATCAAATTAATTTTTAGCCCACCTGCATTACAGCTGACGTTACCTCAGCTGTGTTGGGCAATGCAATGGGATATTTTTGTGTACCGCCGGTGGGTTCCAGGGAGCCACCCATGCTGTAGGTGCACACTGAGTTTTTAATACTTCTGTACACTTCTAAAGAACCCGTCTGACTGGGGCATGCAGTGTGGGCCGAAGCCCACCTGTATTACGCACGACATTACTAGCTCAGCTGTGTTGGGCAATGCAATGGGATATTTCTATGTACCGCCGGTGGCTTCCTGGCACCCACCCAGGCAGTGGGTCCACAGGGAGTTAAACCTACATGTGTCCACTTCTAAAGAACCCCAGTCTGACTGGGGCATGCAGTGTGGGCCGAAGCCCACCTGCATTACGCACGACATTACTACCTCAGCTGTGTTGGGCAATGCAATGGGATATTTTTGTGTACCGCCGGTGGGTTCCAGGGAGCCACCCATGCTGTAGGTGCACACTGAGTTTTTAATACTTCTGTACACTTCTAAAGAACCCGTCTGACTGGGGCATGCAGTGTGGGCCGAAGCCCACCTGCATTACGCACGACATTACTACCTCAGCTGTGTTGGGCAATGCAATGGGATATTTCTATGTACCGCCGGTGGCTTCCTGGCACCCACCCAGGCAGTGGGTCCACAGGGAGTTAAACCTACATGTGTCCACTTGTAAAGAACCCCAGTCTGACTGGGGCATGCAGTGTGGGCCGAAGCCCACCTGCATTAACCCTTTCCAGTCCACTGTGTGACCTGTGAAGACATTAGGGTTTAAGGCTGTACAGCTCCGTTGTTGGTAGACGTCCGTCGGGGTTCTCTTACTGTATATTGCCAGCCTCTCTGCTGTCGGAGGCTATCCTACGTGTCAGCTCATGCAGTACTGGCTTTAGCCAGCATATAGCGCCGTTGTATAACAGCAGAAAAAGAGTAAGCCCCCTAGGAAAACCCTATACAAATTGGATTGGAAAGGGTTAAGCACAACATTACTACCTCAGCTGTGTTGGGCAATGCAATGGGATATTTCTATGTACCGCCGGTGGCTTCCTGGCACCCACCCATGCTGTAGGTGCACACGGAGTTTTTACTACATCTGTACACTTATAAAGAACCCCAGTCAGACTGGGGCATGCAGTGTGGGCCGAAGCCCACCTGCATTAAGCACGACATTACTACCTCAGCTGTGTTGGGCAATGCAATGGGATATTTCTGTGTACCGCCAGTTGGTTCCAGGGAGCCACCCATGCTGTGGGTCGACAGGGACTTCACAATAGGGAGTTGTACCTGCCTGTGTCTATGAATTAAAAAGCCCGGTCTGACTGGGGCATGCAGACACCTTGACAGAATGAATAGTGTGTGGCACATAGGTTCCCCATTGCTATGCCCACGTGTGCAGCTCCTGATGGCGGTGGCACAGGATTCTATTTCTCATTGCTTCTGTACAGCATTGTGGGCTATCGCTCCGCCACTTTTAAAGAGGGTCGCTGCCTAGCCGTGCCAACCTCTGCAGTGTGTGCCTGCGGTCCCTCGTCATGGCAGACGCAATTCTAAATAGACATGAGCGTGGTGTGGCATGAGGGCAGCTGAAGGCTGCGCAGGGACACTTTGGTGTGCGCTGTGGGGGGGAGGGGGGGCGGTTGGGCAGTATGTAACCCAGGAGAAGTGTCAGTGGAGTGTCATGCAGGCAGTGATTGTGCTTTGTTGGAGGTAGTGTGGTGCTTAGCAAAGGTATGCCATGCTAATGAGGGCTTTTCAGAAGTAAAAGTTGTTGGGAGGGGGGGGGGGGCCACTCTTGCCGGTATTGTGGCTTAATAGTGGGACCTGGGAACTTGAGATGCAGCCCAACACGTAGCCCCTCGCCTGCCCTATCCGTCACTGTGTCATTCCCATCACTTTCCTGAATTGCCCAGATTTTCACACATGAAAACCTTAGCGAGCATCGGCGAAATACAAAAATGTTCTGGTCGCCCATTGACTTCAATGGGGTTCGTTGTTCGAAACGAACCCTCGAGCATCACGGGAAGTTCGTTACGAATAACGAACACCCGAACATTTTGGTGTTCGCTCATCTCTAATCTATACCATATTATCAAGATTTAATGGGATTTTATGCAAACCACCAATCTACCATAGTCTTAAAGAGGACCTGTCATGTCTTAATGTCAATGGAGCTGACTGTATAAGCTTGCAGCCACGGCCCTGCTGACTCTGACAATATTTTCCTTTTGTTCATAACCTTGTTCCCCTGCACAAGCTTTAATTTAGAATTGTAAATATGTCAAGTTGGTGTTCTTCACCGCTAACTGTGAATGTGTGGCGTCAGACTTGAGTGACAATGAGAGGTGAGGACAACCCATTTAACACATTCGCAGCACTGGAAGCTGAATCTAAGAGGATCCCATTTTGGGGAGTGGGTACAAACAAAAGAAAGATAACATAAGGAGTCAGCAGGGCTTTTGGTTGTGAAGTTATTCAGCAGGCCTAGCTGATATAATGACATGACAGGTCCTCTTTAAAACCACCGACAAGTAAAGTGAAAAACATTGGTTGTCTCTTGACAATGGCACCTGTAAAGTGATGGGATACATTTGGTAGCAAGTAACATTGACAAACTGGGCAAGTGTAAGGCTCTGAACAACTTTGACGAGTGCAAAATTCTGATGGTTAGATGATTGGGTCAAAACATCTCCAAAATGACAGACTTTGGGGGGTGCTCCTGATATGGAGTGGCAGAGTCATGGGCACTCAAGTCTCACGGATATATGTGGAAAGCAGATGCTACTCCATCTGGTGTGATCCAACAAAAGAGTTCCTGCAGCACCACTAACCAGGTTGGCTCCAGGTTTCACCATAGAAAGAAGATGTATGCAAGGTAAGGATCTGGATAATGTTCTGTTGGAAACTTTCGGTTCTGCCATTCATATAGATGTTACTTCGACACATATCGCCTACCTAAACATTGTACACACCAAGTAGACCTCTTTATGGCTGTGATATTCCCTAATGGTAATGGCTTCTTTCAGTAAGGTAATGCACCCTATACGACAAAGGGCTCAAGTTGATGACTTGGCCTCCAAATTCCCCAGATCTCAATCCGATTGAGGATCTATGGAATGTGATAGAAAAACAAGTCCAATCCATGGAGGTTTAAACCTTGCAACTTACAGAACATGAAGGATCTGCATGTATTTGACTATAGTCTGGTTGAGAATGTGACTCAAGATTGACTGAACATAAAAGTATAAGGCCCAATACAATTTCTCAGTACGGTGCCCATAGCCTGCTGTCAATTTTATATGTTGACACACAGTTGTCTTCTAAAGTATTCTGTCTGAATCTATGAAAAAGAAATCTTCGCTAGTAGAATTGCCTGCATTGTGTCATGGAGGCGCCATACAGTGGAACACAAAATGCCTAATGGATTTCAGTACAGACCAGCAAGACTGAGTTTGCCACTGTAAATGGCACATGACAGTGTATGAAAAGTATAGTTGATGGTAACGGTGTGCACATCTCATTTTGCAAACATAGGAACATGAGTAGTGAAAACTGCAGACTAATCTACTGCCGATAGAACATGGTGTTAATGATTGTATTCATGCGTACTTTCATGTCTCAATATAAAAAAAAAATGTGTTTTTATGGGCATTAGCTTATAAATATGTATCGGCATGGGGAAATAAAGGACAAAATAGACTAGTATAATGCAATGCATCCATACAATCTATACAATCCCTCTTAAGTAAGAACTGGCTTTTGAATTTGATGCAGACCGAAGCAAACAGAATAATAAAGTTTGACATGCATCAGGGAGCCTGCATTCAGCTCATCCAAAGTGCTTTTCTACTCGCTCCGTAAAACAGAAAATTCTTCGGCGCCGCATGTTTTTTTTTACATTTTTTTTTTGTACTAAAGTCTGTGTATTGCTGATACCAACTTGTAATATGATTGATGACACCAACATTTTACCAACAGATTTATTCATGAGATGAATTGAATGTGCTTTTCGCAAAGTACAACCCAAAGCTAAATTGAAGTATCATTTAATTTACATATCCAATAATAAAAAAAACAAGTTAGACTATCTAGAAGAACAGTGTTCCCAGAAACAAATGGAAGATAGAAAGGAACAAGGAAATACAAAAGAAATTGATAACAAAAGAATGTTTGAATCAAATGAAAGGGAAGCGAAGACGCTATAATAGCATGTGAGGTAACTTGGAAAGCATGAGGAATTTTAAGTGCACGTGTCACTTTCCAAAGTACCTTATAGTTTGAAGTAAAGCATAGACATATTCGAATACATATGTAGATAAAATAGCTATTTAGCTAGGAAAACTCATTGTGTAACCCCACAAGCGTTACATACTACATTACTGATAAAATGATATTCACAAAACAGCAAATTACAGCCGAGCTGTCAGGTACCATTACTGCTGCTCAATGAGAGGTATGTAATGATATCCAATTGTGACGCTAACGTTCCACCAAGCATTGTTATCTGGGCTGAAACACGTGTCACTGATTGTTGTTCAAAGAAGAAGTAGCATATTTTCACTTCTCGTTCGTCGTTCAGTTTCTGCATGCAGAAAACCGAACAAAATATTGTTCCATGCAAATAGGCAGTCATTTGCTATGAATGGAGATGGGCAGGGGGCCGAGATGATCCTCTGATTACTCCGCCTTCATTCATTAGTGCTGGGACGACCTGTCAGGCAGCTGTTGCCTGAGAAATTGTCCTGTGTAAAAGCACCCTTAGGGCGCCTACCCACTGGCGATTTTTTTTCCTGCGATGCTAAATTGCGTTTTGCGTTTTTGCTGAAGAGCAATTAGGATAGAATGTGTTCTTATCCATTTGGGGTTTTTTTTTCGGTCCGTTGCAATTTTTTACATAGGAACTGTCAGTTGCATATGTGTCCTTATTTTTCTCTTAATGCACCCATGAATGTCAATGGAAATTAACGAAAAAGGCGCGAAAAAGGCGTGAAAAACGCGCGGAAAATGTGCGGAAAACGCGCCCAAAACGCTGCGTTTTTTACGCACGAAAATCAGCAACGCCAGTGGGTAGGCGCCCTTAGGCTTTGTTCCTATGAGCATATATCGGCCGCCGTTTTCACGCTATGATCTGAGCAGTTAAAACTTGTGAATGGGCGAACAAATCTAACATTTGTGCGCCCTTTCAGATGGCATGGGCACCGGCGCATATATGCCGAGGCCACCATGCCGTTGCCCCTTCCCCTTCCCTCCCCCTTGCCAGCTCACCTCCTTTCTCCTCCCCTCCGGCTAATTACAATGGAAAGGGGTGGAACAGGGGTGAAGCTAAGCACTGACCCATCCCACCTCCTCCCATTGCTTGCTGCAGGGACAGGGTAGGAGCTTAGCTCCGCCCCCTCCCATGGAAATCAGCTGGAGGGGAGGAGGGAAGAGGAAGGGAGTTTAGCAGTCATGCTGCTAAACTCCCTCCCACCTCCCTTTTCCCGCTGCTGTCATTGGCTCCCATAGGAGCCCAAGCAGCAGCCGACGTATTCTGGACCAAAAGATAGTTCCAGGACTATTTTTCGGCCCTCATGTACAAAACGCCCAGAGCTATATTGGCCGGACGCTTTAACGTTGCAGGAATACGGCCATGTGATCTGATGCATTGGAATCCAATGCATAAGATCATAGTGTATATCGGCTGACCGTGAAAACGGTGGGATGATATACGCTCGTGGGAAAGAGCCCTCAGAGCTCTTTCACACGAGCTTTGTTTCGACACCCAGATAGCTGCGCTAAAACAGTGTGGTTATCTGAGCCGCCGACATGCCCTATCTATTGACAGAGAGGAGACCATGGGTTCTTTTAGATGCGATTTCTTAATGACCTTCTCAGCATCAAAATGACACTCATGTGAAAGAGCCTTTAGAAAGAATAGTTTATCGTTTCTGTGCTCTCTCACAGGAGCAATGATCCTTCAGTGAATGGAGGTGGAGTGAGCTGGAGGGCTTATTCAGACAATCTTATTTATGCAGGCATTTCGTCACGTAAAAAAAAAAAAATTGCATATAAAATGTGACTATGTGAAGCATTGGATTTCAATAGGTTTACTCAGATGAACGATTTTTTTGCCGCCCTACCTGACTGTTTTCGATCGCCTTTTTTTTACACAGCATGTGAAATGATAGGTCTTGACTAGAGATGAGCGAACGTGTTCTTCCGAGCTTGATATTCGTGCGAATATTAGGGTGTTCGTGATGTTCGTAATTCGTAACGAACACCATGCGGTGTTCGGGTTACTTTCACTTCCTTCCCTGAGACGTTAGCGCGCTTTTCTGGCCAATTGAAAGACAGGGAAGGCATTACAACTTCCCCCTGTGACGTTCAAGCCCTATACCACCCCCCTGCTGTGAGTGGCTGGCGAGATCAGGTGTCCGCCGAATATAAAAGTCGGCCCCTCCCGCGGCTCGCCTCAGATGCCGTGTGAGTTAGATGAGGGACAGTGCTGTTTGTACCGGAGCTGCTGTAGGGAAAGAATTGGTAGTTAGTGTAGGCTTCAAGACCCCCCAAAGGTCCTTATTAGGGCCACTGATAGCTGTGTGTTGGCTGCTGTTAGCAGTGGCAATTTCTTTTTCTCAAAATCGCCTCTGCAGAGCGTTGCACCTGGCATTAGGGACAGAAGTGCTACATAGGCAGGGAGAGTGTTAGGAGTGAGTGTAGCCTTCAAGAACCTCAACTGTCCTTTCTAGGGCCATATTTAACCGTGTGCAGTACTGTGCTGGCTGCTGTTAGCTGTGCTGCATTTTTTTTTACTTCTCAAAATCGCCTCTGCAGAGCATTGCACCCTCCATTGATACTGCAGGGAAAGAATTGTGTAGGCAGGGCCACAACACAGTTATTATTCATTGAATATACGCAGTGCTGCCTTTTGGTGGAAAAAAACGGAAAATATTTCTATTTGTCCTGCCTCTGTCCGTCCTAAGGGCGGTGGACACGTGTCGGCTGCGTGTGCAACCTTTAAAAATCAGACGCACCCAGCTACGGTTTACTGCTGGCTTCGCCATTTGCTTTCCTTAATTGGGAAAAAAAATACCTGCTCTGCCAGAGTTAATAACTCTGCTACCCTCACGTTCTGTGACACATTAGCAGGGACACAGCACAGTTATTAAACTTCTCATGTTCATTGAATATACGCAGTGCTGCCTTTTGGTGGAAAAAAACGGAAAATATTTCTATTTGTCCTGCCTCTGTCCGTCCTAAGGGCGGTGGACACGTGTCGGCTGCGTGTGCAACCTTTAAAAATTAGACGCACCCAGCTACGGTTTACTGCTGGCTTCGCCATTTGCTTTCCTTAATTGGGAAAAAAAATACCTGCTCTGCCAGAGTTAATAACTCTGCTACCCTCACGTTCTGTGACACATTAGCAGGGACACAGCACAGTTATTAAACTTCTCATGTTCATTGAATATACGCAGTGCTGCCTTTTGGTGGAAAAAAACGGAAAATATTTCTATTTGTCCTGCCTCTGTCCGTCCTAAGGGCGGTGGACACGTGTCGGCTGCGTGTGCAACCTTTAAAAATCAGACGCACCCAGCTACGGTTTACTGCTGGCTTCGCCATTTGCTTTCCTTAATTGGGAAAAAAAATACCTGCTCTGCCAGAGTTAATAACTCTGCTACCCTCACGTTCTGTGACACATTAGCAGGAAAACAGCACAGTTATTAAACTTAGATTATACATTCACTAGAGGCAGTGGGGCCTTTCGTTTTCAAAAAAGAGAAAAAATAATATTTGGCCTGCAGTCTTGCGCCAATTTATTAGCTGCCTGTGAAATCAAATCACTGGTAATACAGCATGCTGAGGGGTAGGGGTAGGCCTAGAGGACGTGGACGCGGCCGAGGACGCGGAGGGCCAAGTCAGGGTGTGGGCACAGGCCGAGCTCCTGATCCAGGTGTGTCGCAGCCGACTGCTGCGCGATTAGGAGAGAGGCACGTTTCTGGCGTCCCCACATTCATCGCCCAATTAATGGGTCCACGCGGGAGACGGTTATTAGAAAATGAGCAGTGTGAGCAGGTCCTGTCCTGGATGGCAGAAAGTGCTTCGAGCAACCTATCGTCAACCCGCAGTTCTGCGCCGTCCACTGCAGCAAATCCGAATCCTCTGTCTGCTGCTCCTCCTTCCTCCCAGCCTCCTCACTCCACTACAATGACACCTGCTCAGGAGCGGGAACACTCCCAGGAACTGTTCTCGGGCCCCTGCTTAGATTGGGCAGCAGAGGTTCCTCTCCCACCAGAGGAGTTTATCGTCACTGATGCCCAACCATTCGAAAGTTCCCGGGGTCCGGGGGAAGAGGCTGGGGACTTCCGCCAACTGTCTCAACAACTTTCTGTGGGTGAGGAGGACGATGACGATCAGACACAGTTGTCTTGCAGTGAGGTAGTAGTAAGGGCAGTAAGTCCGAGGGAGCAGCGCACAGAGGATTCGGAGGAAGAGCAGCAGGACGATGAGGTGACTGACCCCACCTGGTGTGCAACGCTTACTCAGGAGGACAGGTCTTCAGAGGGGGAGTCAAGGGCATCAGCAGGGCAGGTTGCAAGAGGCAGTGTGGTGGCCAGGGGTAGAGGCAGGGCCAGACCGAATAATCCACCAAGTGTTTCCCAAAGCGCCCCCTCGCGCCATGCCACCCTGCAGAGGCCGAGGTGCTCTAAGGTCTGGCAGTTTTTCACAGAGACGCCTGACGACCGACGAACAGTGGTGTGCAACCTTTGTCGCGCAAAGCTCAGCCGGGGAGCCAACACCAACAGCCTCACCACCACCACCATGCGCAGACATATGATGGCCAAGCACCCCACAAGGTGGAACGAAGGCCGTTCAGCGCCTCCGGTTTGCACCCCTGCCTCTCCCCCTGTGCCCCAACCTGCCACTGAGATGCAACCCCCCTCTCAGGACACAGGCACTACCGTCTCCTGGCCTGCACCCACACCCTCACCTCCGCTGTCCTCGGCCCCATCCAGCAGTGTAGTCCAGCGCACCGTCCAGCCGTCACTTGCGCAACTGTTGGAGCGCAAGCGCAAGTACGCCGCCACGCACCCGCACGCTCAAACGTTAACCGTCCGCATAGCAAAATTCATCAGCCTTGAGATGCTGCCATATAGGGTTGTGGAAACGGAGTCCTTCAAAAGTATCATGGAGGCGGCGGCCCCGCGCTACTCAGTTCCCAGTCGCCACTACTTTTCCCGATGTGCCGTCCCAGCCCTGCACGACCACGTCTCCCGCAACATTGTACGCGCCCTCACCAACGCGGTTACTGCCACGGTCCACTTAACTATGGACACGTGGACAAGCACAGGCGGGCAGGGCCACTACATCTCCCTGACGACACATTGGGTGAATTTAGTGGAGGCTGGGACAGAGTCAGAGCCCGGGACCGCTCACGTCCTACCCACCCCCAGAATTGCGGGCCCCAGCTCGGTGGTGGTATCTGCGGAGGTGTATGCTTCCTCCACTAAAGCACCCTCCTCCTCCTCCTCTGTCTCACAATCAAGATGTGTTAGCAGCAGCATGTCGCCAGCAGTCGGTGTCGCGCGGTGTGGCAGCACAGCGGTGGGCAAGCGTCAGCAGGCCGTGCTGAAACTACTCAGCTTAGGCGATAAGAGGCACACGGCCCACGAACTGCTGCAGGGTCTGACACAGCAGACCAACCGCTGGCTTGCGCCGCTGAGCCTCCAACCGGGCATGGTCGTGTGTGACAACGGCCGTAACCTGGTGGCGGCTCTGCAGCTCGGCAGCCTCACGCACGTGCCATGCCTGGCCCACGTCTTTAATTTGGTGGTTCAGCGCTTTCTGAAAAGCTACCCACGCTTGTCAGACCTGCTCGTAAAGGCGCGCCGGCTCTGCGCACATTTCCGCAAGTCCCACACGGACGCTGCCACCCTGCGCACCCTGCAACATCACTTTAAGCTGCCAGTGCACCGACTGCTGCGCGACGTGCCCACACGGTGGAACTCTACGCTCCACATGTTGGCCAGGCTCTATGAACAGCGTAGAGCTATAGTCGAATACCAACTCCAACATGGGCGGCGCAGTGGGAGTCAGCCTCCTCAATTCCTTTCAGAAGAGTGGGCCTGGTTGGCAGACATCTGCCATGTCCTTGGTAATTTTGAGGAGTCTACCCAGGTGGTGAGCGGCGATGCTACAATCATTAGCGTCACCATTCCTCTGCTATGCATCTTGAGAAATTCCCTGCAAACCATAAAGGCAGCTGCTTTGCGCTCGGAAACGGGGGCAGGGGAAGACAGTATGCCGCTGGATAGTCAGGGCACCCTCCTGTCTATTTCTCAGCGCGTACAGGAGGAGGAGGAGGAGCATGAGGAGGATGAGGAGGAGGGGGAAGAGACAGCTTGGCCCGCTGCTGACGGTACACCGGCTGATTGCCTGTCATCCTTTCAGCGTGTATGGCCTGAGGAGGAGGAGGAGGAGGAGGATCCTGAAAGTGATCTTCCTAGTGAAGACAGCCATGTGTTGCGTACAGGTACCCTGGCACACATGGCTGACTTCATGTTAGGATGCCTTTCTCGTGACCCTCACGTTGCACGCATTCTGGCCACGACGGATTACTGGGTGTACACACTGCTCGATCCACGGTATAAGGAGAACCTGCCCACTCTGATTCCCGAAGAGGAAAGGGGTTCGAGAGTGTTGCTATACCACAGGACCCTTGCGGACAAGCTGATGGTAAAATTCCCAGCCGACAGCGCTAGTGGCAGAAGGCACAGTACCGAGGGCAAGGTAGCAGGGGATGTGCGTAGATCGAGCAGCATGTACATCCCAGGCAGTGCAACAGTCTTTAAGGGCCTGGACAGCTTTATGGCTCCCCACCAAGACTGTGTCACCGCTCCCCAGTCAAGGCTGAGTCGGCGGGAGCACTGTAAAAGGATGGTGAGGGAGTACGTAGCGGATCGCACGACCGTCCTCCGTGACGCCTCTGCCACCTACAACTACTGGGTGTCGAAGCTGGACACGTGGCCTGAACTAGCGCTGTATGTCCTGGAGGTGCTTGCTTGTCCTGCGGCTAGCGGCTTGTCGGAGAGGGTGTTTAGTGCGGCTGGGAGAATCATCACAGATAAGCGTACCCGCCTGTCAACCGACAGTGCCGACAGGCTAACACTCATCAAGATGAACAAAGGCTGGATTTCCCCAGACTTCTGTTCTCCACCAGCGGACAGCAGCGATACGTAAGCAATACGTAGGCTGCACCCGCGGATGGAAGCTACGTTCTCTCTCACCATCCAAAACGGGGACATTTCTGCTTCATCAATCTGTGTCTAATATTCCTCCTCCTCCTCTTGCTCCTCCTCCTGAAACCTCACGTAATCACGCTGAACGGGCAATTTTTCTTAGGGCCACAAGGCTCACTCAAATAATTTTTCTGAACAATTTTTATAAGTTTCAATGCGCTTAAAAGCGTTGGAACTTTAACTTGAACCAATTTTTCGTTACACTGGACTGCCTCCAGGCCTAGTTACCACTTAAGCCACATTAACCAAAGCGATTAATGGGTTTCACCTGCCCTCTTGGCTGGCCATGGCCAATTTTTCTGATGTACATTAGTACTGTTGATACAGCAATTTTTGTGGGCCCTCGCCTACAGTGTAATCAAATTAATTTTTAGCCCACCTGCATTAAGCGCGACATTACTACCTCAGCTGTGTTGGGCAATGCAATGGGATATTTCTATGTACCGCCGGTGGCTTCCTGGCACCCACCCATGCTGTGGGTCCACAGGGAATTATAAATGCATCTGTTTCCACTTATAAAGAAACCCAGTCTGACTGGGGCATGCAGTGTGGGCCGAAACCCACCTGCATTAACCCTTTCCAGTCCACTGTCTGACCTGTGAAGACATTAGGGTTTAAGGCTGTACAGCTCCGTTGTTGGTAGACGTCCGTCGGGGTTCTCTTACTGTATATTGCCAGCCTCTCTGCTGTCGGAGCCTATCCTACGTGTCAGCTCATGCAGTACTGGCTTTAGCCAGCATATAGCGCCGTTGTATAACGGCAGAAAAAGAGTAAGCCCCCTAAGAAAACCATATACAAATTGGATTGGAAAGGGTTAAGCACAACATTACTACCTCAGCTGTGTTGGGCAATGCAATGGGATATTTCTATGTACCGCCGGTGGCTTCCTGGCACCCACCCATGCTGTAGGTGCACACAGAGTTTTTACTGCATCTGTACACTTATAAAGAACCCCAGTCAGACTGGGGCATGCAGTGTGGGCCGAAGCCCACCTGCATTAAGCACGACATTACTACCTTAGCTGTGTTGGGCAATGCAATGGGATATTTCTGTGTACCGCCGGTGGGTTCCAGGGAGCCACCCATGCTGTGGGTCGACAGGGACTTCACAATAGGGAGTTGTACCTGCCTGCGTCTATGAATTAAAAAGCCCGGTCTGACTGGGGCATGCAGACACCTTGACAGAATGAATAGTGTGTGGCACGTAGGTTCCCCATTGCTATGCCCACGTGTGCAGCTCCTGATGGCTGTGGCACAGGATTCAATTTCTCATTGCTTCTGTACAGCATTGTGGGCTATCGCTCCGCCACTTTTAAAGAGGGTCGCTGCCTAGCCGTGCCAACCTCTGCAGTGTGTGCCTGCGGTCCCTCGTCATGGCAGACGCACTTCTAAATAGACATGAGGGTGGTGTGGCATGAGGGCAGCTGAAGGCTGCCCAGGGACAGTTTGGTGTGCGCTGTGGGGGGGGAGGGGGGGCGGTTGGTCAGCATGTAACCCAGGAGAAGTGTCAGTGGAGTGTCATGCAGGCAGTGATTGTGCTTTGTTGGAGGTAGTGTGGTGCTTAGCAAAGGTATGCCATGCTAATGAGGGCTTTTCAGAAGTAAAAGTTGTTGGGAGGGGGGGGGGGCCACTCTTGCCGGTATTGTGGCTTAATAGTGGGACCTGTGAACTTGAGATGCAGCCCAACACGTAGCCCCTCGCCTGCCCTATCCGTTGCTGTGTCGTTCCCATCACTTTCTTGAATTGCCCAGATTTTCACACATGAAAACCTTAGCGAGCATCGGCGAAATACAAAAATGCTCTGGTCGCCCATTGACTTCAATGGGGTTCGTTGTTCGAAACGAACCCTCGAACATCGCGGGAAGTTCGTTCCGAATAACGAACAACCGAACATTTTGGTGTTCGCTCATCTCTAGTCTTGACCTATCTTTCAACGTGATACGCAGCTAGCTCCCATAAACGTCTATGGCAGCTGGAAAAAAGGGAAGGTTAGGGGGTTACCCTGAGTAGAACACTGGGAAAAGAAGACAGTTCGCCCTAATTAGGCATTATTGATCATTTCGAGGATTTTATAGCGATCGTTGTTTTCTATTGCTTCTGCATGTTTCTTTACATGTGTGAATGGCTTGAAATATGCAAATGAAGATCGGTCAAATCCTCATTCATGCGATTACACGGTGCATACGGGCGAATGTAAAATTGCATACCGTTGTGTGAAGGAGGCCGGAGATCTCCTCCAGCCGCCTGCCTTTCTTCACAGTAAACAGGCAGTTGTTCATAGGTAAACTCCTGCCTGTGTACACGGGCCCATTGTTGTTGGATTTTTATGCCTGCAGAACCTGAACGACAAATGCTGGCAGTGTGAACACTGAACAAGTATCCTCAGATTTGCACAATCCACCGAGAATCTGAACGATAATCGTTCCATGTAAAAGGCCCTAAGAGAGGGCATAGAATGGAAACAGCTGCATGAAGGTTTGTGGAGCCTCCTGGGCAAGTTTTTGTTTTCAAATGAAAAGGATGTTCAAGGGGTTTGAGAGACTCTAACATATAGTTTTAGTGGGGTTTTTTTGCTTCAGTTAGGTTACACAAACTATTATGTGCTAAAAAAAAAAAAATGAACCGATGAAGCTCGGACAGTTTGCCTCAGGCCTCTAAAATTATTTCTTCCTCCCCTTCATAAATGTATGCACCATATAAACATATGTTATTATAATGAAGAGAAAACCTATATAAACACATGGAGAACATGCCAACTCCATGCAGAATTAGTCCTTGGTCAGATTTGAACCTTCGATCCCAGCACTGCAAGACAACAGTGCTAACCACTCCTTCTCCTTCGACTATCCATGCTCCTCTGCACAAATATGCAAATGCAAAGATGAACCTCTACAGCACCTTGGGTCATAATTAGAGATGAGCGAGCATACTCGCTAAGGCAAACTACTTGAGCGAGTAGTGCCTTATTCGAGTACCTGCCCGCTCGTCTCTAAAGATTCCGCTGCCGGCGCGGGTGAGCAGTGAGTTGCGGCGAGCAGGGGGGAGAGAGGGAGAGAGAGATCTTCCCTCCGTTCCTCCCCGCTCTCCCCGCCCCCCACCAGCACGCGGGCAGGTACCTGAATAAAGCACTACTCGCTCGAGTAGTTTGCCTTAGCGAGTATACTCGCTTATCTCTAGTCACAATTCCCAGTCATGGTTACAAGACTAGTAAAAAAGTCTGACATTGACTTGAAGGAATGCTGCCTTCCAAGAGAGGGCGCTGTAGAGGTATTGTTCCATCTTTGAATTTGCATATTTGCCCAGAGGAGCATGCATGGCTTTAAGGCCCATTTAAACACATTGATTATCGCTCAAAATTCACTCAAAAGTCTTTTGAGCGATAACCATTGCGTCTAAACGCGTGGCCATCGTGCACTGTTCATGCACTCTTCGTTCATCGCTCACTTCTGGTTTTCTAGAAATGAGCGATGACGCTTATGAGCGGCGCAGGCTGATATTTCAGCCGGCAGCGCTGATAAGATTCTCTCAGCTGGTATCCTGCCGGCAGTTCTCAGCAGGACACCAGCTGAGCGCTTCGAGAACACAGCAGCTGTATTCAGAAGACAGCACTCCAGCTGCTTGAGAAAGGCCTACTGGCTGAAATGTTGCTGTTATCTTTTGTGATGGGGCAAGAAAAGTCTACCTTTGTTTAGCGCCCCTGCATGCTGCCAGAGCTTTTCCTTCATAAGTCAGTCAAGGATTACAGGAAGAGGGGAGGATCTGAGCAAGCTGACATCTACAAAAGATCTGTGATTAGTTACCCAAGATGTTTGGAAAAACCTCTGTGCTGAGTTCCTTCTCTTTTGTTCATTCCTTTTTGCATTTTGCTAATTGACAAAAATAAACTATCAATACTTCCATTTTTAAAGCATTCTTATTTTGCAGCATTTTTTCCACATTTTCCTATAACCTTTGAACAGGTCTATATATACAAACAGATATATCAGGCATTATCGCAACCTGTAAGGTGTGCTACGACATTAGACCTGTATAGGAGTGCGCGCGTACGGGACTCTGAAGAGAGTCAGATTTTCGGCCAGCGTGCAGACTTCACAGCCGGGCACCGCAGGAACCAGGAAGCCTGCGAGTATGAAAAATACATCACCCGGCTCCCTGTCACCTGCTGCAATCACACCATAAGTTCATTTATGGTGCTTTAGGCAGGTGACAGGTTCCTTTTAATGTAGCGCACCTGCACAGTTTACATAACATTATCACTCATTTGCTTTGTATTGCAGAAGGCTCATTAAGCAAGTTGCATATAAAAATGTTCATTGCACCAAATGAATGTTTAATGATTGCTACATCTTTACGTACATTTTACATACACATATAGTGTATACACACATACACATACATGCTATCATAGGTGTACATTTCATGTACACTAACATAAGCAAATGACACACACTCTTAGAGTCCTTTTACACGGCACAATTGTAAAGCGCTTAAAAGGGTATTCCCGGCACAAAATAACATTGTAAAATCTAATATAGTTCATCACAATAAGTCATTTGGTAATAGTTTCACTGTACCTGATCTACCTACTTTCTTCATTTTCATTTGTCATGTGACCCTCCGCCTGAAAAATATCTCTACTTCCTCTGACATCTTGCGGGCATTTGCTACTTCCTCCCTATTCATAGCCTCCAACATCCTGTGAGCAGTGCATGATGGGAGGTCAGGAGCAGAAGCACTGCGCTGTGTTGCTCATGTGCAGCTCAGAGTGTCGGAAGGTTCTGCCTGTCCTCAGTAAGAAGGAGGTTGGTGCCAGTAAGTTGTAGGACCTGTAACCTGGGGGCGGAGCTACAGAGCTGGCCTGTAAACAAGTGGATGTGAGAAGTAGTAGGTAACAGTCTTCTGCTGTGTTTACTGTGGAAGTGATGCATGTAAACACAGTAGTAGATTGACGACTACACGGGATGAAGAAGAGGGTCTCAAGCAGCAGATAAAAGGTACAGGTTGCTGCTACTTAGCTGAACCTTCTATTTTCCAAAAATTCCACTTTGTGCTCAGAAAACCCCTTTAAGTGCCCGACAGTGGTCTCAGTGATTACTGCTGCTGTGCTCTTACACGAGCGATGCTCACTTAGTGATGGAGCCAAAGCAGGCCAGAGATTGCTTTCGGCCTTGAAATAGAATGTAGTAAATGGAATCCAACACTGAACCTTTATTGAAAACAGCATTAACAGTCCAATGTGCACATAAATAAAAAACAGGCAGTTATTCATAGGTGATTGTCATTGGATTTTGTTATGCCTGCACAAACTGAACAATGAAAGATAAGTGAACGAATTATCATTCATCATTTGGTTGCTGACAGCGGTTATTGTGAATGATTATTGTTCAGATTTTCATGATCCTGCAGATAGTTGGGATGTTAGGCAGACCGCCTGGTAAGAAAGCAGAGGAGAAGCAGCCATTAGCAGAGGGTAAGGGCTGAGGGCATCCATGACTGTTCACACCATGGCTGTAGACTTCATACCCCTTTCCCTTCTGCCAGTTCTGATTACTATGTCTGAGATGCCGCCATATTAACTTACAGCTAGCAGAAAAAGACAGGAGAGGGAGAGGAAATGAATTAGCTATGTATTTCCTGTAGAAACGGCTTATTGTATGAAGGAGCAACAGCCACCCGGAGGAGTGAGAGCAGAGCAAGAAGAGCAAGGAAGGCTGGAGGAGGAAGACAGCAAGTAAGGATCTACATGCAAGTTATGTGTAACTTGTACCCCTCCACCTTGCTACCCTACTCTACACCTGGGGCACATGCCCAGCCAGCCACCCCTCCACACACACACCTACACCACGGCTTGAGAGGGTCATTCCATTATTAGTGATAAAAATGTGATTGTTCTCAGTAAGAGAAACCAAGTAATCTTGTAGATATGATACCTTTTAATGGCTAACAAAAATACATGATGTTATAGCGAGCTTTTAGATCCTCTCAGGCTCCTTCCTAAGGCATAATGGAACAAATCTAAAGACGTATTTAATAAATACACATGATCACATGGGAGACTAGGAACGTGGTGAACTTAATTTGCACTATATAAATACGAGAGACAGAGGGCTAGAGGGCACAGACATGTTGGGATTAATACCATTTAGATAAATACCAGGGGGAGATGACCATAACAGTAAATAATTAGTCCAGTGACAATGAATGTGAAAGGAATGTGAAATCTCTGCTTCAGACCTGCAAACAAGGAAGATGGAACAATACATTTGCAGTGCCACCTAATGGATGGCAGCATTCCTTCAAATCAATGTATAAGTTTTTACTAAGTCTGTAAAACAATGTTTAAGAATAGCATCTCTTCTGGGTGCTCTCCTTGGGGAGAGATGATGCCATCCCCCAACCCACTCACCCCCAGGTGTCTTCACACACACCCTGTGTGCTCTCCTTAAGGACACCCCTCTTGACCTCCTTCAGACCTTCCATATTCTCCACTGATGTAAGACCCCACTCCGATGTTCATTCCATTCTTGATGGTATCAAAAAGGGCCATAAATTTATACTCCCAAATTCTTCTGTGACGCTGCAACTTGAAGTTTCCCTTCAGTATGATAACTCTTATCTGCTTTATGCTGTGTCCATGACCAAAACAAAAAACGTTTTGCTGCAGGTAATTCTGTCTTTCCCTCTCTAATTGTATGATGATGAGATCTCAGCCTGGCTTTCAATTTTTGTCCTGTATCCCAAATATAAAGCCCCCGCAACAGGACATTTACTGCACAGGATCAGCTACGCAACATTAGAACATGTGAATGTCCTCGGGATCTTATAGTCCTGTTGCATGTTGGGGATCCGTATTCTGTCTGCAGTCAGTATATGTGAGCGGCCTTGCAGCTCCTTACCTTAGAGGGATAAGTTCCTTTTTGTATATCAGAGGGCAATGCACTTCTGATTATAAAGTTCCTCTAATTTGGAGGTTTCCTATAACACAGAAGGGGTGGGTCCGGGAATATGGTTTTCAGATGGTCATCCTTGTGTAGGGTATGATGGAGATTCTTGGCAGTTTTCCTTAGTGCCTCTAGCTGTTAATTGTAGGTCACTACTAGAGGTACACGTCCATTTTTTTCTTTCTCCGTGTATTGGAGTAGTTGATTCCTGGGTATCCTGGTGGCTCTGGTGATTTGGTCATCAATTGAGGTGGGATGGTAGCCCTGATTTAAAAATGTCTTTTTGAGATTGTTTAAATATTCCTCTCTGTCTGTTGGGTTGGAGCAGATCTGGTTATAGCTGATGGCCTGTAGATGATGGACTTTTTAATGTGCTTAGGGTGGGAACTGTCCCATCTGAGGTATGTGAGCCGATCAATTGGTTTTCGGGATAGGGATGCCTGTATTGAGTTGTTTGAAATCTTTATGCTGGTGTCCAAAAAATTGATTTCGGTATACGAGTAGCTCGATGTCAGGTTTATGATGCGGTGAAATGCATTGACTCTCTTATGGAATTTTATTAGTTCTTGTTCAATGTTGGTCCAGATGATTATGATGCCCTCAATGTAGTGGAAGCAGGCCAATGGTTTGTTAGGACAGGAGGCCAGAAAGTCTCTCTCCAGTATTGCCACGAAAAGGTTGGCATATCGCGGTGCCATTATACTGCCCATGGCAGGCGTGGTAAGTTGCAGGAATATCTCTTTGCCAAAGGACAAATTGTATGTGAGGATGAATCTCGTGAGTTGTAACACAACGATTCAGAGGCAAACCCATTGTCTTCAAGGTGTGTCTGGCAGGCAGTCAGTCCATCTTTGTGTGGGATGTTAGAATATAAGGACTCCACATGCATGGTGGCCAGGATAGTGCCATCGGAGCGGGGAGCTATGGTTGACAGTTTGTTCATCATTGGTGATGTAACAGATGGGGGAAATTGATCTCTTTCCCCCAGAAAACATCTCCTACTTTCTATTCTAATTTTAAAGGTGTGGGGGGTATGTCACGCCATCATGGCTGAGGTGGGAATGCCCATTTGTATGGCACTGCGGGAGGTGGCTAGGATTACAGAAACAGACAAACTGGCTGTTCTACATGGTTTCAGTAAATGCCCTAGAAATGGAAGTTATGGAAACTGCATAGCACAACCAGTGCCATAATCTTGGCCAGGCAGTGGGGGTGAACCATGTTGGGGTTAGCATAGACAGTGTTTGAGATAGGTGTGTGTCCCACGGGTGGGACCTACACTTGTCATACCTTTATGGGATATTATTTAGATCTGCCATATATATCTGAAATGGAAACACCCCTTTAACTAAATGCTGATGAAGCACTAAGAGCAAATACATATAAAGAGGGGCAAGAAACAGTTGAAATTAATAAACATATTTTGGCTGTTTGGTTTAATCCTATGCTACATGAAGCATGTAAATTCTATTGCAACATACTTACCTATCCGCACTCCTGCTATGTCTGTCCTTGCCTGCCCTTGCCACTCTGAGCTACAGAACAGCACTGGTAAGGTTACCAAGTCTCAACCATTCAGTTAACATGGCTGCTCAGCCGATTTCAGAACCACTTAGCCAATTTCTAGGTCTGGTTGATAAGCCAGTCACAAGACTCTGTCAGCATACCAATCAGGGGAAGGTGTACTTTTTCTTGTAATCCCCTGCTGTGTTCAGAGCGGGATGCGTATGGAAATGCTAGCCATAGGCAATGTATTGCGTATGGACAGCGTATCATACGCTGTCCATACAAGTGTATAGGGCTCATGTTGCATACGAACCCAGAGAAATAGAGCATGCTGCGATTTATTTATCTTGCGTATCACTATGCCATGTCCACATGCCGGTGTGCATGAATCAATGAAAGTCCATTGACTTTGATTAATGCCATTCACGGCAAATCACGTGTCCGTGCATCGCAAGCGTGATACGGAGAAAAGGCAGTCATGGGCATGAGCCCATATTCAGATAAGGTGATAACTACTTTTAATTGATCAACCACTTAATGCTACAGGGTGTAAGTATATGTCCTGGCAGTGTAGTAGTTAACATGATGTAAACTTACGTCAAAAGTGAGCCCGCATCATCTCGCAGTAGGTTGTGGCTGTGACTGATGTTCGGGCTCCTGCTGCAACATCAGGGACCAGTGAGAACAATGATCCCACTGTTAACCCCTTACATGCTGCAATCAATTTGCCCCTGCACAATGTAACCATTGAGGGCCAATGGGTTGCAATGGCAACCGGACGCCATACCCTGGTGTGATCACTATTTTCAGGACTAATACATTGCAGTACAGAAGTACTGCAATGCAATATCATAGCGATCAGAGCTTTTATGGTCCAAGTTCACAAAGGACATAAATTTTTTTTTTGATATATTGAAAAAAAATGTGAAAAAAAACAAAAACCCTCCTTTGTTTCATTTGGTATCATCCTCTCCATAACAACCTGTACAATAAATTGTATATACTAATTAACTTGTAAGGCAACAACTGTAAAAAACAAAAAAAACAAAAAAAAAAAATGGGGGCAAAATGCTTATTTTGTTCATTTTGCCTTCCAAAAAAATGCAACAAAAGTGATCAAAAAAGGCTTATGTACCCCCAAATGGTACCAATGAAAACTATAGCTTTTCATGCAGAAAACAATCCCTTACATGGCCATGTCAATGGAAAAATAAATAAGTTATGGCTTTTGAAATATAAGGATGAAAATCAACAAAAAAGCCATTGCATTCTTACGGCCAAAATAGGTCATGTCCTTAAGGGGTTAAAGATCATTCTGGAAGGTCACATTTATAATAGAATGGTGTGGATTTTCCCTGTCATCCAGAACTGTGTACTACCTTACACATGTTAATAATATATGCAAATACATTCAACATCCTAATTAATATATGCATAGCACCTATTAAATATTAATTAATAGTATGTACAGCTAGAAGGGAAGTGGAGACAAGGGATATAAAGACATTTACATCACATAAATTGTTCTCTGAACTGCAGGAAGGAGGATTTACATCTTTAGGCTTCATTCACATGAGTGTATATCAGCCGTGCTTTCACGCCCAGCCAATATACGCTGCCCATCTGATGCATTGGTTTACAATGCATCAGTTCAGATGGGCGTATTCCCATGATATGAAAGTGCCCGGCCAGCCAAGATAACTAATACAGTGTGCATTTCAGCCGGGCACTTTTACATCGGCCAGAAAAGATAGTTAAGGAACTATCTTCCTTGCCGGAATATGGCCGCTGCCATAGACTCCTATAGGAGCCTATGGGAGCTGCTGGAGAAGGTAGGTGGGAGGGAGTTTAGCAGCGTGTCTGCTAAACTCCCACCCTCTTCCTTCTCTCCGCCCCTTGCTGGCTGTTTGCAATGGGAGGGGGCATGACGGGGGCAGGAGCTAGTTGCTAAGCTCTGGCCTGGCTCGCCCCTTCCTGGCTGCTTAGCATACTAGCTCCCGCCCCGTCCTGCCCCTTCCCTTGCTGAGAGTCGTCGGAAAGTGGAGGCGGTTTAGCAGTACTGAACGGCCGCTGTGTTAAGTGAATGAAGAGAGGCGGGGGAAAGCGAGGAGTGAAATCTCCTCCAGCAGCCCTGTCCCCCTGCTGACGGCTCTGTCAGAGAGCCAGCAATGCTTGCTCCTGTGTGACAGCGCGTACACACAGGGACGCGTTTTGGCCATCGTTTGCCTGACATTCGTGCTGTGTAAGTGGGGCTTTAGTTGTGGACTTTCTTGGAAAATTAAAAATCACAACTGCGATATATTTGATTTCTATAACCTTTTGATGCGTGATGTTTCTTTGTGAATACAATGGTACTAGTATTAAGGTGAAGCTACTGTAGAGTTTAGAGTTAAAGAGAGGTACCATTATCTGTGAGTCGGTAGGTAGTTATAATTAGTTGTACTATTCATTTGTTTGGCTGGTGTGAATTGACCCATTACTGTACCACCTTGTTTTACAGTTTACAGGTTGATACAATGTCTATAAAAAGTTTTGCAGCTTTACATATACAGTAGTGCCTTGGCATACGAGTATAATTCGTTACATGATGGCGCTCTTAACCCAGAAACTCGTATGTCAAATCACTTTACTCATTAAAATAAATTGAAATGCCATAAATGCATACATAATTTATTTTAAAATCCACTGCAGATTTGCCATTGTAGATCCACTTCAGAAAATCTGTTGTGTTTGAACGTACCCTAAGAGATGTGATGTATGCAAACTGTTTCCAAGAACAACCAGCAAAACTATAATTGCGGCTCTGTACTATAGGGCTTTCATCACATGAGCATTTTTGTGTGGCTAAATTAGCCATGAAAAAAAAATCACGACCCCCTGAAGCAATAATTTCTAATGTATTCATTCAGACAAACGATTTTTAGCCACACAAAAACATCAGACGAAAAAAAAAATAGCAGATAAGCGACTGAATTTAGCAACCAAAAAATATAGGTCTTGCCCTAACTTTGGACCAAGAAACGCTGGAACCTCCATAGACTCCTATAGGAGCTTCAAAAAAGGGAGGTGGAGGGAGTTTAGCTGCGTGCAACACTAGGAAAAGTTGACAGATGCCTCTATTTCAGTCATTATAAAGTCCTTTCTGCCAATCGACGGAATTCCGATCAGTAGCCCATTTTTTCAGCAATACTTTGCACCCAGCCGTGTGAATGGATGAGAAAATGCTAATTAAGCTCAGGACTTGTATTGGCACCCCTATGTAATGTACCTAATCTAATTCTCTAACTTCACGGTGTCGTACAAACATGAAATTTAGCACAACCATTCTTTAGGTCCTAAATGGGAAAAGTAAAGGGGTCACAACTCGATTATTCAATGCTAATTGCAAAAAGAAGTGCACTCTCATGTAATGTAACTTCCCGGTGTCGTACAAGCATGAAATTTGATTGGAGCATTCTTTAGGTCCTAAATGAGGAGAGTGGCAGGGGTGGCATATTCTGCAGAGGGACATCAGTGCATGCAGCCTGAGGAGAATCTAATGCTCCTCTATATGTATACATATTTTATTCTTGGTTACTCTAAAGTAAACTTGACTTCATAAAATTTTCTGTGTGAACAACACGTAAACACCTCTATTAAATTCACTTGGGTGAAGCTAGATAAAAAGCTAGTATACATATAAAGGCGAAACCCCTCACTAACTGACTAACAGATTGACTGACTCGCCACTAATTCTCTAACTTCCCGGTGTCGTACAAACATGAAATTTGGCAGGAATATATTTTGTAGGTCCTACATAGGAAAATTAAAGTGGTCACAACTTGATTATTCAATTCTAAGGATGGTTTCATACGGGCCAGAAACTCGTGCAATTTCTGCGGGATGTGAGAGTTAGTAAAAGAGCAGATTATGAAAGCTATGCTTTACAATGGTTTCCTTCCCATAAGCGATGCTCTTACTCATGCAATGTTGCCAGAGCAAAAAATCGCTGCATGCTCTATCTTTCTGCGACGTGCAATTTTTTATCCCCCATGTTTCCCTATGGACCATCCTTTTTATCACATCTCAACTCAAGTGTTGCGATTCTATTTTAACATTAGAAAGTCCTATTGACTTTCACAAAAAAATCGCAGCAAAATTGCGCAAAACAAATACGTGAAAATATTAGATACAGGTGGGGGAATCACTCTGCACTTATTTAAATGGCTAATTAACCTAACAAGTTGCCGGAAGAGAGAATGAATCCATTGAAATCAATGGGTTCTCTTCTCCACGTTTTGTGGGTGGGATTCTCCAGCGCAAAACCACATTAGTCTGTCGAAACCCTTAGTCAGCATTTTATGTAGCATATAGTTACAGTATGTATATAATGTAAAATGCAGAGGTCATATCTGTGCTACCTTGTATGAACCTAAAGCTTTTCCTTTGTTCTCTGCATTTTATTTGCCACTATTTCTTCTATTGGAACTGACTCCATGATCTGTTTGGCAATGGGGTTGTTATGGCAACACATTTGTTTTATTGAACACAATGAAGGTGTTTTTCTGAACTTTAAAACTATTTGTAACAACTGCTTTTGATAAGATTTAGATGCAGAAGGCATGTATCTCATATGTTTTTTTGTTTTTTTAGATTCTTCTTGTATGTGGATTATTTGAAGGGTTTATACATTTTTGGTTCTAAGGAAATAATCACACTGATTTCCACCTTTTGAGCCCTGATGAATGTTCATTCAAAACTGAGCCTTGTTGTGAAAATGATTATTTAAAGAGACACTGTCAGCTACTTTTAGCTATATAAGCTAAGCTTATGAGCTGAAAGTAGCTCTCTCACCAAGTCTGGGGATGTAGGTTTATGGCCTTATTCACACCAGCGTTTTTGCGCGGCTAATTTAGCCATGTTAAGCAATCGCGAGCATCTGAAGCATTGGGTTCCAATTTATTCGTTCAGATGGCCGATTTTTAGCCGGGTAAAAACGGTGTACCAGGAAAGATAGGACATTGGTGAGCGAATATGCCGGCTGATTTTATATGCAGCTGGAAAAGATAGGTCTTGGCTTATCTTTTGGCCGGTATATGCTGGCGACTCCCATAAGCTTCTATGGGAGCTGTTGAAAAAAGGAGGGGGAGGAAACTTAGCAGCATCCAACGCTGCAGAAACATGACAGGTGCCTGTATTTAGGCATTTGAAGTAATTCTGTGGATTTATGCTAAACAAGGGAATTCTGAGCTGCGGCGTATATATACCACACCGGCCGTGTGAGTGGATGAGATAATGTTAATCTTAGCTTTTTCCCATTCATGTGGTGTATGCCCACAATGAGGCCAGCATACAAGTGCATCACCCATGGTGTGAGCGCTGAAAGGTACTGCTAAATTAGTTGAATTGTTCTGATTTTCCAATGAGCAGAATACTTAGTAGTGTCGCTCAATGCATTCACCTGAGGAGAACGAAGGGGAAGACGAGTATTAGGGCTTAAGCACACAAGGGTATTTGCGCATACAAGATGTGCGTGCATTGTGCAGAAAATGGAACCCATTGTTTGCAATGGGTTTATGCTCACTTTTGCCCCCTAAAACACAACATGCTATACATTTTTGTGCACATTTGCACACCAAAGCCACCATAGGAGTATATGGGGGTGCAAGTGCGCACACGATCCCTGGGAAAGTGAACCGGGAACTAATTAATTATACTGTACAGCCTATGTACAACATATGTACGGCTATGCTCGTCTGCAGGTGTCCTAAAACGTAGGACCCTAGACTCAGCGGGTCAGCTAGTTTCAGCCCATAAGCTTAGCTTATAGGGCTTAAAGTGGCTGATAGGCTCTTTAACAAAATTTTCAATGGAATATACATTCATGTACATTTTGAATTCTAAGATGATATAGATCAATCTGAATTTTCTTACTACCTACACACATTACACTGTAAAGCCTGTTTCATAAGCAACTAGAAACATTTTAGATAGTGGTTGTATGATGTTTAAATAAACCATGATAAGCAGAAAACAATTGCAGGGTTAATGTTTCTATTATATTGTTTGTATGGAAGTACATTATGAGTCCTCCTTTGTGACCTTTAAGCAAAAAAAGACCCATTCCATAATTTCAGTACAATTTTTTCAGGAGTGAGAAGGGTGGAGGTTACACATAAGGAGGTATGGCAGTCATAAAAGAGGAAAAGAAGAAAGCAATGTGATTAAAGTAGAAATATGGTGTAAATATACTCAGTTTCACAATAACAAACAAGCTCTACAAAGACTTCTAATTTTACCGATAGTCATGTTAGGTTCAGCCGGCAGCTACCTCTCCAAACATTCTCATATACGTACACTTATGCCTGTGCCGGGTGCAATCACAGCGACCTAGCCTGATGTAAATATAATGTCTGAAAAGGACAAAGATGCACACATTCTGTAAAGGTTTTAGGCAGGGTTGCTGCAAGGTTAAGAAATTTTCAAAAATGTTTAAACCCACGCCCGGCTGTGCAAACAGCTGCCAACACATTCCATTGTTCTCCATCTGGCTAGTGTAAACATGCGGTGGAAAGAACATCATGCAGTCTTTTGAAAGATGAGTGAAACCCATTCAAATGGAATGTATTTGCTCAGTCTTTCAGCAGCTGAACGATGGATATTAAGTGAATTAAATCCATCGTTCAAACGAAAGGTGCACAATGCCCGCTGTAACAAGTAATGCTTTTTGCTCGCTTTTCGCCATTTGGACAAATTTTGAGCGATTATAATTGCGTGTAAAAGAGCCTGTAGATTTTTTTTCATTTACTTTGCATTTTGTTAATTGACAAACAACTATTAACACATCTATTTTTGAAAGGGTTCTTGCTTTGCAACATTTTTCCCTCAACCTGCCTAAAGCTTTTGCACAATACTGCATATATATAATAAGATGCTATTATTAATCAATGAATAGCTAAGCGCTGCCTGTAATTGGCTGAGCGCTCAGCCAATCAGCACAGCCCTTTCAGGAGGTGGGGATTTTTAAATCCCCACCTGCTGAAAGTGCTGGACAGCAGTGTTGGGGAGTCAGCTGGAGGATGCGTCTGAGCAGCGGAGAGGTAAGTAAAGTTTTTTTTTTTTTTTAACCAGCTAGGGATGATTTTCAGGGAAGGGCCTATATTTCAAGCCCTTTCCCGAAAATCATGCTACCGGGTTTGCCACAAAACCACTGCTTTCAATGGGGCCAGCAGCAGCGCCGATCCCCTTGAAAGCAATGGGATAGCATGCTGGACTTCTGCCACAGCTGTCACAGCTGTGGCAGAAGTCCGCGATATTCTCCCTATGTTTTCAATGGGGCTAGCACTGCTGCCTTTGGCCCCATTAAGAACACTGGCGATTTCACAGTGTTTTTATTGTGCTGCGAGGCGAGTGTTTTCACCCTCTCTTGCAGCGCAAGAGAAAAAAAAAACGCCAGTTGGTATGAGCCCTTAAGGAGATCAAGTGCAAAGAGAATGAAAGGGTCTCAATAAACACCAATGATGTATCATTTTTGATCTGGCTTTCCGTTTTTACCAACATCAAACTTACCATAGTCAACTCCATTGAAAATTTTAGTTAAGAAACCCTCCATTCCATTGATTTCTGCTTTAAGATACTGTTGCTTTAAATAAACTGGTTCCCGTAAAGCTGCATGTGGTTTCTTATTTTGATTTCCTTTCTGAATTGTTTTCAACATGCATATTGTATTCATCTAAAGTTACGCGCTTAAAGAAATTGGACAATGATCTAAGTCATCCAAGTAATCAACCAGCAGACCAAATATATTGGAAAACAGGAATTAAAGTTCAAAGCCAGAATCCCTCATCACACGATAATGTTAAACATGCAGGGATCTACAATGTATAATATATATGTATTTGTATAGAAGTTGAGATGTGGCAAGTTTGTGAAGCATAACCAAATAATGGGTTAATATTATGAAACAGTTCATCAGTGGTGATGACAGTACTGCTCGGCAATCGCTCTGCTCATTTTGGCACTTGAATGTAGTCATTTGGGTTGATATAACATCCAAACTTAGAACAAAGTAAAGCAGTGGGACCAAATCATCAAAGTATTGTCAGTTTTTTGGTATACATACACTGAAAAGAATGGTGTTTGAGGTTACCGTCATATTTGTGATGCCTCTGCACCACTTTTCCTGACACGTACAAATGTGTTTGATGCCACATATATAATACATGTGGACTTCCATAGCTGAAGAGTTACTGAGAGTGGACTGAGAATAATCTGACTTCAAGAAAAGCAGACATAGAACACATTTCTATATAATGTGACTTTTTTTTACTACCTTTGTTCATTGTTTTTCTTTTTTTTGTTTGATTTAGTGGTAATGTGTACAAAAAGGTTTTTTTTTTTTAATTTATAGTTTCTTATGTAAAAAATTAGTATATTTACGCTAAAATAAAATACAGAAATGGGTTGCCCACTGTTTTTAGATGTTTTGATATAATGTGCATTGTCTCAGTTTACAGAATAGTTACGGTGTCAATTTAGGTTGGCGTGGGCGGTGTATTTTTTAAAAATATACATTTGTATTTTGTTCTGTAATTTTTTTTTACTTCTTTTTGCAACTATTTTTTTTTTTAACATATATGTTCCTGTGACATATAAGACCTCTGATGATATTCACGCTGTCATTTTTTTATTTTTTTATTTCATAGTTTTTTAATTGTAACTGGGACAGCCGTAGGAGCAGTGTCCATAGGAAGCCAAATTATAACATTCCCCTATACTGATAGTATTCACTGACAGAGGTGAGCTGGGGTCCGCTAAGACCCAACGGATTTGCCATGGTGGCGGTCACCTGCAATCATGTGATTGTCGAGACGTGGGCTGCATTCCCACGAACGTATATCGGCTCCGTTTGCACGCCGAGCCGATATACGTTGTCCTCGTGTGCAGGGGGCGGAGGATGGAAGAGCCAGGAGCAGGAACTGAGCTCCCGCCCCCTCTCTGCCTCCTCTCCGCCCCTCTGCACTATTTGCAATGGGGAGAGGCGTGGCGGGGCTAAGCTTGTCAAATTAGCCCCGCCCCCAGTCCGCCTCTCCCCATTGCAAATAGTGCAGAGGGGCGGAGAGGAGGCAGAGAGGGGGCGGGAGCTCAGTTCCTGCTCCTGGCTCTTCCATCCTCCCCCCCCCCCTGCAGATGAGGACGACGTATATCGGCTCGGCGTGAAAACCGAGCCGATATACGTTCGTCTGAATGCAGCCTAATAGAGGAAATGGCAGTGTTGCTTCCTCTATTCATTAGATTGCACTCGATGAGTGCTATGAAGGGTTGAGAAAAGAAGGCAGAAGTAGTTATAAACTGTTTAGGTCTTCTGCTAGATTGTAATATTAAACTAAAGATTTCTGGTTGTCCGTGAAACACTTGGTAGGCTATTTTCTCATCATCAGAGGACAAGGATTGTCAGAGTTTCTTGTATCCATTGGAAAAAAAGGTTGCTGGCATGCATGCAAGATAAAGTCTTGAAATGTGATTGTTTTCAGTAAGAGAAATAAAGTAATCTTGTAGATATTATATCTTTTAATGGCTAAGAACAATACACGATGTTATAGCGAACTTTCAGACCACTTAGTGTCCTTCCTCAGACATAATGGAACAAATCAAAATACAGATTTAATAAATATACACGATCCCATGGGAGGGCAGGAATCCCTCCCTGGACTAATTATTTACTGTTATGATCATCCCTCCCAGGTACTGCTTTTGGTATTTAATTAGTGCAAATTAAGTTCACCATGTCTGTGTCCTCCCATGGGATCATGTTTATTTATTAAATATGTTTTTAGATTTGTTCCATTATGCCTAAGGAAGGACACTGAGACATCCGAAAGCTCCACATAACATCATGTATTTTTGTTAGCCATTAAAAGGTATCATATCTATAAGATTACTTGAGTTCTCTTATTGGGAACAATCACATTTTGCTCTACTGGCTAACCCGGTACCAAATCCCTTCTTTTCTTTTTCATTAAAGTCTTAAAACATCTCTAAGTGCCTCTGTATGAAATTTGAGACACACAGAGATATAGTATTACCCAACCACCCATAGTCTATAGGTGCTACTTTACAGATCTATCCAACATGGCTCCATAATACAACTGTGTGCATGGATTGCAATTTAAAAGGGTGATCTGGGGAGAAAAAGGTTAAATTTATTCCTAGCTCAGCAAGGTATAAAAACAAAAAAAATATATACCTCACCTGCTCCCTTGCAGCTCCCGCGCCAACAGTGCCTCATTCCTTGCGCCACTCTTCTTCCTGTTCCAGTGATGATGTGCATTCAAAGGAACATTTAACCACTGCAGCTAATTACCAGCTGTATGGAACTCCCGATCTTCCAGTGATCGGCTGCAGTAGTCACATATCCCTGTGACGGGATGCCATCGCTGGAGCCAGAAGAAGAGATTAGTGGGAGACCAGGCACTATTGGAACAGGAGCTGAGGGGAATCTCTGTGACATGAGTAGGACTTTTTCCTTTTTTTTTTTTACACAAGATTTTTTGGTACTTGTAAGTTATTTGTTACCACTTTTTTAATTTGACCCACTCAATGCTATCTTGCAGGCTACTGCCGTGTTTGTACCATCTGAATAATACTATAAATATTTATGTTTTTGAGAAATAAAAAGTGTTTAAGAAATAAATAGTGGTTTTTATATGTATTGGTGAAACATATGTGAAATTAATTTAAAAAAGTGGAGACTTCCAGACTACCCCTTGAAGTGTCAGCTGTAATATTGTGTAAAGTTTTAAGGATCATGAAGCAGAAATCACTCAGCTTAGAAAAGTGTGCCTTCTAAAAATAGTTAAAACAATTATCAAATGAGTGTAGAAATGCTTGAGAATGTTAGGACTAGAGATATGTGATGACGTACTGTAGGGACCGCTGGGAGCAGAAATACCCTGGTTGTCCTGTCACTTATACCCTTGTAAAACATTACAGTCATTACTTGCAGGTAATAAGGCTCTGAATTTTATTGCTTACAGAATATACATACTATACATTTCCACCATCCCCATACAGTAAGCTACAAACAACATGTTTCTGTTGTTGATGAAATTTAGTATTTAACCTCTAAATTTTGTTCTCATTACAATCTGTGTACATTTTAGATTCCTGTTGCATTAGCCTTTAACATTTCATTATTAATGTTGGCGGCATTACAAATTACAAATGTCAAAAAAATAAATGAAATTGCAAAGACTGTTTTGACTTAATATATAATGTGCTACACCAAAACATGAATCACAGCATAAACAATCACTATAAAGTAAAACGTATCAATCTTTATTAGAAAACTACATTAACCTTTTCCAATCCAATTTTTCTACCACTAGAATAGTCATTATCTGTCAAGAAACAACTGGCGCTATCTGCTGGTTAAAGCCAGTATTACAATAGGTAACACGTCAGACAGGCTCCAACAGCAGAGCGGTCAAGCAACTACATTTAACCCTGTCGGATGTCTTCCAACATCGGAGCTGTAAAGGCTAAATCATAATATCGGAAGACGTCTGACGGATTGGAAATGGTTAAAACCATTAGGATAGTATGTACCCATGTTAATAATAATCTTTATTTGTATTGCACCAACTTATTCTACAGTGAGGGAACACAAACAAGACAATTACATGAGGTATACACTTATTTGGAGAGAGACGGGGTGAGGGTGGTTCAGGAGGTACATGGGCAGGAGAGGAGGCACTGGGGAGCACAAAACAGTACAAAAATTATATACTGTATTTAATTATTAGGAAACAGAATGGAGAGAGAGATAAGGAGGTACAGGGGCAGAACATGTATACGATAGGCAAAGTGGAAGGTGTGTGGAGCCATAGGGAGGGACAGGGGGCACGTTGTGGGGGTGGGGGATTAGATCAGGAGATTTGGTATGCCTCCCTGAAGAGGTGTGCTTTTAAGGCGTGTCTGAAGTTCTGCGCATCAAGAATTGTCCAGATGTTTTGGGGTAGTGCGTTCCAGAGGACTGGTGCTGCTCTAGAGACGTCCTGAAGGCGAGCATGTGAGGTTTGAATTAGAGGGGCATTTAATCTCAACGTGTTGGCTGTTTGTAGTGTGCAGGCTGGGTGGTGTATGCACAGGAGGGTAACAATGTATGGGGGCACGTCGCCATGCAGAGCTGTGTGGGTGAGGGTGATGAGTTTGAATTTAGTTCTGTAGTGGATGGGTATCCAGTGCGACTGACATAGTGCGGAGGCATCTGAGAAGCGTCTGGATAGGAAGATGAGTCTAGCTGCCATATTTAGTATGGATTGGAGAGGGGAAGTCTGCTGAGGGGAAAGACAATGAGCAGCGAGGTACAGTAATTGAGTTGGAAATGGATGAGGGTGACCACGAGTGTCTTTAGCATGTCCATGGCGAGTAATAGACGGATGTTAGCAATACTTCTGAGGTGTAGGTGGCATGTTTAGGCCAGGGATTGGATGTGGGAAGTTTAGGAGGGGTCTGAGTCCAGTGTGTCCCCAAGACAGTGGACATGCTGTTTGCGGTTTATTATGATGCCAGACACTGGAATGGAGATGTTGTTGGTGGCTGGTCGGAAGGTAGAAAGACAAGTAGGTCAGTTTTAAAGAGGTTAAGTTTGAGAAAAAGGGAGGACGTGCAGATAGAGAAGAGGAGGGGACAAGTGCCAAGACCTGGAGGACCCCAGCAGCAAGAGGAAGCAGAGAAGAGATGCTGAAAGAGAGGTCCGAGAGGTAGGAGGATAGACAGGAAAGAGCTGTTGTCCTTTAGTCCAATAGAGCAGAGCATAATGAGAAGGAGGTCATGTTCGACAGTGTCAAATGCAGGAGAGAGGTCAAGGTGGATTAGTAGGGAGAAGTCCTGCAACTTCGCTGTCATCAAGCGTTTGACACTTTTGTGAGGGCGGTTTCAGTCGAGTGTGTGGAGCAGAAGCTGGACTGGAGGGGGTTGAGGAGAGAGTTATCAGAGAGAAAGCATGTGAGGCAGGAATAAACTAGCCGTTTTAGTAGTTTTGAGATGAAGGGGAGGTTTGAGATAGGTCGGTAATTGGCAGCTTCGGTCGGGTCAAGGGTCGCTTTTTTTTAACAGAGGGTAAATGATGGAGTGTTTGAATGAGGAGGGGAAAATGCTAGAGGTCAGTGACAGGTTGAAGATGGTGGTAAGATGGGTAATGACACACGGGGAAAGAGACTGGAGGAGGTGTGAGGTAAAAGGGTCGCTAGCGCAGTTGGTGGGGTGAACAGTGGAGAGCAGTCTGGAGACTTCTTCCTCTGTCCTTAGTTATAGTATAGATAGTGAGTGAGTGATGGATGCAGTGCTTGAGAGACTGAGATCGGAGCTAGCTTTGCAGTTTTCAGATATTTATTTTCAAATATTTTCGCTTTTTTTTTTTTTTCTTCTTTGATATGGGCGGTTAGCTTTCCAGCAGTGAGCTCTGTCCAAGGGGCCTGTTGTTTGGGGCTGAGAAGGGAGTGGAATGTATTGAAAAATTGTTTGGGATTGTGGGATAGTGAGGAGATGAGGGAGGTGAAATAAGTTTGTTTGGCGTGGTGGAGGGCAAGGTTGTAGGTTTTGAGCAAAAATTTGAAGTAGTACACAGCGAAGGCTACCATACGGCACATAACACATAATGTCATATATCATAAGGGACTTTTTATTTGTATAGCGCCAACTTATCCCGCAGAGCTTTAAGACAGTTTATTTAATACCCCCCAGAAGAGGCCTCGTGTGGCGCAGAGTGTTAAGGCAGCAGTATGCAGTCCTAAGATTTCGCTCATGACCTGAAGGTTGTAAGTTCAATCCCTAAATGGTTTAGGTAACCTGCTCAAGGTTCAGGGTATTTGTCGGGCTCTCATCAACTCTACAGGTAGAAACTGTTCATACCTACCTTCCAGGCCAGAGGTGCTGCTGCTTTTTTGTTTTCTTTAGATAGGTCTTATATGAAGGGGTGGGGAACAATCTCTTTTTCAGATATACAGAGATTTCTGGTCTGACAGCGATATCCACTGTCACCAGACAAGCTATTTACTCTTTAATTCTCAAACACCCCAGTGACCAAACCAGTTCCACATATGGGGATACTGACAGCTGACCACTATTGAGTGTCGGCCCTGACCTATTTTCTCTAAGGGTGACTGCATAAATGTTGCCGCACCTATAACATTTTATGGTTTGGCGACTCAGACCACATTCTTTTGATTATCTCAGTTGGCCTTAACCCACGCATCTATATCTCCTGAAGATCCGCACACGGGCGGTGAAATGCGTAGAGCCTGTAGTGATGTTCATTTGTCGACAACAATTAACCCCAATGCACTTCTATTGAGACCCTCTGCTCCTTATCCATTACACCCGACCCTTACACTAGGGATACGGATCTGCATTGGACCCTCTTCTCGTATCACCATCTTTAGCCCTTGATGGGACTTTACTGGAGAGCGGTGTCTCTCCTAGTTATTGTTTGTGTCTGAGTCTGTTTTTGTGTGTTTTTCATGGGGTTTGGGGGCATATTTACCCATATCCCATTTGGTCTAGCCCTTGTGTGTATGTTTTAGATACTTTTGAATAAAGAATAATCATTTTAAAGAGTCTAGTCTGTGAAGGGCTTCGAATATTTCTAGACTTTCTGCACGCTATGAATTCCTTCTTTACAGGTAGAAACTGGAAACACAGGGCATCGAAGTAATCCAGGTAGATATTTATTCTTAACACCATTTCTCCCTTCGGACTTGATAAATTCATTACCTTTGTGCCTTTTTGTTAAGAAAATTGTAGATCAATGTATAAGTTAATTGTTTTTGCTGCTGGATTGTAGACTAGGAAGATATAGCATGCTGCTTGTATAAGTATTGAAGGGGTTAAGTGAAACCATTTCTATATACCAGAGAGTGAAAAAAGGGGGGGTCAGCACTACCCATTGGAAATATATCCCAATAGAAATGTATAGGTGCACGCTAAACCATGGCTGCAACATACAGTAGAGGCAGAAACCAAAATTGGCAGCAGCACGCAAAATAAATTCACTATCAGAGGTATACAGACCTATAATCTAACCACATTAAATAATGCAAGGTTCTTAGTATATGATTTGATCAAATTACATTGGCCCATCTACCAACGTCCAGGTGACCAAGCTCTCAGATGGGTCCTAACATTAATACCAGGTGGATATCTTAACCTGGGAAAGCTGGTTAAGATATCCACCTGGTATTAATGTTAGGACCCATCTGAGAGCTTGGTCACCTGGACGTTGGTAGATGGGCCAATGTAATTTGATCAAATCATATACTAAGAACCTTGCATTATTTAATGTGGTTAGATTATAGGTCTGTATACCTCTGATAGTGAATTTATTTTGCGTGCTGCTGCCAATTTTGGTTTCTGCCTCTACTGTATGTTGCAGCCATGGTTTAGCGTGCACCTATACATTTCTATTGGGATATATTTCCAATGGGTAGTGCTGACCCCCCCTTTTTTCTCTTTCTATACAAATATTGTGAAGCTTTGGCTGCCTTCACTGGGTCGTGCACACCTGCCGCCCATTTACCTCCTGTCCCTCCTATTGGAACATCTATATAGTATCCTACCCTCCCCGGTTTTATTTGTAGGCTTAGTCCCAAGAGAGGAGCAATTTGAGAGGTAGGAACTCAGCTTTCCCAGGTTAAGATATCCACCTGGTATTAATGTTAGGACCCATCTGAGAGCTTGGTCACCTGGACGTTGGTAGATGGGCCAATGTAATTTGATCAAATTATATACTAAGAACCTTGCATTATTTAATGTGGTTAGATTATAGGTTTGTATACCTCTGATAGTGAATTTATTTTGCATGCTGCTGCCAATTTTGGTTTCTGCCTCTACTATATACCAGAGAGTGGTACAAGATAAGAAAGAAGATAAGATAGTTCCTCAGACCCCCTCCCTTGCATTCCTTCTCACCAAAATCATAGGGTTTCATTGTATATTATAGTTATACCTTAAAAGGTGTAACTTATGTTAAACATTTTAGTTGTAGCCTATCATGTATTCTAATTATTCTTGGAGGTAGATACTTTCCCTGTGATGTCATTTATGGTATATAAACCACATGCAACTTTGAATAAATTAGAAATCATTTGATACTGCAACAGGCTGGTGTGATTTGTATTTCTCCAATGGGCCCGTGCTTCTACACGAGATCTGATTGTCGTGTCCTTGCTAAACAAATTCTCTTTACACTTTTCTGTAGATTTATCCTCTCCTGACATTTTCTGGTCCTAAGTTTACAATTGTGATTTGGTTCTATTTTAGTTTTTATATATGTTTAATTTGGAGCCTGACTCACTCCTGTATATGCGTTGTTGTTCCCTTCTATATGTTTTCCTTTTGTTTTTTTCTTTGAGTCTGTTGGTATCTTCATACTTTTGTGGAAGTGGTCTCTTCGGACGTCTTGAAGATATCCCTGTGATAATACTATGTTCATTTCTACCATCTCACCTGCTGTGGCTCACTGTAGCTTCTCATTAAGACCCTTCTGTGGTTCCTTGGACGTCTGCTAGGATCCCTACATGCTTATGATATTGAAAAACTCTTTGAAAGTTTTGTACTTACCTTAGGACATCCTTTGTGTTGGTGGTCCATTTTGTTGCTACCACCTTATCTGTTATGGTCTCCCGCAGTTTCCCTATTGTTGGATTTATGGACATTAATTTTGGATAATATGCTTTTCTTTTTGTGTTATTCTTCATGAGAGTTGTATTTACACTTATTATTGCAACATTTTCTTTATATATTTCTTCATTTGTGTAGGTATATACTTATTGAGCATGTATTATATCCATATGGGGCTTTTATCTGCTTACTTATTTACATCAGAAGACATTACCAGTATTTTGGGTACCATCTTACACCTTTTTCTTCTCTTTCTTCTTTTCTCACCTCTTATTATTATTTCCCTCTCACTTCTTATACTTGCATGGGCACTTCCTTTCTTTAAGATATCATCCAAAGAATTTCTCAGGTACCTACACAGGTTTCCCCACGCAGACACAGCCAAATCTTTCTGTGTAATACCAGGCATCTGCACGTTCTTTTTCCTGAATGTTCAATCTTCATTTGCGGACAAGCTTATATATAAGTATTTTAGGTATGAGCATCTACCCCTTTTTAGGATGGCACCTGTAGCTTCCTTCAAATTTTCCTGTGCCTGTTTTTCCTGTGCAGACGTGATCAAGTCTTTCTGTGCAATGCGGGCTTTTACGCATATTTCTCACACATGCTTTATTTTCATCTGCGGACCAGTTTATGCTTTTGGGATTTCCCTGGAAATCTCCATTTTCCAGTAGTCCCTGCTATTAGTGCAGGGTGGCAGTATGGCATGATGGTAGGTTTGTTACAGCTAGTAGTTGTTTTTTTTATATGTGTGTCTTTCTGAAGGTCTGAATGAGGTGAAGAGGGATGTCCTCTTCCCAATCATTTTTTTTTCCTTTCTTTAAAACTTCATAAAAATTCAGAACTTGACTTGTAGTAATGTCGCCATTCAATAGATTGTGCTACATCTCCTTTCATGTGCAGGTTGAAGGAGAGATAAGACACATCTTAAAACTGTCCTGAGATCAGTGGACTGATTTACGATTTATGTCTCACCTCAGTTTGTCTGTTTTAGGTTTTGAGTGCAAAACAGTCTCAAATATCTGTGTGTGAACATTTATTTAGATCAAGAGGAGTGTGTTCCCCTCCCCTCTGCATGTGTATGTTATAATTATGTTCCATCCAAACTAGTTTCATTCATTAGCCTGATAAAGGGAGTGAGATATTCCCAAAAGCTTGCTGTAACATCATGTATTTTTGTAATCCATTAAAAGGTATCATATCTACAAGATCACTTGGTTTCTCTCACTGAGAACAATCACACATTTCTGAGACCATAAATAGGTTTGTGAAATGGCTCATATTATCTCTTGAAAAAGCGCTAGGTAAAACGCGTGTCAGGGGCACCAAACGTGAGGTTTGTTATTGCTCTTTTTGTCACCCTATTTATAAGACTATATAATATACTTTGCTCTTTTTGCACTTGCATTATGTAGTTTTAGGCATATATTCCTGTATTAAGGGATAATATTTTCCTCCCCTACTGCTGTAGCACTTGCACTTTATAATTATTGTTATGATAATATATGATATTAGGTTTTTATGCCGTATGGTAGCCATCGCTGTATACTGCATTAATATGCGCTTGACTTTTTTCAACATGAGTATATACTATTTTGGTGATTTTCTAATAAAGATTGATATGTTATACTTTATAGTGATTGTTTGTGCCGTAATCCATGTTTTGGTTTAGTGTATTTATCAATTCACAGCTCCTTAGTACTTATGATCGTCCTGTAGGTGTTGTGTTTATTATCTCATGTGGCTTCACAAGTATCAGTGATAAAATAATAACAATAAAATAGAGGGTTTCTAAACTGATTGGATCCAGTAGGATTTTTATACCTATATTCTTACTTTTACTAACTTGTGCATAGTAACCAAAGACAAGAATCTTAAAAAAGGCATTATAGATAGAGCTTAGTCCTTGGGACCACATCGATCACCAAATTTGTATTATTTTTTCTTCACTGGATTATTTATTATTATACTGTTTAATTACATATTTAGGCCTCATTCACACAAGCATGTATTTGCACGTACATACGTACGTGGAAAAACCATGTGTCTATTAGAACAATTTGTTCCCTTTGGTGTGTTCACATGTTCAGGTTTTTACAGGCGTGCAAATGCACGCACCTGCAAAAGATAGGACGTGCGTGCATCGGGAATGTCTGTGCTGCGTGTAAATATTCGCCGCTGGGAGTCTACTCATCACTGAGCACTGTCACAGTGTTCAGTGATGATGGGACTCCATGCGGGGAGTTAAGAACCCCCTGCCACAGCTGTCACAGCTGTGGCAGAGGATCGCAAAGCTCTCCAATTGATTTAAATGGGGCTGCCGCGGCCGGCAGCCCCATTGAAAGCAATTGGATGTCGGCATCCCCTGCAGTGATTTTTGGGGAGGGGCTTTAAATATAAGCCCTTCTCTGAAAATCAACACTAGCTTGTGCAAAAAAAATTACAAGCAGCTCTTTCAGCAGGCGGGGATTCTAAATGCACACCTGCTGAAAGATCAGCACTAAAGAGCCGGGGACAGCCAGAAGAAGATGCGGTTGAGACGGGCATCCGAAGGAAGGTAAGTATGGGTTTTTTTTGCTTGTTTTTACAGTACTTTTACTTGATTTTCATGGAAGGGCTTATATTTAAAGCCCTTCCCTGAAATCAATTAGCAGCAGAATCCTCTACTGCAGCTGACATGTGTGACAGCTACGGTAGAAAGTTGAAGAATTCCTCTGCTGCATCTGCCACAGATGTGGCATATGTAGCAGCAGAGAATTCTTTTAACTAGCAGGGGGGAAATAAACATCTGCCGCATGCGGCAGATGTGTTTTTCATCCCCGCGGGGGTCATGGCAGCGGCGGACAGGTAAGTATATTTTTTTAATTTTTTTTTACACTAATATGTTTCTTCTTCAGGAAAGAGCTTATATGTAAAGCCCTTCCCTGAAAAAGAATGCAGGGGGCTGGCAGAGCATTGTTTACACGCCTGTAAAGCACGAACATGTGCACACACCATAGGGAATGCAATGTTGCGAATACAAGCGTGTTTTTGTGCGTGCGTACGCACGCACAAAAACACGTTCGTTTGAAGCCACCCTTAGTCATTGATTTCAATGAATGTTGTGCTGTACACATTTGTGCACCAGAGGTCCACATAGAAGCCTATGGGGGTGTATGTGCAATACACAAGGGGATCAGCAATATACTGCGTAATTCTGCTGGAAAAAGAACACATGTGGAACTGATTAGGCTTAATAGGCATTTAAATCGGGGCATGGTTGTGTCCCCCACACAAAAAAACATGCCTTGCAGGCGCAAAAAGTACAATAAAATATGCTGATACAAAAAAGCCTCGTTCAGGGTGTAAATGCATTGCACTGTGGTGTGCGAAGTTGTGCATACACCCATGTGAGAGAGCCTTTACTTATACCTGTGTGAGAACTTGCTATTCACTAATATGCACACTTCTACAGCCAAATTTATCAGCACAATGCATATGAAATAAAAAATTAAACTTTTTTTAAAAAATGCAACTTTTTACATAGTTTTAATAATATTATACTGTTTTATGTCAATAGCTTCTATACAAACCTATGTGCCCCTATGGCTGCAGCCTACAAATAAACCCTATGTGTAGTATGACTCCGTGGTGATGTGTTACCCTTTTCTGTCGTCTGTAGGTTAGCAAGAAGAGAGGATAGACAAAGTGGAATAACACATGGCAGCAAGGGTTTGTGTATAGTCTTTTACATGGAGGCACTTTATATAGGAGCTTTTAACACAAACCAGACTTTTAAAACACTTTTTAATGCCTTTTTAAGGTGGTCACTACACTCTTTATTCTGCGCCACACACCCCTTGACAACACAGCAGAATAAGCCCAGCACGGGTGTCCCACACAAAGCAGAGTGAGTTCTTGAGTGTCTTATGACTTCCCAGCTTGAAAGGTTGGGGTCACTGATAGAGATTTGTGATGTAAGGATTAAACGGAAAAGTTCTGCTTCATCTCTGAATGTTCTGTTCTATGTGGCAAGCCAAGCCAACCCATGACATGATGCAAGTACTTGCGTTATCAGATTTAATATAATCCATTACATATTTAGATATAAAGGGCAATCATACAATACATCATAACAATGGCTTAAAAAAGATTTTATGAGATAAGAATTAGCTCATGCTGGTAGATTTAAAAATATTATTGACTTATTCTTGTTTTTAGGAAGCTGGAGTCAAAATATTCATCAGGTCATCTGGCAGTGCAGTACTTGAATCACTTGGTTCATTAAACATTATGCTAGTTTTATTATTTATTATGCTTTTTTTATATTCATTTTATTTTATATTTACTATCGGTTGGTTTATGTATTGTTTTGACATGACAAAACTATACAATTATGAATACCTTTTGAAATGCACAACCACACTCCCGTATAGATAGAACCATGTAGGCATTCTTGTCCCTGGCCTATGGCGTCTCACCTGCACCGTATGCAGCACACAGGCTGGTCTGTGACATCAAACTCAACTTGGGTGGAGGCCTGCTAGTCCAAAAAAGCCCACCACTTCCTACACATTATGGAGAGCCCAGAGGTGTAACTTGATGCTTCGGGACCCCAATGCAAAAACTGTAACAGGGCCCAAAACTATAATGCTTTATTCATAGTACTGGGCTCCCTATATGGAGGAGAGAGGCCTTATGGACCCCCTAATATGAGTCCCCTATATGAGTCCCATATAGGTATGCCCCTGGGAGAGCCCTCTTTCCTTCTTCATGTAGGCATCCTTGCAGATCGCCGACTGCATTCTTGGATTACAAGAAGAATTACCCATCATATGTATCTACCATTGGACACACTATACCCCACACCTTTGGAGCTGGATTGTCAGTCACTAGGATGTACCACAGGTGATTAAAGCAAAAAAGGAGTTCAGTCCGGTTAAACTACTAAAAAGTGTAATCATTCTTTATTAAAGCGATATATTAAAAAGCAGATGCCAGGATGACATGCCCCACACCAATATTTCCATATGTGTTTCGTATAGTCTTATTACTACTTGCCACGAGTAAGGAGACTGTCTGAGATATGTAGGAAAATATCAGTGTGGGGAATACAATGCTACAATATGTTTTTTAATAGGGCTCTTTAATAAAGAAGGATTGCCCTTTTAGCAGTTTAACAGGGCTGAACTCCTTTTTTGCTTGCAAGTGTAGCTGCATCCTGCTGGCTTGAGGATCATTGTAGCCGGTGACTGCTGAAATCCACAGTAGGTGAGCTGATTACCCTGCTGTTACTATTCAACAGGTGATTAAAGCATCTTATTATTCAGGTACAATTTATATATATGTATATATATATGCTTTTGGCATTTTCTTTCTACTCAAGCTAGTGATACATTGTAGTTTAGCCACCAGTGTCGGGATGATTCTGTATATTCAAGAGCATGGCTATGTATTTCAATATATATGTTTTGAGTATTTATCCTGTAGTGAGAGAAATCACTGAGTAGCAGCAGGGATTACTAAATTTCAAACAAATCACTGTAGAATCCCTAAAACCTAACCTTTTTAATATTAAATCAAAAAGACCAGATCATATATCAAACTAACAAATGTTTATAACTGATGTAGCCAACCCTCCTTTAAAATATCCCAGCCCCCCAAATCAATGGTTCCTGGGCAAGTTGAAGGCAAACAGATAGATAGATAGATAGATAGATAGATAGATAGATAGATAGATAGATAGATAGATAGATAGATAGATAGATATGAGATAGATAGATATGAGATAGATAGATAGATAGATAGATAGATATGAGATAGATAGATAGATATGAGATAGATAGATAGATAGATAGATAGATAGATAGATAGATAGATAGATAGATATGAGATAGATAGATAGATATGAGATAGATAGATAGATAGATAGATAGATAGATAGATAGATAGATAGATATGAGATAGATAGATAGATATGAGATAGATAGATAGATAGATAGATATGAGATAGATAGATAGATATTAGATAGATAGATATGAGATAGATAGATAGATAGATAGATAGATAGATATGAGATAGATAGATAGATAGATATGAGATAGATAGATAGATAGATAGATAGATATGAGATAGATAGATATGAGATAGATATGAGATAGATAGATAGATAGATAGATAGATGGATAGATAGATAGATAGATATGAGATACTCGTATATCCACATATATATATATATATATATATATATATATATATATATATATATATATATATATATATATATATATATATATATATATATATATATATATATATATATATATATATATATATATATATATATATACACACAGTAAAACCTCTACTAGCATTGACATCTACTAAGGCTGTTTTTTTAGCCAAAATTTTGTCTCTAGTAACATTGGTTGCCTCTAATAACACTGGCGTGTGCCGGCTGCGTGACCTTGCTGCTGAACCCACGCAATCTCCTGCTCAGTGTCGTCTCCTCCTCCTCCTGCTTCTTATGCAACCCACCCTTCTCCATCATCGGCGATGGGTAATACACTAGTACTGTACAGTACTGTATACTTGTACTCCAATGTAACAGCACAGAGAACACAATGATAACGCTGAGGACAGATAATGATGTCACCTGCAGTCCTATGTAACACCACAGAGAGCACAGTGATAATGCTGAAAACAGATGATTTACTATAGTACAGTAGATGTCACCTGCCTTCCTATGTAACAGCACAGAGAACACCGTGATAACGCAGAGTGCAGATAATGATGTCACTTGCAATCCTATGTAATTCCACAGAAAACACAGTGATAAGGCTGAGGACAGATGATGTAGTAGTTGTGACGTGCAGTCCTATGTAACACCACAGATAACACACAGTAACATGTTTAAATGTTCATTTATTCTTTACAGTAGTCTTTTATATTCATTTATTATTGTTATTGTTTTTGGTATTAAATACCATATTTATTAAATGTGGTTTGGTGTGTTTTTTGGAATTTCTGGAATGAATTAATTGGATTTACATTGATTCCTACGGAAATAATTACCTTAAGTAACAATGGTTTCAGTTAAAGGTGATTGCTTTTGGATTATCAACATTACTGTGTATATATATATATATATATATATATATATATATATATATATATATAAAGGATAGGTAAGGGGCACAGTGTTCCACTAATACTGGGTGGAATTGGTTCCAATGTAACACAGCTCGCCGGAAATATATCCCTTTATTCCGAAGATCAAGTAAGTCATACTACTGTAATAGTAATATCCTATGTTCCTTAACTAAACTAATATATTGAATTAAGTACAAAAATCTATATGTTAGGAGTATATGTATCTCTGATAAACCATGACCTGGGTATAACGTAGTCATTCCTTGCTGTAGCCTAACCATTTTCTTAAAACCCCCGTCCCCTGCCGAATGATGCTATACTCTGATTATTTTTCAATCATTTCGCCACAACAGCCATTTTATTACAAACATAACTTTACACAGAATTTAGCATATTGTTAACCCACGACTTAACCATAGACCAGGAAGATAAGAGGTCCCCAAAGCCCCAAAATTCTGCCGCGTCACCATTTTAGGGAGATATATTTGAAATGCCTCCCGCCACACACCAACTAAGTTGGGAGACCCACTTTCCCAATTGCCTCCAGCTGCCCACCTGCCGACTTGCAGACCTGCTAGCCATTCCAGGAGTAAACAATCCACCATCTCTGCAATGACTTCACCCTGTCAGAGCCAAGAGGTGGCAGACCTACCATAACTATTAATTGCCACTAAAGGGGGAGGGGGAGTGGCCTCCAGCTCCCGCCTCCACACCCCCACCTGCATGCTGAATCCAAGGTCCCCCCTCTCCACTGCTGCCATAACAGTGCAACACATTCCCCCTTATTCCCCATTTAATGTAATAAAATGCCCTTCCCCACCCTTCTCTTCCAAAGGGGGGGTGAGTGGGAGGGACTTCTTGGGTTTTCCAGCTGCTCTCTTTTCTGGCCTCTTCTTCCAAATAACTCTTGTGTCGCTCCTCCTCTTCCTTTTTTTTTCCACGTCTTTCTTCAGCCCTTCTTCCTCTTCTTCTGTTAACTCCATTATCCCTGTCATGGGCGGCCTCTGTCCACGGCCACACAGGCCTCCGCTATGGCCCTTCTTCTCTCGGGTATAATGGAGTCATTCCTTGCTGTAGCCTAACCATTTTCCTAAAGTCCTACTACTCTGCTGAATGATGACATAGACTGATTATTTTTCGGATCATTTGACCACAGCAGCCATTTTATTAGAAACATAACTTTACACAGAATTTAGCACTGGTTCTGTGCCAGGGGAGCAACCGGTCACATGTCCTCTACTCCCAGCATTCTATCAAACCACAGCCCCACTCCTTTTTGGCCCTGCTCTAAGTGCCCGATGGCAAGCTGCGCTGCCTCATGGTAGCGCTAGGCCCCTGGCCCTTTTTTGGAACTGGTGCAGCGTTCGACACCATGCCATGCTGGGCCTGCTTCCCCCTCTGGTGGATGCTGCGAGGGAAGGTAGGACTGGAGGGGTCTGAGAAGGGCTCCCTAGTTGTTGGTGGCACGGTGGCGCATGGTCAGGGCTAAGCCTCGCCCATGCAAGTGCTCTCCGCAGACTCCAATCTCTCACCACAACTGCTTTGGACTGCTCCGCTGACCTCCTCATGGCCTCCTCCATCGTCCTTTGAAGCCAGGTGGTCCCCTTCTCATCCTCTTCACCATCAGATAGATATATAGGACCATCAATGGTTCCAAGAGGCATATATGATTAACCTCCCGAACTAGAGCTATGGATGGCGCAATATACAAAAATATATATGACCTATATATGACCCACAAAATAGGGTGGTACAGGGCAAAAAATATCATATGCAAAAAAGTCCTTGAAGTCTAATCACTTACAATCTCCATCTGATCTGATAATCTCAATAGCTCTATATTACTTTCAAGTCCCTGACTATTTCCATATCAATTGCAACACATCTTAACTACCTGTATTATAAGTAGAAAAATAGATATAGTAATCTATCCAAAAAATAAAGACAATAAAGTAACAAACAGCCCTAATGGTTGGCTGGCGGGGGATATGGAAATGTTTGAGGATATGAGCAACTCATAGACAGCAATTCTACTACTAAGCTCTACAGAGAGGTGCTGTTGTCTTTTTTGTATGTTTGAATCAATTATGAATTTTGTCAATTTTTTTGTTAAAAGGAAACCTGTCATGTCAGATCAGTTATGTTGGTCATGGCACAGGGAATGTGCAGTCCAGGAGTGTACTTTTCAGACTTAACTTGCTCTCCATACTCTCACTGTCACTCCTGGAAGTTGGCGGTCTTCTTCAGTTGGGAAGTGCAGACTCCAATAGAGAACAGTATGCGTGCCTGGTCCTTGGCTGGAGTAAACAATCACTCTCACAAACAGAGCACCAACCTCCAGAGGTGACAGCCGGCTGAGTAGAAGTAGTACACCCCGGACGACATGGTGCCTGCCTTTTGAGCACTATAACTTAGTTTATGGTGCTTATGGGACATGATGGGTGTCCTTTAAGGGTTGTTTTTATTTATAAGGCATAAATACCATGCAGTCAATCCCTGCAATTCTTAGGGGTTTTTTGGGAAAAGGGTCAAGACATGGTTAGTCCCTTTTCCTGCTATCTTTCGTGAAAAATCAAGACTCCTCCCTCCCTTCTAGAGAAACTGCACTAGTAAAGTAGAACTAGGCCGAGGGTCAAGAAAGAAGCATGGCAGTGAAATAAATGTCATTACTAGAGATGAGCGAGCATACTCGCTAAGGACAATTACTCGATCGAGCATTGTCCTTAGCGAGTACTGCCCGCTCGGAAGAAAAGGTTTGGCTGCCGGGCAGGTGACAGGTGAGTTGCGGCAGTGAGCAGGGGGGAGCGGGGGGGGAGAGAGAGATCTGAGCGGGCAGGTACTCGCTAAGGACAATGCTCGATCGAGTAATTGCCCTTAGCGAGTATGCTCGCTCATCTCTAGTCATTACCTTGTGACCTCCATGGCAAAACGTAAATATTTTTGAGACTGAGCTATGGTCTTGTTATGGGACATTATTTTATTCGTAAACTATTCCAATTTTCAATAAGTAAAAAGAAGGTGGTGCAAAAATGAACAGCCAAAAAAGGTAGAAACAGTTCCTTCTTTTTATCTCACTTGTGTCAGTATTTATCTGCTGTATTATGTCACCGTAAGAAGTTGCTGAGCATTTTCTTTTATTTTCTTCGCCAAGTTGGTGGAAACCTGGGAATCCCTGCCAGCATTCCAGATCTAAATCCCAAACTGTTTTTGTTTTTTATCTCCAGCCAACACTCCTCCAACTGACCATTCACACATGAGAAAATTGGCATAATTTTAGGGCATCTGCAATCCAGAACTTTGTAGAGTCAGGCCGGTTAATTTATTCTTACAATACAAACCAGAGTAGCTGCTGGAGGACAACAAAATGAATCAAATATTTGATTTTTAAATGGTAGCCATGGCAGTTGTTATGAGCATGAAATGTCAAAAATAAACTTTCCATTTTGGCCTCCTCTCCTATTTCATTTTGTATATGTGAGTAGCCACAGCTGTGTGTTCAGTGCATAATGACACTCAATGCAATTCGCATGCAAGTGCAATGTGTTTTTTTTTTTTTTTCCATTTGAATTATTGGAGTAATATGCAATTTTTTGGTGCACATGTAAAAAACGCATGTGAAAACTCCTATGTACAGCTATGTGATGCATGTATAAAGCCGAAACACGTTGGAATAGCTGTAAAATCACAAGTTTGCACAAGTGATAATGCTCCAGTTTTCTTGGACTAATATTGTGCTCGCCTGTGTAAAATACAGCCTGAGGGCTTCTTTACATGTTTTTTTTTTAGTCCCGTTTTGCGGTCGTGATAATCATGGCCGGACAACGGGACGAATCAAAACCATTGATTTTAATGGTTTTGTTTTCCCTATCGGGATTCTCTCGTGTTAATAGTATGCGTGAGAAAAGATAGAACTTGCCCTATCTTTCTCACGCATACTTTTCCTACATGCGAGGAGAATATGGCAGGACCTTTCTTCCCATGTTTATTTTCAAACTTGTGGAGTTTGAAAAGTCCGAGAATAAAAAAGAACCCCCTGTCCATTCACAACTATACTTCATAGAGGCTAGCGTAGTTGCGCAGAAGCCCTGAGGGCAAAAACACATGGACACATGTGCTAATATGCTTGCCACTATGAAGCATATTAGCGCATGAACCATGTTTTTTTTTTAGGACAATCCAAACTGTGCTAGAGCACAGACGTTTGAAAATAACAGCGGAAAGAAAGGTCCTGCCCTATCTTACTCGCATATAGGAAAAGTATGCGTAAGAAAGATACAGCAAGTCCAAGTAGTATTAACACGCGAGAATCTAGATAGTGAAAACAAAACCATTGAAATATGCCCATGTGTTTAATCCCTGAGGGCTTAAACACACGGGCGCATGTACAAATACGCTCCCTGCGTAGTGAACCTGTGAAAAGTCTTTTTTCTTTTAACTGTTCAAGCTATTGCGCTCAAGTAAAAAAAAAATCTGAAAGATAGAGCAAGTTCTATCTTTTTACGTGTGTAGTCATATCACGCAAGAAACACGCTGAAATCAATGGCTGTTTTTGAGAAAGCTTTTTGCAGCCATGATTTTCACGGCTGCAAATAGCTCCTCATGCACAGTCGTGTGTTTAAGCCCCTCGGACTGATTTACCTGGGTGTATTCATGTGTGGCTTTGTACACAGAAAATAGAATCCATTTATTTAAAATAGTGTAGTAAAATACGCGTACAAAAAACATCAATCACAGTGCACATTCTCTGCGCCGGGACATGTGCAATAGCGCATACGCCGTGTGAAACCACCATTAGTATTCAGTTGAAATTAACCTATTATTAAGGCCTCTTTCACACGGGTGACAGCGACATCGCCATGAGAAAATCACAGCGATATCGTAGCTCTGTTCTGTGCAAAATTGCTGTGTTTTCTCAATGCAATATCGCGATTTTGAGGCGCTATAAAGTCGCATGATTTTGTAGCGCTCTTTTGCTGGGATTTTCGGGAGGGCAGGGAGGCTTGAACTATAAGCCCCACCCCAAAAATAAGCCCTGGCTGCATTTAAAAAAATTCAAAACAATACATTACCCAACAGGCGCTGTCCGCTCCGTCGCTCTTCTTCTCCGGCAGTTCCACAACACTTGTTTGTAGTCTTCAGCCAGACTGCCACAATGTGAGAAAAAAGTCATTGAATGGCTGTGATTGGTTAATCAAGCACTGCAGTGACTAGATGAGTTTGTTTTTTTAACCCTTTAATGACCAAGCCTGTTTGTGCCTGAATGACCAGGACAAATTTTGGAAATCTCACATGTGTCACTTTCTCATAGAATAACTCTGTTAAAGTTTTGCATATCCAAGTGATTCTGACACTGTTGCTGAACAAATTTTTGATGAGATATATATTTCTATCTGTTTACTTTATTCTGCATGCATATTGTAAAAACTTCATTTTTTTAACCATTTACAAGATGTACAAATTTAACATTATTAACATTTTGAAGAAAATTTTGTTTTCCTACACCAAGCCAAGATTGCAAAGGCTCACAGGTTTCAGAATGATAGGTACACCCACAAATGACCCCATTTTAAAAACTACACCCCTTAATGTATTCACTGAGGAGGGTCAGGAGTATTTTGACTCCTCAGTTTCTTTTCAGGAGTTAATGCAATTTAGAGGAGAAAAAAATAAAATTTCATATTTTTGAAAATATGTCATTTAAAAGACAGGATTTTTTCTATAGTGCACATGAAAATGAGGATTTACACCCCAAAATGGATACCCCTCTTTGTCCTGTGTTCAGAAACATATCCAATGTGGCCTTAATCTTATATCAGTATGCACAACGGGGCCCAGACCAAAAGGAGCCGCCGGTGGCTTTCAGAATAGACATTTTCCTAAAAGGGGTTCTCCCACGACAGCAAGTGGGGTTATACACTTCTGTATGGCCATATTAATGCACTTTGTAATATACATCGTGCATTAAGTATTGGCCATACAGAAGTTATACACTTACCTGCTCCGGTGCTGGCATCCCCGTCTCCATGGCGATGATCAAACCTCTTCTCTGGTCGCATGAACAGTCGGGCTTGCGCAGTGAGGAATCCTCTGCTGGATGTATCCGGGCTCACGAGCTGCGTCCTAGCTCCTCCCTCTTCCCCGCGTCATTGTAGCTCCGCCTCCATCACGTGGTGCAGATCAGCCAATGAGGTGGCTGTAATCAGCAGTGGAACGCAGACTGCAGAAGAACATCCACGGTGCACCTTGGGAGAAGACCCGCGGTGCACTGTGGGAGAAGACCAGCGGCGCCATCTTTGAAAGAAGAATCTTCAAAGCTGCAGAACGGGGATCCAGGTAAGCGAATCTTTTTTAAAAAAAAATAACAAATGGATGCGTTTTTACTGTCTACTAAGGTGGGGTCTGTGTAAAAAAACATTTTAGGTTTCGGCGCGGGACAACCCCTTTAAGGGCTTATTTAGACGTGCGTATGTAGGCCGGGTTTTCACGCCAGGCCGATATACACTGTCCCTCCCACTCACCGGCTCTCTGCTTCTCTCCTCCCCTCCGATCGGTTTGCAATGGGAGTGGGCGGAACGGGGCTAAGCTTCCGCTCCTTGTCCATATGCAGCAATGGGAGTGGGCGGGATGGAGCTGAGATTAGCTCTGTCCCATCCCGCCCCCTTCTATTGCAAATGCTGGAGTGGAGGACAGAGGCAGAGTCGGTGAGTGGCAGGAAAGCAGGGACTGTTTAGATGGAAGCGTATATCGGCCGGCCGTGAAAACATCGGCCGATATACACTCGTGGGAATAAGCCCTCAAGGTGTAGGGAGATTTTAAATTACCCTGGCAATTACACTTTTACACATGCATCCGCCATTTTGGCAGCGGGCGCGTGTGCAGAAGCCATGGTGAGTTCTGCAGATAAATCTGGAGGCCTTAGCTTCATAATTTCATCTCCCCTCACAGATATGATCCTTGAGGGGAGATGAAACATAAACTTTTTTCTCATTTTAAAACTTTTTTTAAACTTTGTTTTTAACTTTACATGATCACTGTTATCCAATGGATAACATGACCGGGAACCGCATACAGCGGCTCCAGGTGACATCTGTCTGCTCTTGACTACACATGTTAGCCAGAGAGATTTTAAATTTCCCCAGCCGAAGGCCCTTCCAACATATGACGTCTGGCGCACATGTGCAGAAGGCGCCCTCAGGATTGGGAGGACAGAACGCTGTGGGACATCACGGAGGATGGGATGAGTGCTTTTATTTGGCCTGATGGATCCAATCTATCAGGGAAGCTGAATCTTTAACTTTTATTTACTTTTCATTGAGTTTCATATGATCACTGCCTTTTGGTAAATGCCAGCGATCATGTGACCGGGGGGTGGGTTTTAATCCCCGCGGGGAGCATGTTTTTACATCCCTGGGGATTAAAGCTCAGCAAGCCAGGACATCAAAACACTATGGGGTGGTCACTAAGGGGTTAATGCAGCTAGGGATTATTTTAGTTACAAATAGTAGGATTTCCTACTGTAAAAATTGCATTGCACCGCACGAACACCACAATTTCATGCGATGCAATGCAACACAAAGGAGGGCTCCAAAGGGAAACATGGGCTTCAAAACATTGCAAACTGCGGCAATATTCAGCATGCCGTGATTTCTGTTCTTGCAATGTAGCAGCCTACAAAACATCACTAATGTGAAGGAGCCCATTGGAAAGCATGAGCTTCACATACATGTGTTTTGTAGCGCTATCGCATTGCAAAAAAATCATGCAATTTCGTCACCCATGTGAAAGTGGCCTTAGGTAATGGTAATGAAGCATGGAATCATGGAACAAGTGAAAGTTTGCCAGTAAGAGAACACAAGGACGTGTTGCCCCAAACTGATTGAGGAAGACAGCAAGGCTGATTTCTAAAGATGAGCGAACACCAAAATGTTCGGGTTCGCGTTATTCGAAACGAACTTCCCGCGATGTTCGGGTGTTCGTTTCGAATAACGAACCCCATTGAAGTCAATGGGCGACCGGAACATTTTTGTATTTCGCCGATGCTCGCTAAGGTTTTCATGTGTGAAAATCTTGGCAATTCAAGAAAATGATGGGAACGACACAGCAAGTTCTCCTCTGCCACAGCTGTAACAGCTGTGCCAGAGAAGAACGATGTTAGCCCATTGAATTCAATGGAGCCGTCAATACAGCCGACTCCACTGAATGCAATGGGCTGCCGGCGATCGCGGGATGAATTGTCGGAAAGGGGTTAAATATATAAGCCCTTTCCTGCAATTCATCCAGAAATGTGTAAAAATAAAAAATATATATATACTCACCTGGTGCGGGCAGATGGAGTTCAGCGCGGCAGGCTGCAGTTCTCCTGAACTGCTCTGAACAGCTGTGAGTAATATTCAGCAGCCGGGGATTTAAAATCCCCGCCTGCTGAATAAGATGCCTCTGAATGGTCACAGCCTGACCAATCAGAGGCCAGCCCTCACTCACACCCATTCATGAATTCATGAATGGGTGAGTGAGGGCTGCCTCTGATTGGTCAGGCTGTGACCATTCAGAGGCATCTTATTCAGCAGGCGGGGATTTTAAATCCCCGGCTGCTGAATATTACTCACAGCTGTTCAGAGCAGTTCAGGAGAACTGCAGCCTGCCGCGCTGAACTCCATCTGCCCGCACCAGGTGAGTATATATATATTTTTTATTTTTACACATTTCTGGATGAATTGCAGGAAAGGGCTTATATATTTAACCCCTTTCCGACAATTCATCCCGCGATCGCCGGCAGCCCATTGCATTCAGTGGAGTCGGCTGTATTGCCGGTTCCATTGAATTCAATGGGCAAACATCGTTCTTCTCTGTCACAGCTGTTACAGCTGTGGCAGAGAAGAAGGATTTGTCTTCTATATGTTCTCAATGGGGTTGGCGCTGCTGCCGCCGGCCCCATTGAGCGCATATAGACGAACATCCGAACATCGTGTGGTGTTCGTTACGAATAACGAACATCCCGAACACCCTAATATTCGCCCGAGCATCAAGCTCGGACGAGTACGTTCGCTCATCTCTACTGATTTCACATTACGTCTTGTAAAACCAGTGCTGGTTCCTTTCTCCATGCAAATTCACGCGCAATACACAAAGGGATGTGCAATACGCTGTGCAATTCTGCTGGGAAAAGAATATATCTGGAACTCAGACAAACTAGTCATCAAAACTTGGGAGTGGTTGTGTCACGTGCCCAAAAACCATGCCATGCAGGCGCAAAAGGTACAGTAAAATACGCCAATATGCACGCAAGACAACCTCATTCATTTCACAAATACATTACGCTGAGGCGTGCTCAATTGCGTAAACCTGTGAGGCAGCCCAAAGTCTTTGGAACTATAAATGTAATTAAGTGATGTGGACAGATGAGACAAAAATGGAACTTTTTGGTCATGAGCTATGGTTGCCAAAAAAAGGGATGTGATAGCCACTGTCAAACACGGGGGTACATCACGGATGGTTTGTGGCGGTTTTCCTTCTACTGGACCCGGGGCTCTTGAAAGCCATTGACATAAGTTATTTCATTACATTGTCGGAAGTTTTCGGCTTTCTACACAACTGTCTTGTGGCGTGCATTCATCATGGAAGCTGTAACACGCTGCCTTTTTCTTATATATGACAGAAATCACCCGCGGTGAAAGTCTGCATTGATTTACGGTGGGGTCCATCAGCGTTCGGTTGTAGCATTCGTTATTTTGACAGGAAGATTGGCATTACATGCAGCGCTTCTCCTGCTGTCAGATTTGAAGGGACTTGGGACAGATCTCCTGCATGGAGCCGCCTACTGAAATGTGAACAAAGCCTAATCATTACAGAATGTACAGTTAGAATAAGAGTCCTTCCTCGCTGGATGTAATTATGACAGGACAATAGAATAATACTGCGCAATATAATAATGTTGGTCAATTAATGTCAGACTTTCAACCGGATATTTATGATCTCATGAAGTGCAGTTTAACCTCTTTTCACTCTTTCTTGTCACTCTTCATATTTTTAATGTAAGCTTTTAAGGTTTATTAAGTGAGTAATTAATATCATGAGCTGTAATATAGTTAGTTTATGAGCAGATTCTGCAATATACATTAAAACAAAGTTCTACATCATTCAGTTTTATGATAATGGGTCACACGGGCTCATTTTATTAGTCTTTGTTGTTCTAAAACTATAAAAAAAAGATAAGGGACTATTAATGGGGTTGTTGGAGAAATATATTTTTACACGCAGAGAATATTGTAAAATGAAAAACAAGCTATCAGTACGCCCCCCAGTAAGTCCAGAGTTGTCACTTTGGTCCCACCAACTATGTGGCTGCAGCAAAGAGTGACATGCCCATATGCACAGATGACCGTTCTAGTCAGTCACTGGCCTCGGGGTCTCATGTCATACACTACATTAGGTCAGTGGTAAGCAGCAGGGGTCACATGTGTATACTGGCATGTCACCGCTGCCGCCATCAGAATTGACAGTTGCATTTAAGGGGTTAACCACTACGATGAGTCGCGTGGCTTATGAGAGCTGTTGCCAGCTGGCGTTGGCTGTAAGAAACAGGCGGCTGCGTGATCTCCCTTTATACATACCCTGACGCTGCAGGAACTAACTATATGTCCTATAGCGTTAAGGCATTAAATCAAGACAGGAGGGTTGGGGGGGATTTGTGGGCCCATGTGAACCGGCCATACATGCACAAAAAGTCAGTACTATGCGGCGATGCACGCGCAAATCAACCTTGCTCAAATACATTATGCTGAGGCAAGCATATTTGCGTATACGCTCATCTGAAGCCGCCCTTATAGTATTTTACACCATCTGCAATTAGAGAAAACAAATATCTTAGAACAACTCATTCCGCGAATAATGCACTAACTACTACTGGACAATAAGAGTATGAGGATGGCAGAAAGCAAAATAAAAAATCATCAAACCAAGAATGATTTATTACTGCTAAGTTCTGCATCCGACTTGTTCCCTATAACTTAATAGGGGTTAGATCATTGTATATTTTCTTTGCTTTATAGCTATGTAGATACATTGGAGATGCTGATAGATAGCGGTTACTGCAATATTCGCTATAAATAGAACTTTTTAGAACATGAAATAACCTGGATGAACCTTACTGGACATCTGGCCATCTGGTCAATTAGGTGCAGCTCATTCCAGCACATGTTGCTATAGAGAGCAGCTGTTTGATGATGTGCGCAGCTAAGAGACCGGTATGCTGCTCACTCTTCTCATTTACATAACATTATGTGCTGGAACATGAAAATTGGAGAATTGTTTAGAAGAAAAGTAATTTTTTTTCTCAGTCTTTCTCTTCTTTCTTCGAGAGGTATTTTCTGGGTGAGGTTCACAGTATATATGGTATCGCATTATGGGCAATAATAAAACATGTGCTCTGTTTACCACTCAGACATTTCCTGTATTTCTAATTCATAGTGAAAAGTGGGGCTATTATAAGAAATAATACTTGAACGCTCTGTTATCCGTCACTTGTGACTGCACAGCACTATCGCTGGATATGTCATCTCCTCCATTGTATTCTTCTAATATCTACCCTTCCATAGGACTGGCTAATCACATGTAGAATACTTTCTGACTCTGGGAAAGTCTGGGCATGCCAACTGTCAGGAGTCGTATCAGTACATGGAGCCAGTCTCACCGGAGCCTTTTACATTGCTGAGATAGGAAGCTTAGAGATTCCAGTATGCAATCCTGTGCAAGTTTTTACAAGCTTTGAAACATAAGGACTTGTCGAGGATTAGAGAATGGGCTGTACATAGTGCATTTTTTTCTGGACAACTTATTGAAAATCCGTGCACAGACATTTTTACGAACACATCGGAAAACCATAATGAATGATGATGATTAGAAGGGATACATGTCTATGGGTCAGATACAGATATGAACTCATCGGCATTTCCTGTGAGAGGGAAAATGATGATAATTACAATCATAATAACTTGCAACAGCCATGAAAAATTCACGGACACAACTAATATTTTTCATGGGTCCTGGAAAAACGTGTCCTATTTTTAAAACATTGGCTACCACATTAAAAAATAAATTCTTGAGGCCACGGTGTTTTATTATGAAAATAGAAGAAAAACTTCAAAAACAAAATGATTCTTTCTAATTTAATGAAAAATGTTGTTCTGTTTTATTGTTTTCTGTGTGTGAGTTACCATATTGTTGGGACAATAAGGCCTTATTTTCACAAGGGTTTTTGAATGAGGTACCGACTGAAGCAATGATTTCCAATGTATTCCTTCAGATGGACGATTTTTAGCCAGGTAAAAACATTGACCCGGCAAATATAGGACATACGTGACCAAATACGGTGGCCAATTTTATACGCAGACAAAAACGATAGGTCTTGCCTATCTTTCAGCCGATATACGCTGGGGGCTCCCATAGGTTCCTATGGGTGCTAAAAAAAGGGTGAAGAAGCAAGTTTAGCAGTGTTTTACACCGCAAAAACATGACAGGTGCCTCTATTTAGGCATTAGAAGTAATTCTAAGGATTTATGCTGACCGAGGGAATTCCGGGCGTGGCATATTTTTTTGCTAATACTCCACTCCCAGCCATGTGAGTGGACAAGTAAACACTAATTTTAGCCATGACTCGATCACAGCTTTTTCCCGCAATGTAGCCAGAGTAAAAACGCAATGTGGCCTAAAGTGCACCCAACTATAAGACAACTAAGTTAGACAACACAAAATAAAAAAATATATATTTCTTATTAATTTAAACTTGCTTGGGGCCTAAGGAAGTGGAGAGCCTAATGTCACTAATTTTGGTGATCTAGGACAGCACATCCTTTCTTGGTATGCTAGTGTAGGTGAAAGGGTTAATAGCTGCAGGTGAACACCTGTCTCGACACTGCAGGGGATATCCCTTCAGCCCCACTAAAATGAAGACAGAGAAGGAGGTTCCCCTGGGGCTTTCCTTCAACTCTCTCTCACTGCTATGGGGTGATTCCCCTGTAGCGGGGAAAAAGAGGGGAAGTGGCTATAGAGTTTCCCCGAGAGTGGGAGAGAGGGCAGGGCTAGAGGGAACTGCCCTCTAGACCTGCCCCTTTCTCTCTTTGCTATGGGGGAATCCCTGGGAGAGCGCCGCTAGCCAATCATTTAAATCTGTGTGAGGTTGTGTCCAATGCATAAAAACCTTGCCCAGCGGGCGCAAGAAATACAGTAAAATAGTCCGATACACACACAAAAAAAGGGAGGAGGGAGTTAAACAGCGGCTACCGCTGTTAAACAATGACAGGTGCCTCTAGTAAGGCATTTCAAGTCATTTACATTGTTTTGCCAATTGAGGGATTTAGGAGCTGCGCACGACACCGCAACCAGCAGTGTATAATCACGAAAAGTAGCCATGACTTGGTCATTGCTGTTCATCATTCATGTGATTTTAAGCTCCGATAGTCACCATTTTTTAGAACGGCTACCGGAGCACTAAAATGACTTTCGTGTGAAGGAGACCTTAGGGAGATTCTGCAATAAGCCATAACACCCCTCTTTAAGGGAGAATCTATCAATTGCGTACTAAGAGGGAGACTCATCAGCATTAAGAGTGACAATTATTGAGAACTGAGCACTGTAACTTGTATCCAAGAAAATACATTTTAAAGGAGTGGGACACATCCCTGATGCAGGCCAGGTAAGGGGATTGTTGGGACATTTATGTGTCTGCTGGAAATATGCATGTTATTGAAAACTTCTATTCAACATGATAAAGGAACTTAAAAATGACCCAGTGCATGTATATATTGAATATAGCTATATACTGTACATCCCTGATATCTACATGTATTTCTTGTTACAAGACGAATTAACAGAAATTAAACACTGATTTACATAAAATTTAATTGGCCTTTCGGCATGCTCTCTGATATGCACATGATATTCATGACATAGGTTTCACAAAGGTCAAACAATCTCTTTTTATTTTGCTTTTGATACAATACATTTTATTGCACTTGAACCAAGATGGAAATAAACATTTCATGTGCATATAAAGCATGAATGTATTTAGCAGTTTTGCATATGCTAGAAGCATGTTTCATATTGCCTGCTTTTGCATATAGAGCCTGTTCCAAAGTAATCCAAAGCGTTGATACATCATTGAGCTTCGGCCCATCTGTCAGCTAGACCGCCATCAGACCATTAGAGCAAATGTGCGGACATGGAAAACTGCTAATTTGGCTATTTCAGTAAGAAGCCCCCTTTAAAATGGTCTTTTTTATTTGGAGTGTCACTTGACAGAAGGCATGCATCATACTAGAATTCGCAACGACCAGTCCTACAGTATATAAAAACCAAGTATGCTGGATTTATTAGGCGCTTGCCTGCATTCATGATCTTTATGTCTTTATTCTGCATTCATGTATACAGTAAGCAAATAACTGGCTTTTGCGTTGGATAAAATATTCCTTCTGCAGCAAAATTTCTGAAAAAAGTCTACATACAGCTCATTAAATGCAACACATTTACATAGAAGAAAATATTTACACCACTACCAGCATATTGAAAGTGGGGTTTAAGTGAAATAAATAGTAAAGTTGTATCCTCTGGGGCGATGCATGCATTTTGTTAGTATGCTGGAAAGGTTATATATAAATGGCATACATATTTATGTAGTGCCCTTAACATTTATCATAGACACTGATATCATTTGGTAACACTTGGAGGTGTGCAGACTTGTATTCGGAGCCACTAAATCATATGTCATGTGATGTAAGCATCCAATAAAACTGCTGCCCACATGCAAGATGGAGGACACCTTTATTAACATCACCATACACTCTGGTTACAGATTAGCTGAACTCTGAACTCTGTAGAAGGCATCTTGGAAAATTTTATTTTCCTGTGATTTTTGCCAAAAATCGATTTAGATTCATCCTATCCGATTTGGTGAAAATCTGAATGATTTTATTGCCCGGTCAATTAAGACAAGTAACACTAGTACCAAGCTTTTTAGCTGCCTGTTTAGAATAAGATGCTCTGTGTTCACATGAGAAATAACACTATTTCTGACCATTTTATGACTTGCATCCTGTACCTCTATTTCCCCCTCAGTAGGATGTATATGTCAGTTCTCTCAGAATTAATAGGAGGAGTCTAGTTGCTGTTCTGTGTTCTATAAACTGTGTACAGAAATCTTCTGGTTCTGCTCTCTGTCACACACACACAAAGACATAACACCATCATGCATGATAGTTTACAGCAGTACTGAGCTGTAGAGATGTAAATAAATAGTAGAAAATCACTCACCATTAGCTACTACCATAGTGTGCTGCATTGTCTGTTTGAGTGTCTCTCCTCCCCCTTTCTTCTGCTCTCATAGACTTCAATGAACACAATGACTCATTCTCCACTTTTTGTTTTGCAATGGTTTTATCTATAGTAATACACTTGACAGCAGGCAGTAGACAGCAAGTTAGGAGGACAGAAGACTCCTAATTGCCAGGGATTTTTTTGTACAAAACAATAATTTTAGGTAAATAGAGTAAATTGAAATTTTTCTAGTCATCACACTGGCTATTATATAGACACGGGTTGATTTTAAAGTTAATGAAGATTTAAAGGGATTTTCCAGGACATTTAAAACTGATAGCCTATCCTCAGGAGAGATCATCAAAACGTAAACACTGGAGTCCACCGCTCAGGATCCCTGCTTATTAGCTGATCTCCCGATCTGCTGTCAGAGTGGAAAACACTGGAAGCAGATAGCACTATCAACATTGCAGTAGTCTGGGTTGGTACTGCAGGTACAGTTTCCATTGATTTAAAAGAGAGCTGTGCCTGCAGTAGCAAACTGGACTGCTGCAAGACGGACAATACTATCTGCTTCCACCATTGTCTACCTACAAGCTCTCCCTTTACAGAACGGATTTGCCATGGATCTTCTATATGGACCCTCAGAATGGAAAATCAACGGTATTTACAGTAGCAACAAAGTGAAAGAGATTTTAAAAATCTCGTTCTCAAGCTGAAGAAAATATTTGCTGCAAAAAGGAACATGCAGTGGAGAGTATACAATCAGCAGCATGTCCATTATAGCACTGGATTTGTGGCGCAGAAGCCACCTCTTCCAATGCGGAGCTGCGTTCAGCACCAAATTCCACATCAAAATCTGTGCCAATCGTTTGTTAGCAGAAAGAAAAGGAGCGGTGGCTCAGTTGTTAGCACTGTTGCTTTGCAGTGCTGAAGGTGTTGGTTCAAGGGCAACATCTGGATGTTTTTTTTTTCATGTTCTCTTTGTTTTTCTCTGGAGAAGACCATACCAGACAAGCGTGGTGGCTCAGTTGTTAGTGTTGGAGTTGTAGGTTTAAATTTGACCATGGGCAACATCTAGATGGAGGTTTTTAAAGTCCATTCTGATGTTATTCGTGATGGGATTTGAACCTAGGACCGCAGCATTACATAGTAACATAGTATGCAAGGCTGAATGAAGACAATGTCCATCTAGTTCAGCCTGTTTATCCTCCTATGTTGTTGATCCAGAGGAAGGCAAAAAAAAACCCCAAGAGGCAGGAGCCAATTAGCCCTTTTGGGGGAAAGTTCCTTCTCGACTCCCTAATGGCAATCAGACTAATCCCTGGACCAACTCCTAATAGTTCCTACCTGCCGGTATACCCAGATTAACAATTAACCTAAGATTTATATCCTGTAATATCCTTCCGCTCCAGAAAGACATCAAATCCCCTTTTAAACTCCTCTATGGATTTTGCCATCACCACATTGAAAGGCAACAATGCTAACAACTTAGACACGTATGCTAGTGAAGCTGTTTTTTATCCCCATTGATTTCCATGGGAGTCAGAATCGACTATTCCGACTCCTTCGAATTTAAAAAAAAATCAGATCAGTCAACCCCACCCGAATATTTCACTAATCGCTCAACACTAGAACTAAACTCATCAATAAGTGCTTGTTACATGTATATGGTCTGAATACATTCACTACTTTTGTCTACCTCTCTTGGCAAAAGCCTGTAACATTGTATGCTATTTGGAAGCCCAATATATTCTACCTGCTATACTATGTGTGAAATATATACAATACTCAAGTTAAAATATGTGTTTTTGCTCCATGCATAAGATGGACATCATATAAGGTGACTACTTTTTATGAAATATTGACAGTATATGAACATATTAGTAATCCTGATTCCATCTGATATTTTATTTACTGTATATAGTGAGGTGGAGGGAGGTTGGATAGAAACATAACATGTCAGTCTGTGAACTGCTTATTCAATAAAATAATACTGGAATGCAGTTGTCAGTGCAGTTTTTCCTTGTGTTTACTGTGACCCTGTCTGAGGAGATAATAAATGCAAACGTGACAAAAATATGACAATATATGACTAAATATCTAGGAAAGCATTAGTTCCTACATGCACTCGCATACAGTATGAGGAATGCACAGCCCAGCAGATTCTGATGGCAGCAACTGTAGAGTCAGGAAATTCCTGGATGAGTAAGACCAAGGCTTGTTTACACACCTGATACTTTTTCCACATCCAAATATTAACTTTTGCTTCGTCAGGTGAAATATGTATCCTTTTCTTATTGAAACAAGGTGACGTTACACATTTTTCACTTTTATAGAAGACAAGTTGTGCTTAAACATTCTAGCTTATGCATTTGTATTTTAATTATTTACAACAAATATTAACATATCCGCTAGTGATATAGGAAAACAGTCCACATAGCCTCAATGTATTCCCTGTCTTATGTTTCATACATAATTTTTGAAGGATGATTTTATTCTTTTCAATGTGATCTATAAGGGCTCGGTCAGACAAATGTGTTTTTTGTGCGCCTATGTGCGTTAAAAAAAATGCTGCACGCATGAGCGGAAAACGCGTGAATGTTCAATGTTTTGTATGCGCAGTGCATGAAACATTGTCCGTTCACTGGAGCAGCTGTGCTTGGAGAAGCGCAGTTGATACACGAAGGTCCCCTCATCACTGAACACTGTGACAGCACTGTGACAGTGTTCAATGATGATGGGACTGCAGCGGGGATAAAAGAATCCCCTGCCACAGTTGTCACAGCTGTGGCAGAGGACTGCAATGCTATCCCATTGTTTTCAATGGAGCCGGCGCTGCCGCCCCATTGGAAGCAGTGGAATGAAGGCCACCCCTGCAGCGATGATTTTTAGGGGGATTGGGGTGGGGGTTGAAATATAAACTCTACCCCGAAAATCATCCCTAGCTGTAGAAAAAAAAGTTAACTCACCTAGAAGTGCTGTCTGGCTCTTCTCTTCGGTCCCCGGCAGTCTTGTTCTGTATTCTGATGGCCGGGGATTGAAAAATCCCTGCTTCAAGAAAGCTCTGCCTCTGATTGGCTCAGCACTGTGACCAATCAGAGGCAGCTTTTTCTGGAAGTGGGGATTTTTCAATCCTTGGCTACCAGCAACAGTGGTCACATGTGTGCACTACCAATCCATTAATTTCTATGTAATTGCCGGAAATATCCAATCGCTTGTACTTGACTACCATCAACAGTGCCATTGAAATGAATGGAACAGTAGTGTGCATGCGTAACCACCGCTACAATCATTCGGAAGACACTTAAAATTGGTGGAGGTCTCAGTGGTTAGACCTCACTGATCAGATACTTATTCTCCTTTCCTTGAAATAGAGATAAGTTCTCTTTATAGGGTAATCTCTTCAATAAACAGCAGGGATATATTCAGTTTCAGGAATTATACATGCAGTGGGCATACATAAAAGTGCCAAAATGGTATTGGATCCCCCCATGTAAATTTTAAAAAAAGCATTTCTGAAGGGATATTTTTTTAGAGGAAGACTTTCCTGAATTTCAATAATGGTTTCTCTCCCAGTTACAAAATTCCTTGACAGAATTTCTCCACTGACATTAAATTGAGCTATGTCAGCTATGCTTGGTCTTTAAAGCAATAGAGGTAATTTTTTTCGTACAGCAAACCGCCCCCGTTCCAGAAGCGATGTAACTCCAGTCCTGCTATGGTCTTTATTTTAAACCTACAAAGAGGAGAACATTATAAAATTATATTTTGTGATTAATTTTAGTGAATGCTGTAAATTCCTTTTCTTAAATTTTTAACTTTATCATTCACTTAACATGTTAATTTATTCCTCATCTTTAATTTCTTCCTTTCACTAGCTTTCATTCCCATGTTACATTTGTTCATTTCCTCAGCTTCCATTCTCACCTTTTATTTCCTGCCATCTTTGTACGCTTCCACCTGTTGCTTGCCTTGCTGGCCTTATCGCTCTGCATTTCTATAGATTCTCCTCATGAATATGGATGCAGATTAGATGTGTTCAGAGCCTATATGTAGCAATTCTATAGAATGTATAACAATACTCTGCAAGAAAAATGGATTTACATTCCTAACTGTATGTTAATAGTACTCATGCACTTTAGGCTATGGCTTCTCCTGAATGTACATTATAGAGTATAATTAATCTTTAAAACACTAATTTATTCCAAATCCTGAGAACACGGCATTCATGATTTAACAGACTCTCACTTCGCTCTCATCATAACCCATTTATATAAGTCTGTTCTATAATGAAATCCTATTCTAATCTATTTTGCACTTCAAAAATAAGCCTTGTTCTTTGGAAACTTTCTTAGAGCAATTGTTAAGGCAAGATCAAAGCAAAGTGTAGATACCCTACATTTTAAATCAAGCATTGTCAATACAACCCCCTCCATAAAAATAGAAAAAGCAGACAACTATAAGCAATACAGAGTATGTAAAATAGCAACATTTCACATTTTCAAAAAAGCTGTGAAATTCACTGTTATATAATGTGAATGACAAGTATCATCGGTTTCCAAAGGTAAGAATGACTTTCTACCTGTTCAGCTCTCAGTCTATGACTTCTGTCTTGCCATTGACATTTTCAGTCATGATGCAAGAAGGGAAGAGCTGCATATTTAAACCGAAATAAACCCCTTCCCCTTATGGTATTTGCCGCACAGTGTAGTCATAAAAAGATGGCAGTGATACACAACTCTAGGAGAGCTTCCATCCTGATCGAGATCAGAAATGGAACTTGAAGCTCCTAGGCCCTCAACAATCATGGGTCATTTATACTACTGGTCTCAAAAGATGCAGGGGTTCCTTTTAAATTCACCATACACAATAGATTTATATCTGGCAAACCTGCCAATTTTGACCGCTCCTGATGATTATTAAACCCTTATCAATCCAATTTCCCTGCCACATTTCCCGTCTCTTATTTATTTTCTGTGGGAAATTACTTGGAATTACTCAACAGAAACACATAAAAATGATATAATGATGATTATATTAGCAATTTTTTGAAAATTAAACGTGAGTTATGAGTGTTTCATGTTGGGAAGATGATTTTTTTAATAATCCTGTAAATATATGTATTGATATTACATGCATTTATCTAATACGACTCCATTCATTTCTAATTTTTTTTAATGATATCTATATATCTCTGTAATACAGTGCCATACAGAGGCATCCTATAACTGCATACAATGTGTATAGCATATGTTTCTAACACTATGCAGAGAAGAGCTTGGATATTGGAGTTCTCTTGTGCATATGTATATTAGACTATGCAGAGGAGGGCTCCGTTGTCCAAGCTCTCCTCTGATACTGTGATATACATATGCGGAAGAGAACTCCAGTGTTGCAGCTCTCTTCTGCATAGCGTTAGAAACATGTGTCAGACCTCTCCCGATACGGGAGCTATGCAGGGAAAGCTCAATGTCGGACGAGTCTGACAATGAGTTGGAAAGGGTTAATGTGTATGTGCATCCTCCCCACTCTCCACTTATGGCAAATGTCAGGGAAGATAAGCATTAGGCAGTTGGATTTTAACTATCCAGTTCTTTTGTTCTCGGGAGATAAGCTGTTGCCAGAGGTGTGTGGTACTGCTTTTCTCCCCTTACTACCACATGCACTCTCAGCTGAACTAATATCATGTTTATGGGTGTGTTGGGAGAAATAGCTGTTAGCCCAACAAGTATTCTGTAGTCAGCTATCTAATATGTATAGGTAGCTTTAATGCCCCCATACAGACTACAGGAAAGTCAACTGAACCCTAGTGATATTGGTGGGACTAGCCAGCTATTGTATTTGTATGGGAGCCTCCCAACTTTTCCCTAACAGATAATGCTGGGGAAAAAAAGTATTAGGCCTGTTGAATTTCGATACTCTGATACTTTAGTTTCTTTTCTTTTGTTATGTTTCTTTTGTTTTCCCCAAGGATAAGCCTGCTAAAGTTTCTGAACCTTAGCAGCCAAGCATTCATGTTGGGAGTTGGTGAAGACTCAAGATGTGTGGCTGAGCAGTGGAGATATCAATGTTTCATGTTTCTCTAAACGGAGGTTCCGAAGTCATGGATAAGTAGTTCTCGTTAAGAACCCTATACAAGGCAACACACCCAGCTGAGACTGGACTGAGATGCACCCCTATTTCTGCTTAGGTCGTAGGCCGAGACACCACACAGTATTAATGCGATCACAGTCCTCGCTGCTATCACACTACTCCCTTCCAGGTGACCTGGCATCCAGTTCGTCTCCACCAGCCACGTGATTTGCCCCTCTCCCCGGGTAAAATGCTTTAGTGAAAATAAATTCCAGCCAGCAGTTGGCAGCAACACTATAAACTTACATAAACTCAGTGCAAACACCAGCAGTTATCTGCATTATTCCCTGACCCAGGCTTTAACAGAACAATAGGAACCTCATTAGGGACCCCCTTTACATTGGGAGAAATAGCTGTTGACCAATTACTTGATCTGTCATCAGTCATTGCAGGTGTATGAGCACCTTTATGATCTCCAAGATCTGGATGTGACCACAACTGCATTCCTTATAGTTATGCCCCTGATAAACATAGCAAATAGTCGTTAAAGGACAATAAACCTAAGTAATGCCTTATCTCAGTATGATGTATATCTGAAGACAAACTATGTCTAGCAAAAAAAATCTACGCCCATCATCCTAACAAACATATGAAAGGGGAGATTTATCGCTAAACATTTAGTCCTTTCTGTAACGATTTATATTAATTGGTGGTCAGTGATCATTATAGACCCATGCTCAGCTATTCTTCAGCACTGATGTAGGCAACCTATTTGTCTATATTATAGTATATGTACTAGTAAATCTTAATGAAATGATACTTATTGTCACTACTGTTCAACCATCATTCTTCAGCTCATAGTTTAATTCTTACTATGAATACTGTGCCCACATATATGCATATTCCATTTTTATTTTATTACTAGCCCTTGCTCTCAGTGATATGTCAGCTGTATGTAACTGTGCAGTAGTTTGGTAAAAACTTCAATTTTATTAGTAGCACTCATAGAGGACTTTTCAGCTATATTCATGAGCTACAGCTAGCCTACAGCTAGCCCGCCCTCCAGTCACTGATTGACAGCTATCACTCTATGTACAGTAATAAGCAGACAGCAGTCAATCAGTGGCTGGAGAGCAGGGTGGGCAAGGCTAGCCTGCAGCTCATGAACATGGAGGACTACTTTCTGTAGTCCTCTGTATCTGGCTGCTACTAATAAAATGATTATTAATCACAAGGTGAGGATGACAAATCAACTCAGAGTATTCCCCACTGTAGGCTTGCGAAATCAACAGATATCAACCATTCCTGTGTGACCAGGCTAATTGGCTATAATGAGTCTGTGTGCTGTCCATGACATACATGGATGAGAAATACATGGAATGGGCCCTTAGAGATAGATATTAGATCATGGAGCAAAGGAGAAACCAAACCAATACTGTGAGTGAAATGTAGATTGTGAGAGCTATGGTTGAGATATTAAACAAATAGTTTACAAGTGCCATGTTGCTTGTACAAATAAGTAGGACATTATCTATATTACACCTGTGCCAATAGATGCTACCATAGAAAGTATTATCCAGGTTAGATATAAAATATTTATTCATAATAATAATAATTTCCCACCAAGACACATACAAGTTGACCAAACACTGTGAGAACTTTGCCTCCATTAAGCAAACTCATGTCTGTAAAAAGAAATCCTTGTCAAACACAAAATAAATTTGGGTAAGTAACAAATCTGTGGCTCTAACAATTCAGGGCAGTTTCACACATATGTAATTGGGGCACATTTATGCGTCCACAATATGGATGAGTGTTCCGGCTTGACCTCGGATCTACTGAACCAAACTTACATTATCATATGATCTATGATGGACCTTCCTGCTCTTAAAGGTTCTTTGAAAGGAGATTTTCCAGTATAAACAACTCTATTAATACAGTACATTTTAGTAATTAATAAAAAATATTCAATTAGCTCTTAACCCTTTCCAATCCACTGTCTGACGTCTAAAGACATTCTGATTGAACGCTGTACAACTCCGATGTCAGAAGACGTCTGGCAGGGTGTTCTTACTGTAGATTACTGGCCGCTCTGTTGTCGGGGGCCTCTCCAGCATGTCCCATACCGCAGTACTGGCTATAGCCAGCAGATGGCGCCATTGTATAATGGCAGAAAGAGAAAGCCCCCTAGGAAACCCTAAATCCAAAATTGGATTGCAAAGGGTTAATATTGGCAAGGATTGTAGTGAATTTTGCTTCCTCTTAGTGTGTTCTGCTAAAACATCTTATTTTGTTGTCACCAATAAGAACTTTATGTTTCTAATTTTGTTTAATATGGTAGTGACCGACACCAAAACTGAGTGCATGCTATGTTTCAACTATGTTTGTCGCAAAAACTATATATTTCACTCTTTGAGCTTAACAATGAAGATTATCCTGATCATCTTATCTTTTTTTATTCACATGCCAACTTTACTTCTTCCACTTCTACCTAAAACTAAATTCCTTACTGCAAATAATGGGATAAAAATATTCAGTACAAGTGATGTAGCCAAGCATTTCATATGTCAAAATTCTAACAAATGAGGGCTATCAAGAAAGTACAAATCATCACCATAAGAATGAAGAAGAACTGTAAATGCCAAGACATCTGGCTTCATTCTGTTACCTAAGAAAAAAAAGAATAAAGCAGTAACATATTTGGGATTACATGCATTTAACATATTTTGTTTCTATGGCTCGTGCTTTACTTAAAGCAACCCTCCAGGCCCGGAGAATCAAAAATGGCCGAACTGCTTCTCTGACTACCTGATGCACACTTTGCATTGTATGCTTTAGTAGTCTAAGACACTACATGCTCCTCGGACTGCTCAGTGCTGCCCACATGGACATCACTGGTCAATCAAAGCAGGTGTAGTGTCTTAGACTAATGATATATACTAGTGCACAGTGTGTATTGGGCAGTCCAAGAAGCTGGTGTGGCCATCTTTGTTTCTCCAGGCCCGGACAGTCACTTTAAAGGAACATTAAGCCTAGAAATGAATATTAAAAGAAAATAGACGATAAACTTACTCGTAGTCAGCCTGCAGGATTTTCGGTTGCCCGTGAAACAGCCTTGTAGAAACCTTGCAGAGAACATAAGTGTTAATTCTTACCAATCTCTTCCATTTCATCTGGCAGAATGTTAAAGTGGTAGGCTTTGAGAGAGACATGGCTTGGCATACCTGGTCATTTCTGCAGACTAAACTGTGGAGGAAGACTCTTCTGTAGCAACTCGCCTAATAAAAGCCCACAGGTCTGTCTCATTAGAGTGCCTATTAGCGCATATCATATTTTACAGGTACAGTGCAAGGCAGTATTGTACTGTCATATAGAAATTTGACAGTATATTATGCTTAAAAAATAGCTAATAGTAAAAGTCCAATAAGAGGACTTACATTTTTTTTTAGAAAGACTGAATAATATAGATGACTAAAAAAACACATTGCATTGCAAAAAAAAAAAAAAATAGAATAGTAGCAAAGAAAAAAATTAAGCAAAAAATTGTTGAGATTAGCTTTTAGAGTTTTGGGTACTTTGTAAGGAAGTCTACCCCTGAACTGATCCCTGTACCATAGGCCCATCTAACATCCAGTGGGTGTATATCTTTGTATCCATATTTAAGTATCCGTGCAGTTGATTCGCCAAGTGTGTAGCCTGACCACATCATGGCACTACATACTAAGGTGTCAAGTGAGAATTGTCTTTTGACTCATCTAACATGTTTAGAGCCGTCTTGATGAATAACCTGTCCCACGCAAGTTTACTGGTATTCACATAATATTGACTTGACACAGGCATACAACATTTCCTTTTTTCCATCAGTTAACACTATATCTTTGCTTTTCCATGTGTACGATCGTTCTTATTATCACACTTGAGTTTCATGCTTTTTAAGACATAAGTATTATTTCATTCCTTTCCTAAATGGAAACAATACTTGAGACATAATATTCAGTGCTTTGAATGCTTCATTTGGATCCGTTCATTTGAACTTAGAAGTTTTCAATATGTTTGTGCCTTGATCACTCAGCTTACTCCTCTCTCTATAATAAGTTCTGCAAAGCATAATGGACTCCATTATATCTTAATGACTCTGAGCTCATTCATGTAAATCAATACATTTTGTGACATCAGTGATTCACTGCTTCTCAATAAAGTGATAGAATTATGATGGGAGATGATGTGTTTTAAGACTGAAGTCTATTAAGCATATTTAAATGGATTCAAAATGTCTATGGGTGAGACATTAAATACTTTCTTGCTTTCTTCTTTCAAAAGTTTCTGACACAGAAAACAGGATACACTAGTCAAATAATTACCTTCCTATAAGCCAAAATCAGGCTCCCAACAGGATAGGTTTTTCCAAGGTAATGCAAAAATGGAAAAAATATATATATTTGTCATCTACAGAGACATAAAAATGTTATTTCAGCTGATTAGTAAGGTGGCCAGATAGCTGATGAGGTCATTTTGAAAAACACTTAGGTGTATGCGCAACTACACTCGCCTCTACGGAGCTTAGTTGTACATGAACCTGGTGTCTTTTCTATCGGCCACTCAAACTCAGCGCCATAACGTACGAATTTTAAAAAAACACTGTGAAGATAGGTGCTGCCCTCCGCTTCCCGTACGTAGTGTTAACTGCATGTGAGAATGATATGGCAAGTCTATTCTTTCTCAGCCATACTATTAATGGAAAAGAATATCGCTAATGAAAATGCAACCATTGAAATCATGGGACTAACTTACTCCCATGTGAAGAAGCCTCATATGTTCAAATTAAATGTTTTTTGTAGCTCCTCAAATATAAAAACTAATACTGTTTTCTAATTTACTTGCCTTTAAATTCTCCTCCATTCAAGTGTTACTTTGCCTTTGTGGACTACCATAGCTCAACTATTATGATTTTATAGTAATCATATGCTGTCCATAATGATATCACATGACTAATCCTTGCCCTGGGATGGTAGGTCACATAAGTAAAATGTCATTGAGTCATTGAAACTGATGTTACAACAGTGATGTGATGTCATGATGTACTACATATCACGGTGCCAAGACTATAACACTGAAGCGACAGAGATCATACAATTGTATAGGCGTGTACACGTTACAATCTTTATTTTTCGATTTGAGAGAGCTTCAGGTTGTTTTCTGATTGTCTTGAAGCCTCCAAGCTTCCCCTGAGAGATATAATAATACCAAACACATTTACTCTAATAAGGTTTATGGTTGAGAATATGCACTTAGAGATGGTTTATTCCAACCCATTACTGAGTTTTTATTTGCTGCTTCTCATTTTTCAAACTCTTGGACAAACTCCTTTAAGTTTTACTTTATTTACGTGCATTGTATTGTATTTCGGAAACAACAGCATATCTGCCATGTCTGAATATTGATTAAGGCCTTAGTCAGGCGGGCGTTTTTTCGCGCGATTTGCGCATGCGATTCGCGCATATATAGAACCAATGGTTCGCTATGGTATCGGTCACATGTCCGCTTTTTATGCGGATATGCGATAAATTCTAGGACACGATGATTCGCAGATCGCGCCTATCCGCGTTTGGCGTTTTATGTGCGCACCAAAATCATTTTTTTCACCAGCCAGTCTAAGTTTCATGCGCATTTTGATGCGCACGGCGATTTTTCTCCGGTCAGACGGGCGTTTTGCTGTGACGATTAACGCGGCTAGGTGCAGATTTTTCCCGCGATTTTTCGCCCCCGCTCACGCGATTTGCGCATGCGCATCCGACATGCGATCCGCAAATCGCGCAAAAAAACGCCCGTCTGACTAAGGCCTAAGAGTGACTTTACATGTGGCCACTGTTGTTTGAGTAGTTGCTCAATAAAACAAATGGAAACAAAAATCGAGGAGCTTATTGCAGGAATAGCCCAAACCCGCCAAAAAGGAGATTTCATCAGCAATGTGGTCTTTTGCAAGATTTCTATATGTATTATATTAAAAAAATTTAAAAAAATCACTCAGATACATGTACTACATGAATACTAATTTCAAGAAAACTTATACAGCAAATTCATCAAAAGCAGTCTAACTTGTGATGTGCCATTATTGAACATAATGAGCCCCTTAATTTTTATGTGTAAAAATGGCCACCAACTGGGTGATGTGTGAGAATTTATTCACTAGTTTGCTAGTTGCTTTGTTTCAGCCTGAATATAGATGCTGGCTGAGGAGTTAACATCTGGTGTACACAGGTAATCATTGTCTTTGAATGTCTAGCCCAAAACTTCACAGGATAGTGTTGTTTGTCGTGTGCCTCCCACCGATGTTGAGTAGCTCTCTTTTTTTGAACATTTTGCCCTCCCACTTAATGCTCATTACTTCCTGAAAACACATTAACACATGTGAGTGACCCTTGACTGAACAGTCCCTTCTGGTCTTCAGAAGAACACTTGCTACTGAGAAAGTACAGGTTCATAAAAAATAAAGAATCTGTCTCAAAATGGCCGCTAGATACAAAATGGAGCATTATAAGACGTAAATAAGCTTGTGTGTAGTGAAACAATAATTCAAGCAGAAATAGCTTTAGAGCAGGAGATTCGTTGCAATGCGTAATGATGTGTCTCTCTGTTCTTTTTTATGAGAACCAAGTCTGGACACAGCTGTTATCAGGAAAAGTCCTCCCACACCTGCGGAGAAACTTGGACAAGGGAATTGACTGTACTACAGCGAGTTGAATAACAAAGGGAGGACGAGATAACGCTGAAGCTTGAGAACATAAATATATTCTCACTAAACAATGCATGATTCTAATGTTTTTTCTAACCCAATGAGATTAAACCTCGTGACTAATGACGTATTCATTTTCTGTATTAGAACTATAGTCAGTCAATAAACTTTCAGAGTACGCGCCTTAAGCAGAGTGGGCTGTATATACTTGCCGTGGCTCTCTCTCCGTATCTGAGGAGAACTGGAAACCGACTCTTGTGTGGTTCTTGGCCTCCCTGCTGCAGCGGATACGAATTGATTTGGAACCCAAGACTTGAAAGGTTAATGTGACCGGTCATGTGTAACGGTCCTTAACACTACTATGGCCTCTGACTGGTTTTGTTCTTTTGAAGATACACTCACTGCTGCAGTCTACTGCTGGGTTGGCCTTCGATGGAACACTCACTGCTGCGACCTCTGACACCAGTGAGTGTTCCCTCAAAGATCGCATACACATATTTCTGTGCAGTCAGTGGGCTCATCAACCAAGGAGCGTGCACTAGCCAGTGGTCAAAATTTTAAAAACACACCCACCAAAAAACCTCATGCTTCCTAACTTGTCAATATTCTGACCCATGTAAATGCTCAAAACAATTTGTTCAGCGATTGGAAAATTAAGCAACAAGTGAGCAACAATTGCTTTGTGTAAAAGCAAACAACAGTCATTCATACACTTAAGTGACTATTTCGAGTGATTCTGCAGATGACAGTTGCCCCCTGTAAAACCACCCTAAGTGTATTTCTTTCTTATCTAATACAATGAGCTTGAAAATAAAATTCCCAGTATTTTTTTTAAAATAAGCCAGGAGTACTTAAAAGCATTAACACACGTCTATTATGACCAGATAGCTACCACCTAATTATGCACACTTTGTTAATCTTTGTCAATCACAGATGACGTTATCGCAGGGTCCTTTAACATGGTGCTACCTGTCGAGCGCAAATGCCCAATAG